>NC_143576.1:160828194-161484028 GCF_048544385.1 Mastigoproctus giganteus
TTTTCTTCCAAATGTTGGAGGGAAAAAATAGATGGAAAAGATGATTGAACCAACTACAGGTGATGGTTTTCAGTCATTAACCTATGATATTTTAAAACTGAGGGTGATGGAAACTTTTTAATCACGTATCTAAGTTTTTGAACATATTTCCTATGAGAACATGTCGAAATTATTTCAGGGATGAAATTGATGCCGACCAGTGTCATTTAAGGCTCCTTTAAAATATGACCTTACTCGCTCTTATTCTAAGAAACTTAGCCAATGAGCAAAGGGGCAAGCTCTGTGGCTCAATGTAGTTGACAAAATTTGTTGTTGTTTAAGTTTACTTTCTTTCTATTTGTTACTTGTAGTAAAACCTTATTTTATTATATAGTTATAGGTAATAAAAGATTTTATAAATTCCAAAAAAAGTACAAGTACTGACTGATGTATTTTTCTGCATTGTTGCTTAACTACTTAGACTTTATTTCTTTATTTTGGATTTTTGCTCTATAATAAAACAAAACCAACAAAAAATGTGATGTTTTACTTAGCCTTTTGGGACAACAGGACAAGTTTACTGAAACATGTTTGTATGGTTACATTTGGTTTGGCTCCTCTAATAATGGTGGCTGACTCTCACCAATAAGCAGTTAGGCTTATTGTATTCAGATTAGATTCAATATTGTTAATTGTTAAATGGTATCACCAGAAGGTGAATTTCCATTTGTCTAAACAGCCAAATGGCATATGAAAGAAAAACTCCCAATTAAACATGTAACAGAGGTTATATTTATCTTTAATGCTTTTAAAGTTATGTGTACTTTTATTTTGACACAGACATTGAAATAATTTTAAAATTGTACATCACTTCATTTGAAAATTTGGAATTTTTCAATTGGAAAAAATTCCTTTCCTAACTATATTGTATACAATATAGTAGGATAAGATGCTACGTGGTTGTTTTCCATTAAATTTATTATTATATTAATACCACTCTTATACTACATAAAATTAATAATACAGTTTATTAGGCTGTTCGCTACATTACTATACATTCAAATGACATTTCAGGTATCTTGCTTATACCCATCATCAGACCATGCTGCTGAGGAAATAGAAAAAGGTTACAAGTTTTGAATATTTCAAAATATTACAGTTACAGTTAATTACAATTACCAGATTTTTAAAGTTACAATTTGCAAATTACGATTCTAAAGTATTAAGTTTTGAATTGCCATTACAATGGAAAACATGAAATCTAAGGTAAATACAAAATGATTAAATTCTTACCTGCTGACACTCCTCTTGCCAATGCTTCCAGAAACCTGATGTGCATACAGGCAAGAGGCACTGCCAGCAGTTAATTTATATGTGAGTGATTAACTTTATTAGCCAATAGGATATTGTCAAGTTTTATCCTGGATCCAGGGTTCTTGTGTAGTGGAAGCCTGGGATGACCTTTGCTCCCATACTCTGGACATCAGGGTTGGTATGCAGGCTGGTTCAGGATCTTACCGATACTTGTATCAGACCAAGGTACTGGTGCCAAGTTTTATCCTGGATCCGGGATTCTTGCGTAATGGAAGCTTGGGGGTGACCTTTTCTCCCATACACTGAACATCAGGGTTGGTATGCAGGCTGGTTTAGGATCTTACCGATACCCATAATCAAACTTAATACTTTAGAATCGTAATATGCAAATTGTAATTGCAATATTGATAGTTAATTGTAATATTGGTAATTGTAATTAATTGTAACTAATATTCCAAATTTGTAACCTTCTCTATTTTTTTGTTTCCCCAACAGCATGGTCTGATGTTGGGTGTGTTGGTAAGATACCCAAAACATCAGGTGCCTCCGTAGCCAGGTGGGAAGGAGCAGCAGTGTGTAGCACACGCTTATCGATTAGACCAGGGTTCGAGCCCATCACCACCAAATACAGAGGATGCAGAAAGGTCAGCGAATGACCACCGCATATTCCCGGAGCAATATGGCCTTAGTTGCTAATGCTCCTAAAAACCAAATACCAAACCCAAAACATCGCTTTAATGTATAGTAATATAGGCGAACAGCCTAATAAACTATATTATTAATTTTGCATGGTATAAGAGTGGTATTAATATAATAATAACCTTAATGAGAAACAACTGCGTAGCATCCTTTCCTAACTATATTGGATCTAGGTTCGGATCAGCCACAGTCAATCTCATTCACAACTTCTTTCTGCTGCTACTTCTTGATAAAAATGTTCGGAACCTCAGCAAGCAATAGGAAATTCAAGCAAACTCAGCAAATTCAAGAAAAGTTTCTTGAATTTAAATTCTGTTTAATAGAATTTAAAATTCAATTCACAAATGTGATCACAATGACCACCACTTACTACACATTGTATAGTGAACGGTACTTTACTACGGTGAGTCCATTGTAACGTGATTTGATTGTACAGTGAATCAATTGTAAAGCGGGGGGGGGTGTCTATTGTATTTTTAACTATTTACGTGAAACTTCAGATAATTGGGGCAGCCGCTTAATTGGGCCAAAATGCACTAGTTCCGATGTGTCCCAAATGACTGAAATCGACTGTATTGTGAGGATATTGGAGACATGGTGTCACTCAGATGTAAGATATGCAGAATTTGAGCATGGGGGGGTACAGTGTGTATGGAAAGGAAGGATGGGAGTGGGGTTATGCTCTTAATTAACAAGCACAAAATCTGTAGCAGTGCTTCTAGTTGTTATGGGAGACAAGTGCAATATAGAGTTGGTTTGGTGTGACATGAGAACTGGGAAAACAAAAATGAGAGTGGGAGTGTCTTATAGGACTAATGACTCGTTAGTATAATGAACAGCTATACAGACATAGAATGGGCCAGTAAATGAGAATGTCTAATAATGGCGGACTTTAATAACTTTGCAGATATTGACTGGACTGTGTGAATTGGTCACTCACACGGTTGTAAGACTTGTGTGGATTTATTGGATGAATATTTTCTATACCAGCATGTTAGAGAAGCAATGAGAGGAAGCGATACACCTCAATCTGATTATCAGAAGTGAATCTTGATGCATTAAGAATCTCCAGATAACAGAACTGGGTGGAAATGATCACAGTATATTGACTCTGGATCTACTTAAAGATGTGACTACTGTCGAGAACAAGGGGAAGAGATTTGGCTTTCGTAAAAATGACTGAAATTGTCTGAGACAGTTTTTAAATACTGTATAGTAGGACCAGCTGATGATATTACAAGGGTCAAATTCTAAATGGGAATCATTCAGGGATGTAATGTAGATGTTACTAAGCTTTTTATACCAATTAAGAGATACTGATGAGGCTGGTGGCAGATAAGAATGCATTGGATCTATATAAATTATCAGGCGATAGAGAAGCCTACATCAGATATAAACAAGTCCAGAATCAAGTCACAAAGGAAGTTGCATAACCTAAGGTAGATTATCAAGAAGTCCTGGCAAAGAATGCAAAGAAAAACAACAAAGAATTATGTAAACACTAGAAGAAGGGGGGATAAATCACATTTGTTCATTAGATATGAATGGTTTAACTGTTGATGATCCTGCGCAGTTTGCTGAGAAACTGAATAGTTATTTTGCATCCACGTTCAAACAGTAGGAATTTTTTACAGACAGGGATGCCAGAAGTATATCAAATTCTAACAGAGCTGAATAATTTTATGATAACTGAGAGAAAAGTGGAAAAGAAATTGTAGAAGGTAAATATATAAAAAAGATCACCCCTTAAGAAATCCATGCTGTGACTACTGTATAACTGCAGTCACAGTTAATTTCATGTTGTGGCTGCATTATAACCATTATTAGACTGACCATTAAAGTCCATTCTGTGAATGCATTATAATTGCAGTCACAGCAGCGTTGTTAATAGGCAGTCTTATCTAACCAGTCTAATTTGATACTATGGTGCAGTAACAAAGGAACCGGATGAAAAAAAAAATAATTTGACATTTACTTAGATTTCAGAAGAGCTTTCAATACTGTTGCACATAAAAGACTGCTTTACAAATTGGAGCATTATAGCTTTAAGGGCAAATTACTGTTATGAATAAAGGAATGATTGAATGGGAAAGACAGAGTGGTTATCAGTGGGCATTGATCTTCTTGGACTAATGTTAACATTGGATTCCCCGAGGGATCAGTGCTTGACCTATTGTTTTCAGTATTTATTAATGATTTTGATGAAAGCATATCAGGCTTAATGTATAAGTTTGTAGCTGCTGTGAAGATTGGCAGAGTGGTTAATGAGAATCAGTAGTAATCACAGTATTTTACTGCAACAAGATCTAGCAAAATTATGCAGATGACTGGGAAGTTGCAAGTGAAGTTTAACATTGACAGATGCAAGGTGCTTCATATGTGTAGCAGTAATATCACGTTAATGTATCTCTGCTCTTATAACTTCATATCTGTGAAGTTCTATGAGCATTGCAGACAGGCTGCCAGGAAAGCTCATGGAGTTTGTAAATGATATACAGAAATGTTGATAGAAGGGAAAAGGGGGGTGATTATTCTATTGTATAAAGGGTTAGGCCACATCTTGAGTACTTGCATATAGCTCCGAATGCATTTGTGGAAGCAAATTGTAGAATTGTGAGGAAATCTAATTGAGGTATGGATTGAATAAGTTCAGTACCGATGGAATCCTTCCTCTTGCTCAGACTATGCACGAGAGGGCATAAATTCAAATTTAAGAATTGGTTGCAGGATATATGAGTGGAAACTTGACTTCAGCCAGCGATAGTTGATTGTGGGAACAAACTTCCATCTGGTATTTTAGAGGTGTGTAGTTTAAATAAATTCAAGGAAGAACTTGAAAAACTGTTAGAGGGGATGAATAGGTAATACATGAAGGGTTGAGGTGGGGTTTTTTTTTTTTTTTTTTTTGCTAATAGTGTATAAGCTTGCTTTCTTGCATCATTTGTCACTACTAATACTAATATGATGATAGCCATGTAGAAATTAAAGATTCCTAGCGGTTGCTCTGTGAACATCTAACTTATTTCTTTTAATTGATATGTTCACATTATGAATTTACTAATTATGTAAACCAATTATTTCTTTATCCTGTTATTTGTTTAAACTATTTGCTTATTCCATTAATTACAATGTCTCTGAAATATCTGTTGTATTCCAAATTTTAATCCAGTACAAAATAAGTACATTACGAAAACGCTGACTACATATTAAATTGTCAAGTGCATGTTGTATGTTTCTTTTATTAAATCACCAAAGCTCTGTGGAACATTGGATGCGTTTCAATTTTTGTTAACATCCAGGAGAGGAATTAGATATATTTAAAAAAAGTTGAATGAATATTACATTGTAACATATGTGCAATGAAGTGAAAAGAATTAGAATCATATGTTATAATTAATAACATGCTGTACAAATTTTTATTTGTAATTAATGAGTAAAATGTTACTTAGTTACTTTTCAATGCCGTGAATAACAGAAAATGAAAAAAATTCATTAATTTTAAAAAATATATATCATCATCATCATCATCAGCCATTTTCAATCCACTGCAGGATGAAGGCCTCTCCAGCAACTTTCCAGTTCATTCTGTTTTGAGCACTGGCCATCCATTTACTACCCACAAACTCATGAATTTCATCTATCCATCTCCGCTTTTGTCTTCCAGGTTTTCTTCTAGCTCCTCTTGGGTACCATTCTGTTATTTTCTTAGTCCATCTGTCATCATGTCTTTGAGCTATGTGTCCTGCCCAAGACCATTTTAGTTCTTTAGTTTTGATAAGAATGTCCTTTACTTGAGTTTGCTGCCTAATCCATGTGTTTCTCTTCTTATCTAGCAGTCTGATTCCCAATATAATTCGTTCCATTCTTCACTGTGTAGTTCTTCCATTCTTTTGGTGAGTGCCCAAGTTTCACTTCCATAAGTCATGGTGGGGAGTATACATTGGTTCATTATTTTACGTTTCAGACAAATTGGGATATTGCTCTTCAGTATGTGACTATATTTCCTGAATGCTATCCATCCAAAATTTATTCTTCTCTTGACTTCCAGCCATTTATCATTATTACAGCTAATAACTTGTCCTAGATCATTATTTCCCTTTCTGTGGCATATTTGTTCATCATTACTTTTGTTTTAGTCATATTCATCTTTAGTCCAAAATCCTTACTAACTGTGCATAACTGATTAAGATTTTCCTCTAATTCTTTGGGATCGTGGCTTATGACCACAATGTCATCTGCAAATCGTAAATGGTTTAGGTACTCTCCGTTCACATTGACTCCTTTCTGCGACCAGTCTAACCTTCTGAAAGCTTCCTCAAGGGCAGCAGTAAACAGCTTTGGAGATATTGTGTCTCCTTGTCGAACTCCTTTCTCGATTTTAAATTTCCTACTGTCTTTGTCTAGTCTAATAAAGGAGGTAGCACTCTCATATATTTTCTTCAAAATCATATATAAAATATATATATAAATCTCAAATGTCAAAAAAGCAGCACAAGGTGTACATTACTTGTTATCTGTTTTAGTATGATTTAATTTTAATATTTTGACACATGTGGACATGTGTTTTTGTAATGGGCGGCACCTGGAATGTCAGTTCATCTCCGCCCTGTATCTCTGTGAACAGTATCACTGTAGAAGGGCCAGAAATAAGTTGTATGTTTGTGTGTATTCTGTTGTTGTGTCTGACTGCTTGGCTACCCAGATGGGCAGATGGGCTAAGAAGTGGCAACTGAAGTTCAACCTTGGCAAATGCAAAGTACTGCATATGGGTAGAAGTAACCCCAGAGAAACGTACCAACTGTGTGGTACTACACTTAAGGTGGTAGAAAATGAAAAAGACCTGGGAGTAATTGTGCAGTCAGATATGAAGTTTTCTGAGCAGTGCAGACAGGCTGCTAGGGCGGGTCATGGGGTTTTGTCAATGATATATAGGAATTTTGCTAGCAGGGAAAAGGAGGTGATTGTCCCTCTGTATAAGGCAATGGTCAGGCCACGTCTTGAGTACTGCATACAGGTCTGGAGGCCTCATTTTAGGAAGGATGTAGATTTGCTTGAGCGTGTACAGAGAAGAGCAACACGATTGGTGAGGGGAATGAAGGGATTCTCTTACCAAGAGAGGCTTAAGTTCTGCAAATTGCAGTGGCTGGAGACTAGGCACCTGCGCGGTGATCTGATTGAGGTCTATAAGGCCTGGAATGGGTTGAGCACGCTGAATTCTGATGGGATCCTTCCACTTGTTCAGATTACCAACCTACGGGGACATAAGTTCAAATTAAGAAAGGACAGATGTAGAATAGATGTGCGGAAATTTGCCTTTAGCCAGCGGGTGGTTAATTGCTGGAACAAACTTCCATCTGTCGTTGTGGAAGTTGATAGGTTAAATAAATTTAAGGAGGAACTGGACAGGCATTTGGAGGGAATGGTGTGATTTTTTTTTTTTTTTTTTGGCTGATGCTGCATAAGCTCCTACACTTGCTTTCTTGCATCATGTGCCAATACTACTACTACTACCCAGAAGCATCAGTCACCTGGACAGATGATTCTGGGTACTCTTCCGCACCACGGGAAGATGGGCCAGTCTCAATGGAGCTCGCACTCTCTCAATTCGAGAATATTTTGACACAGAGTGACAAACTATATAGACACAACAAGGTAAAGCCAATAAAATGTAATTTATATATGAGGGGCATTCAAAAAATAAGTTATACCTGCCACCATCTCTTGGTATAATTGCGCGACAAATGTGTGCCTGTGCGGAATGGAGTTCATATCGTGTGCCCCCTAATAAGTGAGTTTTGTTGACGTAGCAGTAACAGTTGTGTAGGAGCAAGCAATTCATAATGGCACTTCAGATAGAATATTACTCCAAGTTCGAGGTACGCGGAACAGTACAATTTTTATGGGTGAAACGTCTGTTGTTCCGAGATTCATCATGAAATAACAGCAGTGTATGGGGAAAATACAATGTCGCGTCCAGCCATAGTAAAGTGGTGCCAGCAGTTTGAAAGTGGTCGCACAGAATTGACAGATGCTGATCGAAAAGGAAGGCCATCAATGTCAACCACTGCAGACAACGTGATGTAGGTTGATGAAATTATTTGCAATAATTGAAGACTGACAGTCGCAGAAATGGCAAAGGAGTTGGATATTTCGATAGGCAGTGTTCATGCCATCATCCATGAACATCTTGACTATTGAAAATTGTGTGCACGATGGGTACTTCTTTCACTGACAGACGAACACAAAGGTCAATGTTTTTTGTCTTCTCTAGCCTTCCTTCAATGCTATTCTGTGGAAGGCCATGACTTCTTACGCCGCATCATCACTGGCGATGAAACATGGGTGCATCATTTCACCCCAGAAATGAGGAGAGCGTCTATGAAATGGAGACACAAAATTGCCTGTGTGGAAGAAATTCAAAGTTCCACCATCAGCAGAAAAGGTCATGGCCACTGTTTTTCGACTGTGAAGGAGTTGTTTACACAGAATCTATGTCAAAAGACACAACAATTAATACTGCCTTTGTTGGAAAGTTAAGCAAAAGTGTTCTCATTCAGGACAATGCCACGCCACACAATGCACACATAACACGACACTTGCTCCAAAGTTTTGGATGGGAGGTATGGCAACATCTGCCGTACAGTCCCGATCTTTTGCCTTGTGACTATCACATCTTTGGCAAGCTGAAAGAGCATCTAGGGGGACAACAATTTGCAAACGATAAGCGGGTGCAGACAGCAGTTCGACAGTGGCTGAATGACCAAAGAGTGGATTTCTATCATCAGGGAATTGAATGTTTAGTCACACGTTCTGAGAAGTGTTTACACCAACTCGGTGACTATGTGGAAAAGTAGTGCAAGATATGTGCTTTCTGTTGCATAATGTGACATACCTCAATAAATGTCTCTTGGGCTACAATGGTCAAGTGTAACTTATTTTTTGAATTACCCTCGTCTATTAACTTGATGTGCAAACACATAAACAGAAACCAAAATAATAGCCCTTAAAAATAATGGTGCAGATTCAGTTCTGAAAAGTTGTTTGTTATAATAAGAAATACAGATTGAAATTTGTACAAGTCATAAAAATAAAACTGCTTAATTTCATTGTAGATTGAGTTTTTCAAAACATGTTAAATATTTTGTTATTCCACATGTCTTGAAAAGCTCCTATAGCAGCTGGTTTGTTTATTTATTTTTTTCTGTTTTCTTTTTATTTAATATGTTTTTGACATTAGACATAAAATCATACAAAGATATATAGGAAAGAAAATTGCTGCAATCTTCTCTTTCCAAATACCAAGTGAAAATTGTTTCAGGATCCTGCTCTTATGTTGGGAACTTATTTTTTATTATGTGTAGGAACTTCGTTTTAATATTGCTGATTGCAGGTGATGTGTGTGCGCATGCGCGCGCACTTTTTTTTTTTTTTTTTTTTTGCTGATGCTGTATAAGCTTGCTTTCTTGAATCATTTGCCACTGTTAATACTAATATGATGATAGTCATGCAGAAATTAGATTCTTATTGGTTGCTCTGTGAACATCTCAGTTATTTGTTTTTCGTGAGATGTTCACATTATGAATTTACTATTTATGTAAATGAATTATTTCGTTATCCTGTTATTTGTTTGAACTATTTGCTTATTCCATTAGTCACAAAATGTCTGAAACATGGGTTTTATTTCAAATTTTAATTCCGTAGAAAATAGGTGCTTGCTGTTGCCATATGTTTGTTTTTTTTTAAATCACAGTTCCTTGAAATGTGGTTTGCATTTCAATTTTTCTTAGCATCCAGGAGAGGAAATAAATGTTTAAAAAAGTTGAATGAATATTACATCGTAAAATATGTGCAATGAAGTGAAAATAATTAGTCATATTATAATTAACTTTCAATTAATTGCTAAAATGTTAATTACTTTTCAATGCCTTTAATAACAGAAAATGAAAAACTTCTTTTAATTTTAATATTTTGACACAGAGAGATAAGCATATTTACACAACAAGGCAAAGCCAATAAAATGTAATTTATGTATATTAACTTGATGACAAACACACAAACAGAAACCAAAATAATAGCCCTTCAAAATAATGGTGCAGATTCAATTCTGAAAAGTTGTTTGTTACAATCAGGATCAGAGATTGAAATTTGTACAAGCCATAAAAATAAACTACTTAATTTTTTTGGAGTTTTGCAGAACGTGTTAAATATTTTGTTATTCAGCATGTCTTGAAGAGCTCCTATAGCAAATGGTTTTGTCTTTTTTATTTAATTATATTTTTGCCATTAGATATAAAACCAGACAATGATGTATAAGAAAAAAATTTCTGCAATCTTCTCTTTCCTAATACCAAGTGAAAATTGTTTGGGTAAGAATCCTGTTTAGATGGGAACTTATTTTTAACTATGTGTAGGAACTGTTTTAATATTGCTGATTGCAGGTAATATGCAAAGGTTTCAAGTGTGCATGTGTGGGGTTTTTTTTTTTTTTTTTTTTTGCTGACGCTGTATAAGCTTGCTTTTTTGCATCATTTGCCACTATTAATACTAATATGATGATAGTCTGCAGAAATTAAATTCTTAGTGGTTGCTATATGAAAATCTCAGTTTGTTTTTTGTGAGATGTTCACATGAATTTACTTTTTTTTTTTTTTTATGTAAACCCCAAACATGAGAGATATTAGAACCTATAGTACTGTGCTTGGATTGGAGGTTGAGAAGACGAAAGAAGATATTTGTTAACATTGGACTTGAACTTCTGTAGACTGTAATTTTCAGGAAATACATATGAAGGAAGGTTGTTCCAGAAAACGGCAGTTGAATGAATAAACAAGGAAGATGAAAAGTTGGTTCTGTGAGTTTGAAGTTGGACAGTAAATGGACGTTGGCTGGTGGCGGCACGTGTTCGGACTGTTTTGAAAGAGACAGCGGGAATTATAGAAGCCAATTCAGAAGAACAGTGCCCATGGAAATATCTGTAGAAGAGACATGCAGCAGAAACGGTACGTCTATTAGACAGCGAGTGGAGAGACTCTGTTATAAGATAAATTATTAATTAACCTAACTGCCCTCTTCTGAACGGAATTAAGAAGCCTGAGAGAGGTTTTGGGGGCAACACCCCAGATGTGGGAACAATATTCTATGGTAGGGCAGATTTGCGATTTGGAAAGAGTGGACAGCTGTTTGGAAGAAAAGTAATGGCGAAAGCGAAAGAGAAAACCAAGTTTTTTAGATGCAGAGGAAACAATATTTGTAATGTGCTTGTGCCAAGAGATTAGAAGTCAGGTAATCCCCAAAAAAGATATATCATTTTGCCTAGAAATCGGAGTGTCACCAAAGATAAGCATAGGAGCAGAAGAATCCTTTTTGCGAGATATAAGACAAGACTGAGTTTTAGAAGGATTGAAATCAACTAAGTTGTCTTTGCCCCACTGCAGAATTACCTGGAGATCGGCATTTAAGGAATTGGTAGCAGATATTTGAGAAGTTGAAGTTGATTGAGCAGGACAATGTTTCTCAAAATGGAAAGTGGAATGCAATGTGCTATCATTGGCAAAACTATGGATGGGATTTCCAGTCAATGGAAGAAGGTCATTAATATACAAGAGGAAAAGGGTGGGGGAAAGAACCTTGCGGGACCCGGCATTAGTGGAGAAGTTTAGAAGACGGAGAGCCATCTACCATTACCCTCAGTGAGCTATCAGAGAGAAAACTGGATAACCAATTACAAAAAACAAGTACAAACCATAAGATGGAAGCTTGTTGAGAAGTTCTTTATGCCAAACACAATCGAAAGCCTTTGAGATGTCGAGCAACTGCTTGTGTTTCACTGAACTTTTCCATTTATGAATTAGTTCATAAATAGGTAACATAAGCCAGAGTATCACCAGTGGATTGACACTGATGGAATCCATACTGGTGATCGTTGATCAGACAGAAGGTTTCTAGGTAATTTAAGAGTTGGTGGTTAATTGATTTCTCCATTACTTTAGAAAGAGTAGAAGTAATTGCAATAGGAAGGATTTTTCATCCTTATCCCACATTCCACTTTAAAATCTCATCCTTTATCTAAACCTTGGTTTTCCAATAAATGTGCTAAGGCTGTTCAAGAGAAGAATGTTGCATATCGGAACTGGCTGGATATGAGCAAATTTTCAAGCAGAAGGAAAAACACCTTTGGAATAAGAAAGTGAAGAAAGGCAGCAAAGAACAGGAGTAAGTTCAGGAGCACAGGTTTTGAGAAAAAGTGGAGAAATACCATCTGGACCTGGAGCATTCTTAGCATCAAGATTCGTCAAAATCCTTCTGACATCCTTTTGACGGAAGACCACAGGAGGCATTGAATGGAGTGTGATGGGAATGGTGGGAGGTGTTTTACCAAGATTGTTAATACATGAGTTGGAAGAAAAATGGGATGATAGCAGATCAGCTTTATCCTCGGCTGAAGCGACAACAGAACCATCTGGTTTGGACAGAGGTGGGAACAGAGATGGGCAAAAGTTGCGGCCAATAGCTTTGGCAAGAGACCAGAATGCTCGGATACCATTAGGGCAAGAAGCAAGTTTTCTATTCTTGACCTGTTCAAACTCTAGTTTGGACTGATTAATAACTGCTTTACAATGTGTTGCGAGCGTTGGTTAAGCAAAAAATGAAACTAAAGAATTAGAAACAAGCCAATTACGATATGCAGCATTCTTCTCTTGAACAGCCTTACCACATTTATTGGAAAACCAAAGTTTACATGAAGGACGAGATGTTAAAGTGGAATGTGGAATAAAGGATTCCATTCCTGAAAAAATAATATCACTGACACGATCTGAGCAAATGTTGACATCAGAAATTTTGAAACAGTAATCAGACCAAATAAAAGAAGAAAAGAAATATCGTAGGTCATCCCATTTTGCATTCTTGTAATGCCAAACAATACGAGGTTGGGAATAGCCAGGAAATAAAGGCTCCATTGGAGAAGAGACAATCACCAAGTTGTGATCTGAAGTGCCTAAAAGACCTCTCACTTCGACCGTGTTGGCTGTATGGTTAGGATTATCTTGTATTATTTTAGGTAAATGAACAATCTGTGCAAGGTCATTAGTAATTGTGAAAGCCTCAACATCTCAACCAGCTGGGTCGGTGTGACTAGAAAATGGAAGCCAGCTGGAGTTGTGAACATCAAAATCACCAATGTAAATTTACCTTACTGTTAGGAAAGTTGGACTGGAGAAAGTCTTTGCAAAGGGAGGAAGCCAAAGAGCTCCAAGTGATTAGTGGAGTTGGAAGAATGGTAGAGACAACAGATGAATTTAACACAATGAGGTAGAGAGATTTTAAGCCAGAGAAGATCGAAAAGAGGAGATTCCAAATTACCAAGTCTCTGACAAGGAATGTCGGAATGGACATATGTACAAGTACCACCTTTGAAGCGAAAGGAATCATACAGCAAATAATTTGGGCATCTGGGATGAGCAGTAGTTGAATCAACCGATAACTGAGATTCTGTCAGAAAAAGTACATGGGGTTTGGCAGACTGCTAGTGGAAATGTACATCGTTGAGATTAGAATTGAGACCATGTATATTTGTGAAATTAATTAGGAAGTGTTTGGGAGGTTTAGATCTTTTTGCAGATAAGCTTACTCTATTAGTTTGACAATCCGTGGTGTATTCAATAGTGAGAAAAGGTGGGTGGGACATGCTGTATGAAGTAATGAAATTTTTGGATATGGTGTACACATGGTAAGAATATATCCTGATCCTTGACATAACGTGGCATCGACAATGCCCCCTGCATACACACTACTCAGACTCCCTCCAGTCACTGTCTGGCAGAATAGAGGTAGCAAGATTATACACTAGCTGATCTGGAAGCCCCCTAGAGAGAGTTACCAATATGTTCGATCCAGTGTACTAACTAGCAGCCGGCCTGCGAACACCATTTTAGAGCTGTACCCTCGAAATGTAAGGAAGATTGGATCTCGCCATAATGTTCATCATAACCTCAAAAGTCATCAATCACACTGCATGATGGAAGAGATGGGATACTATTTATGTAAATGTATTATTTCATTTTCCTACTATTTGTTTGAACTATTTGCTTATTCCATTAATCACAAAATGTCTGAAATATGTGTTGTATTCCGAATTTTAATTCAGTAGAAAATAGGTGCTTGCTGTTGCTATGTTTGTTTTTTTAAATCACAGTTCCTTGAAACATGGTTTGCATTTCAATTTTTGTTAACATCGAGGAGAGAAAATAAATATTTTAAAAAGTTGAATGAATATTACATTGTAAAAGATGTGCAATGAAGTGAAAATAATTAGGGTCATACGTTATAATTAACTTGTGATTATTGCTAAAATGTTACTTAATTACTTTTCAATGCCATTAATAACAGAAAATGAAAAAATTCATTTAATTTTAATATTTCGACACAGAGATAAGCTTATTGACACAAAAAGGTAAAGCCAATAAAATGTAATTTATGTATATATTAACTTGATGTATAAACGCACAAACAGAAACCAAAATAATGGTGCAGATTCAATTCTGAAAAGTTGTTTGTTACAATCAGGATCAGAGATTGAAATTTGTACAAGCCATAAAAATAAACTACTTAATTTTTTTGGAGTTTTGCAGAACATGTTAAATATTTTGTTATTTAGCATGTCTTGAAGAGCTCCTATAGTAAATGGTTTTATCTTTTTTTTGTATTTAATTATATTTTTGCCAGTAGACATAAAACCAGACAATGATGTATAAGAAAAAAATTTTTGCTATCTTCTCTTTCCTGATTCCAAGTGAAAATTGTTTAAGTATCCTGCTCAGATGGGAACTTATTTTTGACTATGTTTGGGAACTTTGTTTTAATGTTACTGATTGTAGGTAATATGCGAAGATTTGAGGTGCATGTGTGTGTGGGGTTTTTTTTTTTTTTTTTGCTGATGCTGTATAAGCTTTCTTTCTTGAACCATTTGCCACTACTAATACTGATATGATGATAGTCATGCAGAAATTAAAGATTCTTAGTGGTTGCTCTCTGAATATCTCAGTTATTTGTTTTTCGTGAGATGTTCACATTATGAATTTACTATTTATGTAAATGAATTATTTCATATCACATATTTGCTTATTTCATTAATTAAAAGTCTGAAATATCCATTGTATTCCAAATTTTAATTCAGCAGAAAATAGGTACATTACAAAAATTGACTACATATTAAGTTGTCAGGCACATGCTGTTGCCATACGTTTGTTTTATTAAACCACAGATCCATGAAACATGGGTTGTATTTCAATATTTGTTAACATCCAGGAGAGATAATAAATACAGTAGAACCCAGATAAGAAATTTTTCAATGGACTGGAGGTTTAGAAATTCTTATGCAGAAAAACTTCTTAGAAGGGAAATGGCTTAATGGTATAAAATATTAACTACACAAATGAAATGAAAAGATACACATATATAAGTTAAAGATGATTTTTAAGTACTACTTCAGAATTTATAAACATTTTTAAACTGAGGATTTCTAATTGCTTAACATTCTGTTCATTAAACCCATACTAAATACTCATTACCAAGTTGGAAGGATGAGCTCCTTTGAAATTTAAACTTACCTTAAAGGGTCACAATTACAATAAGACAGAGAACAATCCACTAAGTAATTCAGAACTGTTCAGAAAAATTAACTTAACGGCAAATGCTTCACTGTGCTTCACGTGGTCGAAGCTGTTCAATTATGGATATCAATGAAAACAATTGCAATACATCACTTCTATTATATCCAAATTTTTATACTAAAAAGGTTTTAAGGCTGAAAGCATCAGACTATGTGAAAATTGACTAATCGAACACATTAGTGCGTAGCATAATTTTAGTTCGTATTGAATCACCGAAGTAGGTGGCATTGTTTTTTTGATATCTCATATTGTGAATGCCTTCACAATGCGTTGCCCTGATATTGCAATACCTCCAATAAGCAGTGCTTCACTTATATTGCACTAATATAACTGAAGTGAACTCCAATAAGCAGTGCTTCAGTGGAGAATAAGTAACATCAGTCTTCTCAGTGGTGAAGCTTTGCTTATTGGAGGTAGTGCAATATCAGGGCAATTCGTTGTGGAGGCATTCACAATATGAGATGTAAAAAAATGATGCTATTTCCCCTACTTCAGTGGTTTACTACAAACTAAAATGATGCTTGGCAATACTTGTTCGATTACCAAATGTGTATATTGTTTAATATTTTTAGTATTAAAAATAAAGAATATCTATATTTAAAAAAACGTATTAAGTGGGGAAATGTCAATTTAATAATACACTGTTCTTTTTCACAAACTTTTTATGCGGGAAAAATTTTTACCCAGGAAATCTTTTATGCAGGAAAGTACTACATTACAATATATAGAGGTAGTATGAATCAGAGCTGTAATAACTCAATATGTTCTATGTTGATAATATTTACTAATATATAGAGGTGAAATTGGGACTTAAGAAACCAAACCTAGTACAGGGGAAAACTTCTTATGTAGGAATTTCTTATCTGGGTTCAACTGTATTAAAAAAGTTGAATTAATATTGCGTTCTAAAATATGTGCAATGAAGTAAAAAGAATTAGGTTTCATATATTATAATTAATTTCTAATTAATTAGTAAAATGTTACTTAAT
Organism: Mastigoproctus giganteus; assembly: GCF_048544385.1. Taxonomy (NCBI): domain Eukaryota; kingdom Metazoa; phylum Arthropoda; class Arachnida; order Uropygi; family Thelyphonidae; genus Mastigoproctus; species Mastigoproctus giganteus. The sequence continues at coordinate 160,844,846 of NC_143576.1, forward strand.
TACTTTTCAATACTGTTAATAACAGAAAATGAAAAAAAAAAACTAATTTAATTTAAAAAATATATATATATTTATATATCAAACATATCAAAAATAGAGCACAATGTGTACATTATTTGTTATGTTTTAGTATGATTTAATTTTAATATTTTGACACAGTGATAAGCATATGGACACAACAAGGTAAAGCCAATAAAATGTAATTTATGTATATTCGCTTGATCTACAAACACATAAATAGAAACTCAAATAATAGCCCTTAAAAATAATGGTGCAGATTCAATTCTGAAAATTTTTGTCATAATCACGATTAGAGATTGAAATTTGTAGAAGTCATAAAAATAAACTACTTAATTTTTTTGGAGTTTTGCAGAGCATGTTAAAAATATTGTTATTCAGCATGTCTTGAAGAGCTCCTATAGCAACTGGTGTTTCTTTTTTCTTATTTAATTATATTTTTCCAGTAGACATCAACCAGACACAGATGTTTAGAATTGAAAATTCTTCCATCTTCTCTTTCCAAATACCTAGTGAAAATTGTTTCAGGATCCTGCTCAGATTGAAACTTATTTTTGACTATGTGTCAGAATATTGTTTTTAATTTGCTGATTGCAGGGTAGTATGTGAAGGTTTGAGGTGGTTTTTTTTTTTTTTTTTTCTCTGATGCTATATAAGCTTGCTTTGTTGCATTATTTGCCACTACTAATACTAATATGTGCTAGTCATGTAGAAATTAAAAATTCTTAGTGGTTGCTCTGTGGAGAAATAATAGCCCTTCAAAATAGTGGCGCAGATTCAATTCTGAAAAGTTTTTTGTTTTAATAAGGATTAGAGATTGAAATTTGTACAGGTAATAAAAGTAAACTACTTAATATTTTTGGAGTTTTGCAGAACATGTTAAATATTTTTTTATTCAGCATGTCTTGAAGAGCTCCTATAGCAACTGGTTTTTCTTTTTTGTTTTTATTTAATTATATTTTTTGCCATTAGTCATAAAACCAGACAAAGATGTACAGGGAAAAAAATTTTCTTCATTCTTCTCTTTCCAAATACCAAGTGTGAAAATTAAGGATCCTGCTTAGATAGTAACTTATTTTTGACATGTGTATCAACTTTGTTTTTATATTGTTGATTGCAAGTGATATGCAAAGGTTTGAGGTGCATTTTTTTTTTTTTTTTTTTTTGCTGTATAAGCTTGCTTTGTTGCATCATTTGCCAATACTAATATGATGATAGTCATGATAGAAATTAGAAATTAAGGATTCTTAGTGGTTGCTCTGTGAAGAAATAATAGCCCTTAAAAATAGTGGCGTGGATTCAATTCTGAAAAGTGTTTTATTACTTGTATTTTTATTACTAATAAAAATAAACTACTTAATATCTTTGGAGTTTTGCAGAACATGTTAAATATTTTTTTATTCAGCATGTCTTGAAGAGCTCCTATAGCAACTGGTTTTTCTTTTTTGTTTTTATTTAATTATATTTTTGCCATTGGACATAAAACCAGACAAAGTCGTACAGGAAAAAAAAAATTTTCTGCAGTCTTCTCTTTCCAAATACCAGGTGAGAATTGTTAAGGATCCTGCTCAGATGGGAACTTATTTTTGACTTATGTGTAGGAACTTTGTTTTTATATTGTTGATTGTGAGTGATATGTGAAGGTTTTATAGATGTGTGTTTGTGTGTGCGTTTTTTTTTTTTCCCCTTCTTTTGCTGAATTTCTTATCCGTTATGATGTTGTATAAGCTTGCATCATTTACCTCTACTAATACAATGATAGTCATGCAGAAATTAAAGATTCTTAATGGTTGCTCTGTAAAATCTCATTTCTGTTTAGTGAGATGTTCACATTATGAATTTACTATTCATCTAAATGAATTATTTCATTATCCTATTATTTGTTTGAGCTATTTGCTTATTCCATTAATCACAGAGTGTCTGAAATATGAGTTGTATTCCAAATTTTAATTCAGTAGAAAATAGGTACATTGCAAAAATAATGACTGCATATTAAATTGTCAGGTGCATGCTGTTGCCATATATTTGTTTTATTAGATTACAGAAGATCCATGAAACATGGGTTACATTTGAATTTTGTTTAACATCCATGAGAGGAAATAAAAATTTGAAAGAATATTACATTGTAAAATGTGTGCAATGAAGTGAAAATAATTAGTTTCATATATTATAATTAATTTGCAATTAATTGGTAAAATGTTACTTAGTCACTTTTCAATGCTGTTAATAACAACAGAAAATGAAAAAATTTATTTAATTAAAAAAATATATATAAATATATATATATATATATACACATATATATAAAATATAAATAAATAAAACATGCCAGCAGTATAGCAAACCAGTAGAGGGAATACTAAATTAAACCCACACATAATAAAATAATAATTGGGAAGGGGGGGTGAAGATAAGGATATTGTAAAAGGAGCGCTTCAAAATAATTTAGAAATGCCAATTCAAACAAATTTTGTGGCACCCAGACTGCACCTGGTCAGAATTATTTGAAATACGGAAGCGAAACCGTTCGCTTCCATACTGAAGCAAAATTTACTGTAATGTTGCAAAGGAGTGCTGTGATCTATTCTATTATGATTTTTCACTGCTTAAGGGCCACCATTATTCAAATCTATTGCATTTTTGGTTCGATAATGCTTGGATTTGTCTAAATTTCGCTATGTAGTGATTCCCTGACCATTATTGGCCTTGTGGTCCTCCATCGAGATGGGGCATAATGGTCGGTCTATTTTATATTTTATTTTTAGTTGGACATATGTTGTAGTTAATTTTCGCTTCTGTATAGTGACATTTCACATAATTTGGACCAGGTATAATCTGGGCGCCACTAAATTTGTTTGAATTGGCATTCCTAAATTTCTGAAATTTGATATTCTATGTTTCAGCCTTTTCTAAATTATTTTGAAACATTCCTTCTACAATATCCTTATCTTCATTTTCCCCTCACCCATCTAATTTAGTATTTGCCATACTGCTGGCATCTGTTTTATTTATTTATATTTTATTATAAGCAGTGTGTAGTGGATATGCTTGCTGTAATAATTTTCTTCTCCCTTTTTCTTTCTAATTTTCTTCCCCCTTTTTCTTTCTGATTTTCTGTTTTTTTACCTTACTATATATTTAGTTATTTTATAATTTTATAGTTTAATTTATATATATATATATATATATATATATATATCAAACATGAAACATACCACACAACGTGTACATTATTTGTTATCTGTTCTAGTATGATTTAATTTTAATATTTTGACACAGTGATAAGCATATGATCACAACAAGGTAAAGCCAATAAAACATAATTTATGTATATTAACAAAAAGGGAGACCAAAATAATAGCCCTTAAAAATAATTGTGCAGATTCAGTTCTGAAAAGTTTTTTGTTTTAATAAAGATTAAAGTCTGAAATTCGTACAAGTCATAAGAATAAAACTATGTAATTTCTTTGCAGTTTTGCAGAACATGTTAAATATTTTGTTATTCAGCATGTCTTGAAGAACTCTATAGCAACTTTTTTTTTTTTTTTTAAATTTATATTTTTGCCAGTAGACATAAAACCAGACAAATATGTATAGGAATAAAATTTTCTGCAATCTTCTCTTTCCAAATACCAAATGAAAATTCTTTCAGGATCCTGCTCAAATGGGAACATATTTTGACTATGTGTTGGAACTTTATTTTCATATTGCACTTCATATACTTCAAAATACTTCAAATCAAAACAGCTTTCCATTGGAGAAGGATATTGTTATTTATTTGAAGTTCATGGGAACCATATAGCACATTTTTTTTTTGCACTTGCTGGCATCATCAGTGCAAGGCCTGACAACTCAATGAGATACAAGGGTTGTTCAAAAAGTGTCAGAACTACTCCAATTATAGTTGTTGTTATTTGATTTTTAGGAGCATTAGCAACTAAGGCCATATTGCTCCGGGAATATGCGGTGGTCATTCCCTGACCTTTCCGCATCCTCCGTATTTGGTGGTGAAGGACTTGAACCCCGGTCTAATCAAGAAGCGTGTGCTACGCACTGCTGCTCCTTCCCACCTGGCTACGGAGCCACCCTACAATTATAGTGACAATAAACATACTTATGTGGTGGATAACTTAATCAACTTTGAAACAGTGTCCTTCTGAGATCATGCACTTAGCCCCATGAATTTCCACTTTTTGGAGCCCTTCTGGAAAACAGATTTCAGAATTCTGAGACAATTTTATTTTTTTCTGGTCTAGAGAGAGAGGGAGGGGGGGGGGCATATTGTATACGGGGATTGCTGGATTTGGGTGATAAGCAACTAGTCTTTGCAGTTTCTCTTTTCTTCTCATTTTCTTCTAACTGCATTGTGAAGGTGTTTTGGAACTTCAATGTAGAATTGTTTGTCTTTCTGAAGGATATTCATGATGGATGGATGGAAAATGCCTTTACACTCACTCTACTGCACATTTGCGTTACTTTTTTTTTTTTGTCGGTGGGATGGACTCCTTTGGAATAACTGCTGTTTGGCTTCAGGATAATACCTGTAAATCCAGGTTTCATCTCCAGTTATGATATGTTTCAAAAGCAACTATTCATTAGTTGTTCGTGTGTTACCAGCCATTGAATAAACTTTACAGAAACATGCCTTATGTTCAAAGTTTTTGTTGATGGAATGACATGATTCAGCGGAAATGCAAGTTTCCTCTGTAATTTTATCAATAATTAATCTTTTTGTCATTTCTTCCCAAAATTTGTACTTGACACATTTCGTTTGTTGAAATTGAGTGCTGTGCAGATTGTGGATCACTTTCGACAAATTCTGTACCATTTTTGAAATGATGCTGCTGCCAGTCAAAAACTTGTGAACAGCCCATTATAATATTCCCATATGCTGTTTTAGGAAGATCAGAATTTTAACTTGTGATTTTTTAAATTTTAACAAAATTTAATACGTGTGACAAAATGTAAAAACATGTTTTCCTTATTGGCTGTCAATGACAGGCTTTCATAATCAAGTGAACAGCTTACTGCATGGAGATAATGATGAAACATGTCTCAATACATTGTTCTTTCTGTCTTTTCAAACTTGGATCAACGAGCATAATCCAGATACTCTTTGAACAGACCTTGTATATTCATAATGTGAGGTGCTTTGATGGAATAGCCCAAGAATAAGAACAAGTTAATATTTAAAAGTATTTAAGTACAAAGTGTTAATTTTTCAAACTTAAATTCCACAAAGAAACTTGCCACTACAGGCCCACACACATCCAAGAACTGGCAAATTTTTGAAAGGGTTAATGTTGTTTTAATAACCCTTAGGCAGACAACTCAGTGACTTAAATAAGTAGAAATTACTGACTTAGAGTGTAGTATATACTGGGTGGTTATAAAATAAGTTTCCCTATTCAGGAGACCCTAGTGTCAAAACGGTTAGAGAAAGGCCAACTCCACCGTCAATAACCATTATGGCTCTTGCAAAAAAGGAACGTACTCTTTTAGTAAAACTGTTCTACCAGAATAATAGTAACACTAATGCAGCACTACGTGAATATCAGAAACTTAAAGTTTGCATAAAGGACCTTTGACTTCAGTGGGACTTCGGAAACTAATAAAGAAATTTGAAACGACCAGGGAGTTAGGTGTAATTCCAGGCAGGGGGCGACCACGTATCGGAACAGAGGTAGTAGATGGAAGTGGCGGTCAATGGTCAGAATGCGAAACACTACTAGTCAGTAGTGCCAGAGGTGTGTCAAGATATTCAACCTTCCTTGGTCTGCTGTATGTAAAGTGCTTTGAATAATTTTACGCTGGTTCCCATACAAGATTCATGCAGTGCAAGAACAATGAATAGCCTTTGCTCTACGATTCCTGGCTCGTATGGAACTCGGTGACACAAGGGCTCGAATGACCTTGAAATGAGGCACATTTCACTCTTCATGGGGCTGTAAATGCACAAAATTGTCGAATATGGGGAACTTCTCATCCATCTGCTGTGCATTTTGACAAATTCTGTACCATTTTTGAAATGATGCTGCTGCCAGTCAAAAACTTGTGAACAGTCCATTGTAATATTCCTGTATGCTGTTTTAGGAAGATGCATGAAAGACCACTACAAAGTCCATACGTTACAGTATGGTGCAGATTCACAGCAGAGTTTATAATCTGATCATTTTTCTTTGAAGAGTCTACACCTCATGGTACCGTTGGGTGCACAGTACTACACTCTTCTAAGAGATCACATTATTCCCACTCTGCAAGAAAGGCAAATGCTTGGAGGCCGTAGTGTTCGTGCAAGATGGTGTCCCTCCCCATGTTGGTCAACAAGTGAAGAAACTGCTCTGTTCAACATTCGTAAATAATCACATTATTTCTAGAGACTTTTCGCAGTTCTGGCCGGCTCGATCAGCAGATTGCAATCCCTGTGATTTCAGGCAATGGGGATACCTGAAAGACAGAGTTTACCGTGGCAGCATACAGACTGTTGTTGATTTGAAAGCAAGCATTAAACAGCATGTAGCCAACATCCCCAATGAGATCTATGCAAAACTGTCGCATGCAGTCCTCCGTTTTCAGAATGTCATCTCAAGTTAAGGAAAGCACATAGAACAATATCTGTAGATTTCTAAGTTCTGATATTAAAATCTAATTCTAATTCTAAGTTAAGTATTCCATCTCATGTTTATGGTGGAAATTTGAACTAATATTTTTTCTTCTATAAATTGCTTCCCCATACCCGACTATTTTCACAGCGCTATCTCTAACCGTTTTGACACTAGGGTCTCCTGAATAGGGAAACTTATTTTATAACCACTCGGTATATGTAATATATTGTATAATATAACTGCAGAATAATCATACAACTTTAACTATAATTGATGTAAAATAGTTTACATTAATTATTACTGAGAATTACGTGTTTTAAATGAAGCCTGCTGTCTTTCATTGTGATGTTGGAGTCCTGCAGAACATTTGAAGTATTTCATAATTCAACATGTCTTGAAGAGCTCCTATAATAATTGTTTTTTGTGCTTGTTAAGTTGTTTCAATGTTTACATTCACATGAAACCAGACCATTATTGTATATAGCTTTTATAGTATTGGTCAACAGGCACAAAATGTCATAAAATTGCTTCAAATTCTTTTCAGATGAATACTTTTGACTTTGTGTGGGATCTTTATTTTAACAGACTGAGTGAAGTACTGGTAATATTAGCATTGTGTATAAAATAATCATGCAGCTTTACATAGATTGTTTTAAAGATACTGCAAATTAGGTACATCAATGTATAATTCACCAATCCGAGTTTTAGAGATAAACAGAAAGAAATAGTGGGAAATGGGAAACTTTAAAAATTTATTCTTAATTTGTGTATTAATTTATGTATATATTTGTGGATAATGTATATGTGTCTATATTGGATAATATCAAAAATTATCTTAAGAAATGTCTTGTTACACACAAAAAAAAAAAAAAAAAAAAAAAAATTTTTTAGGCAGCTAAGAATGTATATACAGTCAGTCCTCGTATAACATGTGTTCACGCTGCACAAATTTGATCATATACGATTTATGAATAGGAGAGCGTTATCTTACATAACATGAACCGAATTCGCTTATGCACGATTCGCCTTTGTGTTTATAAGAAATGGCAGTCGAACGCAGAATCACCCCAACTGAACGCAACTCGATAGGAATGAGGAGAAGATTCTGAAAATGTATTTGTTTTTTTATATAAGTGAAGGGGAAACACATTTCACCATAATAACGTAAAAACCAACACAATTCCAGCTATCGGTATTATCGCAAATGCAATTAGATCGAGTTTACTTCACGTTTATAACAGAGTCCACTAGCAGAAACGCTAGTGGAATCTGTCCCTGCTCAATCAGCTTCAACTTCTCGAATATCCGCTACCAATTCCTTAAATGCCAATCTCCAGGTAATTGTCCAGTGGAGCAAAGACAACTTAGTTGATTTATCCTTCTAAAACTCAGTCTTGTCTTATATCTCACAAAAAGAATTCTACTGCTCCTATGCTTATCTTTGGTGATACTCCGATTTCTAGGCAAGTTGATATATCTCTTTTGGGGATTACCATGACTTCTAATCTCTCTTGGCACAAGCACATCACAAATATTGCTTCCTCTGCATCTAAAAAACTTGGTTTTCTCTTTTGCTCTCAGCGTTACTTTTCTTCCAAACAGCTGTTATCTCTGTACAAATCGCAAATCCGCCCTACCATGGAATATTGTTCCCACATCTGGGCAGTGCCCCCAAAACCCCTCTCAGGCTTCTAGATTCCATTCAGAAGAGGGCAGTTAGGTTAATCAATGACTCATCTCTAACGGAGTCTCTCCACTCGCTGTCTCATAGACGTACTGTTTCTGCTGCATGCTTTTTCTACAGATACTTCCATCGGCACTGTTCTAGAAGCCAATTCAGAGAATTGGCTTCTATAATTCCCACTCTCTCTTTCAAAACAGTCCGAACACGTGCCACCAACATCCATTTACTGTCTAACTATAAACTGACAGAATCAACTTTTCATCTTCCTCGTTTATTCATTCAGCTGTCATTTTCTGGAACAGCCATCCTTCATACGTATTTCCAGAAAATTACGGTCTACAAAAGTTCAAGTCTTATGTCAACAAATATCTTCTCTCGTCTTCTCAACCTCCAACCTAAGCACAGTACTAAGTACTATAGGTTCTAATACCTCTCGTGTTTGGGGTTTTCATTAAAAAAATAAATAATAAATTTAAAAAAATTGTGACTTAAAAGCATGCAGTTTGTGACTTTTAAGGTTTTGGTAAGGTTAGTTTGGTTTTTATTTGATTGTTTATAAATTTTTCTGGGTATGTATTACTAAACTTTGTTCTTAGTTTGTCAGGTTCAGAAACGGAATCAGTGTAATAGTAGAACTTGCTAATTTGGTAGGAGGGGGCGGGATGATATGACTACTAAAGACATTCAAGAATTACTGGTAGAAAAAGAGGCTGGAAAAGCGGATTTGATGGAAATGGCATCAGAGATAAACCAAATCATTTCAGAGGATGGTAGTGCAGATAAAAATTCTGAAGTTCCAAATTTTGCACTAAAAAGCATACGGGAAGGTATAGACTTAGCCAAGCAATTAGAATCTTATTTTTTGAATGCAGATCCTTCGACTGAAAGGAGCACAAAGTTTGAAAGGGAGATTCAAAAATTCTTACCTCCTACAATGAAATATACAAAGATCTATCAAGCAAAAGCAAACAAACCCAGATTACTGATTTTTTAAAGAGAGCAGAAGATGCACGAAATCTCGATACTGCAGAAGGAAGTTCAAAAGGTGAAGATATTCTGCAACAGAGAAAACGTTCTCATTTGATTGAGCATCAATGAAGAGGAAGAAAATTGAATAAACTTACATTATCTGATATATATACAGTTTGTAAGATGTTTGTTCAGTTATTATCAATTTTTGATAAAAATTAGGTTTCCAATAATTATTTTAAAAATGGTGTATTTTTGTTAGCTTTTGGAACATACCCCCCTCTTTTTGTACTGGTTCTTAGTCTCGTATAATACGGTTTTGCACAACACGAGATTTTATCGGAACCTAACTACTGTTTTATATGAGCGTTGCCTGTATTTACCTATCTGCCCAATGGCAAAGAGACTGAATTAAATGTTACAAAAATGCATTAAATAAAAACAATGTTTAATAAGACAATGATTTATATTAAAAAATTACTTGAAGAAAATATTTTTAGAATGTTGGATAAATTGTATTTACTGTTTACATCAAAGAGTGACTTTGAGAGGCACCGAAGTCTGTCCTTTGCTCAGCCATTGATCAGTTACTTGAGCAAGTATATTAATATCATCATATCCATAAGCCATCCATCCATTAGTGATGTCCAAAAAGATGAAAGTTGGTGATAAACTTAGATGTGTTGTTTTTACCTTAAAACAGAAGCAAAGTTTAACAGATATTTATTTAAAGTATACCCAGTAAAATAAAATAAAATAAAATATTTCCAGAAGCTTTCGGAACTCGTGTCCCTTTCTCAACTGACAGAATTTTTAAATACATTTAAAAATTCTGTCAGTAATAGGTGTATTTAATTTTAAATACACCTATTACAACGTGGTGTAGATATGTCGACGATATTTTTACCATAATACCACGTGGTTCTGAAACGGTACTACTAGAATACCTCAACTCTCTATCCAATTTCATCAAGTTTACCGTAGAATCAGAGGTGGACGGTTCGCTCCCGTTTCTGGACGTGCTAGTGCATCGCGTAGGCCCACATCTAGAGACCTCAGTATACCGCAAACCCATGTGGTGCGGTCAATTCACCAACTACGGGTCCGGCCACGCTCCAAGCCATCTCAATAGCACTGCCCGCACCCTGTTCTCCAGGGCCTGGAGCCATTCCAGCACCGACACAATTAGACGTAACGAGATCTCCCGTGTGAAGGCGGACTTAACCAGATGCGGTTATCCATCCCATGTACTAAACAGATGCTTGTTACAGGCACAAGAGCTTACTTCCAACCCAAGACCTCCGAAGCAAGTCGGCATATCATCCGCCTACATTCCGTACTATCCAGGAGTGTCAGGACGTATCTCGAAGATCCTGAGAAGTTACAACATAAAATGTGTACAATTACCAGGTAGGAACCTACGTTCACTTGTCTCCAGTGTGAAGACCCCTGTCACACCTGTCTTACGCAGCAATGTAGTGTACCGTATCACCTGTAGGGCCTGTAACAGTTGCTACGTAGGTGAGACATCGAGACGTCTCCAGGATCGCCTCACGGAACACGACAGAGCAATCCGGCTTGCCGAAACTGACCAGTCCGCGCTTGCAGAACATTTTTGGGCTACCAACCACGATCTTGACCCCAAGCGCGACTTTGAGATAGTGGACCACGCGCGACACTTTCGCCACCGCCTATGGCTAGAGTCACTAAACATAATGAACAACCCTAAGGCATTAAATCGCCAGAAAGGCATGCGTATACATCCAATCCTGGAGACAACCGTTTTATTGATGGATGATCACTGGCGCAAGGCAGCACACGTCCGTGCTACAACAATGACGAATGAGTAACGTGCCACAGTTTGCTTGTAATGTATTTAAAAATTCTGTCAGTTGAGAAAGGGACACGAGTTCCGAAAGCTTCTGGAAATATTTTATTTTATTTTATTTTACTGGGTATACTTTAAATAAATATCTGTTAAACTATGGACCCCAGTACTCCAGGCCCATTTGTCACCAGAAGCAAAGTATTTGTAGACAATTAGAAAAAGTTGAAAATTGTAACGTGCTTTGGAAGGAGCATGAACTTGACATTTCAACAATTTGATGTAAAGCACAATCAGTTTACTTTTAATGGTTTATCGTTTATCAAGTTTTTATCATATTTGCTTGCATGGATTACTTTGTTCCCATCCTGAGAGTTAAGTGGCACTATTATAAGCAAGTATTGCTGTATTTATTATGTTGGTTTAAAATGGAATACTTTTCTTCTGTTGGTAGTAAAATATGATATTTTTTTATATGATGTGCAAAAGTATTCATTATAATTCATTATAAATTCATAAATATTTTTTGAAGTAAAAAAAAAAAGCATTAATTACCTTTCTGTGTTCTTTTAATATGCATGCATGTTTTTATTATTATTATTATTAGGTATGAGCAAGCAATAGAAACATTTACCCATTCCTGTGCCGGATACTGTGTAGCAACTTTTATTTTGGGTATAGGTGATCGGAACCCTGACAATATTATGGTGAATGAAAGAGGACAGGTAAATCATATTTTGGAAATATTATGACAATTAAATTTAAAATTTTAAAAAAAATTAACAATTTATGAAACTGGTTGATGTTTTTTGATCACAGAACTTCCTTTTCCATTTTTACAATAGAAAAACAAAAGCAAGTTAAAGCAAAGTTGCCTTGGTATTGTACCTGCACTTCAAATGAAAAGCACCGTATCTGAAGGAGAAGTATGCTGCTGTTTATTTGAAATGCATGTTACTCATATGGCCATTTCATTGCTTATTGGGACTTTGTCAGTGGCAAGCAGGCACAGCCAGTGATAAAATATTTCCACAAGAGAGATGTTAAATAGTTAAAAGTTTAAAACTCAAGCTTGATTGATACATATACATAGCCGATTGATACATATACATATTGATACATATACATAGCTTTGTACAGTAATGTTTTACAGTATTCTTGTACATTGTTTCTCTCTCTCTCTCTCTCTCACACACACACACACACTTTTTTGCACCATAAAAAATCAAATGAAATCACTCACTTGAGATTTTGCTATGAGTTTACTTGAGTTTAGCACCATTTAGCATTGTCAAAATATGTTATCACTGGGTTATCAGACATCCCAGTGATAACATATTTCGAAATGTTATCACTGGAATGATAATACATCTAATATGCAGACCCGATTTTGGAAATATACTTAAAGGAAGATATGGACATGGACCAACCCATCTTCCTGGGGAGGGGAAAAAAAAAAAAAAAAAAAAAAAAAGACAATGACAAAACTGAATCTCAAACGACACAACCAAGTACCTTCAAAAACAGTGATTTATCTTCATCACTAAAATACATATCCTATTTTCTACAATAAAACTGCAGATGACCTAAAATTCTACCCACTCCATTCCTCTTCACACCAACTAAAAGCTGCTCTACTTAATTACTCATATCGCTCTAATGCTTGTTTCTATATATCTTATGCCAAATCATGCCTACTCTTGCAAAGACCTTGAGGAGCTTGTAAAACAGTTTCTCCTACCATCTTTTTAGGAGATTTAGGAGATTTTAATAGTAATCACCATTGCAGGAATCCTCTAAATTAAATAGACGCTGCCAGCTGATTGAAAGAATTTTAGATAAACAAAATTTTATAATACTTAGCACTTATACACATATGCAACTGCGATCTGGCCTAACCTCTGCAGTTGATCATTCCATTTGCTCCCCTATGTTATTCACAGTCATGGAGAGGTCTTTTATAAATTTTAAAGATCTCGTGTTCAGCACTCACCTGCTATTTGTTTGCAATCTGCTAGTGGTACAGTCCCCAGCAGCTCAGTGCCACAGGAAATGAAAAAATCTCTTGAGCTAATAAGAATGGATTTTAGTCAGCCAGCCTAACTTCTGTTTTTGGTCAAAAGCTCCATCCATCTATCAAGTCCTTTGGCTCAGACACAATTTTAATTATTGGTGGAATAAGAATGCACAAGTCCAAATAAAGAAAAATTAAAGCCTGTAACTTATGTTGTTGAACAACTGCAATAATTAATCCCATTACTATAAGAAACTCAGGGCTAAGAGACAACTACTTGGGAAACAAGCAAAAAAGGGAATCTTGAATCTTTCCATTCATTAACAGAAACATGACTCCAGATTAATTTAGAGAAAAATTTCCTTTTTTGGTATATTCCCTGCCATCTTATTGCAATCTTTTTCTGAATGGGCAACAATTATCTGCTCCCATGTACATTGGTATGTTGTTGTAAATGCAAATATGTGGGTTACTAAGAACAAAAACAGGTACATATGTACACTATAGCTAGGAGCATAGTAAATAAATTTGATGAATTTGTAGTATTGGTTAAGTCAATATACATGGATAGATGAGGTAATTCTGAGGTGGCTCTAAATGAGTTTTTTTTAAAAAATCCCATGGACACTTCGAGCATTGAATTTATTTAACATCAAATGCAGATGTTATTGATATATCAGAAACATGGATATCAGACTTAGGAGATAAAGAATTTAAATAGGAGCACAATGTGTACAGAAAGCATAAGAGGGATGCTATTCTTCATTAAGAAACACAAAAAATTTAAGACAGTTCACCCAGTTAACATGGCCAGCCAGTGTGTTAAATCAGTTTGGTGTGACATGAGTGCTGTGAAAACAAATATGAGAGTGGGAGTATGTTATTGGTCAAATAACTATGATGTGAATATAAAGAAAAATTGCAGGATGCCTGATAAGTGACTCCCTATTTTAAAATTACTGTAACTTCCTTCCTTGTTATTTAGCTGATTTTGATGAAACCAACATTAAATGATGTATTGTTCCTTGAAGTTTAGAAAATTATTTTCTTTTACGGTGAATCATGCCTCTAGTTTTGCAAAAAAGGGGCCAAAATTGCAACTATTAGGTTTAGGAATCAGAAGGGGCTGCATGTGGACTCTATGCAACACTGGATGCAAAAAAACAATTAAAAGATTGTCATCAGAAGTTAGTTACAATAGGCAGTGTTAGCAATAGGAAGAGAACAGGAAGCCGATCAATGTTGTGGATGCCAGACAACCTTGCAACAGTGGCTGAGATGTACTCAAAGCATGAAGATGCTCTCCTATTATGCAGTTGCAATCACTCTCAGGAAAGAACTGTCTTTCAAACCATGGCAGCCACATTGCATTCTGCAATTGTTTATTGATGACTGCAACAGAAGGATGGAATTTGCGCCGACCGGGCTAGCCGGGTGGGTAAAGTGCCTGCCTGGCAACCCAAAGGTCGCGGGTTCGATTCCCGCCTCGGGCTTGGATCAAAGTACTACAAAAACCTTGGGAGGTGCATTATGGCCACAGAAGCCTATGCGCCAACAACTACCAAAAAAAAAAAAAGATGGAATTTGCAGAAATTGTTGTGACAGAACAAAGGGTAGTAGAGGCATGTGATGCAAGAAAGCATGCTTGAAAGCAAGCATGCATCAGCCAAAAAAAAAAAAATTCTTCCCTTTAAAAGTTTGTCTGGTTCCTCCTTGAATTTATTTAAGCTTATATCAACTTGAATTTATATCAACTTCCACAACGACAGATAGAAGTTTGTTCCAGCAATCAACTACCCGCTGGCTAAAGGCAAATTTCCGCACATCTATTCGAAAACTGTCTTTCCTCGATTTGATGTGACAAATTGAGTAACTATAGCTGTTTGGAGTGACGAGACTATGTTTCACATTGGGGGTTTTGTTAATCATCATAACTGCCATTCTTAAGCAGTGGAAAATCCAGATGTGTGTTGAAAAGGTTCAGAGTAATACAAAGGTAACAGTCTGGTGGAATATCATTTCATCCACACTCATTGGACATTTTGCAAAACATAGTGAATGCCAAAAGATACCTCAAAATCATGTGTGGCCAATCATTTCAAAGTGGGATATCATTTTGCAAATGATGTCCATACAAGGCTGCATAATCATTTTCCAGGCAATGAATTGGCAGATGTAGTATGCATGAATGGCTTGCCTGCAGCCTAAATCTGATGCCTTGTAATTTTTTTGTATGGGGGGGGGTTGTGTCGATGAAGAGGTTTACCAATAAAAGAAAACATACACACACAACTTAGTCTAACTACTGAAGGTACCAGTTCATTTAAGGAAATGTGCCAAAAATGCTGGGGCACATGTGGAGTTTTTTAAAGTAGTGTCAAAAATTTCAGTAAAATATGAATCATTTAACATTGGTTAAAACATAAAGGAAGTTAACGATAATTTAAAAATAGGAGTGACTTATCGGATACCTTGTATATAGACAAATAGAGTGGGCCAGTAAATCAAAATATCTGATAATAGAGGATTTTAACTTTCCAGATATTGGCTGGAACTTAGGGTTGGTCACTCGCACAATAGCAGAACTTCTCTGGATTATTGAATGACTTCTTTCTGCATTAGCACGAGGGACAACAAACAAAAGCAATGTTCTTTATGTGATTATCAGCAGTCACATTCATGCGTTAAGAATCTCCAAATAAAGTAACCACCAAGCAGCAGTGATTATAATACTGATGTGGGATTTACCTAAAGTTACAGTAGACCCTCAAAAATCTGGAACTTTCTGAATATTTCTCTGAGGGGAGTCAACCATATAAGAGTAGAAAGAGATAATTTAAAACTGGATCGGCTTCAAAAAAAAAAAAAAAAAATTATGAGACATTCAGTAGTATGTTTTTAGTTTTTAAGATGATTTAATTGCTGAAATCATATCACACTATTTATACCTCATATTAAAAAATACTGGACTATCACAACAACCTGGCAGCATTTGAACCTACGCCATTTATTTCTTAGGCAAAAGTGTTACCCACTGTGGACCTATCGGTCAGTATGGCTTAACATTTCGACTTAATGCTGGCAAACATCATTCTGCAGAGATTATATGGATGAGCTATGTTATTATCTAATAAAAATTATGAACTAACCCTGTAAACTTTCAAAATTCTGGAATGAGCTATGTCCTCAGATGCTGAATTTATGGGGTTCTAGTGTATATTGTAATGGGCAAAAGGAAGAGATTTTGCTTTAATGAAGGTGACCACATTAGTCTTAAACAGTTTTCAAATTCTTTTCATTGAGGCAAGCTGATGACTAGTGACAGGAGAAGAATTGATGGGATGATTAAATTTTCAGGAGATGCAGAAATCTCTAGTGAGTACAGACTAGTTTTCAATCAAGTCACTAAGGAGTTTAAGTTAGCTAAGGCACATTACTAAAAGCCTTTGACTAAGCAAAAAATTTTTGCTTATGTTAGCAGTAAGGATTGAACCAAATTTGTCCACTAGATATCAGTGATCCTGTTCAGACAGCCAACAAACTGAATAAATAATCTGCATCTACATTCGGCATGAGGATGTTTTTAGGGATGGGGATACCAGATGCATCAACTGGGAGCTAAAAGATTTTATGATAACTGAAAGGAAAATGGAAGAGAAATTGCTGAAGCTAAAAGTAAGTAAGGTATGTAGGGCTCATGGATTCTGTGGACAGGGGTCCCTGGTATCCGAGTATTCATTATCCAAGTCCCCGCAGTTACGAGGTTGCAAATAATACATAAAAAATGTGAAAACATTAAAAACGTAATATTATCTATACTTGTGAATATGAAGAATGCAATGCTACCAGGTTACAAAATGAAATTATAAGTCTTGCAAAAGAAGCTGGGTTCCATGAAGTTGATGATGGAGATATTCCACAATTGCTTGAATCATGTACAAAATCATTTAAAAATGAGGAGTTAGCAGAATTAGACCAGCTACCCACAGAAGAAGAAGAGGAAGCCGAAAATGATGATGCGATGGAATCACCAAAGGATAAAGATTTGAAAATTAAAGAATTAAAGGAAGCCCTTGAGAAAATTGATCAAGCACTTGAATATTTTTGTGAGAACAACCTTCTTCGTGATCATGCAGCAAAAGTTAAGCACACAGTTAATTACAAAACTAAATGCTACTGCACAATTTTATCCAAAAAAATACGACAAAAACAACCAAACAACTCTGGATTCATTCTTTATTCGTAAAACTGGAAAATAGTGTAATTTCAATAAACTTTACTTAACCTTACATTTTTCAGTTCCTTCGATCCATTTTTAGTATGTACAAGTACTTATTACGAAAATTTGGTCCCCGTTTTAAGTAGAATTTTCTGGAACCAGTTATCCTTGAATAACAAGGACCCCCTGTATTTAAAGAAGTAGCAAAAGAGGTAAGCAACCGTTTGGTCACAATTGTGACTGCATCCTTGGTTAACAGGCAACCTTTACAGATTGTAAATGTACAACTGTCTTCTACTCACAAAGAAGGATCAAAGGAAAAAGTAACTACAGACCTGTATTTGCTTCTGTTTCAAGGAAAATAATGGACTTAAATGGTTAAAGAAGTAATGCTGGATCATCTTGACAAGAAAGCAATTATATAGAATTCACGGTCTAAATAGATATTATGTTGCAGTCACAAAGAAACTGGATGCAAAATATTATTTTGGCACTTCCATGTGAAAGACTGTTATACAAATTGGAGCAGTATGGCATAATGGCAATTGTGGATTACTATTGATAATGCCCAGTGATAACCCAGAGTGGTTATCACTGGGCACTGCTCTTCTTGAACTAATGTTAGTTGCTGAGTCCTACAGGGTTCGGTGCTGGGCCTTATTGTTGTTTTCAGTATTTATTAATGGTATTGATGAAGACATGTCGGGCTTAATGTCTAAGTGTTCAGATGACATGAAGGTTGGCAGGGTGGTCAATAATAGTATTCAAGGTACACTGTAAAGATCTAGACAAATTAGACATATGGGCTGAAAAGTGGCAATTGAAGTTTAATATTGACAAATGCAAGGTACTTAATATGGGTAGCAGTAATCCTAGATTAATAGACCAACTGTGTGGTACCATATTCAGGGTAGTGGAGAATGAGAGAAGAACTGGAGTTAATCGTGCAATTAGATATAAAGTTCTACTAGCAGTGCAGATAGACTGCCAGGATAGCTCGTGGGATTTTGTCAGTGATATATGGGAAGTTTGCCAGCAAGGATAAGAGGATGATTATCCCATTGTATTAAGCCACATCTTGAGTACTACCTGACAGTACTAGAGTGAGTAAATTCTTGTCAAGTTGGCTGTGACACTGGAGTGCTCTCTTGCTGACAGCTCCCGTTTTTTATTAATTAGTTTGAATTCTTTGAACCTATTAGTGGCTAGTCTCAGTCTATGTTAACTGAATGCTGGAGGTTCACACACTGTTGCACCACATTCACATGGTCTGTTTTGGTGTGAATAGGTTTAATATTTTAACATTACTACTGGTCAGAGTTTTGTTAACAATTTAATTTCTCTAATACTTTGTTAATTAAATTCTGTAATATATTGTAAATTTAAATTTTGTAATATTTCTAAAGTTCTAATTTTACCTAAATAATGGTTGTTACAAGATCCATTTTTAGTACAAAGTCCAAGGAAATCATGACCCAGATGGAAATGCCTGCAGGCATTTCCAGTGTGAGTCATGAGCTTATCACTTGTACAGCCTGTGATGTATTCAAAGGTCAGTCTAGTAGACAAACCAAGCTCTCAACTGACAATTCTTTTCTTCGATCTCAAATTAAAACTTGGTGCATTACGAGAAGAATTTGCGTCACTGAAGAAACAGGTGCTTGCCCTAGAAACAAATGTAACTGGCAGCTCGTCAGGGACTCAATTAACTCATAACCTGCCAGGTGATGCACCCCCGACACAGGTCCCAGAACAGTCAGGTGTATCTGCTCTGGTTGAAGGAGATTTAGTTTTATTGAAGATTCTATTGCAGGGAAATGGTTGATATTTTTTTGTAATGAAGATAGGCGGACCACAACCAGGATGTATTTGCTGGGACCAACAGATTGTCAGATTTTGAGGAGGGCTAAAGAGAGCATTATTATTTGGGGACTAATGATATTAGACAAACCCAACCTTGATAATTTGTTGGATAAATATTAAATTACCCATAGTAATTTAAATAATTAGTACTTGGGATGAAGAAAATATGTTAAGTAGAATTGCTGAAAAGTGAAAAAATTTTTATATGTATTGTAAATATTAACTCAGCCCTTAACTTGCTTTAAACCCCACAGATTTTTCATATCGATTTTGGCCACTTTCTGGGACATTTCAAGAAAAAATTTGGAATAAACAGAGAAAGAGTGCCATTTGTTCTTACAGAGGATTTTCTCTATGTCATAGCAAAAGGAGCTGAAAACCCAAAGAAGAGCAAGGAGTTTGAAATGTGAGTGATCGTATAAGTGAGTAATTCAGATTTATAGATTTAGTTAAGCCAAGTTCATTATTCCAGTTGTAAACGGGCAGGGTGCTATGTAGTGTCATCCTGTAGGCCAGGTGTGTGTGTGTGTGTGTGTGTGTGTGTGTGTGTGTGTGTGTGTGTGTGTGTGTGTGTGTGTGTGTGTGTGTGTGTGTGTGTGTGTGTGTGTGTGTGTAATTCTGCCAAGTTTATTATTCCAGTTGTAAATTGGCAGGGTGCTGTGTAATATCATCATGTATGTTTAAACTTTCCTATCTATGGGACAACTAGTCATGCTCAGATTTTCAGAACATTTCAGTGTCTGATGATTGTTGATTAGTAAGAAATTACACCACTCTATGAGGACACGAGTCAATGTCAGTGTAGTAGTATTTACAGTGTAAGTACTACTGTCACCAACACCTATTGTCATCCTGACACTGTAGCAACATCCAAAAATGAGAAGAGGGGATAAACTGATTTGTGGAGATTGACACATTGAGACCATGGAAATGTGTGCATGAGTGAAATATACTTGATGAAATTGGCTTTAATGCATTGAAAAAAAATTCTGGACAATATAGGAAACAGAAAGTTGTAAGTTAGATGGATTACACAAATACCAAAACAGGATCACAAGGGCAATATTGGATGATGGTGATGATTTTCTTGAAAGCATCACTGAAGATTATTATGACTTTGTATACAACTATAAACTAATCAAGACAGCAATCTGTAAATTTGATACAAGAATTCAATAAAAGTTTTTTTTTTTTTTTTTTTTTTTTTAATAGAGGGGTTATCCTCATGGATTTCCTGAAATGGGAACACACTATCAATTCTGTTCACTATGTGAAAACACTGAGCACACAAATTGCAAGAGTGAGGTCAGAGAAGATAGGAAAATTTCTCCTTCGGTACAAGAGACTTTGTAACAGACTCTATAACAACAAAGACCATTGTGGACTTTGTATCACATCCCTGACAGTCCTAATTTTGCACCATTAGACTTTGACCTGTTTTACCCTGTGAAGAATGGCCTTCATGTGAGGCACATTGCTGATAATGATGCTGTCATTCTAGCCATCAAGAAGTGACCCCTTAGAAGCTGACAACAGCTTCTATGAGGTGGGGGTGAATGCAGCCTCTAATTCAGCTGTGAGGAAAATGTGTACAAATTGGAGGTGAATATATGGGAAAATAAATGCAAATTAAAATGGCCTACCCACAGTGGTACCCAAGAAAAAAAAAAAAAAAACGGTTGGAAGCATTATAGGTTCTATAGTAACTCTTGCATCTTATGATTTCTCTGTAAGAAATTGGGAAATGGACTTTACATAAATACATAAACTCTGAAATCTTGTAGTATTCTTTTTTCTTATGCCCTCAGGGTAGCAAAATGATTTTGATTCAATTCACTGTGTGGAAAGGCCTTGGTTCAAACCCAATCAAGGTGGGAAGAATTTTTATGGGGTTTTTTTTTTTTTTCAGTGTGACTGAGTTGATCTCAACAAGGGTTATACATCCCTCCACCTCCACAAAATTGGGTTTCTACTTCAGTAGAACAGGAATAAGTTCAGGAAAAACAATGTGAATACAATTATGGAAGTAGAAAAGCAAAATTTCATGCTTTTCTACTTCCATAGGTAAGTGCAGTAAAATATAGTATTGTATTAAAGGATTTAATACTTTTACACAGTACAGCACTTTTTTTTTATAAATTCTAGCAATTGTTGTTGTTATTCGGTTTTTAGGAGCATTAGCAACTAAGGCCATATTGCTCCAGGAATATGCGGTGGTCATTCCCTGACCTTTACGCATCCTCCGTATTTGGTGGTCATGGGCTCGAACCCCAGCCTAATCAAGAAGCGTGTGCTACGCACTGCTGCTCCTGCCCACCTGGCTATGGAGGCATCTCTCTCTCTCTTTAGCAACTGCTGTAGGCGCCTCCGTAGCCAGGTGGGAAGGAGCAGCAGTGCGTAGCACACGCTTCTTGATTAGACCGGGGTTCGAGCCCGTCACCACCAAATACGGAGGATGTGGAAAGGTCAGGGAATGACCACCGCATATCCCGCAGCAATATGGCCTTAGTTGCTAATGCTCCTAAAAAAAAGCAAAGCAAAGCAAAAGCTCTAGCAACTGCATTGAATATGTCAGTAAGTTCAGCTTTTCTTAGAAATGCAGGTTTATTAAATTCCTTTGATAGGAAGACAGTTAAAATAAACATACATCGATAGCTTTCGGGCATAGGTTGCCCTTTTTAGTCAAAAAACGTTGGTACAAAATAAATAAAGGTATTTTGGTCATGGGAGGTGAACTGTGTGAACAGGGGCTGACAACAATTAGCAGTTGGCAGTAGAGGCTTGTGGCTGTAATTGCAAAGCTTGGATTTGCTGTTCCAGTTAAAAGAATCACGACAACATATAATGTGTAGTGATTCTAACCAGACACAACGGTACTAACCAGAATGGCCAATAATCTTAATGTCGTGCTGGGCTGACCAGAAGTGTTTGGAGACTGCTGAGTGCTCTACATCAGCGGAGTGGATTGCTCTCTCGTGCTCAGCGACTCTTTCTTTGAGCCTTCTGCCAGATTCACCAATGTAGCAGCATGTGCAGTCACAGCAGGAAATGCAGTACACTGAACTGTTCTGTAAGAGTGGAGTTACCGGTGTCTTTACCGTTGACACAAGAGACTGCAACTTCCTGCCTGGAAGCTACACGCACTTTATCCCATAACTCTGTAAGACCTTTGACAGTTGTTGTGAAAAGTTCGGGTAGTATGGAATAAAAGCGGTTGCGGTTAGTCCTAAAGTTTGCACGTGGTCATGGGACTATAGGTCGCATCTATGCAAGGCACTAGTGGGGTAACCACACTTGGCCAAATCTGTCTTCACTCTAGAGATCTCATTACATCTTTCATCCGGAACGGGTCCAAGCGTGGTTTAACAAGGCTCGTGCTGTACTAAGAAGGTGACCGCGAGCGTGGGCTGACCGATAATTAGTCAACTGGCCAGCACATCGGTTTACGATGGATGGAGGTCCTTAGACACATGCCTTTGTGTCAAACAAGGATATCCAAAAACGGAAGAACATTGTCCAACTTAAGCTCAACAGGGAACCGAATGAAGGGTGAAAGAGAGTTGAGATGCAAGAGTCAGTCTCCTGACTCGTGAGGAATGATGGTAAATATGTCGTTGACATAGTGACACCAAAAGCTATAGGGACTGGCAGACCTACAAACGCATGATTGTAGGTCTACCAAATATATTGTCAATGTGTCGCGTGTTTGTAGGTCTACACGATACGTTGACAATATATTTACCATCATTCCTCATGAGTCAGGAGACTGACTCTTACAACATCCCAACTCTCTTTCACCCTTCATTCAGTTTGCCGTTGAGATGGAGTCGGACAATGTTCTTCCATTTTTGGATATCCTTGTTTTACGCGAGGGCACGTGCATAAGGACCTCCGTCCATTGTAAACTGATGTGTGCTCGAGGTCACCTTCTTAGTACAGCATGAACTTTATTAACCCGCACCTGGACCCACTCCAGCTCTGCAGATGAAAGACATAATGAGCTCTCTAGAGTGAAGACAGATTTGGCCAAGTGTGGTTACCCCACTAGTGCCTTGGATAGATGATACCTACAATCCTGTGACCACATGGCAAACTTTAGGACCACACGTAACATTGAACCAACCGCAACCGCTTTTATTCCATGCTACTCGAACTTGTCACTGTCAAAGGTCTTACAGAGTTACGGGATAAAGTGTCTGCAGTTTCCAAGAGGAAGTTGCAGTCCCTTGTGTCAAAGGTAAAGACACTGGTTCCCCCACTCTTACAGAGCAGTTCAGTATACTGCATTTCCTGCCATGACTACACAGGCTGCTACATTGGTGAATCTAGCAGAAGGCTCAAAGAAAGAGTCGCTGAGCACGAGAGAGAGTGATCTGCTCTGCTGATGTAGAGCACCCAGCATGACATCAATCCAAGACGCAACATTGATTATTGAACATTCTCATCAGTACCGCCGTCACATCTGGTTAGAATCACTACACATTACATCTTGTTGTGATTCTTTTAACTGTGACAAAGGAGGTCATGTCCATTCCATCATTAAAACAGCCATCCTCCTGAATGATGGGCAGTGACGCGTATAGCAAACCCAAGCTTTGCAATTGTTGTCAGCCCCTGATCATGTGGTTCAACTTGCATGACCACCATACTGGCCAACTAGGCTAGCTGTGTGGGTAAAGCGCCTGCCTAGCAACCCAAAGGTCGTGGGTTCGAATCCCACCTCAGGCTTGGATCAGAGTAAATGCAAAAACTTTGGGAGGTGCTGTTGTTGTTATTTGGTTTTCAGGAGCATTAGCAACTAAGGCGATATTGCTCTGGGATATGCGGTGGTCATTCCCTGACCTTTCCGTATTTGGTGGTGATGGGCTCGAACCCCGGTCTAATCAAGAAGCGTGTGCTACGCACTGCTGCTCCTTCCCACCTGGCTACGGAGGCGCCTTTTGGGAGGTGCATTATGGTCACAGAAGCCAATGCACCAACAACTAACAAAAACACCACCATATCGGGCATTCTTTCTTTTTTATTTTGCATCGTTTTTCGACTGAAGAATGGCAACCTATGCCCAAAAGCTATCGATGTATGCTTATATTAACTGCTTATTATAACTTATTTTTTCTGTCTTCCTATCAAAGGAATTTAATAAACCTGTATTTCTCAGAAAAGCTGAACTTATTGACATTATGAACTCTGAGAATAGGCTTTTTCTGTTGCATTGAATATATTTCTTACAAGCTTAATGGACAGTAGGATTTAGCAGACAGGCTTTTACCCCCATATAGTCCATTAAATCAAAGTTTTAATTTATTTTGTTTGTCACAAGAGTTAAAAAATTTCAGTGTTATAGTCAACTCTACAGATTTATTTCACCCACGTAACTGATATAAAAAAATTACACAGCAGTAAAGATTAAATTTGAATTTTATTATTTACAAAAGGTATGGTTTCCAACTTTTAATTAATAAATAATTTTGGCAGGTTTCAAGAATTCTGTGGAAAAGCCTATTTAATGCTACGCCGCCATGCTAATTTATTGATTACTCTCTTCACTATGATGTTGTCGACAGGTATTCCTGAACTTCAGTCCATTGATGATATTGGTTACCTAAGAAAGACTCTTCAGGTAGAAAAGACAGAAGAGGAGGCATTAGAATATTTCCAAAATCAGTTTTTTGAAGCTTATGGAGGTGCATGGACTACAAAGTTAGATTGGTTCTTCCATAGTGTCAAGCATCTGTGACCCTTCATTGTATCTAGCATTTTCTTTGGTGTACAGTTTCACAGACAGTGCATTTGGCAGCCTTATGCAATTGTTTGGAACTTACAGTAGCCTGTGGCTTGAACTGAAAATATTTTTCTCATTCCAGGTAGCATTTTAAGCTGTATGTGAAATGAAATTTCAGCTTCATATACATTTTGAGAAATGGTAATTGCCCCTGTGATCAGTTATAATGTTTAGATTTATTTAATATCTACATCTGAATCAGTGATGGAATTTCAGATTCATATACAGCTAGAAGAACAGAAATGCCTCGGTGATGTTTTAAATCTTCAATTTTATTTAACACTTGCATGTAAATTAGTATGGGTTTATAAATAAGCACCTTACAAACTTGTTTGCTGTGTGAAGTTAATAAGTGACACAGCAAAGGTTCTTAAAACTGCTATTTAATTTTCTTAATAAGAATTTATTTTCTCTAAGAAATGTTTTGGGCGTTTTTTAATTTGAATTTTTCCCATCTACTATTTTTATTTACAAATAAGCAGAAGCGCAAAAAAAAAAAAAAATTAAATTTTTAGTGCTATTTTATCTGTTATCTTAGTATGCAGTGCATACTTCTGTGGACTTTGGGGAGGTGGTGGTGTTTTTTTTTTTTTTATCTCCACGTCCTTTCCAGTTTGAGAAGACTGGTGTGAATTATTTAGTTTGAATTAAAGAAGTGTATTCTCTAATGAGAACAAAATGGTTAGGCTCTAATAGTTGCCAACATATCACTGTTGGAATATCGGGATCATGTCATATACACAACAAGATATTTATATATATATTTTTTTTTTTATTTATTTATTATTTTTTTTTTAACTCAGCATGTTCCTGTCTTGTAATAGCATACTTAATCATTTCTAAAGCAATAGAAGCAACAAATGCTGTGTGATTTGCCACTCATTTAACCAAAACATCAAGAAATAAAATGTTTCTGTACTTTGTGAAATGCTGAAAACATATCTCTCCCCCTCCCAACCTCCCTCTTTAATAACTAAAGTTATGCCATCTAAAGATGGCCAAAATAAACTGCAAATGTTCTTTGAATTATAAGTATTATCATTGTGATTGAATGACAGTCAGTTTTGACATGTCTTTTTAATAAAGGAAAAACAAAAATGTAACAGACCTATTAGTTTAACCCTTAACTATACACAAGATTTTTTAACATATGTATACGTGTAAGGTCTCATAGATCAAATGCTGCAAAAAATTAATAATGGCCATATAATAAATTAATTTATTAAGCGAGTTTGTGGGTAGTAAATGGATGGCCAGTGCTCAAAACAGAAGGAACTGGGAAAGTTGCTGGAGAGGCCTTCATCCTGCAGTGGATTGAAAATGGCTGATGATGATGAATAAATTAATACATTATATGGTATAGCACCATATAGGCAGCATTGAGTTGGTCTTTACAATCTGGTACCCCTTCTGGTTGATCACTGCAAGTAGTGGTAATTGACATGCATAGTCCGCTATGGTTAGGAAGCCCCCCGCCACTGCTTTTAAATCGAAAAATGTGGTTTTAAAATATGGGGGGGGGGTTAAACACCTTAGACTAACCATAACAGGCTAGGTATATCAATTGATGCTACTCACAGCGATCAATCAGAAAGGGTACCAGATTGTAAAGACTAGCCCAGCATTGTATTGTACAAGTTGACCTAACTCGGCATACTGTTGAATAAGATTTAAAGTACTGGCTTCCACATAGATTTTTTTTTTTTAAAAAAAGTACTAAACTTATAGTACTTACCTCCTAACATTTATCAACCACATTCTCAAATAACTTTCAAAGTCAAATTTTCAAAAGTAAGATTCCAGTTCAGAGGTCAGTTTATTTAATCAGTAAATACCCTTCCTAGTGATATGGGTTTTGTTTTTTTTTATGTCACTTGTTCAATTTTTCTGTCAAAAAGAATCAAGGAATGGTTGAGTGAAATAGATGTCATCTATCTGGATTTTGTCACATATACCTGAAGGACTAAAAATACCCATACAACTGTCTTATCCATTACACTACAATTCAGCTGTTACTGTTGTGCTTATAATATCATTATT
Organism: Mastigoproctus giganteus; assembly: GCF_048544385.1. NCBI lineage: Eukaryota > Metazoa > Arthropoda > Arachnida > Uropygi > Thelyphonidae > Mastigoproctus > Mastigoproctus giganteus. The sequence goes on from NC_143576.1 coordinate 160,871,865, forward strand.
TATAATGTGATTTAGTCATTTGTACAAATGATTCACTTATTGAGTCATACACAGTGCATCAGTATATTTAATTTTTAAATATAAAAATTTACATATTAAATGCAGGATAATATCATAAACTCAATTTGTTGATGTTAAGACCTTTTTGAATGATATATGATTTATCTTTTTAGATGCAAAACTGAAGGCCAGTATCATGAACAAACATATATTCCAAAATGGTTTTGATAACATATATACATTTTCATTGTAAAAAAATCCTAAACAAAGAAAAGTGCTTTCTTAAGTTAAAGTAAATTTCCAGTTTTTCAAATGCATCTGTAACCCCCGCCCCCAACCACTGAAGGAGCAGCAGTGCGTAGCACACGCTTCTTGATTAGACCAGGGTTCGAGCCCGTCTCCACCAAATATGGAGGATGTGGAAAGGTCAGGGAATGACAACCGCATATCCCGGAGCAATATGGCCTTAGTTGCTAATGCTCCTTAAAAAAAAAAAAAAACACACCAAAACTCCCCCCCCAACCACCCAATTTTGCTCAGCAAATTAAAGCACTTAACTGTTACAGCAGGTATGTTGATATATTTGTTTTTGAATGTTGTTTCAAATAATGCACATTCATGTACAAATTGTGCCGTCATCACTTATCTGCTTGCAAATAGCTGTGGAGAGGAGATTGCAGCTGTTAGCCTAAGTTGTTCAATTTCAGCTTGAAACTGAAAGTTAATAAGAATCAAATTATTAAAAAAAAAAAAAAAAAAGTATGATGTGTTTTTTTTTTTTTTTTTTTTGTTTGTTTGTTTTTTTTTTAAGATTCTGATTTTATTTTTGACAATATCCCACATAAATGAATGCACATAACTATTAGATGATCAATCAAAATAAACACAAATTAACATTTGAAAATATGTAAACAATACATATAGGATTTCATTTTTAAAAATTCCATGAAAAAATCAATTCCCAAAATCCACTGCCATACCAGCCATATTAATATGATGCATATAAATTTTACTATAAAAAAAGTACAAATTCGCCATCACACAATTTACTGCAAATAAAAATTTATGTAATAGTCAGTTTCTGTGACTAAACGAGGATGCACATGAGGCTATTATTTTTTCACGGATATAGAAATAGTTTCATCGTTACTAATAAGAATCAGACTAAAACTGAAAATGAAGAGGCACTTTTAAGAATATACCCAGCAGAAACCAAGAGCCAATGAAGCCTTTAGCACATCTCAGATTGTCACTAGATATGCCAAATCTCAAGAAAGAATTGAATTGAATATGAACCAATGTGTTTTGAAGAAAATATAGATGCTTGCAATGGAATAAAGACTGGTATTGTTCAAAGTAAACCACTGAATTCTGTTAAGCATTATGTAACTACAGTACATAATGTGTACTGAATCTCCATATTTAAAAAAACACTTTTTTCCAGCTGCTGAGGAAACTTGACAGTCCATTTTCCTTTTTATTCCTAAAATTTGATTCATAGACAGCCTTAGTTCCTGGCTAATTCTGGGATTCTGCGCAAGCCTCTTTACATCAGTTTCCTCTCCATTTCAGGTTTTTTTTTTTTTTTTTTATCGACTTCATTGTGAAGCATTTTAAATTAAAACATCACAGATATATTTTGTGATTAAAACATACAGTGAAAAGTTATATAAAAATAAATGCTTATAATTGTATCAGTGTTTACACAAAAAAAAAAAAAAAAAAAAATCACTTGAATAAAACTGATATTATAAATTTAAAAAAAACACATGCACACACTGACCAAAATATCAAAATATTAATATGATAACCGCTGAATATAAACTGAAAGTGCTACTGACAGGAAATCTTGAATGGCAAAAAAAATACCATTTTCTAAATGTTTAGTTTCATTATGGTCTATTAGACCATGTGTGTAATTAAGGGTTAAAACAGATGTAATTATGACAGTTTCTGCTATGTAAACTGTATATGATGTATAGACAAAAAAAAGAATTCTTCAATTCCCTTTGCAAGCTAATTTCAAGAATGACAAATTGAAACTGTTAATGTGAAAAAATAATAATACTTATATTTGCAAATCATTCAAAATTAAAAACTTACCACAATCTGTGTACAGAGCTTAAAATAATGGACAGTACTGTATTGTACCTTGTGCTTCTGGGAACACTGCATGAAAGCCAGGGTAATTCATGATAGCATGTGTGTTCAGATTGTTAATAAACATCACTCCATTTTCACTGACATTCTATGGAATCTCCATTGTTACATGGTTCAACATTTGTTCTACTGGTACTGAATACAGTCTATGTATATAACATTATTCATTGTTTTTCAAAACACTTAAAACATAATTTTTGTTTTAAGTGTTTATTATTAGTAGCCACCAAAAATTATTAGTATTTCACAGAACAGTTTTTCTGACACAAAATTTAAGTGGTGATAACCTTATTCTTAAGTCTTTCATGCTGGGAACAATATCATATTCTGATTTATAATGTTATTGCAAGTAAAAAATATATATAAAAAATAAAACTTTTCTATGTAATTCTGTTTGCTGAACAATATTTAGATATCTTATTTTTGTAAAAATACACCTGAAAAACAAGGTTTCCTCTGCAGTTAAACCAGGGATGTTAAACTTTTAGCAAAGTATGCTGCCTTTATCCAGTATTTATATATGCAAAATGGTAAGAATGTAGATTTTATTGTTTTTATAACGTACAACTGAGGCTATAATATGCAGTCTGAAAAGTAGATTTTATGGTTTTTATGATGTACAACTGAGGTTAACAAACTTACTTGTAGATTAAATATCTAAGCAAGCTAGAAATGAGAGAAAAAAAAAAAAAAATCTTCATAGTTGTTGCCCCACCATTTGTTGTCATAGACCTTGGCATTGACAAAATTAGGCTTAATAGATATGGCCAGTATTTCTTGATGCCATATAGCACCTAAGGCATCTGTGAATTCTCTTCTGCTCAGAATCCTCTGTCTACTGATTTATTAGTTATATTGTTTTCTGATAGTCCTTCATGACAGCCAGTAGTTTCACCACTCTAGTCAATTCCTATTGCAGGCTGTTTCGCTCAGGATTGTAGTTAAGTTGTAACAAAAAACTTTCTGACCATGATGGAGATATTTTCTCCTATTCATTCTCTTATTTGCTCACACATGAATAAAAATTAAACTTACAAGGTCATGGATAACACTGATTTTAAAATTAATTTTCCTCACAGGATTACGTAAAGGAACAAACTACTGCACCCACATTGATAATTGTAGAGGTTTTTTGTACTCTTTATTCTTGATGCCTTACACTGTGTAATTTTCCTTTCACCTACCAGAAAATTGAAACTTGTGCACACACAGGTAGGATGTTTCATGTGGGATAGATCACTATGGAGTTAATTTACATTTGTTCCTTACTATAGGCCAAAGGTAGTGAGTAGACTTTTATTTTAAATTCCCAGTAGAGTGAAACCCTATGAATTAGGCCACCTACAGTTGCAGTTGTCACCTGCTTGAATTAACCATTATTTCACCAAACTGCTAGAAATCTTAATTTTTACATGGTCAGCCCTTTATAACTTGAACATCTACCAAACTTAGATCTTGATAGCGTGACCTAATGTTATCCTTCATTTATGTTATAAACCTTCCATAATTTGACTTTGTCTTTCTGTATCTAATGTTAGTCCTTCATGATAATATAGTGGTTTTGCCACTTGTTCCCCATCAGAGACTGGAGTAATCTTAAATTCCTTTTCAGTTGTATGTGTAGTTATCCAGTCACATGGGTGGAGGGAGTAGGATTATAACCTTGCCCTGCTCCCATGAATTATTTTTAGTTGGCACAATGTGGCCTAAGATGTTGATGTATTGTAAGACCAACAACCTAATTCCAGTGATCCAAACAAGAAAACATACAGTGACTATGGAAAAAAGCAAAAAAAGATTTAAATTGTGTCCTTTTATCTCTCTGCAAATTTTAAGTATATGCATTCAACAAGCTCTGTAACTTTCACAGCAAACATCTCGATGCCTTTAGAACAAAGCAACTAATGTGCACAATACAAAGCATGTTTAAAAACAGTTACCTGAGTACCTTATGACACCCCAAATGCTTAATCATTTGCTGATTGAATGACCTTCATTACATAAGTTATAATCAACTTATGTAATGAAGACATGCTAAAATCATGTGCCAATCATAAGGAGATTAAAGAACCCTATGGAAAAAATAAAAACAGACTTTTATGGAACACAAACAAAAGAAGTAATTGACTAATTAATACAAGAGTTGCCGACCGGGCTAGACAGGTGGGTAAAGTGCCTGCCTGGCAACCCAAGGGTCGCGGGTTCGATTCCCGCCTCGGGCTTGGATCAAAGTACTGCAAAAACCTTGGGAGGTGCATTATGGCCACAGAAGCCTATGCGCCAACAACTACAAAAAAAAAATACAAGAGTTGTTGCAGAGGAAGGCCAATGCTCATATATAAACCAAATTATAACAGATATTAATACCAACTCTTGTTCCAAATGAATCTGGCAAGAAGTTGAAATGAGTGGAGGACTGCATCAGTCCAATCTTTAGATTGAACTATAAGAAGAGATTAACTAATATAACAAACTAATTATGACTTTAAAAGATTGCGTATTTTTGCTTCCATTAAGAGATAACTAATTAATACATTGTTATCGTTGTTAACAGCATATTCTGAAACTTCTGCCAGTTCATTGGTCATGTGCAGTACTTGCAACAATCAAGGCATCCAGTAAAGGATGATGATATCATAAGAGAGTGATTGACTGATTGGTCAAGCTGAGGAACCAAGTAACCCCATTCCCATATTTCTATTTATGATCTTAACTTTTCTTTTAATAAAATATCTTTCTTCTCAATTATTTTAACGTATTTTTTACATTAAAGTTTTCCAGTTCTCCAGTATTTTCCTTTTCTACTCATTTAGCATTTGAGAATTCCGGTTTCGGACAATCTCCCTCTTGCCAGTATACATTTTCCCACTCTTGTATGTAATGTGCCTTCTTCTAGTTGGGGAAATCGCTTACTAAAATATTGCCCACTCTATTTATTGGTTTAAATACCATATCATGTTGATATCGGTTACAAATTCTCAGTTTTCTCTTCTGTTCCTTTTGCCTATGTTATTTTTTCTTTGAATTTGTCTCTTTTTTTTTCTTTTCTCTGTGAAGAAAAATAAGCATTACTATAATTTTCCATGTACAGTCAGTCCTCATATAACATGCGTTTACACTACACGAATTCAATCATATGGAATTTATAAATAGAGGAACAATGTCACATATAACATGAACCGAATTCACTTATGCACAATTCGGCTTTGCGTTTACAAGAAATGGCAATCAAACATGTTGGAATCACAACAGCTGAATGCAACACTTACTGTGTTGTTTACTTAGTTGCTACACGTGCGCTGCTTTTTTTCTTCTTTTTATACTGTAATTGTGCTTTATTCCAAAAAATGAGTAAAAGACTTGAAAAAGGTGAGAAAAGGAAGCATGCAGGTTTAGAGAGAAAAAGGAAAGCAGCTAAGGTAAAGAAAGCCAACATGAGAACCATGGCAAACTATGGGAAACTTTCTGGACAAGCTGGTTTGCCGCTGTCGCTATTTCTTCCTGCATTCTTGGTAAACAGACTGTACATGTTATTAGTAGTGGCAGTAGAAGTCGAGAACAATATATTGATTGATATGTCGGCCGAGTGGGCAGGAGCGGGAGTGCAGTAGCACACGCTCTTTGAGTAGACCGGGGTTCAAGCCCCTGACTGCTGAATACGGTCGATCTGCCAACCCACACTGGACCAGCGTGGCAGATTATGGTCCATTTCCCTCAGCATGAATTGTTGAGGAGGCTTCCACCCTGCAGTGGGTTGATAATGGCTGCACTTTACTTTTTTTTTTTTTTTTTTTATGTCGGCGTGACAGGCAAAGTTATGAAACCTTATTTCCTGACTTAACCTTTCAGCTTAAGTCAGGAAATAAGGTTAAGGAATTTAAGGTTAAGTTATTTTCTAACTTAACCTTAAAGGTTAAGTTAGAAAATAACGACTAATGTATTAAGATAGCGTAGCTTAATTTTCAGTACTTACCTCTTGAATGATTCGCTTGGATGTAATGTGATTATAGAAGACACATAGTTAATGTGAAGAAGAAGAACCTTATTTATACATAACCATAGTTATAAACACGATTACAATTTGGGATTTATTAAGGATTTGAAATAAAACTATTAAAATATGTGCAAGAAGATGGGAATAGTTCTGAATGGATTAATAAACAAGCTAATAGTTCCACACGAGCATTGTGTGTAACACAATGCTAACTGAGGATGTAAATCCAAACTTGCTTGTGTGCAACTGTTAGCTTGTTTAATAATCCATTGAGAACTATCCCATCTTAACGATTTTAATTGACAACTGTGAAATGGAATGTACATTCTCTCCTCCTCACGCATATTTTAATAGTTTTAATTATTTCAAATCCTTAATAAATTCCAAATTGTAATCGCGTTTATAGCTATGATTATGTATAAATAAGGTTCTTCTTCACATTAACTCTGTCTTCTATAATCACATTTCATTCAAGAGGTAAGGTAAGTGCTGAAAATTAAGCTACCCTACCTTAATACATTAGTCACTATACTACAGCACTTAAGGAAGTTCCTATAACTAGTTAGAAAATAACATAAGCTAATTGCTGAGAACAATTAGAAAGAATGTAGAGAAAATAAAAGCAACTTATATAGCACGAACAACTCAGTGTAACAAAGGACATTAGATCAAGACAAAAAGAATTGGAAGAGATGGAACGTTATCTGTTTGGATAGAAGATCAAACAAACAAAACAAAAAAAAAAAGATCAGGAGCAAGTTTGCTTACAATAAAAGCATTAGCAATATTTTATTACATAAAAATTGTAATAAAATACATAAGTATTTCATTACGATTACTTATTGTGTTTGGCAATATTTTAGTTACAAATGTGTGTTCAAACTTGGGTGGGGTTTCACCTAACCCTATTTTTCCCAATAAGGCCTGTTATTTATATTGCGCGAGGATTTCTAGGAACACAACTACTGTGTTATACAAGGACTGACTGTATTTGTGTATAGAGGCCTCGCATAATGTGAGTTCGATTAACGCGATTTTCAGTTAACGCTATTTGAAAAATTATACCACTTTACACGATGCAAATTTCCAGTTAACGCGATCTTTTTTTTTTTTATGCGATAGTTGAAAAAGATTTGAATCGTGCGTTAAGCTTACCATGAGTCGTACGGTCAATTAACAAACGTTTGCCTGCTGCCCGCCTCGGTGTGTTCCATCAACCATCGGAAGAAGACGTGTTACTTGTTTGTCTCCTGCTAATAAAGTCAATGCACACTTGCATAAAAATTCAAATTTTTAAATGAGCCAGATGAAAATGTTACCGCAAAGGACAATGGTAAAAGAATTAGGTAAAATCTTTCGTATCGCATAGAACCTCAAACAAAAGGTTTGAGGTTCTCTGTGATATTTATTTCGCCAGGGCCCAGAGAAGATTGTTGTCGGCTATCGGAAATTGATTGATGAAAAGAGAAAGTCAACACTGTTCAAATATTTCCGCAACAGTCATTTCTTCATTGTGTATTTTATGTCAGAGGTTCCCAAATTTTCTCAGTTCACAGCACCCTTAGTGTCACTAAGTTTTTCAAGGCGCACCCAGACCAAAAGAAATACCTAACAGTTCCGTTTAGTAGTTAGGTCCAAACAACTTAATAAATGTTGAAACTGTGAATTACCTCGAGCTAGTAGTTCGCGTGGTGTCCGAAAGATGTTGAGTATCGCTGTGTTTCCCTCGAAAATTTAAAATATTCCGCGGCACACGGTTTGGGAACCACTGTTTTATGCAATAAACATTTAATTCCATAATTATTTTCATTATCTTTTACATTGTATACAGTTAAAAAGTTATTTAAAAGGTATTTTTAAAATTCTTTATGGACATTCCAGGAGGTCAAGGGCCAATTATAATTTTTCCTATTGATTATTATATTCATTTAACGCGTTTTGCGTGATGTGCTTGTGGGACGAATTAATTACGTTAATCGAGGCCAGCCTGTAGTTTTTTCAGCCCCTGGATACCCATGGTAAGAGTTGTGGACATGTGTTGAAGAACATAATCTAATTTTTTCAAATTGCAAACTCTTTTTGCTCTATCCATTAGCAGTTTGGTGATGGCCATTTTAATATTCTTTAGGGGTTTCAAATTAAAATTGACAATATAACATCTGGAGCCCATCTTTTCTCTATACACCTTGGTAATAATAGAATTTTGTTCCCTCTTCACTAATGTTCAAAAATGGCAGTTCCACATCTTTTAGTTCCTACAAGTTAATTTTCCCTTCAAATATGAAACTAGTGCTGTGGGATTTTAATTTCCGCCCTTTATTTTGGTTTTTATTCTGTCTATTGCTTCTTTCACCAGAAAGTTCGTGAATGTCTTATGCATCCATACTTGCGATAATAGTCAAATTTTTTTTCTTGAAAGTGTTGATCTGAAATCAAATTTTTTAAGTGATTATTTTTGAATGGGTTTAGATCATAGGTTCCCAAAGTGGGCATTGAAGCTTTCTAGGGGGGCGTTCAGGCAGTCTAGGAGTCAGTGGCTCCTTATCCATATTTTTATCTCCTTGGGTCCAGTGGACTCAAGTTCAAAGGTCAACTAATAAATTCTATAATGTTTACTCTATGGACACAGCTGAAATTCGCTATAGGTGAAGCCAGAACTGTTTTCTTCGATTTTCCCACTTCAATTTTCAAAACCTTCTATTGAATTTCATGCAAATCACAAAAATGTGACATCAAGTGTGTATTTTTTTAGGCCTTTTTCTGTTATTTTTCTAAACCCACCCTAATTAGCCTAGGGTCTTTGAAACATGACAACGTGAGCTACTGTGAGTTGACATAAGAAGCAATAAAGCGAAACAGTAGCAACAACTGTTTTTGGAAGCAAACAGATCGTATTTCCTTTCTTCAACATGTATTGCTCCTACGAACAGAAAATCAGGGAAATTCATCTTTTAGAAACGAGAAAAACTGGTGTAAAACTGAACACTACAATGCGCATTTGATAAAAAAAAAAAAAAAAAAGAAAGAAAAAAGTTTGCTTTATTGTAATTGTTTTTAGTAAACAATCTCGGAACAGCAGTTTCCTGGGTTTGATCCTCTAACAAAATTTCGAGAAAATATTTCTATTTGTAGCTGCGTTATAAACTTCGAAAACTGGTGTGCAAAAGAAGGAAAAAAAAATAATTCGCTATGAATAACGTATTGTTTCTTGAAATGTGTATTCTTCACAAAATTGCAATATTTTCTAACAGTACAAAGCTAACAGATTGTGACTAACTGCTGCTCAAAAAGTATTGTTAGAAAATATTTGCTTGTTATGCTTTGATGTCATCGCAAAGGGAGAAATTCTGTTTTAGTACAGAAGCCGAATAAATTCACTATCCATGGTCATAATGCTGTTCTGAATTGCAATAAACAGATAAACCCCGCTGAAAAATAGATTTTCTCCCCATCACTTCTCTTGCTTTGCTGTGGTTTTTGGCGAGCAATTTCACACAATCAAGTCGGTGACTGCTAAATGCGATGCAGTTTCTTGTTTTCTCTATTTCGGGATCTCTGACCGTGTGGTCATCCTGGAGTATAAACAGAAAATTTGTTAGTAGGAATGCTGCCCACCAATGGCACCAATTATAAACTGTTTTACTGTCCTAATTTTCAATATGTGCAGATAATAGACTTGGGCAAAATTTGAAAGTGCTACTTCAATTAGGAGCTAAAACCGTTTGCCCCAACATAACAAATTACTTTAGGTACAATAAAGGACGACTACTGATGATTTTACTGACTGGAAGTGTCCGCAACTGTACAAGGCAAGTCACTCAAAGGAAAGTAACTGTAGTCATTTGTATTCAAGGGCAAGCTATACGGCAATGTTTGAAATGTATAATACAGTTCACTGGCTAATATTTCCAGGGGGATTATTGCAAAATATTGTTCCAAAAAACAATTACAATAAAACAGAGAGGGTTTTTTATCAAATGCACACTGGACAAAAATCAGAGTAATCTGAACTTAGGCATCCTACAATGAAGCTGACTTATTAGAACTTTAGCATCTGTTGTGAAACTGAATGCAATAAAGAAATACTTTCGAATCCGCGATGAAACTAACTTACTAGAACTTCAGCATCTGTGATGAAAGTTAGTTGTGGACCTTTGACAATCTCCTGGCCTTCCTCCCACCAAAAGAGTATTTTTATTTCTTTCTCTCCGTTTCTTAGGGTCGGACTAGAAAGGGTGAGCTCCCTCCCCTACGGAGGTTTTTTTCCTCAAGTGAATGAAAGGAAGTGGAAATTTCAGGAAAATGAACCCAGTTTTCCTTCATTTGGCAAGCAGCAGCTCTGTCAGCGCAAGAGAAGTGAAATTACATTTGCAGCTCAGAATGGAATTCAAGCAAGCAAACATGTGACACTTTATGGTGAATTTTTCAGGCATGTGTATGTGATGGTGAAAATTCAATTTTTCCCTCAAATTTTTTGATGGTATCAAATGCATATAAAACAACCCGTTACTCGTAGCGCATATATATATATATTTCTTTGCACACCAAATGCATGCGAATACATGCATTTGGTGTGCAAACGAAAACTAAATGCATGCGAAGTTCCTTCGCAACATTTGGTTGCGAAGAATTTAAGTGAACGCCTGCATACGTCGCTCCATTACGTTATTAGAGCAGTCAACAAGATTAGAATCAATTCATTGAGTGACAGATTGTTTAGTTTAGCCAACTTTGTAGTGAAAACAATGAAGATTTCAATCATTTGCTGCTTCACACAGAAGTTCGTTTGATTCAGTACTAGAGTTCTTAGAAAACAGAGACGATAGATTGCAGGCCAACCTGATTACTTCCAAAAATGACATCGCTTATTTGACAGACCTCTATAAAATATTCAATGAAGTCAATCTACAATTACAAGGTGATGAATGGAATTTAATTAAAACAAAAAACGTTAGCCACTTTTGTGGGGAAACTTCTTCTGTTCAAGCGGAATCTAGGCCTAGGGGAATAGCCACTTTTCAAATTTATCAGCAGTGTCTCTCAAAAAGGAAGATTTACTTACATACTGCCAACACTTGGAGGTTCTCCATGCTGATTTTAATGAGCGATTCAAGGATATTCTAAACGTGAATATACCAAATTGGGTTCTAGATCCTTTCTCACATGTAAACACAGCAGGATCATCAAATTTAGAAGAAGAACTCATAGAACTCACAACAAATGAAGAACTAAAAATAAAATTCAAAAGTGGATACCAAGAGTTCTGGCTTCAGAAATCAATACCGACACTGTACCCTGGATTATGGGAAATAGTGCAGAAATATTTAATTACATTTCCATCTTCTTATTTGGCTGAACGTGGGTTTAGTGCTGTAGCGAATTTACTATCTAAGAAAAGAAACCGATTGCATATAACTGAGCATAGCGATTTACGATTGTTTTTAATGAAAGTTGAACCTGATATTAACAAACTTTTAAAAATACATCAGGCTCATCCTTCACATTAATTTGTTATTTTTGCTTTGTATTTTTATTTTATAAGTTCGAAATAAACAATTTTGTAATATATTTGATGGTGTTTTAATTATTACAATAAGATTCTTACTAATGCATTTGCAATCTCTTAATATGTATTCCGAATTTTCATATTTAAACCATTGTGTGAAGCTGTGCATAATGTTATTCAAGCATACACTTTACAAACGGGCTATGTTTCATCAAAATCGGTATAGCAATAACTGTGTTCAAGATGAAGCAAATATTGGCCACTACTTTTTCAATAATTTAACGACATAACCAATAATATATCATTAGTTGCTATTTACGTAGAAAATATCAAATGGCTTGAATGTGGAAAACTGTTATAATGGGGGGCGTTACAAAATTTATGTTTTGCAAAGTGGGTGGTGGCCCAAAAAAGTTTGGGAACCTATGGTTTAGATAGAAACTATCCATTTGCTAAATTTTGCACTGGACTGTAATTACTGCTAATGATGGGCCTAACTGGATTAACTTTGAATTTTGTTTCCAAGCAGTAACGGTGCTTCACTATTGTTCTAATGAAATTGTATGTCCTTTTGTTAATGATCCCTTTATCTAATCAGGTTGCTTAGCTTGTTAATATAGCCAGCTGTCCTTAAAATCGACATTGTATTGTCTTTATCTGCTTTTATAATGGTGATATTCCTATCTAATGAAAGTAAGAAAGATCGGATTAGTAGAGAAAGGGAAATTGTGAAGGCTACAAAACACTTATTAGACAAAGGAATCATTAACGAAAGGACATACAATTTAGCTGACCAATAATACAGTAATTTTAGTTTTTAGATTCTTTTTTGTAGGACCATCTGCTGTTAACAACTGCAAATTCTAAATTGAAAGGAAGTGTTGAGAAAATTAATTATAGCAGCTACATAAAGAGATATTGTTTAAGGTTTAGACTTAAATGGATTTCAGATGAACTGATGAGACTAGTGGCAAAGAAACATGCATGGAATGATTTTAATTATCAGGAGACACAGAAACCCACAGTAAAATCTACAATAAAGTTACTAAGGCAATTAGGGAAGCTAAAGCAGGTAATGAGAAGACTGGCTCAGAATGATAAGAAAAGTAGGGAAGAATCATTTGCTTATGTTTACACTAGAAGAAAAAGGATGAACTACATTGGCCCACTAGATATGAATGGCAAAACTACTGATGAACCTTTTCAGATTCCTGATAAAATAATTATCTTGCATCTATGTTCGTGCATGAAGAAGTTTTTAGGGATGGGATACCAGAAGTATACTGAGTGATAACTGAAGAAAAAAAAGAGAAATTGAAGCTAAAAGTAAATAAGGCACCTGGCTGATGGACTCTAGCCAAAAATATTAAAAGATGTAGCAAAAGAGGTAGGCAAACCTCTTAGCAGTTTGGTGATGCCCTTTTTAATATTCTTTAGGGGTTTCAAATTACTGCTAATCAGGTTGCTTAGCTTGTTAATATATTCTTAGTTTTATTCATTAAAGAAGTAATATAGGATCATCTGTAGGCAGGTGGATTGAGAAGTGGAATTCGAGTTTTAACATTAAGTGCAAGATACTTCATATGGGTAGTGATATCCCAGAATAGCATGTCAGCTGTGTACTACCACAGTCAAGGTGGTTCAGAACAAAAAAAGGTAAGTCTGGCATGAAGTTCCCTGAATAGTGCTATCAGGGGCAGCTCATGGGTTCTGTCAGTGATGTATACAGTAATTTTTTAAGCATAAACAAGGAGGTGATTATACTGTTTGTTGTTAGGCCACACCTTGGGCTGCATATAAGTCTGAAATATGGGTGCAGAGAAAAGCTGTCCATATAAGAGGGTATTGATTGTATACCCGCTTCCATTCTGTATACTGCAACAGTTGGAAACTAGGCCCTGTGAAGAAATATGGCTGAAATGTGTAAGGCTTTCAATGCATTGTGTAAACCAAATGCTGATGGCATCCTTACTCTTTCTTGGATAATGCACATAATGGGGTATCATAAATTGAAAATGGATGGTTTCATCAATTTGCTTTTGGGGTCAGAGAAATATTAAAAATATCAGGAATATTAAATGTTATGTAATGAAAATTCCCATTTCTAATACAGTATTTCAAGCAAAGGCAAAGAAAATTGGTTAACAAGATAGAGCATGACGGTGATTCAAGCCAGTAAGTAGTTGGAGTAGTAGGTAGTTGGAGCCATTCAAGGTAAAGAACAATATATGAATTTGCAGATGTGAACTTGAATTCATCTGAAGATTGTAAAGAAAAAACTGTATATTTCAAAAACAGTATTGTTTTTGCAATATCCAGTGTAAGAGAGGTGAATTTAATTTGTAGTTTTACTTATATTTACTCTTTCAGTGCCTGACAAAACCATTCTTAGCATGTAATTTAATTACTCTCCAAACAGACAACAGTGTCCTAACCAAATAATGTATTTATAGGGGACAATATTTTATACTCCAATTTCATTTTTGCACAAATTCACTTAAGTGGCACGGAATTGATTAAGGCAGGATTAACAAATAAGTTTGGTAATGAATTATGTACGTGGTTGTGACTTGCTAGAAAGAACAAAGTTAATTCTTCTGGAATATTTTTTTTTTTTGTGTCTGGCCTCTGTCTATGGTCTATGTTTTTGTCATTGGTGACATCCACCCACCAATCTTGTGCCATTCTTGGCTTGGAATGTTGGATTTTAAAGTAGCTATCCAAGAAAAGGAAGCTACCAGTGCTTTGCCTGGAATCTTAGTGAGGAACAAGTATGCCAATAGTTTCCTTAATGTAGCTTTTAAGCTTTCCTTGTTTTGGGATATTAATTGTGACATGGGTTTTTCAGCTGACCAATGTGGTTACTCCTCAAGAAGGTGATCCTTGCTATTGCCTTTTGCAAACAGTGACTATTTTGACATATGGTCCCCCCCTCTCCCATTGTAGTAATGCACCAGGTGATCATAAATTTAATTTTGTATTTCATTTTGGTAAAGTTATTTTATGTATAATATAAGGTTTATAAGGTGATAAAAAAGTTTGGGGGATTGACTTTGTATTTTGAAATTGTGAATAGTTTTTTTTTTTTTTTTTTTTTTTATTTATTTGGTAGTTGTTGGCGCATCGGCTTCTGTGGCCATATTGCACCTCCAAAGGTTTTTGCAGTACAGTGATCCAAGCCCGAGGCGGGAATCGAACCCGCGACCTTTGGGTTGCCGGGCAGGTACTTTACCCACTCGGCTAGCCCGGTCGGCATTGTGAATAGAGAGTTACAACTTGTCACAACATGTTCAGTTACTCATACAGACATTAATTTATGATTCACCCATTTAAAGTCAATCTGATTTAGTGTATATTGAATGAGTGATTTTACCAAGCCGTAAGTTTGTATCAAATTTTCTTTAAAATTAGGGAAAAGTGCAACAAACCAACAAAATGTTAAAAACAGCTTTCACAAATGTGTTGTGTCATTTCAGTGGTTTGCAAAGCCACTTATCCATCAAAGATGATTCCCTCTGGCTGCCCTTCAAATAATCACCCATGTTTGTGATCTGATCTAGAGTGATTTACATTTAACTATCTGGGACATTGCTGGTGAAACTATTATTTCTTATGGGACATGCCAATCGATTTTAGCACAAAATTTGTGTCAGTATCTTTGTCTGCATGCTGCTGCTGATCAACACTGTTTCTTGCATCATTACTGGTGAAAAATATCTTGGGTATAGAGCTCTGACCTGGAAACAGTGGCCCAGTCCTCTCAATGGAAGATTCAATCTCCAAAGCACAAGAAATTTTCAACCAAATATGAATGTTATATTTTTTGATTCATGAGAAATTCTTTTCAACAATTTCTTGCAGAGCTGTCCACACTGCATTTCCCCATCTACCATACATCACCAGATGTTAGCACCCAGTTCTTTTTTTTTCCCCCAAACTTAAGCAAGTGAATGGGGGGGGGGCTTACATTAGGAACTCAAAATTTAGTTCAGTCAAGGATATATAATCTACTCAGGATAAATAAATGGATTTTTTTTTTTTTTTTTAGTTATCAAGGGGGAAAAAAATAAATGAAATATATGCAACAAATTGTAGTTTAACAACTACAGTGCTTAGGCTGCATAACAATTCTCGTCTATACTAGAAAAAAATTAGAACAATATGTGAGCCTATCAGGAAATGTCAAACAGTAGAAAACTTCATTTTATCAATGCTAAGATCTGGGATGGTGATTGCAACAAGAGAACAAAATTGAGGTTATTCTTAGCTTACTTCTCAAGTAAAGCTTTTAACTGAAGTTTTTTGTTATTTATTTTTTTTTAATATCACTACCTTTTATTGTGGGAATTGCAAATTGCTCATTTTGATCCACTTTGTATAATAAAATATAGATTTTCATTGTGTTAATTTGATTGTCATTCCTAAAACTGTATGAAAGGTAACTTTTACTCAATACACTGTTACCAAGTGTTGAAACAATAAGAGAGAGGACATCAATCAGTACAGATCAGATTTTAATACAGTGCAGAGCTTCCTCCACTCTTACACGATACAACTAAATTTTCTATTTATACTCTGAGACATGTTTAGAGTTCACAAAATTGAGAGAATACAAGAAACATCACTGTATTTAGCAGTCATGGGATTGTACTCATCTGTATCCACTTCTGTCCCCCACCCAAATACTCTAAATACTAATTTTTTATTAATTATACAAATATAATTAATAAAAATTGAATTTATTAAAAATAATTTTAATAAACAGTAAGAATGAAAATGCAGATTTTGTATGTACACTAATAAGCTACTTAAATTATAGAGTAATTTTGAATTTGTGCATAATGAGTACCATCCTAAAAAGTTAGTGTTGTAAATAACATGTGTCTGATATGATGTCTGCATTTGTTGACTTAATAGCCAGTACCTAAAATGTATTAGCTACTCTCCCAGTAATAGATATAGTTGTTTACAGCAGGAATTTTCTGTTGGGATATCCATTAGTTTCAATCAATTTTGCACAATCAATTATTTAGCGGGCAGCCCTAGAAAAACCATGAAATCGCCATTTCCTTTTCCTCAAGCATAGATGAAGGTTTTTGTAAACTGGGAAACATTTTGCTGAGTAGTTTTCTTAATGTTTATCAAAATTGAGGAATGGGTCACCCTGTGTTGCAAAAAAAAAAAAAAAATAATAATAATTTCACTAAAATATTTATTTGTACAATAAGTAAAAGATTTCAAATCTAAATTTTCAGAAATGTAGAGAAAAAATTGTGATATTCCCTCTATATATTGTCGGAATTGAAATGATGACATCCTAATTTACGTGTACAGGCACTCTCCGACTTATGTAATACTCGACTTTACGTAAGTTTTGCCGGCCGGTGCAAACTGAAAAAAAATATGGAAACATTTTGAATCCCATAGTAATAAATTGAGGTATTGTGAAAATATCGTAATGTGAACCCAATAACACATTGTTTTTATTTTTTGGTAATTTGTTTCAAGACCTCAGATGTTTAAAATTTTTGCTATATAACTAAGCTATTTAACTCTCCAAAAGGTCATTTTTATAATGGAAATTGTATTGATTTTATATAAATTTATGTCAAATAAGCACAACATAAAAATCACTTAAGTAAAGGATGCAAAAACAAAACATGCAGCCAACACATTTCAAATGTTACTATTGGCTGAGAGGAAGAGCTATGCAGTCTGGCCGGAGAATGCATCGTTATCATATGTTCCATTATAAGAATCAATTTTGAACGCCTTTGTGATATTTTTCTAAAGCACATTTCTGGAGACCACGACCGTAAAACAATTTACACTTTCCAGTTTATTGGGCTTTTCTATTAGTGAAATCTATTACAAATGGGTAGTAAACGTGATCTTATTGCATTTGCGGTAATACTGATAACTGGAATTGGGTGGGTTTTTACATTATTATGGTGAAATGTGTTTCCCCTTCACTGAAATCTTGAATCATATAAAAAACAAATTTTCAAAATCTTCTCTTCATTCCTATTTACAATAATGAAGGGAAAGCAATGAACAGAAAGTGCCTGGCAACCCAAAGATCGCGGGTTCAATTCCCGCCTCTGGCTTGGATCAAAGTACTGCAAAAACCTTGGGAGATGCATTATGGCCACAAAAGCCTATGCGCCAACAACTACAAAAAAAAAACGGAAAGTGCAAGTGATGGCAGTGCTAGGAAATGAAACAAAATTGATTTAGAAATGATGATTAAGAAGTAACAAGCAGGACAAAGTTTGTCATCTATTGTACAGGAATTAGGTTTCGCTGCTTCAACAGTGAATACTATTTTAAAGGACAGTACACGTATAAAAGAACATGTTAAAGGGTCAACACATTTAAGGTCAGTGATCACAAAACAGCGTTCAGGTCCTATATCGACGATGGAAAAGCTATTAATAATATGGATGGAAAATGAGATTCAGAAACAAGTATCCCTGAGTTTAATGGCATTCATGCAAAAGCAAGAAATATAAAGATATTAAGGATAAGTACAGTGAACCCCCAAGACAAGTTTGTGGCAAGCAACGAGTGGTTTAATAGGTTGGAGAATCGCACTGATTTCCACAACATTAAAGTAAAATTTGTAATTGCTCACTTGAAATTTTTCCTGTGCATGAGATAAAAAAAAAATTGAATAAATAATTCTATTTACACATTCATCAAACATTTCTTTTTGCTTCAATCAAATTCAGTGCGCATAGTTGAGAGTGCTGCATTAGCCTTTAAGGATATTCTGACTTACTTAAAGTTCAGTGGAATGCAACCCTTATATAAGTTTGGGAGTGGCTGTAGATGAACCAGTTCTATCATTTAGTAATACCCCACTACTTTACAGCAGTGCTGGGACCAAATATCCAGTTTTTACTAATTTCAAGGTCAGTATATGTCTCAATAGGACTGATCAAAGCAGTAGAAGCAAACAGCTATCAAAATTACCTAATTCTGTCGTTCAAGTGTCTGCAACTGAAAAAAGCACATTGGTAATGCAACATGCCATCACAGTTGTGAAGTGATTCCACAACAGACTACGCCTATATTATATAGTTAATTACTTAAAACCCATATATAATTATGCCTTGTGCATTTCATCTTTAAATACATCATCTGTACACCATTTGGCAACTCTGATGGCATTATGCCTGCCCATCCACCGATGATAGACTTTGAAATGGTGCCGTCTGGGTGGTGGTATCCACTGAGAATAAATAACAGTAGTCTTCTTTACGAGAGAAGCATTACTTATTCAAAGTAGTCCAATACCCGGTATCTCGTGAAGGAAGCCACAATATGCAATTAAAACAATGCCTTAAATTTATGGGTAAACTATGGTGTATCTACACCGATATTTTATAGTTAATTACTTAAAACCCATATATATAATTATGCCTTGTGCAGTTCATCTTTAAATACAAACATATGTCATATGCAAATGGTCATGGAGAATACTGTGCATGCTTCCTAATATTCTCAATATCTCAGATTGTACTATAACAGTCAGCCAGTTACTGTTATAGTACAATCTGCCCTCACAATTACAGAAGCAGTGTTTATGACTTCTGTGGTTGGAGCTCCAGGACTGCCGATTTTTATGATTGAATCACGTCCATCTTTAAACATTCTAAAGCACCTGTGATATATGGAAGCGTAGATTCACCATTAAGCCACTAACATTTCATATGCTTCAGCTGATGTTTTCTTGAGATGGAAACAAAATTTGAGAACAGCATACTGTTCCTCATGTATCACGTCCATTGTTACATAGCCAAAACTGAACAGGCATAAACTTGACCAACCACCAAGAACACACTGTGCTCACAAGTCAACTGTGTAGTTGCTAAGTGATACCATTGGTTTGGCCTTAAATTCCACACAGCTCAGCTAGAACTAACAAATAGAATGGTGGTTCATGGAAAATTATGATCAGTCTTCACTGAACAGCCTTCATAACTTTATGCTAACACTGCACACTGCTTGTGATAAATATAATTAGTACCTATGTGTATAACAATATCACCATTTCTTTGTTTAAAAGATAATTTTTCTATGATATCATTAACTTTAGACCTTGGTATATATACTCTGGTCTTATTCCATAGTGCATATGACTCACCCAGAATTACGACTTCTTTTAAAACCAGAGCATTCTGCCTTTGATGCATAAGACAGGGCTCCAGCACTCAGTTGATCATCTGAATGCCTAATGTCCCCTGATTTATTCCAAGAACTCCCTTCTTCGGGCAGTCAGTTTTGTCAAACAAAACACTGTATTATGCTTAATTTCTTTTTTACTCTCTCTCTCTCTGTTTGGAGGAAGATTAAAGAAAAAACTCCTATCTATAACAGGATTACAAAACAGTAATTCTGTTAACTTTTTTTTTTTTTTTTTTTTTTTAAGTTACCCAGAATGATTCTGAAACAGTGCTTACCTATATTCAGGCTTGATTTAGTTTAGGCATTGCCTAGGTGCAATTAATTTCACTTTAAAGTTCAGATAAACTTAATTACACAAAAATTATGTACTTCAGTTATCTGGTTAATATCTTTCACCCAACTTAATTCACTTTATCTTTAAATAAATCCCACATTAATACAATGCCATCTAGTAGTCACTGCTGATCATCAGATTGAGTATTGCTTTCTCTTGTTGCCTCAATATATAAAAGTCTTCAAAAACAAATGTTCTCTTATAGAGTGAACAAGCAATCCACAAATTCTAGTTGACATCCAGAGGTTAAAATTCCCCATGAGAAGACATTCCAATTTATTGGCCTACTCTATCTCTAGTTGGTTACATATTTATACTCTGTGTTTATTACACCAAACTAACTCAGCATTACACTGGCAACTCTTATCAACTGGAGGTGATTTAATCAAGAGCATAACTCTCCTCCCTTTCTGCATGTCCCCTGTTTCAGAGTGGCACCATGCTTCTTATACTCCTATCTATATTTGATTACTTACCAATACTATACTCCCAGCATTATATAAGCATGTATGTATGTGCCTATTTATGCTTTTAGACTCCAGCAACCCATATAATTGCTTTTTCCCTGCCAGACTACGAATCACTTCAAGAATCAGTTTAGTACCTGCTTTGCTAATAAACTACTAGCATCCCCAAACTGGCAGTTTTCCAATGCATCTAACATTGCCTTGATAGCACAGGAAATATTCTTGTACACCATCCCTGTAAAAAATGTCCCTCCATTTAACGTGTAGGACATGTTGAGAGAAGTTCTACCCCATTCTACAATCTCTCAAGAGCCAGGCTGATTGACAAGCCTCTTATCTCACATATTCCCACCTGTTATGTCTGGGAAAAAATTTCAGAAACTATAGTGGCTTTTCCTTAACATTATCTCATATCTGTGAAGTAAATCTTCAGATCAGGAATGAAAGGAAAGAACATACAATTTGTTGAAAACCAAGCCTTTGCACTTCCCATGCCAGCAACATGGTATGTAACATATTTGCAATAAAATCTGAATTGTGATAGTATCATCAGCTTGAATTAGGTACATAGTAATATATTCTAGAAATAACGATTCATATAAAAATACTGAAAATAAAACCATTTAGTCAAGACTTCTCAGCTTCTTTTTGAAGAAAACCGTACTTCAAAATTAAGCACCTGAGAGAGAAAGAGATGGAGACTTAAATCTGGCTGCATCAAGCTTGTCTGTGTTCTCTGACTTTATGACAATGCAGTGGATAGTCTTGTTTCAAACAGCTGCCAACTTTGAGAAGCAGAAAATTCATTATTTTTGTAAAACACATACTAGAATTATAAAAATAAGAACATGTGGATGAAAGTGATTGTTTCTCTATATTCCAGTGCTTCAGAATATAGAGAAACAAGGAAGTGATTGCTACTAATGACTGTACAAAAATTTTATTTACATTTCATACATTCCAATATACCTCTAGTATCCAGGAACTACAGTCAGCAGCCAATCTAACTCTATTTCCTGAGCTCAACAGGTTGATAAAATCACAGTAAAGAAATATGCCCTCCACATTCATTGATTCTTCTTATGAACTTTACTTATTTCACATTCAATACTTGTGAACTCCACAGTGCAGCAGCGTGGAAACCACCCTCGTAATCGCACTCTGCCTGTAAAACACCACAAGAAATACATATACAATATAAAAGATTTGTGTCTCACATATCTTAGAATATATATTAAATTTAAATACATTTTAAAGAATTATATGCACTTTTATACCATATGTAAGTGTTTAACCTGTATTCCAAGCAAATTCCTGCACCAATGCTCAAACCGAAGAATAATAAATTTTTCAGCTGTGAGCTTTGTTTTGTGACAGTGCTAATCTTAATTCAACCAAACCTTCATATACTTTACAAAACTCATTTCATTCCAAAATGTGAAAAAAGTTAACTGGAAACTTATCTCCCCCCCCCCCCCAAGGAATGTACACTTTGGTGTGATGAATTGCCATTCCACTGAAAAACCATATGAAACACTGGGGAGAAGGGAGAGCTCTAATGAGCTTTGTACCCTTTTGCTGATTCAACAGACTGAAATATTAATTTAACTGATATGAGGAATGGCAGGAAATCAGCTGTTATATCATTTTATGGTTCAAATCCTTAAATAAAGAGATTTATTTAAAATTCTAAAAAATAACCAGTTATTTGAACCAGTAATCCTTAATTTTTTACAGACTGTGTTACTGAGTTGAAGTCTTCAATTCCAAATATAGATGACATACCTCCAACAGAAAATGTCTGAAAAATTATGCTATAAACAATATTATTTTATATCTAAGTCTTTATATTCAACGTCTGTAACCTACCATAAGGTGACAGGACTACAAAAATACTAGTATCTTTCAACACTTAATTCTATGCCTGAAATTGACGTAAGGTATAGAATGGAAACTGTATTCTGGAATTGAGATTCTTGCAACTAGTTTTTCACTTTAGCATCAGTACAGGCATATGATGCAAGAAAGCAAGCTTATATAGCATCAGCCAAAAAAAAAAAAAAAAAAAAAACCCTTCCCATTTCACAGATTCATTCACTCCAAAGGTTTGTCTAGTTTTACCTTGAACTTATTTAAGTTGTTAACCTCCACTACAACAGATGGAAGTTTGTTCCAACTAACAACCACCAGCTGGCTAAAGGCAAATTTTCACACATCTACAATTTGAATTTATGTCCCCTCAGGTGAGTAATCAGAGCAAGAGTCCCATCAGCACTGAGCTTGCTCAAACTATTCAAGGCCTTATACACCTCAATTACATTACCTTGCAGATGCTGCAATTTGCAGAACTTAAGCCTTTCTTAGTAATAGCAACCCTTTGTTCCACTCACCAATCTCATCCCTCTTTTCTGTACTCCAGGTGTGGCCTGACCATTGCCTTATACAAAAGGACAATCACCCCCTTATTCCTGCTAGCAAAATTCCTGTATATCATTGACAAGACACCATGAGCAACTCTTGCAGCCTGTCTGCACTGCTCAGAAAACTTCATATCTGACTGCACAATTACCCCCTGGTCCTTTTCATTCTCTACTACCCTGAGTGCAGTGCTACCCAGTTGGTACATTACTCTGGGTTTACTACTACCCATATGCGGTACTTTACATTGGTTACAGAGGGGGCTGAGAGGTGGCAACTTCAGTTTCCACCTCTCAACTCAACGTTTCCAGATACTGCTACAGTAGTGCACTGTCATTAACAACCCTGCCAACCTTCGTATCATCTGCAAACTTAGACATTAACCCTGATATCAATCTCATTGATAAATACAGAAAACAATAATAGGCCCAAAACCGAACCCTGGGGACTCCACTAATAACAGCCTCCATTGATTACCACTCTCTTCTCCTACTCAACAATCCTTTTATCCATTGTAGCAACTTGCCCTTAATGCCATACTGCTGCAATTTGTACAGTAGTCTTTCATGTGCAACAATAGCAAAAACCACTTCTTGAATAACCTTACTTTCTAATGTTAGACTTTACATAAATAATGTAGTTCACTTCATAAACTGCTATCCACAGAAATA
Source organism: Mastigoproctus giganteus (assembly GCF_048544385.1). Classification (NCBI taxonomy): domain Eukaryota; kingdom Metazoa; phylum Arthropoda; class Arachnida; order Uropygi; family Thelyphonidae; genus Mastigoproctus; species Mastigoproctus giganteus. Next base: position 160,895,605 of record NC_143576.1, read on the forward strand.
TACTTAATGGAAATAGTATTAGTAGTGGTAAATGATGCAAGAAAGCAAGTTTATACAGCATCAGCCAAAAAAAAAAAAAAAAAAAATTCTCACTTCACCAATCCTCCAATAGTTTGTCCAGTTCTTCCATGAATTTATGCACATTATCCACTTCCACAACAATGGACAGAAGCTTGTTCCAGCAATTAACTATTTGTTGGCTGTAGGCAAACTTCAGTATGTATATCTATTCTGCAACCATTCTTCCTCAATTTGAATTTATGTCTCCTCGTGCATAATCTGAGCAAGAAGAAGAAGAATCCCATCAGCACTCATTTGCTCGAGCCATTCAAAGCTTTAAACACCTCAGTCAGATTACTTCACAAGTGCCTAGTCTCCAGACACTGCAATTTGCAGAACTGAAGCCTTTCTTAGTAAGAGCACCCCTTTGTTCTCCCTCACCAGTCTCATTGCCCTTCTCTTTATCGATTCCAGCAGCTCTGCATCCTTCCTAAAATGAAGCCTCCAGACCTGTATGCAGTAGTGGCCTTATACAATGGGACAATCACCTGCTAATCTCTGCTAGCAGCCTATCTGCACAATTACCCCAAGACCAACAATGGGACCAGCCCCAAATCCCTCTGCAACTCCACTGATAACATTAATCCAAGAAGAGCAGTGTGATTGATACCACTCTCTGTCTTCTCCCACTCAAGCATCCCTTTATCCATAGTAGTAACTTACCCTTAATGTCATACTGGTCCAATTTGTACAGCAATATAAAGCTTTCCTGATATCCAAGTGTGTGTGTGTGTATATATATATATATATATATATACAGGGTGTTTCAGGAGGAATAGTATCGATTACTCTGAGTAAAAAAGTTCATATAAACGTGTCCAATTCTCAATGGAGATGGAGATGCAGCTGTTTGAAACTGGCAAGCACAGCTCCCTGAATCAGATGTGACCAAGAAGCAATTATAACCCGATGCTGTTTAGTGTTAGAAGTGTTATTAAGAATGCCGCACATCTTCTCATGTTGAATATGCCGATTTGGTGTTTGTCTATGATTTTTGTGGTGGAAGTACTGCTGCTGCTTGTAGAGAATACCATCAACGGTTTCCTAACTGCAGAATACCGGATTCAAGAGTGTTTTTGGTGTTTACACCAAACTGCGTGAGACCTGTACAGTATCCATGCACTCATATTTCAGTCAGTAGAACATAGTCCTATTAGCACATGAAGAACGAAGAATTCCTACATGAGCACGGTTTGTATCCATTTCACATACAGCAGGTGCAACACCTTCACAACCAAGAGACGACGCCCAGCGATTAGAATTTCGTCGGTGGGTAAATGCTAATCGCCAATTAAGCTACTTTCAACCGTGACGGTATCAACAACACCCGTAACTCTCATAGGTGCCCAGACAAAAATCCACATGCCACTATAAAAAATTTTCAGCATCAATTACGTGGTAAACATGGTGCGGTATCATCGACAATCAGTTAATTGGACCTGTTGTGTTACAAAATCGTCTTACAGGGCCATTTACCTAGAATTTCTGCAACTTCCACTACTATTGGAGGATGCTCCCTTGGCTATGAGGAGTGGTATGTACTTTCAGCATGACTAAGCTCCTGCACATCATACTAATCTGGTGACAATACTAAATCAAACTTTCCCTGAATGATGGATTGGCCACGGTGGTCCTGTTCATTGACCACCAAGGTCTCCAGACTTCACTTCATTAGATTTTTGTTTGTGGGATGGATGAAAAGCACAGTATACAAAGAAAAGGTGAATACAAGAGACGAATTGCTCACTCACATTTTGGATACTGCTGCCCTCATAAAGGAATGCCAAGATGACCTCAGAAGAACATGTCATATTACCACAAGAGTTGCAAAATCATTGAGGTTGACGGTAGGATTTTCAAACGTTAAAGAATTTGTCAAGTATTTGTGTTTTGTTTTATTCAAAAAGTCAATAAATACAAACAATAAGCCATTTATTGTTCTTTAATACCTCTCATAATGGCTTTATGCACACCAGTTTCAAACAACTGTATCTCCATATCCATTGAGAACTGGACACATGTTTATATGAACTTTTTTACTCAGAATAATCGATACTATAACCTCCCAAAATAATTACTATTCCTCCTGAATCACCCGGTATATATACATAAGATTATTTCTTGCATATAGTTCCTATGTAACTGCATTATCTATGATTGCATAGATAATGGAATATTGGATTTGATGATTGCATCATCATATCCAATCAAATTGGTTATACAAAATCTCTCCTTAATGAACCCATGCTCTGACTGAAGTATAACTGCACTCCTGTCTAGATGGTCTTGCATCACTTCTTTTAACTAGCAACTCCATTATTTTCCCTAAAACAGAAGTTAAGCTAACAACTCTCTTTTATAAATTGGGGATACATTTTCACATCTCCAGTCCACAGGACAACACACAAAGATGCTCTTATAATTATGGCTGTTTGCTTACCTCCTTTGCTGCCTCCCTTAATATAACTGGATAGATCCCATCCACCCCCAGGTGCCTTTTTTATGTTTAACTTAATTTCTTTTCCACTTTCCTCACAGTTATTACAAAATCATTATCTCCCTGTTAGGACTTGATAAATTTCTTGCATCCACTTCCCTAAAGAATTCCTCATATGAATGTAAAGCAAAATACTTAGTTTGTCAAGAACCTCAGCAGGTTCATCAACAGTTAAACCATCGATACTGTTGAAACCTTTTTTGCACTGACATATTTGCACAGAAAATATTTGCCTTTGTGGGTTTTTCTTTCTGAAAATAATAGAGTACAATTCTCTGCCTGATTTCTGAGGTTACAGAATGAGATACTATTTTCCTGTTTTAAGGTGTATTTTAAATGTACATGAACACTATTAAACATACTTAAAAGGTTGATGGTCTTAAAATTTTAAATTGACAAAACATCTGCAAAACAAATAGTTTCAGACTTGCAGGAAATGGATTTAAAACTGCTGAAATTTTAAAATTTTCCTATCCTGGACAAACAGTAGAAGGAGAGAAATTACAGGGTTATGGAATAGCTTTAAAGCAGTATGCACTGCTTTAATATTACTGAAGCCTACACAGCAGATATACTTCAACTCAAATAGTACTTTAACCCTTTCTGTGGTACAGAAATGGGTTGCCTCCTTAAAAATGAGTATGTCCCATTTTGAAGGAGGCAACAAAAGTGTACATTGAACCATTAAGGTTAAATATAAGGGAATCACTTGAATCAAGGAGATTCCTTTGGACTGGAAAAGTGCCAACATACATAAAGGTAATAATAATACTAAGAGTGAAGTAGGATCAAACTAACTGACTTGAACCACAAATCAGTCAGTCTTATCTCAGTGGTAAGTAAAATCATGAAGGCAGTGATTAAGAATGCAACAGACTGATTTCTACACTGCCAGTCATTTTATTAGGATCCAGAGCTATTAGTATGATGGAGTACCATTCTGACGATGTAGCATGGAGTCAACAAGGTGCTTAAAAAAGTGGCAAAAATAATACTAGACTAGTCGTGTAACTAAACTACCCTAAATTCCTGGGGTGATGGGAGGATTGTACCAATGAATATGCCTTTTCTAGTTCATTCCACAGATTCATTGGCAAAACTATAAATTCTGAATTCTCCCTCCCCCCATGTTCAAAAACAACCATACTTTGTCAACCATCACTCTTCCCCTTTATCTCTTTTTTTTTTTGTTAGTTGTTGGCACATCGGCTTCTGTGGCCATAATGCACCTCCCAAAGTTTTTGCATTTACTCGGATCCAAACCCGAGGCAGGATTCAAACCCACAACCTTTGGGTTGCCAGGCAGGCATTTTACCCAGTAGGCAGAGGCCCTGCTGTGGGTCATCACAGAACAAATGAATACATGGGTTGTGTTAGGGTGACTAAGAACACGTGAATATATACTTGCATGGTACACTAATGATAGAATCACTGTAGAATCACGGTTGGTCACTCGCACACTAGCAAGACTTTTGTAAATTTATTGGATGACTGTTTTCTACAGCAACATGTTTGAGAGGCAACCAGAGGAGGTAATACTCTTGATCTGATCATCAGCAGTGATTATTCATGAATTAAGAATTTGCAGATAAAGGAACCACTGGGTGACAGTCATCACAATGTACTGATGAGGGATTTACTTATAAAGATATAACTACCATCAAGGCTAAAGGGAAGGGCTTTTGCTTTCGTAAGGGTGACTACAGGGGTCTCAGACCCCTGTAGTCGCACCTCCGTAGCCAGGTGGGAAGGAGCAGCAGTGCATAGCACACGCTTCTTGATTAGACCGGGGTTCGAGCCCGTGACCACCAAATACGGAGGATCCTGTTCTAAGGTCAGGGAATGACCACGTATATCCCGGAGCAATATGGCCTTAGTTGCTAATGCCCCTAAAAATCAAATAATAACAACAAACCCTGTAGTCACCTTTACGAAGTTTTTTAAATTCTATACAGTGGGATCAACTGATGATTGTACCAACATTGAATCCTAAATGGTACACCTTCAGGGACTTAATCTTGAAGGCTACTACGCTTTTCATACCAACTAAGAAATCCTGTTCTATGTTTAGGCCTAAATGGATGTCAGATGAATTACTGAGGCTTGTGGCAGAGAAGAAAAATATATTAGCATTTAGCATTAGCAAAGGCACATGATGCAAGAAAGCAAGCTTATATAGCATCAGCCAAAAAAAAAAAAAAAAAAAAAACCAAACAAAACCCTTATTTCACCCATCCACTCACTCCAAATGTTTGTCAAGTTCTGCCTTGAATCTATTTAAGCTATCAACTTCTACGACAGATGGAAGTTTGTTCCACCAATCAACCACCTGCTAGCTAAAGGCAAACTTTCGCCCATCTATCCTACAATCATATTTCCTCAATTTGAATTTATGCCCTCTCAAGTGATTATTCTGAGCAAGAGCAAGAATCCCATCCACATTGAGCATGCTCAAGGCTTTATACACCTTAATCAGACCAATCTGATTCATCCCCTTCCTTCTAGAGTTTACATAAGTAAAGAACTCTTTGCTGTTTTACTTTCATCCTTTGCCAAAGATTTCTCGTAATCTGCCTTCGCCTGCCTAACCTCCTTTGTAACTTGGTTACAGACCAGCTTATATCTATCATAGGCTTCTGTGTCACATGTTAATTTATATGTATCCCATGCATTTTTCTTCTCTGTTACATGTTGAATTAGTTCATCTGACATCCATTTAGGCCTAAATCTTGAACAATATTTCTTTGTTGGTATGAAAAGCCTAGTACAAGATTAATTCTTTGAATGCTTCCCATTTTGAATTTGCTGTTGGTAACATCATCAGTTGGTTCCACTGTATAGAATTTAAATACTGTCTCAGACCATCATAGTCGCCTTTACGAAAGCAAAAACCCTTCCCCTTTATCCTTGATGGTAGTTACCTCTTTGAGTAAATCCCATTTCAGCACACTGTGATCACTGCCACCTAGTGGTTCCTTTATCTGCAGATTCTTGATGCATGAAGAATCGCTACTGATAATCAGATCAAGAGTATTACTCCCTCTAGTTGCCTCCCGAACATGCTGCTGTAGAAAACAATCATCCAATAAATCCACAAAAGCCTTGCTAGTGTGTGAGTGACCAACCCATAAATTCCAGTCAATATCCGGGAAATTAAAATCCCCCATTATAAGACAGTCTAATTTACTGGCCCACTTTATTTCTCTTCACAATTGCTCATTATACTCATCAGGCCTATAACACACAGCTACTCTCATTTTTTCTTTCCCAGTGCTTATGTCACACCAAACAGACTCAACATTGCATTGTCCACCCATATCAATGTTTCTTAACTAACAGCATAACCCCTCCTCCCTTCCTGTCCTGTCTATCCTTTCTGTACACATTGTACTCCCCAAATTCCAGTTCTGCACTGCTTATGTCTGTGTGACGCCATGTCTCTGATATCCCAACAATATCTGCCTTTGATGTCTTGACTCAAGCTCATCGAATTTATTAACTATACTCCTGGCATTGGTGTACATGCAAGTATATATTTACTTGTTCCACTATGACTCCCAGCAGTCCTGGAAATTCCCATTTCCTTGCTTTCCACACTGCTGCTCAATTGCATTTCAATAGAAGTAGTGCAAGAATCACTTTTACCTCTGCCAGCAGCTACTGTTAATCTATTAGTCCATGTATCCCCCCCAAGCTAGCAGTTTTCCGACCCACCTAACTGTGACTCGATAGCATCAGCAAATATTCTTGCACCGTTTCTATTTAAGTGTATCCCATCCCTGTAGAAGCAGTCTCTCCTGTTAACAAGCACAGACCGGGCTGAGAAAAATTCTACCCCTTGAGCCTTGCACAGTCTCTCCAGTGCAGAATTGATCGACAAGGTTCTCATCATATACTCCCGCCTATCATGTCTGGGCAGAATTGCAGACACTTTCAAATTCAACCCTAACTCACAGCTTTTTTTCCTCATTGGCTTATACTTGTTAAGTAATTCTGCCAGTCTCTTACTCTTAATATTTAGTGCGTGTCCAACAATATCACACTTTGTGCCCTTAAAGGATGATATCTATCCTACAATGTCATCAACCTTTGCCCCTGGCAGACATACCTTTTCCTGTTCCATCTATCCTTTATGCACAATATGTTCCCCCGTTTCCTTTACAACAGTCACCTACAACAACTAGTTCCTTTGGGACCAGCGCATTCTTCCTTGAGGATTGCCGCTGTGTTGTACAATGTTCATGTGCAAGCTCTGGCATTGATGTGGGCAGCTGAGGGCTTGATGGGGCCCTTCAATTTAAATCCTTTGAGGGCATCCACCCTGGCCTTCAAGCTCTCATATAAGCCCATAACAATGCCGAGTTGGCGCCTAATTTTCTCACACTCCTTATATCGTGCACACACACACAAAGACATTCCCCTTGGCAATATCATGTCCTGTTACCAATTGATCCACAAACATCAAACAAGCAGTGCATTTCAATAGACTGTGATTCAGAGGACAACCACCTCCCCTTAGTTCTCCTCTGAACCACAGCACTTCCATTTGAGCCTTTTGCTTTGCTGTTCTGGTCTGAGTCATGATTTCTATTCAAGTTCAATAAAAGTCCAATACAAAATAAAACCCTAAACCTATATCCCAATGCAGTTATAACACTATATATATGTATTTTGGTATTGAATATTATCTCCAAGTTACGTTATATGACTTTCTTATTCCCTGTCAACTTATATGTATTCATTTATGATGTTACGTTTGTAATAACTAGGTCGCTATATTTATTTAGTTAAAAAAGTACAATTCAATTGACAATGAAATTTAATAAGATTAATAAATTTTACTGATTAATTGATACTACTACTATACTTGCTATCTAGTTTTCTGTTAAACCTAATGCTATCTAGTTTTCTGTTACACCTTACGCTAGCACACGTATCATATAACAATGGCAGCAATTTACAAACAGTTAATCTACGGACACGAGGTATTATTTACTTTCCAATTCGCACTATCTAAATTCAAATAAACCAAGGAGCTTGACTAGGTCTATAAGCTACTTATAGAAAATAATTTAATCTAACAATTAAGTCAATAAAGCGGCTAAATATAATTAAAAGCTTTTTGTTTGCAGGAGCTGCAAAACCTGTCCACATGTGGATTTAATACCCTTACCTATATTAAGTAATAACCTACAAAATCTCTATCTAAATTCAATTTAAACTAAAGTATTGTTACTAGGAATATAAAGCAACTCTAGAAAATAAATTAATATGCCAATTTAAGTCAATAAAAAAGCAAAAACGTCTCTATTTGCTGGAGCCGTAAAAACTTCACCTGATCACATGTACTCTCGCACCCACTCTCATGTATGGGATGCATATAAATTATCAGGCAACACAGAAGCCTATGGCAGATATAAGGAAGTCTGTAATCAAGTCACTAAGGAGGTTAGGCAGGCAAAGTCAAATTAAGAGAAATCTTTGGCAAAGGATGCAAAGAAAAACAGTAAAAAGTTCTTTACTTACGTGAACTTTAGAAGGAAAGGAGGAATCAGACTGGACCACTTAACATGGGTTGACTACTGATGATCATGCTCAGGTAGCTGATAAACTGAATGAGTGTTTTGCATCTATATTCACACATGAGTTATTCAAGGAGGGGAATGGAAGTTTATCAAACTCTAACAGGGAGTTAAATGATTTTGTAATAACTGAGAGCAAATTGGAGGAGAAATTGTTGAAGTTAAACATAAGGAAGGCACCTGAGGTGGATGGGTTATATCCAGTTATATTAAATGAGGCAGCAAAGGAAGTAAGCAAACCATTAGCCATAATTATGATAGCTTCCTTGGACTCAGGGGAGGTCTCCATGGACTGTTTTCTCCATGGACCTTTTGAACCCCAGTTCAAAAGGTGACTCAAGTAACTATAGACCTGTTGGTTTAACTTGTGTTCCAGAGAAAATAATGGAGTCACTGGTTAAAGAAGCATTGCAGGATCATCTAGACAAGACTGTAGTAGTAATAGTTAAGAGACAGCATGGGTTTGTTAAAGGGAGGTCTTGTCTAACCAATTTGATTGGATACTATGTGGTCACAAAGGAACTGGATGCAAAAAATAATTTTGATATCATATACTTGGATTTCAGAAAGCTTGATACTGTTGCACATTGAAGACTACTGTACAAATTGGAGCAGTATGGCATTAAGGGTTACTTGTTACAAAGGATAAAAAGTTGGTTGAGTGGGCGACAGAGTGTTAATCAATGGACACTGCTCTTCGTAGACAAGTGTTATTAGTGGAGTTCCTCAGAGTTTATGGCTATACTCATTGTTGTTTTGTGTATTCATCAAAGATACTGATGAAGGTATATCAGTCTTAATGTCCAAGTTTGCAGATGATACAAAGGTTGGCAGGGTTGTTAACAACAGTAAGACAGTATGCTACCTGCGTGTACACCAATGCTAGGAGTTTGGTAAATAAACTTGATGAATTTGAGGTATTGCTCAAAACATCAAAGGCAGATATTGTTGGGATATCAGAGACGTGGTGTCACACAGATATAAGTAATGCGGAACTGGAATTTGGGGAATACAATGTGTATAGAAAGGATAGACAGGACAGGAGGGGAGGAGGGGTTATACTATTAATTAAGAAACACATAAGGTCCAAGGAAGTGAAGCCAGTCGACATCGATGGACAGGGCAGTGTTGAGTAAGTTTGGTGTGACATAAGCATAGGGAAATCAAAATTGAGAGTAGGAGTGTGCTATAGGCCTAATGACTCTGATGAGTATAATAAGATATTGTACAGGGAAATAGAGTGGGCCAGTAAATCAGAGAGTCTTATAATGGGGGATTTTAATTTCCCAGATATTGACTGGAATTTGTGGGTTGGTCACTCGCACACTAGCAAGGCTTTTGTGGATTTATTGGATGATTGTTTTCTACATCAGCATGTTCGTGAGGCAACAAGAGGGAGCAACACTCTTGATCTCATTATCAGTAGTGATTCTTCATGCATTAAGAATCTGCAGATAAATGAACCACTAGGTGGCAGTGATCACAGTGTGTTGAAGTGGGATTTATTCAAGGAGGTAACTACCATCAGAGGTAAAGGGAAGGGTTTTTGTTTTCGTAAAGGCGACTATGATGGCTGAGACAGTATTTAAATTCTATACAGTGGGACCAACTGATGATGTTACCAACAGCGAACTCAAAATGGGAAGCATTCAAGGAACTAATCTTGGAGGCTACCAGGCTTTACATACCAACTAAGAAATATTGTTCAAGGTTTAGGCCTAAATGGTTGTCAGATGAACTAATGAGGCATGTGGCAGAGAAGAAAAATGCATGGGATACATACAAATTAATGGGTGACATGGAAGCCTATGATAGATATACGTTGGTCTGTAACCAAGTCACAAAGGAGATTAGGCAGGCAAAGGCAGACTACGAAAAATCCTTGGCAAAGGATTCAAAGAAAAACAGAAAAGAGTTCTTTACATATTTAAACTCGAGAAGGAAAGGGATGAATCAGATTGGTCCACTGGATATTGATGGTTCAACAGTTGAGGATCCTGCTTAGGTGGCTAACAATCTAAACGAGTATTTTGCATCTACATTCACGCATGAGGAGTTATTCAGGAAGGAGAATGATGTAGGTAAAGTAAACATTGGCAGTGAGCTGGATGATTTTGTAATAACTGAGAGGAAAGTGGAGGAGAGATTGTTGAGGATAAACATAAAAAAGGCACCTGGGGTGGATGGGATCTATCCAGTTATATTAAAGGAGGCAGCAAAGGAAGTAAGCAAACCCCTAGCCATAATTATGAGAGCTTCTTTGGACTCAGGGGAGGTACCCATAGACTGGAGATGTGGAAATGTAACCCCAATTCACAAAGGAGGATCAAAGGCTGACACGAGTAATTATAGACCTGTTAGTTTAACTTCTGTTCCAGGTAAGTTAATGGAGGCACTGGTTAAAGAAGCACTGCAGGATCATCTAGACAAGAATTCAGTTATAGCTCAGACGCAGCATGGTTTTGTTAAGGGCAGGTCTTGCCTGACCAATCTGATTGGATACTATGATGTAGTCACAAAAGAACTGGATGCAGGGAATAACTTTGATATTATATATTTGGATCTTAGAACGGCTTTTGATACTGTTGCACATGGAAGACTGCTGCACAAATTGGAGCAGTGTGGCATTGGAGGCAAATTGCTGCTATGGATAAGGGGATGGTTGAGTGGCAGAAGACAGAGAGTGGTAATCAATGGACACTGCTCAACGTGGACTAATGTTATTAGTGGAGTTCCTCAGGGTTTAGTGTTGGGTCCGTTGTTGTTTTCGGTGTTTATGAATGATATTGATGATGGGATATCAAGTTTAATGTCCAAGTTTGCAGATGATACAAAGGTTGGCAGGGTTGTTAAGGACACTACTGACGCTATGCTGCTGCAACAGGATCTGGAAAGGTTGAACAGATGGGCTGAGAGGTGGCAAATGAAGTTTAACATTGACAAAGTAAAGTACTACATATGGGAAACAGTAACCCCAGAGCAACGTATCAACTCTGCGGTACTACACTGACAGTGGTGGAGAATGAAAAGGACCTGGGGGTAATTGTGCAGGCAGATATGAAGTTCTCTGAGCAGTGCAGACGAGCTGCAAGAGTAGCTCATGGTGTCTTGTCAATGATATACAGGAATTTTTCTAGCAGGGATAAGGAGGTGATTATTCCCTTGTATAAGGCAATGGTTAGGCCACATCTTGAGTACTGTATACAGGTCTGGAGGCCTCATTTCAAGAAGGATGTAGAGCTGCTGTAACGGGTATAGAGAAGGGCAACAAGATTAGTGAATGGAACAAAGGGTTGCTCTTACGAAGAAAGGCTTAAGTTTTGAAAATTACAGAGTCTGGAGACTAGGCACCAGCGAGGTGATCTGATAGAGGTGTAGGCGCCTGACGTAGCCCAGTGGTCAGGAGCGAGAGTGCATAGCACACGTTCCTTGAGTAGACCGGGGTTCAAGCCCGTGACTACTAAATACGATAAATATTTGTATTGACGATTTATTGTAAACTCTACTGACTTGATTGTCGTGCCGGAGTATAAACAGAAAATTTATTTATTTATAAGGCTTTGAATGGTTTGAGCATGCTCAATGCCAATGGAATTCTTCATCTTGCTCAGAATAATCACCTCAGAGGGCATAAATTCAAATTGAGGAAGGACGGATGTCGGATAGATGTGCGGAAATTTGCCTTTGGCCAGCGGGTGGTTGGTTGGTGGAACCGACTTCCATCACTTGTTGTTGAAGTTGATAGCCTAAACAAATTTAAGGCTCAACTGGACAGGTATTTCAAACGAACGGAGGGGTGAAATGGGAGTGGGTTTTTTTTTTTTTTTTGGCTGATGCTGAATAAGCTTGCTTTCTTGCATCATATGCCTCTACTAATGCTAATGCTAATACTTCATCTGGATCTAGATAAGTAGGGCAAATGAGCTGAGAAGTGGAAACTGAAGTTTTACATTGACAAATGCAAAGTACAGTCTGTCCTCGTATAGCACGATAGTTGTGTTCCTAGAAACCCTCGTGCAATGCAAAATCGTGCAATATAAACAACAGGCCCTATGGGAAAAGTGGGGTTAGGTGCCGACCACCCAAGATTGAACACACATTTGGAACCAAAACATTACCAAACACAATAAATAATGGGGTAATTTTAATCGTTATAAAATACTTACGTATTTTATAACGATTAAAATACGTAATAAAAAAATATAATATATTTTTTATTATAATATAATAAATGTTTGTTGTTTGGTTTTAAGGAGCATTAGCAACTAAGGCCACATTGCTCCGGGATATGCAGTGGTCATTTCCTGACCTTTCCGCATCCTCCATATTTGGTGGTGACGGGCTCGAACCCTGGTCTAATCAAGAAGCGTGTGCTACGCACTGCTGCTCCTTCCCACCTGGCTACGGAGGCGCCTATAATATAATAAATATTTTTTATTATTTATTATATTATAATAAAGTATTTTTAGTATTTTTAATACTAAAAAAGTATTTTTTACGAATAAAATACGTATTTTATTCGTAAAAAAATTATATTAAATAAAATAGTCGTAATAAAATACTTACGTATTTTATATACGTAAATATTTATAAAATAGTCGTAATAAAATAATTACGTAATAAAATATTGCTAATGCTTTTGCTTCTATCGTAAGCAAACTTGTTTTTTGTTTGATTTTCTATCCAAACAGATGACAGCCGTTCCATCTCTTCCAATTCTTGTGTCTTAATCTAATGGATTTTAATTACACTTTGAATTGTTCCCGCTATGAAAGTTGTTTTTATTTTCTCCGCATTCTCTGTAATTCTCGGCGTTGCCTCATTTAGGTCTGTAGCACTTGCAATATCACATGGTCTTTCATTTCACTCAAAGCGTTTCACAATTTCATATTTTTTTCTCTATCGACAGAGGCGGACTGGCCATAAGCCTTACCCGGGAAATCCCGGTGTGCCGGAGGTTGGTGTGATTTTGGCCATAAACCGTAGTATGAGGCCACTAAATTTTCAAGGGTAAGAATTTTTGACTCAGTCCGCCTCTGTTTATCGATATTGCTTTTTTTTTTTTTCTCTCTCTCCCTCTCTCTCTGAATCTGCAGTGTCTTCGCCAGGACGCTTCCTTTTCACACCTTTTAAGTAATATTTTACTAATTTTTAGGGAATAAAGCGCAATTACAAAACGAGGAGGCACGCTTAATACACATAAACAAAGCTGCGCTCATATAGCAACTGAATAAACAACACCGTAAAGGCCAAGATACACTATTAACACCCAACATTTTACTAAAGCACATTTCTGGGGGTTACTACCATAAAACAATAAAAACAATTTCCAGTTTCGTTTCTGCTAGTGGAATCTGTTATAAACTGGTAGTAAACTCGATCTAATTGCATTTGCGATTATATCGATAGCTGGAATTGTGTTGGTTTTTACGTTATTATGGTGAAATGTGTTTCCCCTTCACTGATATAAAACACAAATACATTTTCAGAATCTTCCCTTCATTCCTATCGTGTTGCGTTGGGTATGGGGTGATTCCGCGTTCGACTGCCATTTCTTGTAAACACAAATCGTGCATAAGTGAATTCGGTTCGTGTTATATAAGATAACGTTCCCCTATTTATAAATCGTGTATGATCGAATTTGTGTAATGTAAACACGTGTTATACGAGGACCGACTGTACTACATTTGGGTAGCAGTAACCCAAGAGAAACATACCAACCGTGTGTTACTACACTCGGGGAAGTGTAAAGTGATAAAGACCTGGGGGAAAACTGTGCAGTCTGATATGAAGTTTGCTGGCAGTGCAGATGGGCTGCCAGGCCAGGTCAGGTCATGGAGTCTTGTCAATGATATATAGAAATTTTTCCAGCAGGGACAGGAAGGTGATTACCCCATTGTACAAGGCAATAGTCAGGCCACACCTTGAGTACTATGTACAGGTCATAAGGCCTTGAATGGGTTGAGCAAGCTGAACACTGATGGGATTCTTCCTCTTGCTCAGATTAAGAACCTGAGGGGGCATAGATTCAAATTGAAAAAAAGAGTTGTAGAATAGACATGCAGAAATTTGCCTTTAGTGAGCGGGTAGTTGATTGGTGAAACAGACTTTCATCTCTTCTTGTAGAAGTTGATAGACTAAATAAATTTAAGGCTCAGCTGTACAGGATTTGGAACGAATGAAGAGGTGAAATGTTTTTTTTTTTTTTTTTTTTTTTTTTTTTTGGATGATTCTGCATCATATGCCTCTACTAATGCTAAATGACCTCGTGATAACTGAAAGAGAAGAGGAGGAAAAATTATTGAGGATGTACATAAAAAAAGCACCTGGGACAGATAGAATCTATCCAATTATATTAAAGGAGGTGGTAGTAGTAATAGTGGCATGTGCTGCAGGAAAGCAAGCGTATGAGCTTATGTAGCATCAGCCAAAAAAAAAAAAAAAAAAAACAATGTCACACATCCATTCCCTCTAAAAGTTTGTCCAGTTCCTCCTTGAATTTATTTAAGCTATCAACTTCCACAATGACAGATGAAGGTTTGTTCCAGCAATTAACCATCCACTGCCTAAGGGTAAATTTCTGCACATCTATTGTACAACTGTCTTTCCTCAATTTAAATTTATGCCCCCTCAGGTTCGTAATCTGAGCACGTGGAAGAATCCCATCGGAATTCAGCGTGCTCAACCCACCTTATACACCTCAATCAGATCACCTCACAGGTGCCTAGTCTCCAGCCACTGCAATTTGTAGAACCTAAGCCTTTCTTGGAAAGAGGACCCCTTTGTTCCCCTAAAAAATCTTGTTGACATTCTTTGTACATGCTCAATCAACTCTACATCCTTCCGAAAATGAGGCCTCCAGACCTGTATGCAGTACTCAAGGTGTGGCCTGACCACTACCTTATATAAAGGGATAATCACCTCCTAGCAAGATTTCTATATATCATTAACAATACCCCATGACCTGCTCTGGTACCCTGGCAGCATTGCTCAGAAAACTTCATATCTGACTGCACAATTACTCGCAGATCTTTTTCATTTCCTACCACCCGAAGTGTAGTACCACATAGTTCGTATGTTTCTCTGGGGTTACTTTTATCCATATGCAGTACTTTGCATTTGTCAATGTTAAACTTCAGGTCCCACTTCTCAGCCCATCTGCCCAAATTTTCTAGATTCTGTTGCAGTAGCACACTGAAACCCTGCCAACCTTTGTATTATCTGCAATCTTCAACATTAAGCCTGATATACCTTCAATATCATTGATAAATATACAAAACAACAGTGGGCCCAATACCAAACTCTGGGGTACTCCACTAATAACTTTAGACCACAAAGAGCAGTGTCCATTTATTACTACTCTCTGTCTTCTCCCACTCAACCACCCTTTTATCTATTGTATCAACTTTCCCTTAATACCATACTGCTCCAATTTGTACAGTAGTCTTTCATGCATAACAGTGTCAAAAGTTTTTCTGAAATCCAAGTATATGATATCAATATTATTTTTTGCATCCAATTCCTTTGTGACCATATCATAGTATCCAATCAAATTGGTCAGACAAGTTTCCCCTTGACAAACCCATGCTGTGTCTGAATTATTACTGCAGTCTTGTCTAGATGATCCTATAATGCATCTTTAACCAGTGACTCCATTATTTTCCCGCAGAATAGAAGTTAAACTAACTGGTCTGTAATTACTCAATGTCACTCTTAGATCCCCTTTGTGAATTCAGGATACAATTGCACATCTCCAGTCCGCGGGGTCCTGAGTCCAAGGATGCTCTCATAATTATGGCTAAGGGTTTGCTTAAGAAAACCCTTAGCCATAATTACAAGAGCATCCTTTGACTCGGGGGAATGATGAGAAGTGTGAATATATCCCCAATTCATAGAAGAGAATCAAAAGGTGACATGAGTAATTACAGATCTGTTAACTTAACATCTGTTCCGGGAAAATAATGGAACCACTGATTAAAAACGTAATGGAGGACCATGTAGACAGGCATGAAATTATACTGCAATCACAACATGGATTTGTCTAACCAATCTGATAGGTTACTACAGTAAAATCTCGTTAATACAAACTCGGTTTATACAAAGTACTCATTTATATGAATCAAATGCCATTCCCGTGCAAAAGGATAGACTTTTCTATGTAAATATATTTGTTTATTACAAAATTCGGTTAATATGTATTACAAAGTTTGTTTTCACCCAGTGAGAAATAAATAGTTATTTTTTATGTTTAGTACAAACCTTGGCACAGCTGTCTGATTATTGCCACGAGGCTACCAGAGACGGTCGTGTTCAAAGCCGCTAAGTGGATTTTTCTTATTTATTGATTTGAAATTATTGTTTTTCTAAAACTTTTGATTTAAATTTAGTAGTATAACATTATTTTGTGATTTTCTGATTAATTTGGTGTATTTATTCTTTACTCGGCCTTGTAATTGCATTAAAGTATCGGTAAGGGTTTCCACGTGTTTCAACTCCGCTACCGTTCGTAATTTTCCCGCCTTTGTGATATGATAGTTATATACCGTACTAGATAGCGTTAGTTGAACTTCGTTAGCAGTTAAATTGTACGTTTAAATAAATACATATAACGACTTGGATTACAAACGTAATATAATTAATTATATTTAACATAATTAATAACATAACATAATTAATTATAATTAATTAATAAATTAATAGAATCATGACTCAGACCAGAGCAGCAAAGCAAAAGGCTCAAGCTAATGGAAGTGCTGTGGCTCAGAGCAGAACTGAGGGGGGCAGTTGTCCTCTGACTCACAGCCTTATAAAATGCACTGTTTGCTTGATGTTTGCAGAGCAATCGGGTATGGGACATGATACTGCCAAGGGGGATGACTTTGTGTGTGCGGGATGCAAGGAGTGTATCGATATCAGGCAACAACTCGGCGTTCTTGTGGGCCTATATGAGAGCTTGAAGGACAGGGTGGATGCCCTCGAAGAAACTAGGGCCCATCAAGCTCTCGGCTGCCCACATCAACGCCAGAGCTTGCACTTGGGCATCGCGTGACACAGAGGCAACCCCCAAGGCAGAATGCGCTGGTCCCGAAGGAACTAGTAGTTGTTGGTGACTCTATTGTCAGGGAAACGGGGAACATGCTTTGTAAAAAAGATAGGTGGAACAGGACCAGGATATGTCTGCCAGGGGCAAAGGTTGATGACGTTGTACAGCGAATATCATCTTTTAAGGGCACAAAAGGTGATATAGTTGTACACGTTGGCACTAATAATATTAAGAGTAGGAGACCGGCAGAATTACTTAACAAGTACAGGTCACTGTTGAACAAAAGCCGAGAATTAGGGTTGAATTTGAAAGTGTCTGCAATTCTGCCCAGACGCGATAGGAGGGAGTATATGATGAGAGCCTTGTCGATCAATTCGGCCCTGGAAAGATTGTGCAAGGCTCAAGGGGTAGAATTTTTTTCAGCCTGGACTGTACTTGTTAACAGGAGAGATTGCTTCTACAGGGATGGGATACACTTAAATAGAAAGGGTGCAAGAATATTTGCTGATGCTATCGAGGCAGTGTTAGGTGGGTCGGAAAACTGCTAGCTTGGGGGGAGACAAAGACCAATAGATTGACAGTAGCCACTGGCAGAGGTGAAAGAGATTCTTGCACTGCTTCTATTAGAATGAGCAGAAGCCTGAAAAACAAGATGCATGGTATTTCAGAGACTGCTGGGAGCCATTGCGGTACAAGTAAACACATGGGTTGTGTTAGGGTAGCTAAGAATAGAAACAGGTGCAGGTATACTTGCGTGTACACCAATGCTAGGAGTTTAGTAAATAAATTTGATGAATTTGAGGTATTGCTCAAAACATCAAAGGCAGATATTGTTGGGATATCAGAGACGTGGTGTCACACAGATATAAGGGATGCAGAACTGCAATTTTGGGAGTACAACATCTACAGAAAGGATAGACAGGATAGGAAGGGGGAGGGGTTATGCTATTAGTTAAGAAACACATAAAAACCAAGGAAGTGAAGCCAGTCGACATCGCTGGACAGTGCAGTGTTGAGTCAGTTTGGTGTGACATAAGCATTGGGAGATCAAAATTGAGAGTAGGAGTGTGCTATAGGCCTAATGACTCTGATGAGTATAATAAGGAACTGTACAGGGAAATAGAGTAGGCCAGTAAATCAGAGAGTCTTATAATGGGAGATTTAAACTTCCCAGATATTGACTGGAATTTGGGGGCTGGTTACTCACACACTAGCAGGGCTTTTGTGGATTTATTGGATGATTATTTTCTACATCAGCTTGTTCGGGAGGCAACTAGAGGGAGTAATACTCTTGATTTGATTATCAGCAGTGATTCTTCATGCATTAAGAATCTGCAGATAAATGAACCACTAGGTGGCAGTAATCACAGTGTGGTGAAGTGGGATTTACTCAAAGAGGTAACTACCATTAGGGGTAAAGGGAAGGGTTATTGCTTCCGTAAAGGCGACTACGATGGACTGAGACAGTATTTAAATTCTATACAGTGGGACCAACTGATGATGTTACCAACAGCAAATTCAAAATGGGAAGCATTTAAAGAACTTATCTTGGAAGCTACTAGGCTTTACATACCAACTAAGAAATATTGTTCACGGTTTAGGCTAAAATGGATGTCAGATGAACTAATGAGGCATATGGCAGAGAAGAAAAATGCATGGGATACTTACAAATTAACACATGACACAGAAGCCTATGATAGATACAAGTTGATATGCAACCAAGTTACAAAGGAGGTTAGGCAGGCGAAGGCAGATTACGAGAAATCCTTGGCAAGGGATGCAAAGAAAAACAGCAAAGAGTTCTTTACTTATGTAAACTCTAGAAGGAAGGGGATGAATCAGATTGGTCCACTTGATATTGATGGGTCAACTGTTGATGATCCTGCTCAGGTAGCTAACAAACTAAATGAATATTTTGCATCGACATTCACACATGAGGAGTTATTCAGCAAGGGGAATGCCAGAGGTGTATTCAACTCTAGCAGTAAGCTACAGAATCTTGAAATAACTGGGAGTAAAGTGGAGGAGAAACTGTTGAAGATAAACACAAGAAAGGCACCCAGGGTGGATGGGATCTATCCAGTTATATTAAAGGAGGCAGCAAAGGAAGTAAGCAAACCCTTAGCTATAATTATGAGAGCTTCCTTGGACTCAGGGGAGGTACCCATAGACTGGAAATGTGCAAATGTGACCCCAATTCACAAAGGAGGATCAAAGGCTGACACAAGTAATTATAGACCCGTGAGCTTAACTTCTGTTCCAGGAAATTTAATGGAGGCAATGGTTAAAGAAGCACTGCAGGATCATTTAGACAAGACTTCAGTTATAGCTCGGACACAGCATGGTTTTGTTAAGGGGAAGTCTTACCTGACCAACTTGATTGGATACTATGATGCAGTCACAAAAGAACTGGATGCAGGGAATCACTTTGATATTATATACTTGGATCTTAGAAAGGCTTTTGATACTGTTGCACATGGAAGACTGCTACACAAATTGAAGCAGTGTGACATTGGAGGCAAATTGCTGCTATGGATAAAGGGGTGGTTGAGGGGGAGAAGACAGAGAGTGGTAATCAATGGACACTGCTTATCGTGGACTAATGTTATTAGTGGAGTCCCTCAGGGCTCAGTGTTGGGTCCATTATTGTTTTCTGTATTTATAAATGATATTGATAATGGTATATCAAGCTTATTGTCCAAGTTTGCAGACGATACAAAGGTTGGCAGGGTTGTCAAGGACACTACTGACACTATGCTGCTGCTGCAACAGGATCTGGAAAGGTTGAACAGATGGGCTGAGAGGTGGCAAATGAAGTTTAACATTGACAAATGTAAAGTACTACACATGGGAAACAGCAACCCCACAGCAACGTATCAACTCTGTGGTACTACACTGACAGTGGTAGAGAGTGAAAGGGACTTGGGGGTGGTTGTGCAGGCAGATATGAAGTTCTCTGAGCAGTGCAGATGGGCTGCAAGAGTAGCTCATGGTGTATTGTCGATGATATATAGGTATTTTTCTAGCAGGGATAAGGAGGTGATTATTCCCTTGTATAAGGCAATGGTCAGGCCACACCTAGAGTACTGTATACAGGTCTGGAGGCCTCATTTCAAGAAGGATGTAGAGCTGCTGGAACGAGTACAGAGAAGGGCAACAAGATTAGTGAATGGAACAAAGGGGTGCTCTTACGAAGAAAGGCTTAAGTTTTGCAAATTACAGTGTCTGGAGACTAGGCACCAGCGAGGTGATCTGATAGAGGTGTATAAAGCCTTGAATGGTTTGAGCATGCTCAATGCTGATGGGATTCTTCCTCTAGCTCAGAATAATCACCTGAGAGGGCATAAATTCAAATTGAGGAAAGGCAGATGTAGGATAGACGTGCGGAAATTTGCCTTTAGCCAGCGGGTGGTTGGTTGGTGGAACAGACTTCCATCCCTTGTGGTGGAGGTTGATAGCCTAAATAAGTTTAAGGCTCAGCTGGACAGGTATTTTGAATGAACAGAGGGGTGAAGTGGAAGTGGGTTTTTTTTTTTTTTTTTTGGCTGATGCTGCATAAGCTTGCTTTCGTGCATCAAATGCCTCTACTAATGCTAATGGTCTCTGGCCATGCATTTGCCGAAGGACAGCACTGACTTGTTAGAATTTACTTTTGTGTAAACAAAACCAGTTTATGGTAGCTACAGCTTAAACGCACTCTGAAAAATGTCATTGTTAAGAATGAGCTTAAATTAACAAAAGAACAAAAAAAGTTTTTCTAAGTTGTTTACATACACTCCCTCACTCTCCACGGGATTAAGGTCAATGGACAAGGTATTCTTGCATTGATTGCGGCCTCCAGGGTTACCACTATATACCGCTGCAGCATCTGTAGGTTATTTATAGCCGGCAAGTGTGGGTAAGTGTGTAAGTATATATGTGTGTTGTGATGGTTGTTGTTTGCTGGCCCTGGAGTCTTAGCAGCCGGGAGGCAGGGAGCAAGCTACCTGCGTCCCGACTCCCGTCCCTAGCCACGTGGAAGCACTCCAGGAACTATCTAAATTACACTACGTGGGATTCCAACAAGTGGAATCCTGGTTATAATAAATAAGGAATAGTGAGGAGAAAGTAGGAGAAAAGAAAGTAGAAGAAGAAAAGAGAGCAAAACACTCTCTCAGGAAAAAGAAGAAATAGGAAAGAGGAAAACACTAGTTGGAAAATCTAAAATTTTCAAGCCCGAAGGCTTGTAATTTTGAAAGAAAGATTCTCCTAGCCGGGAAGGAAGCCCAACCTGCACCGACAAGGGGAAAAAGAAAAGTCTCAAGGAAAGAACATAGGTAATGTACAAGTGGCTATTAGATAGCCACTTAAAAGAATAAATTAAGATAAATAATAAATATTTATGTCACCGATATGAAAAATAGCAGTAAACATATTAACAAATTACACTGCATAAGCAGAGAGTAAAATATACAATATTTACAAAATAAGTAATTAAAATCTTAGCTGAAAAACCAGTCAACCAAGAAATTAAAAGAAATAGTCAACCAGAAGAAATGCAGAAACATATGCAAAACACAAAGAGACAAACAGAACTCACCCAAGGCAAAGATATGCCAAGGGCAAAACCAATAAATTCTGTACAAATAAATTAGTTAACCAAATCAAAAGCAATTCTTAATTTAAATCTAAGTATAACAAATCAAAATCAAAATAATAAGTTAAGTATTAAACAATAATTAATGAATATGCAGAGATTTTGTCTCTGCACAAGTAATTTTTTTTTTCTTTTTTTTTTTTTTATGTGAACTCCAAACACGAGAGGTATTAGAACCTATAGTTACCGTGCTTGGGTTTGGGGTTAAGAAGACAAAAGAAGATATTTGTTGACATTGGACTTGAACTTCTGTAGATTGTAATTTTCAGGAAATACGTGTGAAAGAAGGTTGTTCCAGAAAACGGCAGTTGAATGAATAAATGAGGAAGACGAAAAGTTGGTTCTGTGGGTTTGAAGTTGGACAGTAAATGGATGTTGGCTAGTGGCGGCACGTGTTCGGACTGAAGCAATATTTGTAATGTGCTTGTGCCAAGAGAGATTAGAAGTCAGGGTAATCCCCAAAAGAGATATATCATTTTGCCTAGAAATCGGAGTGTCATTAAAGATAAGCATAGGAGCAGAAGAATCCTTTTTGCGAGATATAAGACAAGACTGAGTTTTAGGAGGGTTGAAATCAACTAAGTTGTCTTTGCCCCACTGGAGAATTACCTGAAGATCGGCATTTAAGGAATTGGTAGCAGATTTTTGAGAAGTTGAAGCTGATTGAGCAGGACAAAGTTTCTCAAAATGGAAAGTTGAATGCAATGTGCTATCATCTGCAAAACTATGGATAGGATTTCCAGTCAATGGAAGAAGGTCATTGATATACAAGAGGAAAAGAGTGGGGGAAAGAACTGAACCTTGGGGGACACCGGCATTAGTGGAGAAGTTAGAAGACAGAGAGCCATCTACCATCACCCTCAGTGAGCGATCAGAGAGAAAACTAGATAACCAATTACTAAAAACAGTTGGCTTGTTTAGAAGACCTTTATGCCAAACACGATCAAAAGTCTTTGAGATGACAAGAGCAACTACTTGTGTTTCACTGAACCTTTCCATTGAATTAGTCCATAAATGGGTAACATAAGCCAGAATATCGCCAGTGGATCGACACTGACAGAATCCATACTGGTGATCATTGATCAGACGGAAGGTTTCTAGGTAGTTTAAGTGTTGGCGGTTAATTAATTTCTCCATTACTTTAGAAAGAGTAGAAGTAATTGCAATGGGACGATAATTGGATGAGAGGGATTTGTCACCCTTTTTAGGAACTGGCTGGATATGAGCAAATTTCCAAGCAGAAGGAAAAACACCTTTGGAATAAGAAAGTGAAAAAAGGCGGCAAAGAATAGGAGTAAGTTCAGGAACACAGGTTTTGAGAACAAGTGGAGAAATACCATCAGGACCTGGAGCTTTCTTAGCATCAAGATTCATCAAAATCCTTCTGATATCCTTTTGACGGAAGACCACACGAGGCATTGAATGGAGTGTGTTGGGAATGGTGGGAGGTGTTTTACCAAGATCATTAATACATGAGTTGGAAGAAAAATGGGATGCTAGCAGGTCAGCTTTATCCTTTTCTGAAGTGGCAACAGAACCATCTGGTTTGGACAGAGGTGGGAGCAAAGATGGGCAAAAGTTGCGGCCAATAGCTTTGGCAAGCGACCAGAATGCTCAGCTACCATTAGGGCAAGAAGCAAGTTTTCTACTCTTAGCCTGTTTAAACTCTAGTTTGGACTGATTAATAACTGCTTTACAACTGTTGCGAGCTCTGGTGTAGGCAGAAAATGAAACTGAAAAATTAGAAACAAGCCAATTACGATATGCAACATTCTTCTCTTGGACAGCCTTAGCACATTTATTGGAAAACCAAGGTTTAGATAAAGGACGAGATTTTAAAGTGGAGTGTGGGATAAAGGATTCCATTCCTGCAAGAATAATTTCACTGACACGATCTGAGCAAACGTCGACATCAGAAGTTTTGAAACAGTAATCCGACCAAGGAAAAGAAGAAAAGAAGTCTTGCAGGTCAACCCATTTTGCATTCTTGTAATGCCAAACAATACGTGGTTGGGAATAGCCATGAGATAAGAGGTTCCATCGGAGAAGAGACAATCACCAAGTTATGATCTGAAGTGCCTAAAGGACCTCTAACTTCGACCGTGTACTTAGAAGGGTTGTTTGTGAGAAAAAGATCAAGCGTATTGGCTGTATGATTAGGATTATCCACTATTCTTGTAGGTAAATGAACAATCTGTGCTAGGTCATTAGTAATTGCAAAAGCCTCAGCATTTTGACCTGCTGGGTCGGTGTGACTAGAAAATGGAAGCCAGCTGGAGTTGTGAACATTAAAATCACCAAGGAAAATTACTTCACTGTTAGGAAAGTAGGACTGGAGAAAGTCAAGTTGCAAAGAGAGGAAGTCAAAGAGCTCCAAGTGATTAGTGGAGTCTGGAGAACGGTAGAGACAACAGATGAATTTGACACAATGAGGTAGAGAGGTTTTAAGCCAGAGAAGATCAAAGAGAGGAGATTCCAAATTGCCAAGTCTCTGACAGGGAATATCAGAACGGACATATGCACAAGTACCACCTTTCAGGCGAAAGTAATCATACAGCGAATAATTTGGGCATCTGAGATGAGCAGTAGATGAATCAACCGATAACTGAGATTCTGTCAGAAAAAGTACATGGGGTTTGGCAGACTGCAAGTGGAAATAGACATCGTTGAGATTAGAATTGAGACCACGTATATTTGTGAAATGAATTAGGAAGTCCTTGGGAGGTTTAGATCTTTTCGCAGATAAGCTTGCTCTATAAGTGTGACAATTCATGGTGTATTCAATAGTAAGAAAAAGTAGATGGGACATGCTGTATGAAGTAATGAAATTTTTGGATATGGCATACATGTGGTAAGAATATACCCAGATCCTTGACATAACGTGACCTCGACAATGCTCCCCGCATACACACTACTCGGGCTCCCTCCAGTCACTATCTGGCAGAGTAGAGGTAGCAAGATTATACACTAGCTGATCCGGAAGCTTCCTAGAGAGTTACCAATAAGGTTCAGTCCGGTATACTAACTAGCAGCCGGCCTGCGAACACCGTTTTAGAGATGTACCCTCGAAATATAAGGAATATTGGATCTCGCCACGACGTTCATCATAACCTCAAAAGTCATCAATCATACTGCATGATGGAAGAGATAGGGACGGGTTGACCGGAACCTAGCTCTAGAGACTAAACATGGGTTCCACCACTTCAAGCCTCCAATAAGCAAAGTGATGGTATTTCACCGGTTGATGAGAGTCATCTACCACCTAGTACTGCCTGGTAACATAGAGGGGCGGCGTTCCTCCATGTGGTGTGGGCACCACACCTCGACCCCTGCTTACGTTGGTTCACACCTGGGTGGTCACCCACCATGCACTTGTGCATGGAGGTTATACTCAGGACCGTCCGGACTTCGCCGAAATTGGGTCCACTTGACTTGAGTGTCACCCGAATATCAGTTCCATCAGCGTTTTAGACTCCCAGGTAGCAAGTACAGCTTGTCTGGCATATCTGAGAGAATGTCTGTGACAACTTCGAGGACCAAATCTAATCTATATACATATGTAAATAACCAGCAAGTGCAAAGCTGCTACCACAAGCTGCGAAAAACAAAACTTGTTTCAAATAACAAGACACGTAGTATTAACAATAATGCATAGGTAAGCATTAAAAAAAAAAAAAAACAACCTGCAGGGCTGAACAAAAGCTAAAACTATACATTTCCACTGCAACTGGCAGTAGAAAAGAAAAATAATGGAAAGACTGGAGGAGGAGAACAACGCCTCCAACCAGTCAGCCAGCAAAGCAATTGGATCCGAGAGGGCGGGGAGAGGTCCATCCCACCCATCAGAACCAAAACCCATTTACAACTAAAAATGCTAGACCAAGAACTATATGGTACTAACAAAAACCCAACTGATTGCAGCTGCAATCAGGCAGGAAAGAAAAATACAACAAATAATCAGTCCCGCAGGAAAACAAAATTAAATCAAAACACAAGCAGCAAGAGAAGCAGCCAGCAGCCCCAGCAGTAAAACAGTCTAGAGAGGAAAATCATCTCACTCAACCAGAACAGCCAACTGAAGGTTGGATCTGAGGGAGCAGGGAGAGGTCCATCCCACTCCTCAGAGCCAAACAGACAATGCAAGAAGAGAAAAACTGTCTCTTCAACATAATGAGCTAACTACACAAGTAATGTACAATATAAACATTTAAAATTAACAACTGCTGATTCAAAACACAATAAAATCAGTTACTCTCAATTCTGAGAGCAAACAGCAAATCAAACAAAAGCACCATGATATTAACAAGATAATTACAGTATTTACAAAATACATACAATTCACAGAAAATCATTTCAGGCAGCCCGGACAGAGTTCGAAGTTGGAGAGGGGAGGTCCATCTCTCCCACTCGGCCAGGTGAAACCTGAAACAAGTCTCCAGGAAAAGACGCAAAAACTCTGCGTCCAAAACACAAGGCGATTTAGGCAAGGAAGAAACTCCTCGCAAAAAAAAAAAAAAAATGAATACAGTAATATATATAAATATTAAGAACAAATAACAAAATCAAGGGTTATTCCTTGATAAAGCCGCCCTTCTCCGGAAGACACTATTAGCAAAAGAAGAGAAGGCAGAAAGAGTCTGCTGACCCAATCAGGCACCAAAAATCATCTAAATTATATACATTTGTACAGATAGACAATTGTTGTCTTAAATCCACATATAAATTACAATGTAGGACAATATGTTCAACTGTCTCCTCAGAGCCACAAGAGCAGAGAGGAGAGGACACAAGTCCAAATCTATACAAACGAGAATTAATTACATGTCCCATGATTAAGAAAGTGGGAAATAACCCAAGTTGAAGCCAGTTAAAATTTTTATCTTTAATAAAAACATGAGGAAAGAAAGAGTATGTGACTCTGCCAAGGGAGGAATCATCCCAAGAGTGTTGCCACTCTTCCAAAGCAAGATTGGAAAGCCTGGTCAGATCAACATTTGTAGAGTTCTCATAATTATTAGCAAAATCTCCCACCGAGGCAGGAGAGAGAGATTTCCTTTGGTAAGACAAGAAATGCAATATAATTTCCAGGTAGATAGGGAGACGACCATTAATAACAAGCAGGGCATCAGTAGAAACAGTTCTACATGCACTGCAAGTATACAGAAGGAAGGACTGCTGGGCCTGCAGAAGGTATTTTTGGACCAGTGAATTAAGAATTCCGAAGCCCCAAGCGCCGGCACCATAGCAGACGATGGGGATGAAGAGACACTTGTAGTAAAGACCAAGAGAAGATGACTTAAGATTCCAGAGGGAACGGGGAACGGGCAAGATGCAACAGCCAGCTGGTAAGAGAACGGATTTTCTGCCGAAGGTACTTACAATGGGGAATGAAAGATAAACGATCATCAATCACCACCCAAAGGTATTTATATTCACTTTCCAATTTAACAGCCAGGGCAAGAATTTTAACCACAGGGGAACGGTTACAATTCAGTAGCCCTTTCAGAAGAGCCTGTTTAGTTTTAGGGACTGAAATGGAGAGTTTATGGAGGGAACACCACATGTGAAGATCATCCAAGATGCGGTTTGCTTTAATTTCCAATTCAAGATGAGAATTCCCAAGGACAAGCAAGGCAAGATCGTTGGTGTAGGCAGTGTTGACAATATCATCATGAGGGGCATTTAGCCATCAATCAAGGACCACGTTCCAGCAAACCGGGACAAGAATGGATCCCTGAGGATAACCCCTAGAAACCAGCCTCGTAACCGAGCAAAAACCCAAGGAGACCACAAGGCTTCTATTATCGAAATAACTAGAAATTAGTTTGTAGACAGGACAGGAGACCTCGGCCTCCCGAAACCTCGCCAGGACACTCTGCCACCATAAGGTGTCAAAGGCCCCTTTGAAGTCTACAAAGAGACCGAGAACGTATTTAGAAGGAGAGGCTCGAACAGTGTCCAGGAGAAGATTAATTGCATCTGTAGTTGATTTACCTTGCGTGAAACCAAACTGGGAAGAAGAACAAAGATTTTTTGAGTTATAGTAACCCTTGAAACATGAAACCAGAAGTTTTTCCAACAACTTGCCGAGAAAAGGAAGAAGGGAAATTGGACGATAAGAAGGAGAGTCAACTGGATTGCCAGGACTCTTGAGAAGGATTTTTAAGTTGGCAATTTTCCAGCGATCAGGGAAAACACCAAACCTAAGGCAAGAATTCATAAGGATAGAAATAAGGATAGGCTTTATTTTCCAGATTCTTTTAATCACAGAAACCTCCATGAGGTCCCCACCTGGACTTTTGCCAATAGTAAGGGTATTAATGGCAGAATCAATTTCTATATTAGTGAAGGGATCCTCAGAAGAAGAGCCTTCAAACACAAGATGCTGTAATCTAAAAAGAGTTTGTTCATTGCTCTCAGGAACCGAGACGTCCCGGAGAAGCAATTCATCCAAGATGGCATCAACAGATGCCGACCAAGTTAAAGTTTCAGTGGAATTTGGAACATGGATTGAGGTCTGAGGAATATGTGGGTGGAGTTTAGAGGCAATGACTTTATAGGGTAAACCCCAAGGATCTGATTTAATAGTTCTTTCCACGAGATAAGAGCCCAAGCCTGGGCCTTCTCCTTTCTAATACTGTTAAAATATCTGTTGTGAGCTGCCTTATACAAGTCAGCAAGCCTGTTTACTTCAATTGGTGGCCTGTTATTCCTTTTAGCTCTATTAAGGTTTTGCCTGGTGGTCCTAAGATCTCTTCTAAGAGAGGAAAGACCATCAGACCACCAAGGAACAGAATTGATTCGACGAGATGTTTTAAGAAAACTAAGGTCAGAGACCTCAGTAATAATTCCAGTTATCTTTTCTTCCAGGGAATTTGGATCCAATTCAGAAAGATTAGAGATGAAATCCTCATTAACCAAACTCAAAAGATTAGAGTCGAAAATGCTCCAGTCACAACCCTTAGTTTTATAGCGAGGGAAATATGATTAACTCGAGAGGAAGAAGGCCTAACAGTGGTGACCAGGTCAAAAGTGATAAGGTGATGGTCACTGCTCGACCAAGAAGTACAAACCAACCAATTATTTATACCGAAAGAAAAAGCACGATTTGAAAGTGTGATGTCAATGTAAGATTGACCCTGCAAACTGGAAAAAGTTGGGGGAAGACCCCAGACATTATGGACAATTAAGTTTTTTGCAACGATGAAATCCTCAAGGAGATCACTCTTGGGGCTAGAAGTAGGTCTTCCCCAAAGGGGAGAAGCATTAGAATCCATCATAATGATTAACGGAAGACCAGACAGTCTGGTTAACAAGAGTTCCAGGTAATTTAAGAACAGCTCAATAGGCTGTGCATACTGCGAACATCGCATGTACAAAGAGACAGCATAAATCCTACTGAAGGAACCCGCAAGACAGGCGCAAGCAGCAAACTTGGAGCAGAGACTATTGATCTTAGTAACTGTGATCAGAGGGTCCACGATGACCAGAGCAGCCCAAACCCTAGTCACCATGTTGCCTCCAATCCCAGAAGTATCAGGGATAGATTGAACTAACTGAGATTGAGAGGGCAAGCCCTTAATCACACCTTTATAGGAATATGGCTCCTGGAGAGCCAAAACAGAAAATTTATGTAAAGAAGTTAAACTAGATACATCATTAATAACAGATAAACTTTGCTGACAATTTAATTGAAGGAATTTTACACTCATATTTACAACTGTAGTATGGGTACTATTCATAAGATGTCCTGAACCTCATCTGGTCTTGGGCCCTGAGATATTCGGGACAGGAAATGTCCTTGTAAGAATGGTCAGCTTTGAGTTTTCTAATTTTACAGTTGGGACAAACTATGGGGGAAGATTTACTGGGACAATAAGAAATTTAATGGCCCTGACAACCGCAGTGCCCACAGGTGTGTTCAGGAGACCTACAATTTTTAGATGAGTGGCCATAGCCCAGGCATTTGAAACATCTAGAAGATATTATGAAATCCTTAATACCGTGGACTGACCACCCAATATAAATTCTATTATTATTTTTGTAACAAAATATGCCTGATAGGACCAGGGACCTCACCCAGTGCCGGCAGTCCTTCTGCTTGGAATTCATCTTAAATCGAAATTTAACTAGTTTCTTAAGATCCTCAAGGGAATAATCCGTGCCAATGAAGTTCTTATCATGAAGATCCTGGATGAAATCATCTTCAGAAGTGTCTTTACCAATGTCGTAGATAACTACCGTAGGATTTAATTTCTTTGGAGTGTCAAGAGAAAATTTTAAGTCTTTGAACTTTTGACACGATTGCAGGGAAACAAGGTCGGCTTTAGAAGCTGTTTCAATCACAATACCACGGTCCCGGACCTTGCGGACCGCCTTAATTTTAATCTTTCTAAATTCATCCCTGAATTGAGTAGCAATTTCTTTCTTTACTTCCTCACTAGTTTTTAAATCCGAGGATTCAGAAGCTCGAACGATGATTACGTGTTGCGGCTGAATTGGATGCTGAGAAGATTGGTTGCTAGATGCTACACTGGCATAGGTATTGGAAGGCAATGGAAGAGAAGCCAAAAGTGCACTGACAGGAGCTGACCTCAAGGCACAAACATCCAAGTATTTGTGTTCCAAAACGTTAAAGATCTTAGTAACTTCAATCACAGTGGTTGCAGAAATATTAGGATCCGACTCCAAGATGCGAGTCAGCCGGTCCCTCAAACCAAAACTGCGTCCACACAAGCCTTCACAGTAGGGTGAGAGGGAGTAGAAGAAGTAGAACCCCTCTCATTAGAAAACATATCAGGGAAATCTTTACCAATGTCACTAACCATAACTATGGGATTCATATCAGCTCTCAACTCCACAGGGCCAATAGACAGGTTAGGAGGAGAGGACAAAGTAGAGGTAGAGTCATATTCTTGTGCACTTGAAGAGTCCATTTTAATAATAATAACTCAATGACAAATGACACTATAATAACCAAAGCTGGTACACTGAAAGATATGGTAGAGAACAGTCCTCACACCAAAATCAGTCAGATGCGCCCAATAGAACAGGAGTTATGGACAACTCAAAACGTTACCACTAGGGGGATTAAGGTCAGTTACAATTGTTACATTACACCAGTTCAAAGAAGTGTCTTTTGCTATAGTACAGTATAATCTATTTTTAATACCATTTTATCTGAGCTGATGTTTTTTTTTTTTTTTTTTCAGAACTTGTGTCTTTAAATTAAAGTTTTCTCATGTTAAATCTTATCTAGCAGTGTTATGGCAAAAAAACATAAATGGACAGAATTAAGCCTGGAAATTAAACTGAAAATTATACAAGTGTCCAGTAGGATGGATCAAAATAAAAGACATTGCAAAGTAATACAACATGCCTTTACCTACTTTATATCTACAATACTGAAAAACTTTAAGTGCATGACACTGGAACAATGATAAAAATCAGGTAACGAATTCGTGTTGTAAAACATGAGGAGCTTGAAATAAAACTCTTTGAATGGTATCAACAAATCATGCATTTAATTTGCCAATATCAGGTCTGATTTTGCAAGAAAAGGCAAATTATCTAGCTCAGCAACATAGAATTAGCAACTTCAAATGCAGCAGTGGCTGGCTGGCTCCAAAGATTTATAAACAGGAATAACTTGGTTTCATGAAATTTTTGCCACAAGTGTGGATTAATCGAAAAAGAAAAGGCTATAGACTGGTTGTGTTCTGTACGGCCCATTCTTGAAAAATATGAGAATATTTTTAATCTTGACGAGAAAGGTTTATTTTATAATTTGCTGCCAAGAAACAACATTGCATTTAATGTCTGTGCTGTAGTTAAAAATGCATATAGGAAAACACTGCATAAACAACATTGGATTCTTTCTTTAAATTAGATTAATTTATTAATCTAAATCTAATCGTTTTATATTAAGATTGTAATTCTTTTTAGTATGATACTAAAATATTTTTTATTTTAAAATATATAGTGTACAATATTTTCATTTCCATTATTTTGCTTTTCTCTTAGTTTATCTTATAAATAAAATAAAAACTTTAAAAAATGAGTTATTTCAATTACTGTATTGTTACACAAGGCTTTTATTTTTATTATTTTTTTAATTTATTTTGGATATAATTATTATTTATTGTTATTCTTGGATAGATAGTATGTATCAAAAAAAAAGGCAAAATTTTGACATTTTTGGGGGAGACCTCGTTACAACAAATCTCGTTATCACAAAACGTGAAAATTTAGGTCCCTTGAACTTTGTATTAACAAGATTCAACTGTATGATGTAGAGTTTTGCATCTACATTTACACGAGGTGTTATTTGGGGGGGGGGGGAATGCCAGAGGTATATTAATTAAACTCTGGCAGTGAGCTAAATGATTTTGTAATAACTCAGAGCAAAGTGGAGAATAAATTGTTGAAAATAAACATAAGAAAGACACCTGGGGTGGATGGGATCTATCCAGTTATATTAAAAGGGGCAGTAAAGGAATTAAGCAAACCCTTAGCCATAACCATGAGAGCTTCCTTGGACCTGGGGGAAGTACCCATGGATTGGATATGTGCAAATGTGACCCCAATTCACAAAGGAGGATCAAAGGGTGACACAAGTAATTACAGATGTGTTAGTTTAACTTCTGTTCTGGGGAAATTAATGGAGGCACTGGTTATTATTGATTGGTTATTTGTTTTTTTTTTTTTTTTAGGAGCATTAGCAACTAAGGCCATATTGCTCTGGGATATGCGGTGGTCATTCCCTGACCTTTCTGCATCCTCCGTATTTGGTGGTGACGGGCTCGAACCTCAGTCTAATCAAGAAGCGTGTGCTACGCACTGTTGCTCCTTCCCACCTGGCTACGGAGGCGCCAGGCACTGGTTAAACACCCACTGCAGGATCATCTAGACAAGACTTCAGTTATAGTTCAGACACAGCATGGGTTTGTTAAGGAGAAGTCTCGCCTGACCATCAAGTTGGTCAGGCGAGACTTCTTAACAAACCCATGTGGTCACAAAGCAGCTGGATGTGAAGAATAATTCTGATATCATATACTTGGATCTTAGGAAGGCTTTTGGTTCTGTTGCACATGGAAGACTGCTGCATAAATTGGAGCAGTGTGGAGTTGGAGGCAAATTGCTGATATGGATAAAGGGATGGTTGAGTGGGAGAAAACAGAGTGGTAATCATGGTCACTGCTCTTCATGGACTAATGCTAGTGGAGTCCTCCAAGGTTTAGCATTGGGTCCATTGCTGTTTTCTGTATTTATTAATGATATAATATCAGGCTTAATGTCTAAGTTTGCAGACAACACAAAGATTAGTAGGGTCGTTAATGACACTAATGACAGTATGCTACTGCAACAGGATCTAGAAAAGTTGAGCAGATGGGCTGAGAGGTGGCAACTGAAATTTAACATTGACAAATGTAAAGTACACTGCATATGGGTAGAAGTAACCCCAGAGTAACGTATCAATTGTGTAGTACTACACTGAGGGTGGTAGAGAATGAAAAGGACCTGGGGGTAATTGTGCAGTCAGATATAAAGTTTTCTGAGCAGTGCAGATGGTCCACAAGGGTAGCTCATGGTGTCTTATCAATGATATACAGGATTTCTAGCAGGGAAAAGGATGTGATTATCCCCTTGTATAAGGCAATTGTCAGGCCACACCTTGAGTGTATAACTGTATAACAGGTCTGTTTTTTTTTTTTTTTTTTTTTTTTTTTGTAGTTGTTGGCACATCGGCTTCTGTGGCCATAATGCACCTCCCAAGGTTTTTGAAGTACTTTGATCCAAGCCCGAGGCGGGATTCGAACTCGCGACCTTTATGTTGCCAGGCATGCACTTTACCCACTGGGCTAGCCCGGTCGGCGATAACAGGTCTGGAGGCCACATTTTAGTAAGGATGTAGAGCTGTTGAACAAGTACAGAGAAGGGCAACAAGATTAGTGAATGGAACAAAGGGTTGCTCTTAGGAAGAAAGGCTTAAGATTTGCAAATTACAGTGTCTGAAGACTAGGCACCTAAGAGGTGATCTGATTGAGGTGTATAATGCCTTGAATGGTTTGAGCAAGCTCAATGCTGATGGGATTCTTCCTCTTGCCCAGATTATGAACCTGAGGGGACAAATTCAAATTGAGGAAAGACAGTTGTAAAATAAATATGGGGAAGTTTGCCTTTAGACAAACATTTTGGAGCGAATGGTTGGGTGAAATGGGAAGGGGGTTGGTTTTTTTTTTTTTTTTTTTTTTTTTTTGCTGATGCTGTATAAGCTTGCTTTCTTGCATCATATGCCTCTACTAATGCTAAGAAGGGCAACCAGATTGATGAAGGGAACAATGGAGTGCTCTTACCTAGAAAGGCTTCGGTTCTGCAAATTGCAGCATCTTTAGACCAGGCACCTTCTGAGATATCCGACTGAGATGTTTAAAGCCTTGAATGGATTGAGTAAGCTGAATGTTAATGGTATTCTTCTACTTACTGCGACTATGCCCACATGGCATAAATTCAAGTTATGGAAGGATGGTTGCAGAATAGAAGTTCAGAAGTTTGCCTTCAGCCAGCAGATGGTTGATTGTTGGAACAGGCTTACATATGTTGCTGTGGAAGTGGATGGGTTGAATAAATTCAAGGGAAAACTAAACAAATTCTTGGCTGTTATGGATGAGTGAACTGTGGGTTTTTTTTTTTTTTTTTTTTGGCTGCTGCTATATAGGCTTGGTTTCTTGAAAACATTTGCCATTACTACTATATTTCCTATTGCCAATGAACTGATTTGGGCACTAGTCAGGTCATGCAGCTTTACAGCACTGTCTTGGCACATCATACATATATATATATATATATATATATATATATATATATATTTTTTTTTTTTTTTTTTTTTTTCATATTTCTGCATATATCCCAAACCTCCAAGGTTCTAATAAAATGGACAGACACTGCATATAGCAATTGTATTCTGAAAGAAACAGTAAAGGGAAAATCTAGTGGACTATTTTACAAGAGTCACTCATAAGCAGGATACAGGAAATTTTTACACTGTTTATATCTACTTAAGCAAAATATTTGACTTTCGTCTGCATGAGAAGTTACTGTATAAGCTCCTTATGTGGTTATGCTCCTTATGTGGAGCAACCATCAATCACAAACCATGTGCTTGTGACTGATGGTTGCTCTTCAAATTAAGTTTCAGGATTAAGTGTGGAGATGGTGTTCTGATTTTCTTAAATGATATTGATGAAGGAATACAAAGTGGTCAGTAATTATTCTCCTGATGTCAAAGACTGCTGTAAAAATTGGAGCAGTGTGACAATAAGGGAAATTACTGCTCTGATTAAAGGGATGATTGAGTGGGAGAAGACAGAGTGGTTATCAGTGGGCACTGCTCTTTATGGACTAATGTTATTAGTGAATTCCCCCAGGGTGTTTAGTTTGTTTATTATTTGGAGCATTAGCAACTAAGACCATATTGCTCCGGGATATGCGGTGGTCATTCCCTGACCTTTCCGCATCCTCCGTATTTGGTGGTGACAGGATCGAACCCCGGTCTAATCAAGAAGCGTGTGCTATGCACTGCTGCTCCTTCCCACCTGGCTATGGAGGCGGCTGGGTGTTTAGTGCTAGGCCCTTTGTTTTCTATTTTTATTAATGATATTAATGAAGGCATATCAAGCTTAAGTTCTAAGTTTGCAGTTTGTCATTTAATACCCTGCCAACAAAGGTTGGCAGGGTATTAAATGACAGTAATCAGGATAAGCTGCTGCAAAAAGGTCAGGAATAAAGAAATGATTAGTCCGTTGCATAAGGCAATGGTTAGGCCACATCTTGGGTAATGCATATAGGTCTGGAGGCCTCATTTTAGGAAGAATATAAATCTGCCAGTACAAGTGCAGGGAAGGGCAACAAGATTGATGGAGGAAATAAAAGGGGATCTTACCAAGACAGGTTTCCGTTCTGCAAACTGCAGCATCTGGAGACTAGGCACTTGTGAGGTGATCTGACAGATGTTTAAGGCTTTGAATGGATTAAGCAAGCTCAATGCTTGCAGCATTCTTCCTCTTACTCAGACTACACATGCGAGGGAACATAAATTCGAATTGAAGAAAGTTGCAGGAAAGAAAAGATGTAAGATTTGGAATCTCCTCTTATGGCAATTTGGAATCTCCTCTCTTTGATCTTCTCTGGCTTAAAATCTCTCTACCTCATTGTGTCAAATTCATCTGTTGTCTCTACCGTTCTCCCAACTCGACTAATCACTTGGAGCTCTTTGACTTCCTCTCGTTGCAACTTGACTTTCTCCAGTCCAACTCTCCTAACAGTGAGGTAATTTTTTTGGTGATTTTAATGTTCACAACCCCAGCTGGCTTCCGTTTTCTAGTCACACTGACCTGCTGGGTCGGTGTGACTAGAAAACGAGATGCTGAGGCTTTTGCAATTACTAATGACCTAGCACAGATTGTTCATTTACCTACAAGAATACCGGACAATCCTAATCATACAGCCAATACGTTTGATCTTTTTCTCACAAACAACCCTTCTAAGTACACGGTCGAAGTGAGAGCTCCTTTAGGCACTTCAGATCACAACTTGGTGATTGTCTCTTCTCCAATGGAACCTTTATCTCATGGCTATTCCCAACCTCGTGTTGTTTGGCATTACAAGAATACAAAATGGGTTGACCTGCAAGACTTCTTTTCTTCTTTTCCTTGGTCGGATTACTGTTTCAAAACTTCTGATGTCGACGTTTGCTCAGATCGTGTCAGTGAAATTATTCTTGCAGGAATGGAATCCTTTATCCCACACTCCACTTTAAAATCTCGTCCTTTATCTAAACCTTGGTTTTCCAATAAATGTGCTAAGGCTGTCCAAGAGAAGAATGTTGCATATCGTAATTGGCTTGTTTCTAATTTTTCAGTTTCATTTTCTGCCTACACCAAAGCTCGCAACAGTTGTAAAGCAGTTATTAATCAGTTATTCACTTTCTTATTCCAAAGGTGTTTTTCCTTCTGCTTGGAAATTTGCTCATATCCAGCCAATCCTAAAAAGGGTGACAAATCCCTCCCATCCAATTATCGTCCCATTGCAATTACTTCTACTCTTTCTAAAGTAATGGAGAAATCAATTAACCGCCAACTCTTAAACTACCTAGAAACCTTCCGTCTGATCAACGATCGCCAGTATGGATTCCGTCAGTGTCGATCCACTGGTGATATTCTGGCTTATGTTACCCATTTATGGACTAATTCAATGGAAAGGTTCGGTGAAACACAAGTAGTTGCTCTTGACATCTCAAAGGCTTTTGATCGTGTTTGGCATAAACAAGCTTCCATCTTATGGTTTGCCAACTGTTTTTAGTAATTGGTTATCCAGTTTTCTCTCTGATCGCTCACTGAGGGTGATGGTTGATGGCTCTCTGTCTTCTAACTTCTCCACTAATGCCAGTGTCCCCCAAGGTTCAGTTCTTTCCCATTGACTGGAAATCCTATCCATAGTTTTGCCGATGATAGCACATTGCATTCAACTTTCCATTTTGAGAAACCTTGTCCTGCTCAATCAGCTTTAACTTCTCGAAAATCTGCTACCAATTCCTTAAATGCCGATCTTCAGGTAATTCTCCAGTGGGGCAAAGGCAACTTAGTTGATTTCAACCCTTCTAAAACTCAGTCTTGTCTTATATCTCGCAAAAAGGATTCTTCTGCTCCTATGCTTATCTTTAGTGACACTCCAATTTCCAGGCGAAAGGATATATCTCTTTTGGGGATTACCCTGACTTCTAATCTCTCTTGGCACAAGCACATTACAAATATTGCTTCCTCTGCATCTAAAAAACTTGGTTTTCTCTTTTGCTCTAGGCGTTACTTTTCTTCCAAACAACTGCTCACTCTGTATAAATCGCAAATCCGCCCTGCCATGAAATATTGTTACCACATCTGGAGTGGTGCTCCCAAAACCTCTCTCAGGCTTCTAGATTCCATTCAGAAGAGGGCAGTTAGGTTAATTAATGATTCATCACTAACAGAGTCTCTCCACTCGCTGTCTCATAGACGCACTGTTTCTGCTGCATGCCTCTTCTACAGATACTTCCATGGGCACTGTTCTTCTGAATTAGCTTCTATAATTCCCGCTCTCTCTTTCAAAACACGTGCCGCCACCAGCCAACATCCATTTACTGTCCAACTTCAAACCCACAGAACCAACTTTTCATCTTCCTCATTTATTCATTCAACTGCCGTTTTCTGGAACAACCTTCCTTCATACGTATTTCCTGAAAATTACAATCTACAGAAGTCCAAGTCCAATGTCAACAAATATCTTCTTTTGTCTTCTCAATCTCCAACCCAAGCACGGTACTAAGTACTATAGGTTCTAATATCTCTCGTGTTTGGGGTTTACATAAAAAAAAAAAAAAGATGTGCAGAGCCTTCAGCCAGCGGGTGGTTGATTGTTGGAACAAACTTTTATATGG
Organism: Mastigoproctus giganteus; assembly: GCF_048544385.1. Classification (NCBI taxonomy): domain Eukaryota; kingdom Metazoa; phylum Arthropoda; class Arachnida; order Uropygi; family Thelyphonidae; genus Mastigoproctus; species Mastigoproctus giganteus. Next base: position 160,933,894 of record NC_143576.1, read on the forward strand.
TGTTGTGGAAGTGGGCAGTTTGAATGGATTCAATGAAGAACAAGACAAATTATTGGAGATGTTGGAAAAGTAATACTCCCATAAGTGATGTGGGAGTGTTGCTTTTTTTTCTTTTTTTTTCTGATGCTTTATAAGCTTGTTTTCTTGCACCATATACCACTGCTAATAATAATAATAATATCAGGTGAGTAGTTAATGACCAGTTCCAAACAGCCTACATATTTGGAAAGACTTCAATGATGGTGAGAAAATGGCAGCTGTATATGTTTTAAAGCTGCAAAATTTTACAAAAGCTGCAAGTTTTACACTTGGAAAACAGTAACAGCCCCAAAATTATTCATGCCCTAGGTGGAAATAAAATAAAAGCAGTAGAAGAGAGAGAGAGAGAGACATGATTTTGCAGGCAGACATGAAGCTTTTCATGCAGTGTGAATAGGCAGCAAGAATGGCCCATAATATCATACTGAAAATTTATTGAACATTTTCTTGTAAAGACAGGAGGTCATAATCCCACTGTATAAGACACTCATGGGACTGCAACTTAAACAAATAAAAGGAAAAAAAAAATAAAAGACATCAAGCCTCTTGAAAAAGTCAAAATATAGAAAACATGCCTGGTGCTGGTGAGAGGGCATGCCCATATGAACAACCATTTTAACTATGCGGGCTACAAAAGCTTAGTAACTAGGTTCTGACAGGAGAAAGTGAAATGAATGGAGATGGAAAATGATAATAAAACTAGGGGCCATAATAAAAATTATATGGGGGGATTAAACAATAGTGTAGGGGTTTTTTTTTTTTTTTTTTTTGAGATTTAAAAAAAATAATTGTAAGAGCAACATGACACCATAACAGAAGATAACATACATCTTTTATTGTGTTGTGATTGAGAGAAAATATCTGTTTTTTTTTTTTATTTAGATCAATGTACACAATGTTGTTATTTGGTTTTTAGGAGCATTAGCAACTAAGGCCATATTGCTCCAGGGATATGCGGTGGTCATTCCCTGACCTTTCCGCATCCTCCGTATTTGGTGGTCACGGGCTCGAACCCCGGTCTAATCAAGAAGCATGTGCTACGCACTGCTGCTCCTGCCCACCTGGCTATGGAGATGCCAATGAAAGTTGCAGTTTTTGTGCTCAGAGTCCCAGATTCTCAACACCTCATATAGACTGGAATAGTTACCTCTATTATTATAATATTATTAATATAATATTATATTATATTAATAATATTATAATATAATATTATATTATAATTAATTATAATATATAAGATAATATTATTATCTATTATAGGTAACTCTTATAGTTACCTATAAGTCAGAAAAATTCAAAGGATAGGTACCTATATGAACTGGAGTAACACACTTTTTGCTCATGCAGCAGAACTCAGGGATTTCTCGTACTACATAGGTATCATTTGCATAGTTCTACACATTGTATAGTGTGGTTAGTGTCAAATGGCACCAGGGGTTTCCCTCATCTCTGCATCCTACATAATGTACAGTACCATTTTTCTCCCCCTACTCCTACATTATGGAACTTTTTTTTAAACTATTGTCCAACCTAAATGTAAGTTCAATGTGATTAGCCATTTTCCATCTACAGTCATTCAAAGTGACAGTTTGATTATAATGGTCCTGTATATACCCTTCTTTAAGGCAGAGTAGTATAACCCTGGCTTGGCCAGCCAAGCAAACTGTTTAAAGTCACCAAATCCACACTATTGCACAATTTGGTTTATCTGTAGACATACATTAAGCTCTACATGTCAATGTACAGCATACAGCAGTACATACTGGCACATGCATGGGTTCAGTGACTTAAAACACACTATGTCCTTTTGTGACTGAAATAGCTAAAAGTCATGAGCACTGCACCACCCTATGCATTCTATTATTATTAAAACAAATGAAGATATCTATAACAGTAAAAGTATAGTTTAGTAAGTGGTTTACCTGACACAGGACTTGCAGTTTCCTCTAACTTTTCTCCATATAACCAATGCCTGGAATGCCAAAGAATGGTTTTGTTAAGTAAGTGAATAAATGGAAATAAAACATATAGAAAATGAAAAACTGAAAAAAGGAATCCTATTAGTGGATTTCATTGTTACAGTAAACAAAAAAGAACTGATTACTCTTGAAACTACTAACTGAAATCAATTTTAATTCCCATAATTTTCTGATCATACCACAGGAATCCCCCTTCAATTGCAGATTTGAGATAAAACAGTTTTATATTTACATCCTAAAATTTTACAACCCAAACTTTTTTCTCTTTTGTGTACATGGTTCAGTCCAGTCTCCTTAAACAAAATAACTCAATTATTTGCTTCCACTTTCCATAAATCACTTGGGTGGGTCTAGTGACAATGCCACATATAAGTAGTTTAGGACTGTGGTATGCATACTTTTACAGGCACTAAAAAATAAGGTTGAAGGCCCTGGACCAACACTAATTTCACTGGTCCAAGATCCCCACAATCTTGAGTATTCTGGAGCAACCACATCACCACACCCATCATAAATCTTGACAGAGCATAATACTGCAGGAGCTGATTTGGAAAAATGTAACTTATCATGGTCTGGATCATTTTTTTGGCATGAAATTAATGAAATGTTATGATAACATATTTTTGTTCCTTTTATTATAGAACAAGAAGAAAGGTGCACTCCGTATAATACACAATCAATATTTTAAATGTTGCATGTCAGATTAAGGGAACTTACAAAAATACAAAACCAAAATAATTACTTTATGTATAGATTATTAACTTAAGTTTATATCATTTGCAGTCTGTGAAAAACTGTAGGAAGTCTAGATGTGGATTGTGCATGGGCATTTAACCATCTCTCTATATATTTTCACATTCATAACTAACATTTACATTTTTCTAGAACCTCTGGACTTTTTTCATAATTCTTTGAAGATTACTGTATTTGTTATACAGGAATGTAAGTTAACATTTTATCTTTTATTTTAAAGGTCATTAAAGGATGAAAGTGAAAAATATGTTCTTAACTAGTATTTCTTATATTGTCAACTTTATCATCATTTTTATACATCAATCTTAAACAGAAAATTAAATTTACCATGTTCTTTTCACATATTTTAACATTATTTTTCCTCTAGCTCCCTATTTTCTAATGGACCTTGCCAACCATGGTACTATTTAGGAATATATTTTCCACAATTGGCAAGGGCACTGTATTTTCTATCAGAATGTTAAAATTACACTTATAAATCTGAATTAATCACTACTGATGATTAATTCAGATTGTTAAAATAGTGCAAATGATTATTATTTAAAACAAAATACAAAATTTAATTAAAAGTAGTTTGTATTTTCCCCTTCAGTACCTATATATGTTTATGATGCTGAAAAAAATTTCTGTTACATACTTTTAAAATATTTTTTAAAAGCCATTTCTATTAACATATTCCCTACCATCTCTATTAGGAAGCATATTCAGTGTACTGAAATTTTTGAAATGTTGAGGATCAACTCTGATACCTGTCTAAAAATAAATAAATGGCTGAAAATTAAAATTAAAACCAACAACAACAACTTACTTTTCGGCTGAGCTATAAATCAGAACAAGCCTTAAAAATTTATCAAAAGTTTATCCATGTAAATAAACTAACCTCAATGTAAACAAACATCAAATAAAATTGTATGCCAATTCTTTACAACACACAGTTAATGATAAACAAAAACCAAGCGTCGCTGAAAACAACACAGAATTCTCCCAAACACTAGAAGTATTTATTAGAACCTATAGTACTTAGTACCATGCATGGGTTGAGAAGATGAAAGAAGATATCTGTTGACATTAAGACTTGAACTTCTGTAGTTTATAATTTTCAGGAAAAGAAAAGTTGGTTCTGAGTTTAAAGCTCAACAGTAAAAGGATGTTGCTTGGTTGCAGCACATATTCAGACTACTTTGAAGAGAGAGAGAGAGCAGGAATTATAGAATCCAATTCAGAAGAACAGTGCCCATAGAAGTATAGAAAATGCAAGGAGCAGAAACAGAACGTCTATGACACAGAGAGTGGAGAGACTGTTAGAAATGAGTCATTAATTAACCTAACTGCACTTTTCTGAATACAATCTAGAAGCCTCAGACAGGTTTTTGGGGCACCACAACAGATGTGCAAACAATATTCCATAAGAGGGCAGATTTGCAATTTGTAAAAAGTGAACAACTGAAAGAAAAGTAATGCCAAGAGCAAAAGAGAAAATCCAGTTTTTTAGATGCAGAAGAAGCAATATTTGTGATGTGCTTATGCCAAGAGAGATCAGAAGTCAGAGTAATCCCAAATAGAGATATAACGACAGTAAAGACAGTATGCTACTGCAACAGGATCTAGATAAGTTGGGCAAATGGACTGAGAAGTAGCAACTAAGTTTAACATTGACAAATGCAAAGTACTGCATATGGATAGCAGTAATCCAAGAGAAATGTACCAACTGTGTTGTTCTACACTCAAGAAAGTGGAGAATAAAAAGGACCTGGGGTAATTGTGCAATCAGATATGAAGTTCACTGAGCAGTGCAAACGAGCAGCCAGGGCAGGTCATGGAGTCTTGTCAATGATATATAGGAATTTTGCTAGCAAGGATAAGGAGGCGATTTTCTCGTTGTACAGGACAATGGTCAGGCCACAACTTTAGTACAGTCAGTCCTCGTATAGCACGATAGTTATGTTCCTAGAAACCCTCGCGCAATATAAACAGGCCCTATGGGAAAAATAGGGTTAAGTGCCGACCACCCAAGATTGAACACACATTTGTAATCAAAACATTACCAAACACAATAAATAATCGTAATAAAATATTGCTACTGCTTTTGCTTCTATCGTAATCAAACTTGTTTTTTGTTTGATTTTCTATCCAAACAGATGACAGCCGTTCCACCTCTTCCAATTCTTTGTGTCTTAATCTAATGGATTTTAATTACACTTTGAGTTGTTCCTGCGATGAAAGTTTTTTTTATTTTCTCTGCATTCTTTGTAATTCCCAGCGTTGCCTCATTTAGGTCTGTAGTACTTGCAATATCACATGGTCTTTCATTTCACTCAAAGCGTTTCACAATATCATATTTTTTCTCTATCGACAGAGGCGGACTGGCCACAAGCCTTACCGGGGAAACCCCGGTGGGCCGGAGGCCGGTGTGATTTTGGCCATAAACGCTAGTATAAGGCCACTACAAATTTTCACCAGTCCGCGCCTCTGTTTATCGATATTGCTTTCCTTTTTCTCTCTGAATCTGCAGTGTCTTCACCAAGCCGCTTCCTTTTCACACCTTTTAAGTATTTTACTCATTTTTGGGGAATAAAGCACAATTACAAAACGAGGAGGCACGCTTGATACACACATAAACAAAGCTGCGCAAGTGTAGCAACTGAATAAACAACATCGTAAAGGCAGAGATACACTATTAACACCTCACATTTTACTAAAACACTTCTAGGGGTTACTACCATAAAACAATAAAAACAGTTTCCAGTTGCGTTTCTGCTAGTGGAATCTGGTAGTAAACTCGATCTAATTGCAATTGCGATAATACCGATAGAATTGTGTGGGTTTTTACGTTATTATGGTGAAATGTGTTTCCCCTTCACTGATATAAAACACCACAAATATATTTTCAGAATCTTCTCTTCATTCCTATCGTGTTGCGTTCGACTGCCATTTCTTGTAAACACAAAGGCGAATCGTGCGTAAGCGAATTTGGTTCATGTTATATAAGATATCGTTCCCCTATTTATAAATTGTGTATGATCGAATTTGTGTAATGTAAACATGTGTTATACGAGGACTGACTGTACTGTGTGCAGGTCTGGATGTCTAATTTTAGGAAGGATGTAGAATTGCTAGAATGAGTACAAAGAAGGGCAACAAGATTAGTGAGGGGAACAAAGCAGTGCTCTTACCAAGAAAGACTCAAGTTCTGCAAATTGCAGTACCTGGCAACTAGGCACCTGCAAGATGATCTGATTGAGGTGTACAAGGTCTTGAAGGGTTGAGTAAGTTCAATGCTGATGGGATTTTTCCTCTTGTTCAGATTATGAACCTGAGGGTGCAAAAGATTCAAATTGAGGAAAGACAGTTGTAGAAGAGATGTGTGGAAATTTGCCTTTTGCCAGTGGATAGTGGATGGCTGGAACAGACTTCCATCTCTTGTTGTGGAAGTTGATAGCTTGAATAAATTTAAGGCTGAGCTAGACAGGCATTTGGAGTGAATGGATGGATGAAATGGGAGGTGTTTTTTTTTTTTTTTGGCTGATGCTGCATCGACTTGCTTTCTTGCATTCATATGCCTCAACTAATGCTAATGATTTTGCCTAGAAATCAGAGTGTCATCAAAAACAAACACAGGAGCCGATGAATCCTTTTTGCGAGATAAGTTTTAGAAGGATTGAAATCAACTAAGCTATCTTTTGCCTCACTGGAGATCTGGAGATCAGCATTTAAGGAATTGGTAGTGGATGAGAAGTTTGAGTTATTTGAGCAGGGCAAAGGATTCACAAATTGGAAGGTGGAATGCAATGTGCTATCATCAGCAAAACTATGTATAGGATTTCTGGTAAATGGAAGAAGGTCATTAACATTACAAGAGGAAAAGAGTGAGAGAAAGAATCGAACCTTGTGGAACATCAGCATTAGCAGTGAAGTTAGATGACAAAGAGCCATCTACCATCACCCAAAGTGAGCAGTCAGAGAGAAAACTAGATACTCAATAACAAAAAACAGTTGGCAAACCATAAGATGGTTGTTGTTGTTGGTGCAAGGGCTGGAAGCTTAGATGGAAGCTTTTTTAGAAGACCTTTATGCCAAACATGATCAAAAGTCTTTGAAATGCCAAGAGCAACTGCACGAGTTTCATCAAACTTTACCATCAAATTTGTCCATAGATGGGTAACATAAGCCAGAATATCACCAGTGAATTGACACTGACAGAATCCACACTGGCGGCCATTGATCAGATGGAAGGTTTCTAGACAGTTTAAGAGTTGGTGATTAATTGATTCCTCCATTACTTTAGAAAGAGTAGAAGTAATTGCAATGGAACGATAATTGGATGGGAGGGATTTATCACCCTTTTTAGACACTGGCTGGATATGAGCAAATTTCCAAGCAGAAAGGAAAACACCTTTGGAATAAGAAAGCAAAAAAAGGTGGCAAAGAACAGGAGTAAGTTCAGGAGCACAGATTTTCAGAACAAGTGGAGAAATATCATCAGGACCTGGAGCTTTCTTAGCATCAATATTGACCAAAATTCTTCTGATATCCTTTTGACAGAAGACCACACGAGACATTGAATAGGTTGTACTGGGAATGGTAAGAGGCTGTTTACCAAAATCATCAATACATGAGTTGGAAGAAAAATAGGATGTTAGCAGGTCAGCTTTATCTTTTGCTGAAATGGCAATAGCACCATCTGGTTTTGACAGAGGTGGGAACAGAGATGGGCAAAAGTTGTGGCCAATAGCTTTGGAAAGAGACCAGAATGCTTGGCTACCATTTGGACAAGAAGCAAGTCTTCTACAACCTGGAGATTTGGAAACAAACCAATTATGATATACATTCTTCCCTTTACTGTCTTAGCACATTTATTGAAAAACTAATGTTTAGTTAGGTGAAGGATAAGAGTTTTTTAAAGTGGAGTGTGGAATAAAGGATTCAAGCAGAATAATTCACAAGAATAATTTCACTGACATGATCTGAGCAAACATTGATATCAGATTTGAAACAGTAGTCTAACCAAGGAAAAGAAGAAATGAAACCTTGTAGATCATCCCATTTTGCATTCTTGTAATGCTAAACAACACATGGTTCAGAATGGCCATGAGAGAAAGGCTCCAATGGACAAGAGATCAACAAGTTGTAATCTGAGGTTCCTAGAGGACCACTCACCTCGACCGTTTACTTAGAAGGGTTGTTTGTGAGGAAAAGATCAAGCGTGCTTAGGATTGTCTGGTATTCTGGTAGGTATATGAACAATCTGTGTCTGGTAATTGTAAAAGTCTCAGCATCTCAACCAGCTGGGTCCCTGTGACTATAAAATGGAAGCCAGCTGAAGTGTGAACATTAAAATCAGCAAAGAAAATTACCTCACTGTTGAAATTGATTAGTGGAGTTGGGAGAATGATAGAGGCAAGAGACTGACAGAATTTGGTGGAGAGATTTTAAGCCAGAGAAGATTGAATAGAGATTCTAAATTACTAAATCTCTGGCAGGGAATATCAGAATGGACATATGCACAAGTACCACCTTTGAAGCAAAAGGAATCGTACAGCAAATAATTCCAACAGCTGAGATGAGCAGTAGTTGAATCAACCAATAACTGGGATTCTGTCAGAAAAAGTACACAGGGTTTGGCAGACCTGTAAGCGGAAATGGAGATCATTAAGATTAAAACTGGGACCAGTATATTTGTGAAATGAAAGAGGAAGTTTTTGAAAGGTTTAGATCTTTTCACAGATAAGTTTGTTCTATTAGTTTGGCAAATTCATGGTGTATTTAGAAGTAAGAAAAGGTGGCTAAGACATGCTGTATAAATTAATGAAGTTTTTGAATATGGTGTACACATGACAAAACTATACCCAGCTCTTTTGCATAATGTGGCCTCAACAATGACCCCGCCTTCTGCATACCCACTACTCAGACTCCCTCCAATCACTATCTGGCAAAGTAGAGGCAGCAAGATTATACACTAGCTGATCCAGAAGTCTCCTAGAGAGTTATCAAGAGGTTCAGTCAATGGACTATCTAGCGGTCGGCCTGCGAACACTGTTTTAGAGCTGTAACCCTTGAAATTTAAGGAAGATTGGATCTCACCATGAAGTCCATCATAAACTCAAAAAACATCAATCATACTGCAAGATGGAAGAGATGGGGATTGGGTTGTCAGAGGTTTGCTCTGGAGATTAAACATGGATTCTGCCACTTCAAGCCTCCAATAAGCAAAGTGGTGTTTTTTTTTGTTTTTTTTTTGCACTGGTTGACGAGATTCATCTACCACCTAGTATTGCCTGGTAACATAGAGGAGCTGCATTCCTCCATGTAGTGAGGGCACCACACCTTGACCCTCTGCTTACATTGATTTGCATCTGGGTGGTCACCTCCAGTGTGCTGGGTGCCATATTTCAGGACTTGCACATCCAAGGTTGCTAACAGTCCCACCATCGTGAAGGAGCAATCAGAGGATTTGGCCATCACAGACCGGCTGGACTTTGCCGAAATTACATCCACTTGACTTGAATGTTACTCGAATATCAGTTCCATCAGTGTTTCAGGCTCACAGGTAGCAAGCACAGCTGGGCATACCTGAGAGAATATCTGCTACAGTCTCAAGAACCGAATGTTATGCTTGAAATAGTTGTTACCAAGTGGGGGAGTTAAACCAGGGATCTGGCAACCTATGGTGGTGCATGCCTTACACACCTACACTATGGTTTCATCCGACCTGCTGGCTCATCCCTTAATGAAAAGACTGTTTCAATGACTCCTCTACTTACAAACTTGCAAGAAATTAGCATCTATCACAATATTACACTCAGATGCAGTTACAACTTCTTCACTGGCATCACATACCAAAAAGGGCTTGGCTTTCTGTAACTGACCCAAAGAGTAAACCCTCCTTCTGTTTCATTGGATGTGATCTAATCCTACCCATTATGAAATCAGGTGTGTTCACTGCAGCAGACTATTTGACAACTCAGACTCTTTGCTAAACAACTGAATGAAGGAAACCTGTCCCTTTTCCTTTGTTGCAAAAGTATATCACAAGAAGGAAACCAAAGTTCCTCAAGATAGATTCTATAAGAGGTTAGAATTGTTGCAGAAAGGATTTCAAACAATTTCAGAATTTTGAAGAACACCCCCAAAGATAGTCACTTGTTTCAGAACCCTTTCATCTTTGAAACAAAAGCATTTGAAATTTATTAGCTTGACCTCAATAGACTAATGAACAACTGAAAGATGCCTTCCATTCAAAATATTCATATGCAATTTTATAAATGTCTCTAATTCAAAAATTTCCTATCAAAAGACAGAAAAATTGTTCACTGTTTTTGTAAACATTTACATGTGTGGGCAAACATTTTCAAGAACAAAATTTGTAAAACAAAAATCTTTGAATAAAACTTTATTCATTTCTAGATTGCTTCATTCTTACTGTGGTAGACCATAAGCATTTTAAATATACCTTATACTCAAGATATGCTTTCCTGAAGAGATACATGATGAACTGTGTATGTTCTTTAAATGTGAAAAACTGTTATATGTGAAACAGAAGAAATCATGATAATTTACACATTTTAGATCATTGATGGCAAACCTTTTCCTGCAGCATGACACATGTTCAAATTGTGAGATGAACTAAGGGTGGATCTATGAGCTGTTGTTGTTGCTGTTTTTTGGTGCAAGGGCTGCTTAGGCCATATTGCACCTATCACTGTTATAAATGGTACATATGCATGGTGGTTGTGATGGCATTACTTAAAAACGATCATATAATTCGATAATTTTTGTGAAGTGAAAGAACTCCAGTAGATTAGCGTCGTTACCTATGATATGGCAGAGTGTCAAAGGTTCTTTAAGGTTTGGTAGAAAGCTAAAAGAGACTTGGCGGGCAGTGGTGTATAAAGTACACTCAATAAGAATATGCTTTATTGTGAGTGGACAATTGCACTGTGTGCATTGTGGAGGATCATTACCTGTGAGGAGATAAAGGTGGGTAAAGTGACTATGGCCAATTCGCGCTCTAGTTAAAATTACTTCCTCCCTCCTGTTCATACGGAAACTGGAGGTCCACGATTGCGGTTCAGGTTTTATTTGGCGGAGTTTATTGTGCGTTTGGGCTTGCCATTGAATTCTCCATTGTTCTTTACACATTCTTTGAATGTTACTTTTGTAGTCAAGATATGGGACGTAATGCTGTGATAATTCTCTGTCGGATGGATGTTTAGCGGCATAGTCTGCACGTTCGTTTCCTAGTATCCCAGCATGGCCTGGGATCCAACAGAAAATGACCACTCGTTGGAGTTCTTGAAGATGCATCAGTTTGGATTTTATGAGCTTTATTAAAGGATGTGTTTTAGAAGAATTGTTCTGTAAAGCTATAATCGCACTCTGGGAGTCTGTATATATCATGCTTTTATGGATGGTCAGATGGAGGATATTTTCCATTGCAATTTTGATGGCGTATAATTCAGCTGTATAGCTGCTGCATTCATTGGGAAGTGATACAGAAAAGGTTTTATGAGGGAAAACGGCTGATGCACCCACTCCACTCTCAGATTTTGATCCGTCAGTATATATTTTTGAAAAATGCAGATAATTTTGTGTATGGGCTATATGGAGTTGTTGTATATTAACATTTGCAAGAGAGTGTTTTCCCCAGTTTAGAAAATAACTGTCACAGAGTGGCATAATACACCTCCATGGGGGATCCGTACTGCTTAAATCTTGAAGAACTTTATCGGGATCTATATTCCAGGTTTCTGATAGTGCTTGAGCTCTGAGAGCAAAAGGTTGAATTGCTCTTGGTTTATTTCTATAGAATGTTGTGAACTGTGGGTCGTTAAGTATCGGCCTAATGGGATGGGTAGGTAGACTTTGGATTTTAGTTGTATAGTTAAGAATTAACATCTTTCTTCTGAGGGTTAGAGGAAGTTCATGAGCATCAATATAAAGACTTTGGACTGGTGAAGTTCTATAAGCGCCTGTAGAAATCCTCAGGGCAGAGTGTTGAATTGGTGCAAGTCGCGCTAGCACACTTTCTCTAGCAGAATCATACACCGGGGCACCATAATCAAGGCGAGATCTGATTAGGGCTCTATACAAATGCAGTAACGTGTACCGATCTGCACCCCATGATGTAGAAGAAATGACTCTGAGTATGTTCATTTTTTTCAGGCAAGACGTCTTTAGATGTTTAACGTGCTCTATGAAGTTCAACTTACTATCAAAAGTCAGACCAAGCAGACGAATGCTGCTCACAACTGAGATAGTTTGATTTGTTAAGTGTACTTCTGGATCTGGATGCATCTTCCTTTTGTTGCAAAAGTGAACTACTTTAGATTTTGAACAAGAGAGTCTATACCCATTCTGTGCCATCCATAACTGAATATTATTAATTGAAATTTGGAGCTGCCGCTCAATGAAAGTCATGTTTTGAGAACTGCAAGAAAAAGTGAAATCATCGGCATAGAGGTATGAATTCACAGTGCTGGGCATATATTTAGTCATATGGTTTATTCTTATTGCGAATAAGGTGGCACTGAGCACAGAGCCTTGTGGGACCCCTTCTTCTTGTATATATGTTTGAGAGAGAACTTGTCGGTATCGGACTTGAAAAGATCTGTGCTGAAGGAAATTCAATATGAAGTACGGTAAGTGGCCTCTCAGGTCAAGGGAATGCAGATCTCTTAGGATACCAAAACGCCATGTGGTGTCGAAGGCTTTTTCTACATCAAGGCATACCATGACGAGATGCTCATTTCGAATGAATGCATTCCTGATGTTTGTTTCCGCTTTGACCATGAGATCCAGGGCTGATCGATTTTTTCTGAATCCAAATTGATTGTCAGAAATTATATTTTTAGAGTCGAGAAACCAAGTAAGTCGACGGTGAATTATTTTTTCCAGGGTTTTGCTTAAGCAGCTGGTGAGAGAAATAGGTCTATAGTTTTCAGGAATGGAATGATCTTTTCCTGGTTTCGGAATTGCTATTATATAGGAGTGGTGCCAGGAACTGGGGAAACAATGTTCAAGAAAGATGCGATTGAAAAAAGTGAGCAGTGAACAGACCGATTCTTTATTTAAGTGTTGGAGCATTATGTAGTATATTCCGTCGGGGCCTGCAGCACTGTGTTTTGAGCTAGATATGGCTTCTTGAAGTTCAAGCATTGTAAGCGGCTGATTATAAGGTAAAGTACATTTACTCGTAGATCTGAAGTTCAGTTTGGACTTTTCAGCTAATGCTTTGATCTTCTGGAATGATAGATCATATGCTGTTGAGGCAGATAGCTGTGAAAAAACAGTCCCTAGGGCATTGGCTATATCTGCAGGAGAAGAAAGATCCTGTCCATTCCAGTTCAGAATTGGAGAGGATAATTGGGGAGCTTTGCCACTTAGTTGTTTTATTTTCCGCCATATTATTCTTGAATCAGTATTCTTATTAATCGTGCTCGCAAATCGAATCCAAGATTCTCTTTTAGCTTTCTTCCTAATGTGACGGGCCTTGGCTCTGAGTCTCTTGTAGTTTATAAGATTGGCGGTGGTGGGATATTTTCGAAACAGATTCCATGCTCGGTTTTTTTCTTTTTTTGCACCTTTGCACTCTTCGTTCCACCAATAGTTTGTGGTTCTATGGGTTGTTGACTGTGATTGTGGAATCGCAGTGCATGCAGCAGCGAGTATTTGTCTTGTGATGTGATCGGTAGCTGTGTCAATAGGACAGGTTTCGATGATCTGTTCATCAAAGGACACTCGGGAAGTGAATTTTGCCCAATCTGCTCTGTGAAATTTCCATTTTACATAGTTTTGGGAAATTATGGATTGTGCTGTTTGAATTTTACATATTAGCGGAAAGTGATCACTATTTAGCGGGTTGTCGAGGGCCGTCCACTCAATACTAGGGAAGAGGATCGGAGAGCATATCGAAAGGTCTATTGCAGAAGTTGTACCCGTAGAGAGATGGATGTAAGTTGGCAAGCCAGTATTTAGTATAATCAGATTTTGTCTGTCAGCAAGCTGTTCGATAAGTTGTCCTCGTCTATCTGCATTGGGAGAACCCCACAATGGATGGTGTCCATTGAAGTCACCCAATAAACAGATAGGGGTTGGCAACTGCTGAATAAGATCTTCCAGTTCATGGATGGTATAGGAGTGATTGGGCGAAAGGTAGATAGAAACAATTGTCAAAGTAATACCAATCACAATACGTGTTGCAACAGCTTCGATGGAGGTTTGTAAAGGAATTAATCTGCAAGGTACTCTGGAGTCTATGAGTATGGCTACCCCTCCGTGAGCATTATTTGTAGCAGTTCTGTCTTTTCTAAAGAGTGCATAATTTTTAACTGAGAGTGACACATGACGTGTTAAATTTGTCTCCTGTAGGCAGATGCCTACGGGATGATAACGATCAATCAACTCGTGGATATCATCAATGTTACTGCGAATTCCTCTACAGTTCCACTGTATGATTTGGTGCATTATTTGGTTTTGTTACTTGAGGAAGATTCTGAGTCTTTTTTATTTCCAGGCTGTTTGTGGCGATCGAGTTTCATTTTCTCTTTTCTTGGAAAGGTTGGGCGTCCGGTATCCAAGACATCTTCTGCATGAAGATCTAGGATAGGTTCATTTGGGTCAGTATTGTTATCAGTGTCCATATTTTCTGAAGTGATATTGTTTGTCTTCCTATTTGTAACTGAGTCGGTTTTTGACTTTGAAATATCTGGTGGTCTATGTGGGGTTGCTGGTGGGACTGAGACAGGGGTGTTGTTGGCTCTATCTACTACCTTTTGCTCTTTTGGAGTCTGTTTCATTGATGGTGACAGTATAGATCGGGCCCAATCTGCAATCGACATTGTTGGGGGGACTGATACTTCAGTTTGTGTTGCTGTTGTTTGGTGTTTTTGCATTGCTGCTGCATAGGTGTTCTTAGGTGCGTTAAGCATAATTTGCTTTCTTGCCTCTTGGTATGTGACTTTTCGTTCTACCCTGTACTTTTGGATTTTTTTTTCAGTTTTCCATAGATCGCATGACTTGGAGTAGGCTGGATGCACGCCTTTGCAATTCAGACAGTGCGGTGTTTTGGCGTCACAGTCTGTGTGCGAATGTTCTTTCGACCCACAGTTTGGGCAGGCTGGATCTCCTCGACAAGCCATTTGTGCGTGACCAAATTTTTGACACTTGTAGCATCTTATAGGATTCGGGATAAAGGGTCGTACTCGGCAGTTGAGATAGCCGGCTTTGACACTGGATGGCAAGATAGGTGTTCCGAATGTCAGGATGATGTTGCGGGTGGGAACAAGTTCTCCATCTTTCCTGATCATGATGCGCTTGGCTTGTATTACTTTCTGATGTTTGAGTTCTTGGGCCAGTTCATCTTCTGTTACATTTATCAGATCCCACTCAGCAATTACTCCCTTGGAAGTATTTAGTGTTGCATGAGGGGTAACTTGAATGGGTAGCCCGCCAAATACTGTTAGTTTCAACAGTCTCTCAGAATGTGCACGACTCACTGTTTCTACCAAGAGGTCTCCAGATCTTAGTCTTCTCACCATTTTGGGAGAGCCCGCCACATTTTCCAAACATTTTTGTATAAGAAATGGTGAGAGAGTGCTCATAGATTTGTCCGACAGACTATGTAAGATAAGGAATGATGGGCATTCCTGTTGGTCTGTGTCTGTACGCAGTCGTTTAGACTTTGTTACATCGTGAGAAATTTCATGATCAGCATTGTTGATGGTACTGGATGAGCGCCTAGGCTGCTCAAGCTCTGGGTAATTGTCGTAGTCCATGTTAGGCTCCTTTTTGCCCTGGGAGGTTGACTTTCCCTCCCAAGTTTCCGGCCCCGCCACGGGGAGGCAGGAGCAGTGCCGCAAGGAGGCCAAGCGGTTAGATAAGTTAGTTGGTTAGTAAAATAGAGTAAATATATGTAATTAAAAAGAAAGGTGAGTTTCCTTCCTTGTTCTTACTTGTGATTTTTCAAGTATAGAACTGAATTATAAATGAACTTCCAGTAAAAAACGATATAACTTAATATAAACTTTTATCACTTGGAAATATCGCTATATATTCGCACTTTGAACGCTTGACCTCGAATTCGCTTGGCACCCGGGGCCGATCTATGAGCTACCAGAATCAATATACAAAGGAACTGTATGCAAAAAATAATTTTTACACCAGATTTCAGGAAAGCTTTCACTACTGTTGCACAACTAATGATGTTACCAACAGCAAATTCAAAATGGGAAGCATTCAAAGAATTCATCTTGGAAGCTACTAGGTTTTCATACCAACAAAGAAATATTGTTCAAGATTTAGGCCTAAATGGATGTCAGATGAACTAATTAGACATGTGACAGAGAATAAAAATGCATGGGATACATAAAAATTAACATGCGACACAAAAGCCTATGATAGACATAACCTGGTCTGTAACCAAGTTACAAAGGAGGTTAGGCAGGCGAAGGCAGATTACGATAAATCTTTAGCAAAGGATGCAAAGGAAAACAGTAAAGTGTTCTTTACTTATGTAAACTCTAGAAGAAAGGGGATGAATCAGATTGGTCCACTTGATATCGATGGTTCAACTGTTGATGATCCTGCTCAGGTAGCTAACAAACTAAATGAATATTTTGCATCGACATTCACACGTGAGGAGTTATCAGGAAGGGGAATGCCAGAGGTGTATTCAACTCTGGCAGTAAGCTAGATAATCTTGTAATAACTGAGAGTAAAGTGGAGGAGAAATTGTTGAAGATAAACACAAGAAAGGCACCTGGGGTGGATGGAATCTATCCAGTTATATTAAAGGAGGTGGCAAAGGATGTAAGCAAACCCTTAGCCATAATTATGAGAGTTTCCCTGGATTCAGGGGAGGTACCCATGGACTGGAGATGTGCAAATGTGACCCCAATCCACAAAGGAGGATCAAAGGGAGACACAGGTAATTACAGACCTGTTAGTTTAACTTCTGTTGCAGGGACATTAATGGAGGCACCGGTTAAAGAAGCACTGCAGGATCATCTAAACAAGACTTCAGTTATAGCTCGGACACAGCATGGGTTTGTTAAGGGGAAGTCTTGTCTAACTAATCTGATTGGATACTATGATGTAGTCACAAAGGAACTGGATGCAAAGAATAACTTTGATACAATATATTTGGATCTTAGAAAAGCCTTTGATACTGTTGCACATGGAAGACTGCTGCACAAATTGGAGCAGTGTGGCACTGGAGGCAAATTGCTGCTATGGATAAAGGGATGGTTGAGTGGGAGAAGACAGAGTGGTAATCAATGGACACTGCTCTTCATGGACTAATTTTATTAGTGGAGTCACTCAGGGTTCCCTGCTGGGTCCAATGTTGTTTTCTGTATTTATAAATGATATTGATGATGGTATATTAGGCTTAATGTCCAAGTTTGCAGACGATACGAAGGTTGGCAGGGTTGTTAATGACAGTACACTGCTGCAACAGGATCTAGAAAAGTTGAGCAGATGGGCTGAGAGGTGGCAAATGAAGTTTAACATTGACAAATGTAAAGTACTATATATGGGAAGCATTAATCCCAGAGTAATGTATCAACTCTGTGGTACCACACTGACAGTGGTAGAGAATGAAAAGGACCTGGGAGTAATTGTGCAGGTACATATGAAGTTTTCTGAGCAGTGCAGATGGTCTGCAAGAGTAGCTCATGGTTTTCTTGTCTTATGATATACAGGAATTTTTCTATCAGGGATAAGGAGGTGATTATCCCCTTTTATAAGGCAATGGTCGGGCCACACCTTGAGTACTGTATGCAGGTCTGGAGGCCTCATTTTAAGAAGGATGTAGAGCTGTTGGAACAAGTACAGAGAAGGGCAACAAGATTAGTGAATGGAACAAAGGGTTGCTCTTACGAAGAAAGGCTTAAGTTTAGAAAATTACAGGGTCTGGAGACTAGGCACCTGCAAGGTGATCTGATTGAGGTGAATAAAGCCTTGAATGGTTTGAGCATGCTCAGTGCGGATGGGATTCTTCCTCTTGCTCAGAATAATTGTCTGAGAGGGCATAAATTCAAATTGAGGAAACACGGTTGTAGGATAGATGTGTGGAAGTTTGCCTTTAGCCAGCAGTTGGTTGATTGGTGGAACAAACTTCCATGTGTCGTTGCAGAAGTTGATAGCTTAAATAAGCAGAACTTGACAAACATTTGGAGCGAGTGGATGGGTGAAATAAGGTTTTTTTTTTTTTTTTTTTGACTGATGCTATATAAGCTTGCTTATATAGCATCAGTCAAATCGGAGCAGGTTGGCATTGGGGGTAAACAACTACTGTAGATAAAGGGATGGTTGAGTGGAAGACAGTAGTTATCATCATCTTTTAAGAGCACAAAAGGTGACATTATTATAAACATTGGAACTAAAATATTAAGAGAAGATCTGACAATTTACTTAAGTACAGGACAATGTTAAGAAAAAAAATTGTGAGTTACAATTAAATTTTAAAATGTCTACAATTCTGCCCAAGACAGGACAGAGTACATGATGAGAGCTTTGTTGGTCAATTTGGGCCCAGAGAAACTGTGCAAAGCTCATGAGGTAGAATTTTAATCAGTGTGGTCTATGCTTGTTAACAGGAGAGGCTATTTTTACAGGGATAGGATACACAAATATTTGCTGATCCTATTGAGGAAGTGTTAGGAGAGTCAGAAAACTACTGGCTTGTGGAGAAAGGGGTATACAGACTAACAGATTAATAGTGGCTGCAGGCAAAGTTGTGATTCTTGCACTGGTATCAGAACATGCAATAGCCTAGAAAGTAAGGTATCAGGAATTACAAGCAATGTATCATGGATTGCAAGGACTACTTGCAGTCCAACAGGTGCAATTTGTTTGTACACTAAAGCTAAAAGCATAGTGAAGAAATTTGGTGAATTTGAAGTACTGGTTGAGTAATAAAATGCAGACATCATACGGAAAACAGACATGGTGTGTATCCAGTGGTGAGCTGTGAATATTTTAACAACGGGCTCGCACTTTTGCCGACTTTTTGATGTGAAACATCCTTTTGGGGGGGGGTACTGATCGGCCACGGAAGTGACGTCACCCGTGGCATCTGCCAGAGGTGCTTCCCATGCTCAGACAACTAGTCTGTGTGGGACATTCACTAGTAGTATGATTAGATTAGAGCACGTGACGCATTTTTCGTGACCAGTACGATATCTCGAGTTCTAACTGTTTGGAATTTTTGAATAGTATGACTTCACAACCATATAGTGACACGAAGGATGTTTCACATAAAACCATCTACCGCTCGTGCTCGGCAGACACGCAACTTTTTTATTCTTTTTTTTTTACAACTAGGGAAATATAATGGATACATTTTTTTTCATGATAAAATTTTAATATTGCGAATAAAAAAAATAACAAAAATATTTCCTATTACAAATAATGAATTATCACAAAACATTCTAGAATATAAAAACAAATATTACATAAAAAAACAAACTGTTCTAGAAAAGGTACACAAAAATCACAGATTACGTGAAAAAAATATTGCACAAATATTCAAGAAAATTTTCTTTTAAAAATTGCCATATGAAATTTACTTCTTTATTAATATTGACATAATGATCCGGATCAAATTGAAGCAATGGTTTTCCATTTAGATGTATGGTCATCATAATCTGCAATGTGTTTAATTTTCAACATTATTCATTCATTCACATGATATTATTCATTACGCTGAAAGCTCACTCAGTTTCAGCACTGCTAATCGCAATGGTTTCAAAGATATTTCTGGTTTTCTTAATTGTAAAGGGAATTTCACTCGATTTTAAAGATAAACTGTCTTCGAAAAAATTACTAAAATCATTAATTTTTATTTCATATTTTATCAAAAAACAAATTTCTTATTCGGTTTTCAGTCTTGCCACTGAGACGAAAGTTCTTTTAAATTCCACGATTTCCGGTAGAATATATTTAAAATTTCTTTCAATGGTATGATTATTTTCTTTATTTGATTTAAAATCACCCTGTTGCATTAATAACTTATCCTTTAAAGATAAAACAATGCATTTAATAACTCGTCACGAGGTAATTTTACTGTTCTTACTTTCGATTTTGATTCCTTCAAATTCTTTCCACTTCAACATGCTCTCAATTTTAGCTTCATATTTTCCTTCAGAATTTTTCAAATTAGCAATAGCATTGATAGTTCGAATAATTAATTTATCTGCTTTTGCCATAGTGAATCTGTAAAGCTTCTGAAATGTAAGAGAGCTCCTGCAGGATGTCGATCATTAGTGCTAGATGGTTAAGAAATTCCAGATTTAAAAATCACTTTAACAATCCCAAATAAAAATAAATTTTCTGTTTATACTCCAGGGTGACCATACTGTCAGAGGAGTTCACAAGGTAGAGAGAATACAAGAAACAGCACCGTATTCAGCAGTCAGGGTGCCTGAACCCGAGTCACTCAAGGCATGTGTACTTATGCACTCGCGCACCTGACCATTGGGCTTCGGCAGCATCTGATTCAAAATGTTTGCACAATGCAGGATAATTCCCCTAACCTGCAATTACCATTCGCAAGCTACAAGCTGCTCTTCGCAGCCCGAACACATGACCGATCTTTGTAGTTTCCACAAGTTCTTTAGCAATCATCCTTAATTCGTGCTAGTTTTTTGGAGATTGGTAATAGTTTTTTTTTTTTTTTTTAAATTATTGCCTGTATGCCATTATATTTTAGAACATTTTCTACGCAGTGAAAGGCTCGACAAAGTTTCAAATCTGTCAACATTTCATCTTCTTAAAGTTTATATAATATCTTAGTTTCCTCAATTCGCCCCCCCATGTTGCTACTTTCACTAGTTCTTTGAATACTATGCAAAATATCGGAATCACTCAGATATTCGGCTACTGTGAACATGTAAACAAGACAGGAGAAATTTACTGGAAGGCATCGATCACTCACTTCTCCGAAAAACATACGCCCATTTGTCGGGGAAAAGAGGAACCACAACACAGGTTTACCAGAGGCTATTATCCATGTCAGGTATCTTCTTAATCCTTTGACTGGCTATGGAAAGCATATTGACTAGCGCGACTTCTTGGAAATTGGCTGCATAAGTTTTACGGACACCACTAACGTTGTGGAACGGTAATCTCTTTCACCCTTAATTCGCGCTTTCTAATTACCTAAAGGCCAGAGGTGAGAACAATACATGCAAAGTTGTCTCTCCTAATTTGTTCGTTATATGGAAATAATTTTTGTTCTACGGAAACTACTGTATTTTAAATGTAATTACCAAGGGGAATTTTAAAAAATTCAGTATAAAGAAATTGGTTAAACAGAGGTCCGACTGTAATTAAATCAAAAATGAAGCAATTTTAAAATACATAACCAATCAATTGCGCCATTAAAATGCTGGGAATGGGGCCCTGTTCGCCCCACTGAGTTTCGGCTCTGGATACTCAATAATTGCGCATTTAGGATTTCATTTGTAAAATAAATGATCGTCTCAACAATGGGCTTGCAAATTTAAAAAAAAAAAAAACAATGGGTTCTCGCGAGCCCATGCCAGCCCACTATAGCTCATTCACCACTGTATGTATCAGATATAAGGATGCAGAGTTCAAATATTGAGAGTGCAAAACATACAGAAAGATCACACAGGAGAGGAAGGGTGTTATGCGCAAAGAACTGAGCAAAAGGGTGTTATGCTCAGTTCAAAAGAACAAACTAACAGTGGATCTAGTCTACATAGGCCATCTACTCTATAGTGCATCATGTTGAGTCAAGTTTGGTGTGATATAAGCACTGGGAAAACAAAAATCAGAGAGTGTGTTAGGGGCCTAATGGCTGTGATGAATATAATGAACAACTATACAGACAAAATATGGACAGGTAAATCAAGAATGTCTTATGATGGCAGATTGTAACTTGGTTACTCCACAAAGACTTTTGTTGTAGAAAAAAAAAACTTTTTTGGCTATAATAAAATAACTTTTTTTCCTTGGACTCAGGGGAGGTACCCATTGACTGGAGATGTGCAAATGTGACCCCAATTCACAAAGGGGGATCAAAGGCTGACACAAGTAATTATAGACCTGTGAGTTTAACTTCTGTTCCCGGAAAATTAATGGAGGCACTGGTGAAAGAAGCACTGCAGGATCATCTAGACAAGACTTCAGTTATAGCTAGGACACAGCATGGTTTTGTTAAGGGGAAGTCTTGCCTGACCAATTTGATTGGATACTATGATGCAGTCACAAAAGAACTGGATGCAGGGAATAACTTTGATATTATATACTTGGATCTTAGAAAGGCTTTTGATACTGTTGCACATGGAAGACTGCTGCACAAATTGGAGCAGTGTGGCATTGGAGGCAAGTTGCTGCTATGGATAAAGGGGTGGTTGAGGGGGAGAAGACAGAGAGTGGTAATCAATGGACACTGCTCATCGTGGACTAATGTTATTAGTGGAGTCCCTCAGGGTTCAGTATTGGGGCCTTTATTGTTTTCTGTATTTATAAATGATATTGATGATGGTATATCAGGCTTAATGTCCAAGTTTGCAGACGATACGAAGGTTGGCAGGGTTGTCAAGGACACTACTGACACTATGCTGCTGCAACAGGATTTGGAAAGGTTGAGCAGATGGGCTTCGAGGTGGCAAATGAAGTTTAACATTGACAAATGTAAAGTACTACATATGGGAAACAGCAACCCCAGAGCAACGTATCAACTCTGTGGTACTACACTGACAGTGGTAGAGAATGAAAGGGACCTGGGGGTGGTGGTGCAGGCAGATATGAAGTTCTCTGAGCAGTGCAGACGAGCTGCAAGAGTAGCTCATGGTGTATTGTCAATGATATATAGGAATTTTTCTAGCAGGGATAAGGAGGTGATTATTCCCTTGTATAAGGCAATGGTCAGGCCACACCTAGAGTACTGTATACAGGCCTGGAGGCCTCATTTCAGGAAGGATGTAGAGCTGCTGGAACGAGTACAGAGAAGGGCAACTAGATTGGTGAATGGGACAAAGGGGTTCTCTTACGAAGAAAGGCTTAAGTTTTGCAAATTACAGTGTCTGGAAACTAGGCACCAGCGGGGTGATCTGATAGAGGTGTACAAAGCCTTGAATGGTTTGAGCATGCTCAATGCTGATGGGATTCTTCCTCTAGCTCAGAAAAATCACCTGAGAGGGCATAAATTCAAATTGAGGAAAGACAGATGTAGGATAGATGTGCGGAAATTTGCCTTTAGCCAGCGGGTGGTTGGTGGGTGGAACAGACTTCCATCCCTTGTCGTGGAAGTTGATAGCCTAAATAAGTTTAAGGCTCAGCTGGACAGGTATTTCGAACGAACAGAGGGGTGAAGTGGAAGTGGTTATTTTTATTTATTTATGTTACTTTTTTTTTTTTTTTTTTTTTTTTTGGCTGATGCTGCATAAGCTTGCTTTCTTGCATCAAATGCCTCTACTAATGCTAATGCTAATGCTAATGCTAATATTGGTTGACTGTTTTCTCCACGTTACATACACTGCCTCTCTAATATTTTCAGCAAGTTAGAGAGGCAATGAGAGAAAGTAATACTCTTGATCTGAGTACCAGCAGTGACTGTTCGTGCATTAAGAATCTACATATAAAAGAACCACTAGAGACAGTGTAGAGTGTATTTAGTGTCAAACGGCACCAGGAGTTTCTCCCATCTCTGCATCCACCAATAGGGACAATGATCACAATGTATTTATGTGGTTTTACTAAAGAAGTCATCGTCATCAGCCATTTTCAATCCACTGCAGGATGAAGGCCCTCCAGCAACTTTCCAGTTCCTTCTGTTTTGTGCAATAGCCATCCATTTACTACCCACAAACTCATGTATTTCAATCTGTCCATCTCTATCATTGTCTTCCAAGTTTTCTTCTAGCTCTTCTTGGGTACCATTCTGTTATTTTCTTAGTCCATCTTCGAGCTATGTATCATGCCCAAGACCATTTTAGTTCTTTAGTTTTGATAAGAATGTCCTTTACTTGAGTTTCCTGCCTAAACCACGTGTTTCTCTTCTTATTTAACAGTCTGATTCCCAATATAATTCGTTCCATTCTTTGCTGTGTAGTTCTCAGCTTCTCCTCCATTCTTTTGGTGAGTGCCCAAGTTTCACTTCCATAGGTCATGGTGAGAGTATACATTGGTTCATTATTTTACGTTTCAAACAAATTGGGATATTGCTCCTCAGTGTGTGACTATATTTCCTGAATGCTATCTAGCTAAAATTTATTCTTCTCTTGACTTACAGCCATTTATCATTATTACAGCTAATGACTTGTCCTAGATAAGTATATGACTCCACCTTTTCAATTACTGCTCCTTCAATCATTAGCATTAGCAGAGGCATATGATGCAAGAAAGCAAGCTTATGCAGCACCAGCCGAAAAAAAAAAAAAAAAAAACCTTCCACTTCACCCCTCCGTTCGTTCGAAATACCTGTCCAGCTCAGCCTTAAATTTATTTAGGCTATCAACTTCCACAACAAGGGATGGAAGTCTGTTCCACCAACCAACCACCGCTAGCTAAAGGCAAATTTCCACACATCTATCCTACATCTGTCTTTCCTCAATTTGAATTTATGCCCTCTCAGGTGATTATTCTGAGCAAGAGGAAGAATCCCATCAGCATTGAGCATGCTCAAACCATTCAAGGCTTTATACACCTCAATCAGATCACCTCGCAGGTGCCTAGTCTCCAGACACTGTAATTTGCAAAACTTAAGTCTTTCTTCATAAGAGCAACCCTTTGTTCCATTCACTAATCATTATATCCCTTTCTGTGGCATACTTGTTCATCATTACTTTTGTTTTAGCCATATTCATCTTTAGTCCAAAATCCTTACTAACTCTGCATAACTGATTAAGATTTTCCTCTAATGCTTTGGGATCATGGCTTATGACCACAATGTCATCTGCAAATCATAAATGGTTTGGGTACTCTCCATTCACATTGACTCCTTTCTGCAACCAGTCTAATTTTCTGAAAGCTTCCTCAAAGGCAGCAGTAAACAACTTCGGAGATATTGTATCTCCTTGTCGAACTCCTTTCTCAATTTTAAATTTCCTGCTGTCTTTGTGTAGTCTAATAAAAGAGGTAGCATTCTAATATATTTTCTTCAAAATCATAATATATGGGGTATCTAAGTCTTGTCTTTCCAGTGCCCAAAACATTGCCTTATGCTGTATGGAGTCAAATGCCTTTTCATAATCCACAAATGCCAGGCATAATGGTGTTTTATATTCATTTGCTTTCTCCATTAGCTGTGATATTACATGAAAGTGATCCATAGTTGAGAATAATATCCTAAAGCCCGCTTGCTCTTTCAGTTGATTCTCATCAAGTATTCTTTCTAATCTGTTAGTAATGACTCTTGTGAACAACTTGTAGATGTGGGATAACAAGCTAATTGGTCTATAATTTCCATTTTCTGATTTATCTCCTTTCTTATGCAGCAAAATTAAGATTGCATTATTCCAATCCTTAAGCGTCACACCTTTTCTAATGCATTTTGTGAAAGAGTCTTGCCAGTTTGTGTCATGTCTCTTCCTCCCAATTTTAACAACTCTACAGTAACTTCGTCTTCTCCCCCCCCCACCCCGGGGCTTTCTGATTCTTCAACGCATGTTCTACCTTATCAGGAAGGATATCAAATATGTCATATTTTTTACTAATTTGGGATCCACCTTCCCCACTGCTGGCATCATTCCCTCGCTCCTTGTATAATTCCCTATAGTAGTCTTCTGCTATTTGAGTTATGTCTTTTCTGCTATTTATAAGTACACCATTGTTATTCTTCAGTTTCAGTTGTCTTTCTGTATTACTGCTCGTGGCTGCTGATTAAGTCCTTTGTTTTCCCTTAATGCTTGTTCTACTTTTCCTGTGTTAAATCATCTAATGTCCTCTCTGAGTCTCTGCATAACGCAGTATACTGAAGTTTCTCCATGTCAATTTTCATGGCTTTTCATAACTCAGTATACTCAATTTTATCCTTCTCAGTGTTTAGCTTGCTCTTCATTTGTCTTTAGTTCACCATGACAAATGTTTCTTGACTAATTTTTTCTTCTTTGGATTTCTTTTTACCTATTAGTTTCTTGGGCTTTATCACTTTCAGAAAGTTGTAATATTCCTCATGGTCCTGAGCAGTCTGCAGAAGCTCAAACTTGTTCTGAAGTTCCAGTACATACTGCTTTTTCTCCTCTTATGTTATCTCAAAGACCTTTGTATTATTTATCGAGTCAGTTTTTTCCTTTCTTTTCTTGCATCTATATCAAGTGTGCATCTTACAATTCTGTGATCACTTCCAACATTTACCTTGTTCAGGTCGGTAACATCATTCACGATATATCTTCTGTTAGTGAGGGTGATGTCGATTTCGTTAGTTGTTAATCCATTTGGGCTCTTCTATGTCCAATTTCTGTTCAACCTTTTCTTGAAAAAAGTGTTCATTACTGACAATACTTGAGATTCTACAAATTCCACAAGTCTTTCACCTCTTTCATTTCTATCACCAATTCAAAATTTCCTATAGTTCCCCTTTCTGCACTGTTTTGTCTCTTTCCAACCTTAGCATTGAAGTCCCCCATAATGATAGTGTAGTGGGTTTTCTGCTCACCTAGAAGACCCTCAATTTCGGTGTACATTTTCTCCACCTCATCATCATCATCAGGGCTCGATAATGGTGCACAAATCATTATAACCTTTAGCTTGTACCTCTTAGAAATCCTGAGCAGTAGTCTTGACATCCTTGGCGATGTACTTTTGAATTCCAAAATGGTGTTTTTTTATATCTTTATGGACCAGAAACCCAACTCCACCTTCACTCCTTTCGCTGTTTCCATTGGTGTACAGCATTTCCACTTGATAAACTTATAAGTGATTCTTTTCTTCTTGTTTCAGCCAAACCGATGATAATCCAATTCACGTTTTCTAATTCCTTTTCCAGCTCTAATATCCTATCTTCACTGATGAGTGATCTTACGTTGTAACAGGCCAAGTTCAGTTTCTGTGCATGGCAGCTTGGTCGTACCCAGAGATTCTTAGCACCCTGTGCTTCCACTCTGATCCTCTTGCTACCGTAAGAGGGGGAGTGAAAGCCGCTGGGGACTGTGCTGTCATGTGCTGGAGAGTTTGGTCTTTTCCTCTTCACTCTGACTAGGCATCTTGAAGAGAACCACTCTACATGTTCGTTGCCACTTAAGTGATGTAACAGGGCTTACCATCGAGAAGGTGTGCACGAGTAGATTTTAGGGAGGCAGGCCAACTGGACTTCTAAATCTTCTGAAATAGAAAGATATTGGATCCATCAGTGTTTTAGACTGAGTGTCTGATAACACACAGAATGCCTATTCCCCTCTATTCGAAAAGGTGGTTACAGTGGTTTTTGACAGTTTTTAAAATTTATTTAGCGGAATCAACTGATGGTACCAACAGCAAATTCTAAATGGGAAGCACTCATGAGGGTAATCATAAATGCATTATGAATGCTTCCAATTCATACTACTGGATAACCTGATGAAACTAGTAGCAGAGAAGAAAAATGAATGGGATGCTAATAAATGCTCAGGAGATATAGAAACCCACAGTAGGTATACACTAGATATAAGCTGCTTTAGATTGCTAATACATTTTATACTAGATTTGCAATCAAGTCATAAAATGAATTAGGCAATCTAATGCATATTATAAAAAATTCTCCCACAAAGAATGCAAAGAAAAGTAGCAGACCTCTTTACTTCTATATACATTAGAAGGAAAAAGATGAATCATGCTGGCCTGCCAGATATTAATGGTATAACAGTTTATGATCCTGCTCTGGTTGCTGACAAAAAAATACATATTGTGAATCTACATTCACACACAAGAAATTTCTTAGGAATATGGATGCTGGAATTATATCAAATTGCAGGGAACTAAATGATTTTGTAATAACTGAAAGAAAATTGGAGGAGAAATTGGTTAAACTAAATTTAAATAAGGTACTTGGATCAGAAGAGATCTATCCAATTATGTTGAGAGAGAGAGAGAGAGAGAGAGAGAGAGAGAGAGAGGGGGGGGGGGGGCAGCAAAAAAAAAAGTAAGCAAACATTTAGCCATAATTATGAGAGCATCCTTGAATTTGATGGAGGGAGGGAGGGTCTCTAAGGACTGAAGATATACAAATGTATCCCCAATTCACAAAGGGGGATCAAAAGCAAAGTGACTAATTACAAATCTGTAAAGTTGACTTTGTTCCAGAGAAAATAATGAAGTCACTGGCTAAAGAAGTAATGCAGGATCATTTTGACAGAAAAAGGCGGCTATACAAATTGGAGGTGTATGGTGTTAGGGGCAAATTACTGCTATGGATAAAGGGATGGCTCAGTGGGAGAGAACAGAGCGATATCAACGGGTGCTACTCTTCTTGGACTAATGTTATTAATGGAGTCCCTGAGGGTGCAGTGCTGGGACCATGTTATTTTAAATATTTATTAACAGTGTTGATGAAGGTATATTAGGCTCGATGCCTAAGTTTACAGTTAACAGCATTTAGCATGAAGTGTTTATGTAGGGTTTTTTTTACACTATTATATCAGTACTATTGGAAGATACGTAATATCCCACAAAGACTCCAATTTTATTGTACAAGTACCATAAGGTTTACAAAAGGCATTTTCAATTAACAAGATAATCTTAAAATAATGTTGTTTAATAGAACTGTTTTAATTCTCTCTGAAATTCATTTTCTGACCCTCTACCTGCTCACAAAAAAAATCTCTAATATATTTATCAGTATAGTAAGAAAAAGCCATAAAAAGAAATAAAAATTTCATATAACAAAGTAAATTCCAAAGCTACTTGTCAATTTACTGGAGATATATTTTAGTTCTGATGTGAAAACTATAAATAATAAGAATATTATATATATTTATGAACGATGAAATTTTTTCTAATAATTGAATAAAGTAATTTATATATAAGTATATATTCTCAGACCACCCACCAAGTCTCTTGATTTTTTTAGAGGACTATCTTAAAAATGGGATTCAAAACAGACATCCGAAAATGACTGATGATCTCAGACTTTTCATTTACAAATAAGGGCACGCTGATTCAACGTAAAAATGCTTGCTGTCTCTGACATTTTGACATCAATATCCAACTTTCATTGGAAGCAATGTGAATAATTATTATTCAAAACACAATATTGTAAAAAGATGTATCTGCGCAACTTTCACATTCTATCTGAAATATGTAAACTGCACCTTATACGAGGTGTGCCAATAAAGTTCCTGGACTGATGCTGTTGTGGTCTTTTCAAACTTTGATGAGTTTGAAAATAAACAGAAGTGGTATGTCGTAGTTCAAACTTCCTTTAACAGATGGTGACATGGAGATTGTCCAGTAGGCTGACAGGGTTACAAGTGACAACCAGTTTTGTTAGTAGCATTAATATTCTGTGTCACAACTTTGCAATGGAGTAAGAAACAAAACTGGTTAAATAAGGAGATGATTCATCAAATTCTGCATGAAGATTTAGGGAAAAGGAAAGTCTGATTAAAAATTTGTGCTGTACAGCCTTGTGGATAAATATAAGCAACAAAGAGTGTCATCACGCAAACTTTATCCAGACCTGTCAAGACAATCCTAATTTCCAAGACTGTATTGTCACTGGAGATGAATGTTGGGTGTTTCAGTATGATCCAGAGACAAAATGTCAGAGCATGCAGAGGACTTCAAAATCATCACCAGAGTCCAAAATGTTTCATTTACTGAAGTCCAGGATGAAGATGATGCTAATTGTGTTTTTCAACAAACAGGGGGTGATTTGCAAGGAATTTGTACCTGAAGGGGGGGGGGGGGGAAGAGCCAATGCTGCATTTTATGTACAGGTGCTTCAAAGACTACTGAAGCATATTTCCCAGATAAAGCCACAATTTCAAAAGAAAAGCAGCTGGTTCTTGTAACACATCAAAGACCCCTCATCCATTCTGCACTTGTTTTGAGGACATTTCTGATGAAACATAGCAGCGTACAGATCAACCATCTGCCCTACACTCCCAATCTAGCACCAGCACACTTCTTAACTCTTTTCCAAGGTGAAACTGCCCTCAAAGGAAAGAGATTTCAAGACATTGAGGATATAAAGAAAAACATAACTGCTGAACTGAACTCTTTGGATGTCTTTGCTAACTCTCAGAAACTTTTAAAATAGGTGGTGATTTTTTCAATCAGGTGGTGATTACTTTGAATAAAAATTAAACCATTTTTGAGCTCCTTCACTTGTAATTTATTGCATCAGTCCAGGAACTTGTGTGTGTGTGTGTGTGTGTGTGTGTGTGTGTGTGTGTGTGTGTGTGTGTGTGTGTGTGTGTGTGTGTGTGTGTGTGTGTGTGTGTGTGCGCACGTAATATATTTTTAAATTTATTAACTGAGGGCATAGTGAGGTCTGGATTTTCCCCTGGCAACAAATTTCAAGTGGAAGTATAAGGCACTCTCCCCATTGGGATCATATTTTCATTAAATATTACAATGCAAACCAGCCTCAAAAACACAATAAATATATACTTGTGTATGTTTATTTAGTGGTGAAATAAATAATAATAAATAAGCATTTAAAAAAATAATTTATAGGACTATGGGATCTGGATGCCATTCAGTTCATTGAATGGTATATTTGTAATCCCAGAATTTTTATACAAGATTTATCAACTATTTATTTAAAACTATAAACAATTCTGATTAGACTGCATGGTAATTTTAATTGTGAACTATATTAATACTTACCTCCTCCACCTGGTGACACAAACTTTATCACCAACAGATAGAGGAATTCTGGGCTCATCACTAAAAGGAGGAGTGAGGCACACACGTATGCCAAGCGAAAAAGGTAACCAAGATCCATTATATGCTTTCACAACAGTGTACTGTCTGGTACGTGATCGCTTCTCTTCCTTTTGTTGCAGCTGCTCAATCTGAAATTAAAGAAATCTTGTAATTACTTTTACAAAGCTAATTCTAATGGTATAAACCAGAGGA
Source organism: Mastigoproctus giganteus (assembly GCF_048544385.1). Classification (NCBI taxonomy): domain Eukaryota; kingdom Metazoa; phylum Arthropoda; class Arachnida; order Uropygi; family Thelyphonidae; genus Mastigoproctus; species Mastigoproctus giganteus. The sequence continues at coordinate 160,964,694 of NC_143576.1, forward strand.
TCAACTAGCTTTTTATACTAGCTAACCATATTAGATTTTCACCTTGCATGCACAATCATGCATCCCATGTTATGAAAGTGGAAATTTGACAAAAAAAAAAACGTGACAAAAAAAAGGTGCACAGGCACTATTATATAGGCATAACTGTTACACCTTGGATCACATATTTTATTTTTAATGAGAAATACTACTCCACATTTTTCATTACACTGGTCAGTCATGTGTTGCATATATCATGACTAATACATTTCATACTTTTCTCAAAAAAATTAATTGAAAATCAAAATGGATTTTATTCCTATAACAGATAAAAACAAAATTTAAGCTGTAAAGCCATTCTCATAGCTAAAAACTTTGCTTTCAAAAAGCTGCAGATAGGTATTTCTAAGCAGGAAGAAAACAGAGAGAGAGAGAGAGAGAGAGAGAGAGAGAGAGAGAGAGATAGAGAGAGAGAGAGAGAGATTTTTTGAAAAAAAAAAGCAGGAGGTTTTTTAAAGTCCACACTGGATGAGAATTCAAATTTAACTGACAAAATACACATTTTATATTAAAATACAGCCATAAGATTGTTAACCAGTAGATATGCTTTTAAACACTGGCTTACCATTTCTCTACCTATAGATTTCTGTTTGGATTGTCTTTTAGCCATTAACTGATTGACTGCTTCAAGAAAGATGCTATAGCAAACTTTGCACCTCTTCAGAAATGTTGAGTCAAAGTTTTGTTTATAACAATGGCAATGCTTATTTTTTTTTTTTTTTTAAACCTGGTTGAATATTCTCTAACACACAGCACTGATATGAAAAATTATTAAAATTCCAAGAATGACTTGGGATAACTTATTTATATTCAGTGCTTCCTCGTGCATTGTCAGTTCCCTGATAAAGGAGCATACTGTACAGAAATTCTTTCTTCTTTCATAATAGCATACAGTAGCTTCTCATATACAAACAAACAGACCTGATCTGCAAAATATCTGTTTCTTTATTTTCAATGATATTGAGAAGTACTAGAAACTTTAGTTTTTTTTTTTGTAAAATCTGTTTATTTTAATTTGGTTCAAAAATCTTGGTCTCCAAATAATGTTACCAGATGAAGAATTGGTTCTCCAAATATGATTACATTTAAGTTCAAGTTAAATAATAATTTTAACTTAATGCTTTCAACAACCATGTTGGACAAGTTGCTCTCTATGAATTCTGTTAGATGGCCTTTTTGAGGTGGTCTTGGTAATGGAGAACTTTTAAATAAGCATCTCACAATAAAATTGCAGATTTCAAAGAGTCGTCATTTTATAATGCAGTCATTTACATCTGTGCTGGGACCTCATCGGTATTAATAGCAAAAAGATTTTAAACCTAATGTAAAAATTAGCAAATCTTGAGGAAAATTCACTTTAAAGCTTTAAAACTTGTTTTGTTTAGCCATTCAACAAGTTTGATGAAAGATTTTCACAGCAGTTTTAAAAGAGGAAAAAGTGATGCAAGTTTTGTTCATTAATATGATATTAGCATTAGCAAGGGCACATGATGCAAGAAAGCAAGCTTATGTTGTATAGCAGTTTCAATTTCACTTCAATGGCTTTAACATTACAAAACATGTCAGACAGTAATTTACCTTTTCCTTTTTTTTAAGTTTCATATTAAGCCCATTAAGGTATTTGCTTTGTCTACTAGAATACAGAGATATAAGATCCATTTATCATTCAATAACTATGGCACTGATTTATCACTTTTCTCTCATGAAATTTTTTTATTCCAATCATGGGTGAAAAAATATTTTCTAGACTACACTCCCATACTCAAATCATTTTCATGCTGAATAATAGAAAAGATTACCATACTCTGATTCAATGTCTTCTAGAAAATGCTAGAACTAAGAATGCACCAAATTATTGCACTGAACGATATGACAACATCCCTGTAATAACAAGCTATGACACTGTGCTGAGAATTCTTTAAGTATTCAATTGGAAGCTGTTTTGGAATAAATAATTCTTCTACCCTCTTTGTGTGGATTATCCAAAAAGATTATTACATCATTGCTCAGGCTTCCAGATCTCTCTCTCTCTCCTCACCATGAATATCTTTTATTTCCCTTCTCTCCACCCCCCATTCACCATTAGCAATAACACCAACCTTCTATTCTGCTATTATCTGAGAGCTTATGAGTCTGTTAAATAAATAAAAAATATTTCAAGAGATAAGTTGAACTCATCATTAAATCATTAGTTTAAATATGATGGTGATTTAGCTCCTTTGGTAGAAGGATTATATAATGTTTCATATAATCCATAAAGTAAGCGGTAACAATACAATCCAAAACAAAAATGTTTTGGATTGTATTGTTACCGCTTACAATCCAAAACAAAAATGTTTTAGATTGTATTGTTATTGCTTACTTTATACAAAAGGATAATGCATTTAACTGAATCAGCATGATGACATTAGTTAATATTAACGCTATCATGCAGGTGAATACTCTCCCACTTATTTCTTCAATTATATAATGTTATATTCATAGTTACTAGTACAGTCCATTCCGGTTATTTGGGACACATCGGGACTAGTGCATTTTGGCCCGATTAAGCGGTTGCCCCAATTATCCGAAGTTTCACGTAAATAGTTAAAAATACAATGTACCCCCCCCCTTTACAACTGGTTCACTGTAAATGTACAATCAAATCACGTTACGACAAACTCAACATAGTAAACGTATAGTTCACTATACGATATGCAGTAAGCGCCGGTCATTGTGATCACGTTTGTGAACTGAATTTTAATTCTATTAAACAGCAATTCTAATTAGCAAAAATAGGAGGAATATTATCCACAGGCTATAAAAGCAAAGATATATTAAGCACAAATTTACCCTTTATTACCTTACCAATTAAAAAATTAAATGATACATGAAAATTAGAATTAATACGTACTGTAATATGTACATACTAACTAGTTGACCTTTCCGTTCACTGACATTTGTGGTTGGGGGTTAAAATTCAAAACAGTAAAAAGATAAGAAATCAATAACAAAGAACATGGTACACACAAATTGCAAGTAACATGATATGCGCAAGTGAGAACGGAATAACAAGTTACGAATCTTTAGAAATAGGAATGAAGAAAAGATCATGAAAATTAATTTTTTTATATGACTGAAGATTTCATGGAAGTGTAAACACATTTCATCATAATAACCCACAGAATTCCAGCTGTCGGTATTATTGCAAATTCAGTAAGATCGAGTTTACTGTCCTTTTATGTTAGATTATTTTCTGTTAGATTTCACTAACAGAAAAGCCCAATAAATAGGTGACTGTTAATTGTTTTATGGTTGTGACCTCCATAATTTCGACCGAACCACATGGTACCGTCGGAGACAATCGTAGGGTAATCTCCAATGCTGCGGTCTCCTGCCCCGATTAAACGGCATGCTGTCCCAATTAAGAGAAGTAAACTCTGGCTATTTTTGCGATTGGTTTCTGTTTTTTAAGATTTGCCCCAAATAAACGGCTGCCTCGATTAACCGGTGGCCCAAATAACCGGAATCCACTGTATATTCTCAATCTTAAAACCTATGAAAAAAAATGGCAATTTTATATATAGGAATGAAGTAGGTTACTCTCATTTGAGGCTTTTAATCTTTTATCTTCAGGTTTTTTGTAATTATAACCAAGTAAGCAAAACAAAGAGAATACAGAGAAGAAGAGATTGGATGGGAAGGGTTTAACTAGCAAAGAAACTTTTCAATATGTGCAACAATAGTTCTGAAGTCAAAATAAACTACTATAACAAGGCCATGAAAGCTATACTAAACACCATTTTATTTTAAAGCAGAAAAATGTATAACTGTGCATGTTTGTTTCAAAAGACAAATTATTTTGAAATACCCTGAAATAATATTTAAAGATAAATCCTTTCATAAAAATTTAAGAGACAAATTTTATTATATTTGTCAAAATGATATTTCAGTTAATCACACAATTAAGAGCTGGGAGTATTATTACATACTGTTAATGAATACTGGTGACATTCTTTTATTATTGTCCAGGTAAAACCATCTCCTATGGGTTCAAAAAATACTTCTTCAAAGTTTCTCCACCATCCAAGGTTATAAGGATAAAAAAATATTTCTCCTTCTGGTCGGTATCGACTTAATGCCTGCAATATTTAAAACTAACATCAACCATTATAAAATAAAGCTGGAAATGAAATATTTTTAATTTAAACTAACTAAAACAGAGCCTACTGTCATATAAGCAACAGCTCAGGTACTCTAGATCTAGATTTTTCTTGTATTTTATAATAAATAAAATATATAAAATGTGAGAAATACTTAAAATATTTCTCATTTTTAATAATATAAATAAATAATTAAATAAATCAATATTTATCAATATTGATTTATTTCAAGATAGTTTATTTTTTATTTACTTAGTATTTACTAGTTAATGAAACAAAGACACTATTACACCATGCAAAAACTTTGTATAAGTTATTTATTGTAATGTTACCATTTATGAAATGGTAACCAGTCTAACAGACTAGTTACATTTAGGAGTCCTACTGAACCCAGTCATCAGGCCTAAACTATTAAGACAAACACTGCTGGAAACTGAATACAGATATTTCATTAACACTAAATATGTAGGCGCCTCCGTAGCCAGGTGGGAAGGAGCAGCGGTGCGTTAGCACACGCTTCTTGATTAGACCGGGGTTCGAGCCCGTCACCACCAAATATGGAGGATGCGGAAAGGTCAGGGAATGACCACCGCATATCCCGGAGCAATATGGCCTTAGTTGCTAATGCTCCTAAAAACCAAATAACAACAACAACAACTAAATATGTATTAATACTAAAATTTTGGTCCTTGAGGTTGTCACAGACATTCTCTCAGATATGTCAGACAAGCTGTACTTGCTACCTGGGAGTCTAAAATGCTGATGGAACTGATATTTGGGTGACACTCAAGTCAAGTGTACCCAATTTCAGCAAAGTCCTGACGGTCTGTGACAGCCAAATCCTCTGCTTGCACCTTCACGATGGTGGGACCGTTAGTAATCCTGGATATAACCTCCATGCACAAGCACACAGTGGGTGACCATCCAGGTATGAACCAACGTAAGCAGGGGTCAAGGTGTGGCACCAATACATGGAGGAATGCCGCCCCTCTGTGTTACCAGGCAGTGATAGTTGGTAGGTTACTCTCATCAACCTGTGCAATACCACCACTTTGCTTATTGGAGGCTTGAAGTGGTGGAACCCATGTTTAATCTCTAGAGCTAAGTTCTGGTCAACCCTTCCCTATCTCTTCCATCATGCAGTATGATTGATGACTTTTGAGGTTATGACAAACATCGTGGTGAGATCCAATCTTCCTTACATTTCGAGAGTACAGCTCTATAATGGTGTTTGCAGGCCGGTCACTAGTTAGTACACCGGACCGAACCTATTGGTAACTCTCTAGGAGGCTTCCGGATAAGCTAGTGTATAATCTTGCTAACTCTACTCTGCCAGATAGTGACAGGAGGGAGTCCAAGTAGTGTGTATGTGGGGTCATTGTCGAGGCCACGTTATGTCAAGGATCTGGGTACATTCTTACCATGTGTACACCATATCCAAAAATTTCATTACTTCATATATTATGTCCCACCCACTTTTTCTTACTATTGAATACACCATGAATTGCCAAACTAATAGAGTAAGCTTATCTGCAAAAAGATCTAAACCTTCCAAACACTTCCTAATTCATTTAACAAATATACGTGGTCTCAATTCTAATCTCAACAAGGTCCGTTTCCACTTGCAGTCTGCCACACCCCATACTTTTTCTGACAGAATCTCAGTTATCGGTTGATTCATCTACTGCTCATCTCAGTTGCCCAAATTATTCGCTGTATGATTCCTTTCAACTAAGGTGGTACTTGTGCGTATGTCCGTTCCGATATTCCCTGTCAAAGACTTGGTAATTTCGAATCTCCTATCTTTGATCTTCTCTGACTTAAAATCTCTCTATCTCATTGTGTCAAATTCATCTGTTGTCTCTACCGTTCTCCCAACTCCACTAATCACTTGGAGCTCTTTGACTTCCTCTCTTTGCAACTTGAATTTCTCCAGTCCAAATTTCCTAACAGTGAGGTAATTTTCCTTACTGATTTTAATGTTCACAACTCCAGCTGGCTTCCGTTTTCTAAACATACCGACCCAGCTGGTCGAGATGCTGAGGCTTTTGCAATTACTAATGACCACAGATTGTTCATTTACCTACAAGAATACCGGACAATCCTAACCATACAACCAACACGCCTGATCTTTTTCACACAAACAACCCTTCTAAATACACGATTGAAGTGAGAGGTCCTTTAGGCATATCAGATCACAACTTGGTGATTGTCTCTTCTCCAATGGAACCTTTATCTCATGGCTATTCTCAACTTCGTATTGTTTGGCATTATAAGAATGCAAAATGGAATGATCTGCGAGATTTCTTTTCTTCTTTTCCTTGGGCAGATTACTGTTTCAAAACTTCTGATGTCAACGTTTGCTCAGATCGTGTCAATGAAATTATTCTTGCAGGAATGGAATCCTTTATCCCACACTCCACTTTAAAATTTTGTCCTTTATCTAAATCTTGGTTTTCCAATAAATGTGCTAAGGCTGTTCAAGAGAAGAATGTTGCATATCGTAATTGGCTTGTTTCTAATTCTTCAGTTTCATTTTCTGCCTACACCAAAGCTCGCACCAATTGTAAAGCAGTTATTAATCAGTCCAAACTAGAGTTTGAACAGGCTAAGAGAACTTGCTTCTTGCCCTAATGGTAGCCGAGCATTCTGGTCTCTTGCCAAAGCTATTGGCCACAACTTTTGCCCATCTCTGCTCCCACCTCTGTCCAAACCAGATGTTTCTGTTGTCACTTCAGCCAAGGATAAAGCTGACCTGCTAGCATCCCATTTTTCTTCCAACTCATGTATTAATGATCTTGGTAAAACATCTCCCACCATTCCCAACACGCTCCCTTCAATGCCTCCTGTGGTCTTCCGTCTAAAGGATGTCAGAAGGATTTTGACGAATCTTGATGCTAAGAAAGCTCCAGGTCCTGACGGTATTTCTCCACTTGTTCTCAAAACCCGTGCTCCTGAACTTACTCCAGTTCTTTGCCACCTTTTTTCACTTTCTTATTCCAAAGGTTTTTTCCCTTCTGCTTAGAAATTTGCTCATATCCAGCCGGTTTCTAAAAAGGGTGACAAATCCCTCCTATCCAATTATCGTCCCATTGCAATTACTTCCTACTCTTTCTAAAGTAATAGAGAAATCAATTAACCGCTAACTCTTAAACTACCTAGAAACCGTCCATCTGATCAAAATCGCCAGTATGGATTCCATCAGTGTCGATCCACTGGTGATATTCTGGCTTATGTTACCCATTTATGGACAAATTCAATGGAAAATTTCAGTCAAACACAAGCAGTTGCTCTTGACATCTCAAAGATCATGTTTGACATAAAGGTCTTCTAAACAAGCTTCCATCTTATGGTTTGCCAACTGTTTTTTGTAATTGGTTATCCAGTTTTCTCTCTGATTGCTCACTGAGGGTGATGGTAGATGGCTCTCTGTCTTCTAACTTCTCCACTAATGCTGGTGTCCCCCAAGATTCAGTTCTTTCCCCAGCTATTTTCCTCTTGTATATTAATGACCTTCTTCCATTGAATGGAAATCCTATTCATAGTTTTGCTGATGATAGCACATTGCAATCCACTTTCCAATTTGAGAAATTGGTCCTGCTCAATCAGCTTCAACTTCTCGAATGAAAATCTGTTACTACTTCCTTAAATGCCGATCTCCAGGTAATTCTCCAGTGGGCAAAGACAACTTAGGTTTATTTCAATCCTTCTAAAACTGAGTCTTGTCTTGTCATATCTCGGAAAAAGGATTCTTTTGCTTCTATGCTTATCTTTGGTGACACTTCAATTACTAGCAAAATGATATATCTCTTTTGGAGATTACCCTGACTTCTAATCTCTCTTGGCACAAGCATATTACAAATATTGCTTCCTCTGCATCTAAAAGACTTGGTTTTCTCTTTCGCTCTCGGCGTTACTTTTCCTCCAAATAGCTGTTCACTCTTTACAAATTGCAAATCCACCCTACCATGGAATATTGTTCCCATATCTGGGATGGTGCCCTCTGTCAGGCTTCTTGACTCCATTCAGAAGAAGGCAGTTAGGTTAATTAATGATTCATCATTAACAGAGTCTCTCCACTCGCTGTCTCATAGATGTACTGTTTCTGCTGCATGCCTCCTCTACAGATATTTCCATGGGCACTGTTCTTCTGAACTGGCTTCTATAATTCCCGCTCTCTCTCTTTCAAAACAGTCCGAACACGTGCCGCCACCAGCCAACATCCATTTACTGTCCAACTTCAAACTCACAGAACCAACTTTTCATCTTCCTTGTTTATTCATTCAACTGCCGTTTTCTGGAACAACGTTCCTTCATATGCATTTCCTGAAAATTAGAGTCTACAGAAGTTCAGGTCCAATGTCAACAAATATCTTCTTTTGTCTTCTCAACCTCCAATCCAAGCACAGTACTAAGTACTACAGGTTCTAATACCTCTCGTGTTTGGGGTTTTCACAAAAAAAAAAAATTTCTGAATGAAATTTAGTATTAATGAAATAAATTCTTTATTTCATTAATACTAAAATGAAAAACTATAATATCCCCACAGTCTAATTATAAAAAGTTGCCTTCCTATTGAATCGATGTAAAACATGAGTGAAATGCATCTCGATTAAAACATTTCACAATATTTAAAATAACCAAAACAACAGATGCCAAATGTACAACAAAGCACTACATATAACAGAAAGATATAAAATTAAATCTATCATTATCACATAATAATACAATACTTGGTAATAAAATGGGAAGATTAGTGCTCAGAACATACTACACATAGGCACTGCATTTTTCATGCTCTCTTGTAGATTAATAAGCAGATCAAGCATTAACTTGTTTGATTGGGAAAATGCGAAAAGGTGAAGCTCAGGATAATGTGAAATTATCCTGAGCTTCCTCAATATTGTACTACCAACTATGTAATGCTCCCACTCAGAGCTGGAACTAGGCAATCCTATACGTGGGGCAAAAGTGTTATAAGTTCACACCATTACATGCAGGTAGTCAATCTTTCAGTAGCATAGCTAGGGTCACTGACGTCCGGGGGTACCCCCTTCCTCACCCCAATTGCTACGCCTCTGCAATCTTTATGAAATTATAAAAATTACTATTGCAACGGTCTACGATTTGCATATATTTATTAATAAAATAATTTAAATAATACAATGAATATAACAAAAGAAAAAGAAACTTACAAATATTTGTTTATATCTACAGAGAATTTAATTCTAAACTACAAAGAAAGTACGTATAACTACAAAGAAATTAGAAAACCACATATTTTGCATTTATATATCTAGTAAAAAATCATAGAAACAAAATATTGCAAAATATAGTACTTTTAACATTATAACAAACTAAAAATATGCAATGAAGGTGTATTATTTTAATTGAATTTTTCTCACTTTGAAGGACCTTTCACAAGAAGCTACTGATACAGGAAGGGTAAGAAAAATTCATACCACTATTTCTATATTTGGATAAGATTCTATTAGACAATACTCATGAATGAACTGGAGAAGTGGTAAAGGGGTTACAAATTTTATATCCTGATTTTTCAAATATCTGTTGAAATATCAATAGATAATTGAAATATTTTGTTTGTCCTCCAGTGCTAACCACAAATGAAGACAAACCAAAAAGCTCAGAGATGTGATGTCACAAAATGAGCCATACTTTATAGAAGTCTGTAATTGGATTTCTCTGTTATTTTCGAAATTTGTAAAACACTGTTCCTCCGTGATAATTTTTTCTGTAGGTGATTATAAATCCTGAATTTATAATTTTTTTCACTCTCACAAAAATTTCTAGAATCATATGTAGCACATACAAAGATAATGCTGTATTTATTTTAATAAAATTTTTATTTTTATTTTGAACAAAGAACACAAGTTGACCAGAAGCTTTTATCTGTGTTGGGAATACGCCTTAATCTTCTGACTAGTATGACTTCTTGGTATGTGGGATAGGTGATTGCATACGTCTTACGTTCCACTTACAATGTGGAACGGTAATCCCTTTAACCCTTAATTTGCACCCTCTAATTGCTTAAATTGCCTAAAAGCCAGAGGTGGAAACAAAGTATACAAAGTTAAGTCGCTCGTAATCCATTCATTATATGGAAATTTTCTTTATTCTACAGAACCTTTTTAAATGTAATTACCAAAAGGAATTCAAAAAATTCACCATAAAGTTCATTGAAAACAGATCCAACTGTGATTAAATCAAAAATGAAGCAATTTTAAAATATATAACTGGTCAGATGTGCCCTTAAAATGCTGCACCTGGGGCTGGTGCCCTGCTCGCCCCACCCTAGTTCCAGCTCTGCTTCTACTAGAGAAATATACTGTTACTTTACTTATTAGAAATGAAGTTCCACTTCATTTCTAATGAAGGTGGGATACACTGAAATGTCTTCCAAGACAGCCATTTCAGTGTATCCCACCTTATCAGTATGGACAGGTACCCCATTGGTGCAGAACCTGACAACCAGTTGTGATTTAATTCACAATTAAGAGAGAGAGATCAATACATTAATTATATTATACAGGAAACTCAAATTATGCATGATATTTCAATTTTCTTTTAATTTTCATTACTTGAATTTATGAAAGGCTTTTTAAGAAGAATCCATTCTCTATAAACTGAACTAAGCTTTCATCTCTCTTTCATCCTTTCAGCTTATTGTTTTGTTCAGTGTGTTTCCAACAATCTTTTTTTAACTTTTATGGTTCCTTCCTAGTAACTATAATTTTATCCATCCCATTATAATTAATTCATTTACTGGCAAATAATTTTATTTACATATTATTTATTAATTTAATTAAATTCATATTATTAGGCTAATTAAATTACAGTTCTCTCCAGTTATAATGCTGTCAAATAAACTGCAGATTTAGATGTAGTAATGGAGGCATGTGATGCAAGAATGCAAGCGTATGAGCTTACGAGCATCAGCCCAAAAAAAAAAAAAAATTCACACATCCATTCCATCTAAAAGTTTGTCCAGTTCCTCCTTGAATTTATTTAAGCTATCAACTTCTATAATGACAGATGGAAGTTTGTTCCAGCAATTAACTACCCGCTGGCTAAAGGCAAATTTCCACACATCTATTCTACAACTCTTTCCTCAATCTGAATTTATGCCCCCTCAGGTTCGTGATCTGAGCAAGCAGAAGAACCCCATCAGAATTCAGCATGTTCAATCTATTCAAGGCCTTATACACCTCAATCAGATTACCTCACAAGTGCCTAGTTTCCAGCCACTGCAATTTGCAGAACTTTAGCCTTTCTTGGTAAGAGGACCCCCTTCGTTTTCCTCATCAATCTAGTTGCCCTTCTCTGTACACACTCAAGCAACTCTACATCCTAAAATGGGACCTCCAGACCTGTAAGCAGTACTCAAAGCGTGACCTGACCACTGCTTATACAAATGGAAAATCAACTTTTCCCTACTAGCAAAATTTCTGTATATCATTGACAATGCCCCACGACCTGCTCTGGCAGCCTGTCTGCATTGCTCAGAAAACTTCATATCTGACTGCACAATTACTCCCAGATATTTTTCATTTTTTTACCACCCTAAGTGTAGTGCCACGCAGTTGGTACGTTTCTCTGGGGTTATTTCTACCCATATGCAGTACTTTGCATTTGTCAATGTTAAACTTCAGTTGTCACTAACATGGTTATCAGAATGTCTGCATTCCTCAGCATGCAAAATCCTAAAATGTTACTTTTTTTAAATACTGTAGTGCATTTTATATAATATTAATTTCATGATGTTAGTAAAATGTTCTCTACTTTATTATTCATATTCGATGTACAAACAATATACAGTAGATTCCGGTCATTTGGGACACATTGGGACTAGTGCATTTTGGCCCGATTAAGCAACTGCCCCAATTATCTGAAGTTTCACGTAAAAAAAGTTAAAAATACAATGGATCCCCACTTTACAATTGGTTTACTATACAATCAAATCACGTTACGATGGAGTCACCATAGTAAAGTACCGTTCACTATACGATGTGTAGTAAGCGCCAGTCATAATAATCGCGTTTATGAATTGAATTTTAATTCTATTAAACAGCTATTCTAATTAGCGAAAATAGGAGGAATATTATCCGCAGGCTATAAAAGTAAAGTATATTAAGCACAAATTTACCCATTATTACCTTTCCAATTACAAAATTAAATGATACATGAAAATCGGAAGAATATACGTGATAATCAGAATAATTAATACGTACTATCTAGATGTTTCTGTTCACTGACCTTTGTGGGTGGGGATTAAAATTTAAAACAGTAAAAAGATAAGCAATCAATAACAAAGAACACGGCACACACAAATTGCAAGTAACACGATATGCGCAAGTGAGAATGGAGTAACAAGTTACGAAGCTTTAAAAATAGGAATGAAGAGAAGATTCTGAAAATTAATTTTTTTATGATTGAAGATTCCATGGAAGTGTAAACACATTTCACCATAATAACCCACAGAATTCCAGCTGTCGGTATTATCGCAAATTCAATAAGATCGAGTTTACTATCTGTTTATGATAGATTGCACTAACAGAAAAGCCCAATAAACAGGTAACTGCTGATCGTTTTTGTTTTATAGTTGTGACCTCAAGAAATCTGGCCGAACCACGTGGTATGGTCGGAGACAATCGTAGGATAATCTCCAATGCTGTGGTCTCCTGCCCCGATTAAACAGCATGTTGTCCCAATTAAGCGAAGTAAACCCTGGCTATTTTCTCAATGTGGGTTCTGTTTTTTAAGATTTCCCCAAACAAACGGCTGCTCCGATTAGCTGGTGGCCCAAATAACCGGAATCCACTGTACACACAAAAAAAAAATTTCCAATATTTGAGTGTTCATTTATTCTTTAAATCATCTTATTAAATTTTATGTATTATAAGATGTATTATCAGTACATATTACAATAAGTAGGTAATTGTCACTCTGATATTTTCTACAGTTTTGGGTCTCATGAGTAATTGATAGTACTGAACTCTAGGTATAACAATTAAACTAAGAACTAACTTTAGATAGTTCTTAGTGCATATTAACATTATGCACGGAAGCACGATATCTTTTATACTGTGTAGGGGTCTGCAGGTCCCCCTTAATCTCTACACTATAACCAAAAGCACTATTTATTATTTTAATTACGAAGAAGTATTTCATGCTCACTGGTGTGGAACTCTTCAATGGTGGACAATGGGTCTCATGAATAATTAAATACATATGTACAACTTGTCTTGCTATAAGGTATGCTATTACAAACTATATATTGCAAACATTCCCAAAAAATGTCTTTCATCTGCGAGTCATTGCACCTCACTGATCTCTACATTCCTATTTTCTCCAGAAGCAGTCAGTGAATTGTAATAGAATGGGCAATTTCCACAGATGTGTTGTTTGCACTTCGTGTCATTTGTATAACCAGACTAACTGATTTAAGAATTGAAGGGGCAGCTTGCTCAACAAAGCCCAATCCTTTGGTCGTGATTTTATCCACTGTTTATCATTGTCATAACATTGCCAAAACTTACCCCATTTTCAAACTTATTTTTATCAACACATTATGCCATGATTAGTAAATACTATAGTAAAATTCAAAGATTATTAAATAAAAATTTACTGAAATCAAACATATGAGCAATATCATTTCATTTTTAATGGATGGAAGGAAGGAAGGAAGGAAGGGGGAAGGAACCTTCTTGTATTGGGCTGTTTTTTTAAAGAATGAATTTAAATGTAAGGTCAATTTGCCTAGCTTGCTTTTTTTCTCTTCTAAAATGAATCTGTAACTGCCCTTCAGTTTATCCAATTTCCTTTCAAGAATGCAGTCTTGGTGTCTGCAAGCTTGAAAGGAAATTTGGTGTCTAGATCCATGTCAGAAACCATATTCATCAAAACTTTAAAACTTCCATTTTTATTTCAATATTTAATTATTGCTGTTTTTCTTAAACTACCTTTTTTAGCACTTGTTTACAATATAGACAGTAAGAATGTGTGTGTGTGTGTGTGTGTGTGTGTGTGTGTGTGTGTGTGTGTGTGTGTGTGTGTGTGTGTGTGTGTGTGTGTGTGTGTGTGTGTGTGTGTAAATATATATATATATACAGGAATACCTCGCATAGTGCGGCTAATTTGTGCCAAAAATAAACCGAGCTGATCGAGGTATTAATAGTATGTATTTTAATGTAATGCATTCCGATAATTTGATTATATGGGTCGAGTTGCAAAAATATATGGGTTGTTTGTTTACTATAAATTGATGCACACGAAGTTCTTGCAAAAAAAGAAACTAAAATGATAAAAGTGAAAAATACTAGTAAGTACAGTAAAAATGATTTTTATTGCAGTATATACATACCAAAAGAATATAAGTGAAGTATGTACTGTATTTTAATTTTGAAAAATAACTGATCAGTTTAGTTTGCACAGTTTTTTATTCTTTTTATCTGCATAAATCTCTTTATAACATCGAATGTCATTTTGCAATGCCTGCCTTACTTTCATGCCTTGTTCGATGTTTGGATCTAGAAGAACACTCAGCGCCATTACATTTCTTCTTTTAACTCATATTTACGTATAAAAGCGTAACATTTTGAAAAAATAATCTTTAATAAAAATATTTGTATGGCTTACGCACAGTCAATGACCTCACCGCTCGGAATTTAGTGTTTACTAATTTATGAATGCTAGCAGAGTCCGTATATAATGTGAGTTGCGACAACAGTCACCGTGGCCTTGAATCCATAACGCATTTGCCTACGTGCTGGCATAATACATACATACATATGAAATGTATTGGTGTCTAACGCAATTAATTTTTTTTTCAATTTGTAAACCGTGCTGTTTGAAACCACACTATGCGAGGTATTCCTGTATATATAACTATATATAAACTTTGACATACAAAATATAACAAAATATGCACCATGTATTCACAGAAACTATAAACTGAAATGACACTAGTGAGAAAGAGTGCAATGTGGCAGCATATGGCTGCCCTACCCACAACCTCAAATTCTCTTGAAGGTAATGGAAACAAGGTGTACAATGGTCAATGTTCTTTGACAGTTGAACTGACTTACAGAAAAACAGAGAGTAGACAAATATATGAATGTAAAATAATACTTTAAGAGAAATTTTTAAAAAATCATGGCTATCAACTGAATATCTAATTATTTTAATACCAGCTGGCATTTTTTAAAACATTTCTGCACTGTTTCTAACTTTTATTCATACAGAAATACATACATAGAGCCTATGGAAAATATAAAAAATTCCCACAAACTATTATTAGACACTTTATTTGTCCAACATTTGGGAAAGGCACAGTTTCATCTCCAAAACATATTGCCCTAATTTTTATTTACTTTAACAGTATTTTCCTTGGCATATTACAACAAGTACATATTCAGCAATATTGCTAAAAGAGATGCAGACTGAACCAGTTTATTGGGAAAGGGGGTGGGTGTTAGATTTCAGCAGTAACATTTGTAAATGTGACCTATTAAATGGTTTCATGTTGCAATTTTTACTGCATAAGCTTTTTTACTGCATAAGCTAAAAATCAATACGATTGATAGCTGGAAATCTTGGACAGTCTATTATTGAAAACAGTGAACATTCAGTCACTCGTTAACATCTCGGCCATAATAGGCATGCTGCATTAGATCATAGCCACATGACTATCCACAACTCAGAGGTACATCTTCTAAAAGAATAGAGAATGTTTCCCAGAGATATAATGTATCAAAAAAAAAAAAAAAACTGTTGACACTAAACCTATGCTTGCTAATTGGGCAGTGAGAGTTTTCCAATGATGATATATAAAGATTATGTAAGTTAGTATTTCACTGTTCTAGTGAAATGAGCTTTTTCCATCCACCATTTATGAAATCAGGATCACTGTAGCTTCATGCAAAAGCTAGCAGCAGGGTTGTGACCAACAGTATCTTCAGGTGCTACTCCTTACACCTATTGTACATAGTATGTATAACAGATGTAACCTTACCCTCTGCAACACATGCCAACTATTACATGAAATTACTATGCAGACAGACCTAGCAAATGCTATTCTGTGATTATAGCATTAAAGGTACACCATAATTCTAATGTATTCACATTCTGCAAGCTATCTCCCCAATTACCTCTGTAATTGGGGAGATAGCTTAAGGTGCCATGTAGCACCTTGAGCTGTCAATCTCCTTCTCTGAAATTAAAACCTGTTCCTCTGCCTTTAACAACTGCTACTTCTCTCCTCATCATCCAACTGAGAACTCTGTGATCACTCCCTGCTAATGGTTCTTGTAATGTCAGCCCCATGATTTCATCTGGTTCATGGATGACAATTAAGTCTAAAATATTCTTTCCCCTAGTATTTTCACTAACATGCTGACACAAATAATACTCACCTAGTTTATTTTAAAATTTTTTTCCCTGTGATGTTTCCCTCCAATTTGTCCCAATCGATTAGGGTGGGGAACTGAAATCACCCAAAATATGACACTCACACTTGCTTGCCCATTCTATTGGCATGTAGAGGCCCTCATCACAATATTCATAATTTTCCAGTCTGAGATTACTCCCACTCTCCTTATATCTTTGCTTCAAACTATCCCACACCACAGATTCTATACTAGCATGCATAATTTTGAAATCTGTAAAACGTTTTTGACACACTCAAGCTGCTTTTGATAAGAAGCATGACCCTCCATTTCTTCTATCTTCCTTATGTTTTCTAAATACATTGTATATACCAAAATGAAATAATTCGTCATCCTTTACTTCTGAATAGCAGCACACCATTTCTGTTAACCCTAATACGTCAGTGGTAGTTGTCCTAACCACGAGTTCAAATTCACTCATTTTATTGATGACACTCCTAATATTGCAAACACAGTTAAGACTAAATGTTCTCATATAGTTCACTACCCTGACATACCCTTTAAAGTCATTTAAGCTCATTAGCTTCGCACTCATTTTGAAATGTCACTATTCTCAGAGCATCTTGCCAATATCATTTATTGCAGCATCAAACAAGAACTCTTGAGATGTGTGGAAACATATTTTGACCCACATTATCAAATAAACACAAATCTACATTACCTCTATTCTCTCCCCCAGCTATCACTGGTTTCCCCAGAACCCTTAAGGTATCCTCAATGATACTAACAAAACACCTTGCACCACTTTGTTCAAGTGTATCCTTTACAAAATAGACTCCTTATACCTACAAGTGTGGACCATGCTGATTAAAATTTGAATATTGCTAATTTCATGCCTTCCAACTTCACCTGCAGTTTCTCCTCAGTGTGAAGGGTCTTCCCTAAATATCAATCCAAAGCACCTTTCGATTCATCTGCAACATCAGCAGGGTTATCTATAATTTCCCTACATCCATCATGCAAGGGTCTGATCTGGTTTGCTATTTTCTTCTTAGTATTCACATACAAGAAAAACTACTTTTCTGCATTCTTTGCTCTCTTAGCCAGCAATTTCTCATAATCTACATTTGGCTGACTAACCTTTCCTGTAGTTTTGTTACAGATCAATTTGTAGCTGCTTATGTAAGCATCAGTACTTTTTATCACTTTAACTTTTACATACCATCCTTTTCTGCTCTATTAAACTGGGTAGTTCATTATTCATCCCTCACAGAATCCTCATTGTGATACATTTTAATGGTATATATGCTTTCAAGACTTCTGTGACTATAGCTTTAAAGTTATACCATAATTCTAATGTATTTGCACTCCGTGAACTATCTCTCCAGTTGATAGAGGCTATATAGTAACTTAAGTTGTCGTAATCTCCATTCCTAAAATTGAAACCTATCCTTTTCCTTTAACAACTGCTACCTCACTCCTCATCATCCAACATTTCATCCTTTTTCAACCTTTCATCATGCAACCTCATCATCCTTTGGTCTGGGTAAGAGTTTATTACCATGTTGGCCAGAATTTTGTAGCTCCGGCGAATGCTAAGTTCTAATATATATATTTAGTCATTTTATTGACTTAATTGTTATACTAATTGTTCCACAACTGTTATATTAAATTATTTTCTATAAATAGCTTTATAGTCCTAGTCAAGCTCTTTGGTTTATTTGAATTTAGATGAGCAATTTTGAAAGTTAATACTTAGTGTCCGTAGATCTTACCATTCGTAACTTGCAGCCATTGTTATATGATACGGAACAGAGTAACATAATTCCCGAACTTCTAGAGTAAGGTTTAACGTAAAACTAAATAGAGAAATACATAGCACTGTATTAGAAATCTGTTAGATTAGAATAGTATTATCATTTAATCAGTAAAATTTATTAACCTTATTAAATAATTATTTTTTGTTTCATTGTTAATTAAATTATACTTAAATGGAATCATGACCCAGAGTAGAGCAGCAAATCAATGATTACAGAATAGCCACAGTGCTGTGGCTCGGGGGAGAAATGAAGGGGACCATTCTCCAATGCATCACAGTCTAAAAAAGTGTGAAATGTTTGCAGACCTGTCTGGAACAAGACATGATCTAGCAAAGGAGTATGCCTTTTTGTATACTAGGTGCAGAGACTGAAGAAATTAGGCACCAACTCAGCTTTCTAATGGGTGCCTATGAGAGTTTGGGGTGAAAATTAGATGCCCTCGAAGAAATTAATATAAGGGGACCTTCAAGCTCTCGCGTTCCTAACTCAATGCCAGAGTTTTTTTCTACAGCAACATGTTCGAGGTGCAACCAGAGGGAGTAATACACTTTATCTGATTATCAGCAGTGATTATTCATACATTAATAATTTGCAGATAAACCACTAGGTAACAGTGATCAAAGTGTACTGATGTGCAGTTTACTTAAAGATGTAACTACCATCAAGGGTAAAGGGAAGGGTTTTTGTTTTCATAAAAGTGACTACAGTGGTTTCAGACAGTTTTTAATTTCTATCAGGGTGATCAACTGATGATGTCACCAACAGTGAATTCTCAATTGGAAGCCTTCAGAGACTTAATCTTGGAGGCTACTAGGCTTTTCATACCAACTAAGAAAATGTTCAAGGTTCAGGCCTAAATGGATGTCAGATGAATTAATGAGGCTCATAGCAGAGAATAAAAATGCATGGGATGCATATAAATTATCAGGCAACACAGAAGCCTACGGCAGATATAAGTTAGTCTGTAATCAAGTCACAAAGGAGGTTAGGTAGGCAAACACAGATTACGAGAAATCTTTGGCAAAGGATGCAAAGAAAAACAGTAAAGAGTTCTTTACTTATGTAAACTCTAGAAGGAAGAGGATGAATCAGATTGGTCCAATTAACATAAATAGTTCAACTATTGATGATCCTGCTTAAGTAGCTGATAAACTGAATGAGTATTTTGCATCTACATTTGCACATGAGAAGTTATTCAAGGAGGGATATGCTAGAAGTTTACCAAACTAACAAGGAGCTAAGTGATTTTGTAATAACTGAGAGCAAAGTGGAGGAGAAATTGTTGAAGTTAAACATAAAAAAGGCACCTGGGGCAGATGGCATATATCCAGTTATATTGAAGGAGGCAACAAGGGAAGTAAGCAAAAAACCTCAGTCATATTTAACCCCAGGGGCTTACATCTGGTAAGTATGGACTTGATACATCCACTCTCTCTCTCTCTCTCTCAGGGTAACTCGGGAATTTTTTTTTTTTTTTTTTTGGCTGGTGCAGCATAAGCCTCAGACTTCGGTGCACCATGTAGCTAATAATATAATAATAATTATGGGAGCATCCTGAGAGTCAGGGAAGGTCCCCATGGACCGGAGACATGCAAATGTATCCCCAATTCACAAAGGGGTACAAAGGGTGACACAAATAAGTATAGACCTCTTAGTTTAAATTCTTTTCTGGGGAAAATAATTGAGGCGCTGGTTAAAGAGGTGATACAGGATCACCTAGACAAGACTGCAGTAATTGTTCAGAAACAGCATGGGTTTGTTAAGGGGAAGTCTTGTCTGACCAATTTTATAGAAAGTTGATCTGTAATCAAGTCACAAAGGAGGTTAGGTAGGCAAAGGCAGATTACGAGAAATCTTTGGCAAGGGATGCAAAGAGTTCTTTACTTATGTAAACTCTAGAAGGAAGGGGATGAATCAGATTGGTCCACTTGATATCGATGGGTCAACTGTTGATGACCCTGCTCAGGTAGCTAACAAACTAAATGAATATTTTGCATCGACATTCACACATGAGGAGTTATTCAGCGAGGGGAATGCCAGAGGTGTATTCAACTCTGGCAGTAAGCTAGAGAATCTTCTAATAACTGAGAGTAAAGTGGAGGAGAAATTGTTGAAGATAAACACAAGAAAGGCACCTGGGGGTGGATGGGATCTATCTAGTTATATTAAGAGGCAGCAAACCCTTAGCCATAATTATGAGAGCTTCCTTGGACTCAGGGGAAGTACCCATGGACTGGAGATGTGCAAATGTGACCCCAATTCACAAAGGAGGATCAAAGGGCGACACAAGTAATTATAGACCTGTTAGTTTAACTTCTGTTCCCGGAAAATTAATGGAGGCACTGATTAAAGAAGCACTGCAGGATCATTTAGACAAGACTTCAGTTATAGCTCGGACACAGCATGGTTTTGTTAAGGGGAAGTCTTGCCTGACCAATTTAATTGGATACTATGATGCAGTCACAAAAGAACTGGATGCAGGGAATAACTTTGATATTATATATTTGGATCTTAGAAAGGCTTTTGATACTGTTGCACAAATTGGAGCAGTGTGGCATTGGAGGCAAATTGCTGCTATGGATAAAGGGATGGTTGAGGGGAAGAAGACAGAGTGGTAATCTGTCTTCTGACGTGCGGAAATTTGCCTTTAGCCAGCGGGTGGTTGGTTGGTGGAACAGACTGCCATCCCTTGTGGTGGAGGTTGATAGCCTAAATAAGTTTAAGGCTCAGCTGGACAGGTATTTTGAACGAACAGAGGGTTGAAGTGGAAGTGGGTTTTTTTTTTTTTTTTTTTTTTTTTGGCTGATGCTGCATAAGCTTGCTTTCTTGCATCAAATGCCTCTACTAATGCTAATGCTAATATAGGTAGCAGTAACCCAAGAGAAACGTACCAACTGTGTGGTACTACACTCATGGAGGTGGAGAATGCAAAAGACATGGGGGTAGTTGTGCAGTCAGATATAAAGTTCTCTGAGCAGTGCAGATGGGCTGCCAGAGCAGGTCATGGAGCTTTGTCAATGACATATAGGAGAGGCTAGAAGAGACAAGAAGGTGATTATCCCATTGTATAAGGCAATGGTCAGGCCACAACTTGAATACTGCATACAAATCTGGAGGCCTCATTTTAGGAAGGATGCTGAGTTGCTAGAATGAATAGGGCAACAAGATTGATAAGAGGAACAAAGCAGTGTGCTTATGAAGAAAGGCTTAAGTTCTGTGGCTAATGATTCCTGTACTGTTAATCCTATGCCATTATCTGGCTCATTGGAGATGATCGGGTCTAGAATATATTTTCCCCTGATTCTTTCCCTAAGATGATTTAAAAATTTTGTTCTCCCTGGTTACTTTCCTCTTGCACTTGCTTGGAGCAAGTGCAATTAGGGACAAAATTGAAATAGCCCATAATAAGACCTTCACATTTGTATGTAGAGGCTCTCATTGTAATCTTCACAACCTTCTGATCTGTAGATTATTCCTACTCTCATTATACCTTTGCTTCCAGCTAACTCCCACCACAAAGATTCTGGGCTAGCATGCATGACTTCTGAATCTTGGAGAGCTTTTGTCACACTCAGGCTGATTTTGATAAAAAAGTAGAATCCCATCATCCCTTCTATATTCTCTTTCCTCCCTAAATGCATTGTACAGTGAAAATTGTGATCCACTATTTCTGAGTGGCACCACATTTCCATTAGCCCTATTTTGTCGGTGTTAACCGTTCGAAGCAAATTAAATTCAAACTACCAACCAAGATTTCAAATTCACTAATTTCATTAACAACGCTCCTGGCCTTACTGTATACCCAATTAAAACTAAAAGTTACAATTCCAGCTGTTGTGCCAACAAACGAGAAATCATGAAATGTATGCAAGCAATACTTTGATCCATATCATCAAATAAATGCATATCTGTATTACTGCTGTTCCTACTCTCAACAAAGGATGAATGTTACAGCAACAGAACATGATGTGTAGTGATGAACCATGCTATACGGTCCAGGCATAAGATAGATAGATCTGAATGTGATACATACCTAAAGAACATTTTCATCCAGATTGTACTGCACCACCAACAGCAAAGTCTGGTTGGTGTTAGGATGATGGTGTGATGCCTATTTTAGGTGGGTTTGGACTCAGTCCATTGGTTTTTGTCAAAAAAAACATAAATGTAGCTATCTGTTAAAATAATCTGAACAATTCTGATTCTAACTTGTCTGCATTGTGGAAATTCTTTGGAGAAGGGCTGTTGTATCAGCACGATAATTCTTTATGTTACAAAGCACAGTCAGTACAACAGATGAATAATATGGCAAATCTGCCCATTTCCAGCCCAGATCTGAATTTAATTGAACACCTTTTGTTATGTTTTGGAACAATAATTGACAGCCAGAACAAGATGTTATGTTCTGGTTCAGGCATATAACTAGTTACAGTGTCTTATGGGAGGAGCAGAGCAAGATTCCAGTCACCACATACCAAAATCTTATAGAAACTGCTGCTCAGAGGAAAGGATAGAAATTGTAATGTAAAGATATTTGATCATGTTACAATAGCAATTCAATTTGTTTATTTTTAATTCAATTAACATAATTCATATACAATGTTATAATACCATTTAATTATAACTTTATTATAATGTTACTTTCCTTAAGAAGCATCAACATTTCAGCACTTTTTTCACCTTGCTAAAAATAGCATGGCACACATTGATTTAACTTCAAATTTATGTGGGATTTAGTCCACTTGGCTTTACAATTTATTGGACACGCAATGGTCCTAATTCTGATAGTTTAATTTTGAAACCATTTTTAAAAATTGCATTTAAAGTAAACCAATATGATAAATGAGCTTTGCATCTGCTTCAAATGAACTTACTTCACCAAGTCATCAGATCATCTCTGCTTACTTTGTGGTTCGATTATCCATCTTCAATACATTAAAGACAAGAAAAATGCTACACTTTTAAAGTTTCTTTTAACGTTTGCCAACCTAGGCTAGAATCTGTTATTGTCATTCATATGGGAATTTTACTAAAAAAAATTGTTAATGTAATAAAATTTATCTATTGGGATATGATCTGAATTTAACTATGCATAATAAAATTTCTCGCCATGTCTTCATTTGCTTCTACTAGGTTCTCCTTAGCTAGTTTCCTCTATCAATTGTCACCGCTCCAGAATTCTCTGACCAAATTATTTAACAAGTCAGTTCAACAAATACTTTATTTTAAAATCATATATTTAATATTTTGTGCAATATATTATTATACATTTTTATTATTTTTGCATTCTTAAACAGAATGCAACACTATCATTGGGAGTTCTATTAATTACTGAGTGTGTGTATAGAAGCTGAATATCACATTTTATTATAAATTTTAATCACTAATCTTAAAAGTACATTATCCCCTCCAGCAGAATTGCTGAAAAAAAAAAAGGGGGGGGATTCACAAGTAAATATATGGTGGATTTTGTCCCCCCATTCAAAATGTCTGGAATAATATGGCTTCCAATAAATTATTTTCTTCTAAAATTTGTTACCATAAAATATAGGTGCATAAGGCAAGAACAGGTATTTTCAAAAATGATTCATTATAAGCAGCACACACTTTTTCTCCTTTGTGCATAACAAAAGTCACAGCAAAGAACTCTATTTGACAGCTTTTTAAAGCACATTCCATTAGAATTTGACTACATCAAAATCAGCACAGCAAAATTCATAAAGAAACAACAAGTAAGTAGAACTTTGGGAAAATATGTTACACAGGTAATCAGCTGTTGTGTGTGTATATTGTTTATTTACTTATTTATTGTTTATTTTCTAATTTTCATGATTATTTCTCTATATTCTTTATTATTATTTCTGCACAATTATTATTAGGTGCTGAGCAGAAGTGTATACACTACATGTAGGCCATACTTTCAGATCTCTTCAGGCATTGAAAACAATCAATGAAGTTTACATAAACATTATATTCTGTACACTTTTGAACACATGTATATATATGTGTGTCAGATTCTGAACAATTACAAAGTTGTGAATGTCTGAATTTCAAAACTATGATGATTATTATTAGTAGAGGCATATGGTGCAAGAAAGCAAGCTTATATAGCATCAGACAAAAAAAAAAAACCCTTCCCATTTTACCCATCCATTCACTCCAAATATTTGTCCAGTTCTGCCACAAACTTTTTAAGTTGTTCACGTCCACTACAACAGATGAAAGTTTGATCCAACTATCAACCACCCGCTGGCTAAAGGTAAATTTCTGCACATCTATTCTACAATTGTATTTCCTCAATTTGAAACTGTGCTGCCTTCCTTAGGTTCTCAATCTGGGCAAGAGGAAGAATCCTATCAGCACTGAGCTTGCTCAAAACCATCAAGGCCTTATACACCTTAATTAGATCACCTCGCAGGAGCCCAGTATCCAGATGCTGCAATTTGCAGAGCTTAAGTCTTTCTTTCTAAGAGCAACCCTTGTTTCTTTCACCAATCTCGTTGCCCTTCTCTTTACTTGTTCGAGTAGCTCTACATCCTACAGTGAGGCCTCCAGACCTCTATACAGTACTCAAGGTGTGGCCTGACCATTGCCTTATACAAGGGAATAATCACCTCCTTATCCCTGCTAGAAAAATTCCTGTATATCATTGACAAGACACCATGAGTTATTCTTGCAGACTGTCTGCACCGTTCAGAAAACTTCTTATCTGACTGCACAATTATCCCAAGGTCCTTTTCATTCTCCACTACTCCGAGTGTATTACTACTCAGTTAGCGTTACTCTGGGAGGTACTGTTCCCCATAAGCGGTACTTTACATTTGTCAATGTTAAACTTCAATTGCCACTCCTCAGCCCATCTGCTCAACTTTTCCAGATCCTGTTGCAGTAGTGTACTATCATTACTGTCATTAAGAGCCCTACTAACCTTTGCATCATCTGCAAATTTAGACATTAACCCTGATATACCTTCATCAATATTACTCATAAATATAGAAAACAACAATGGGCCCAACGCCGAACCCTGGGGGACACCAATAATAACATTAGTCCACAAAGAGCAGTGTCCACTGATTACCACTCTCTGTCTTCTCCCACTCAACCAGCCTTTTATCCATTGTAGCAATTTGCCTTTAATACCATTCTGCTCCAATCTGTAGTCTTCCATGTGTAATAGTATCAAAAGCTTTCCTAAAATCCAAGTATATGATATCAAAATTATTTTTTGCATCCAGTTCCTTTGCGACCACATCATAGTAACCAATCAAATTTGTCAGACAGTATTCCCCCTTAACAAGCCCATGCTGTGTCTGAACTATTAGCTGCAGTCTTGTCCAGATGATCATGCATTGCTTCTGTCACCCTTTGATTCCTCTTTGTGAATTGGGGATACATTGCACATATCCAGTCCATGAGCACCTCCCCTGAATCTAGGCAAGATTTCAAAATTATGGCTAAGGGTTTGCTTATTTCCTTTGCTGCTTCCTTTAATATAACTGGATAGATCCCACCCACCTCAGGTGCCTTTCTTATATTCAATTTCAACAATTTCTCCTCCTTTTGTTCTCATTTATTACAAAATCAATCAAAATCTGACCAGAGGTTGATAAGCTTCTGGCCTTCACTTCCCTACAGACTTCCTCGTGTGTGAATGAGATTGCAAAATACTCATTCAGTCTGTCAACTACCTCAGCAGGTTCATCAGCATTCGCCCCATTGATATCAAGTAGATATGATTCATCCCCTTCCTTCTAGAGTTTACATAAGTAAAGAACTCTTTGCATCCTTTCCCAAAGCTTTCTCACATCTGCCTTCGCTTGCCTAACGTCCTTTGTGACTTTATTGCAGACTATCATATCTACCATAGGCATCTGTGTCTCCTGATAATTTATATGCATCCCATGCATTTTTCTTCTCTGCCACAAGTCTCATTAGTTCATCTGACATCCACTTAGGTCTAAACTTTAACAGTATTTCTTAGTTGGTATGAAAAGCCTAGTAGCTTACAGGATTGATTCCTTGAATGCTTTCCATTTAGAATTTGCTGTTGGTAATATCATCAGTTGGTCCCACAGTATAGAATTTAAAAAATCTCTGAGACCACTGTAGTCACCTTTATGAAAGCAAAAACCCTTCCCTTTACCCCTAATGGTAGTTACATCTTTAAGTAAATCCCAAATCAGTACACTGTGATCACTGTCACCTAATGGTGACAGTGATCACAGTATCTTCATGCAGATTCTTAATGCATGAAGAATCACTGCTCATAATCAGATCGAAAGTATTACTCCCCCATGGTTGCCTCTCGAACATGCTGCTGTAAAAAACAATCCTCCAATAAATTCACAAAAGTCTTGCTAGCATGTGAGTAACCAACCCACAAGTTCCAATCTATATCTGGGAAGTTAAAATACCCCAAGATAAATTAAAATACACACTAAGATAATCCAATTTACTGGCCCACTCTATTTCTCTGTATTGTTATTTGGTTTTTTTTTTTTTTTTTTTAGGAGCATTAGCAACTAAGGCCATATTGCTCCGGGGATGTGCAGTGGTCATTCTCTGACCTTTCGCATCCTCTGTATTTGGTGCTAACAGTTTTCTGACCTATCTAACACTGCCTCAATAGCATCAGCAAATACTCTTGCACCCTTTCTATTTAAGTGCATCCCATCCCTGTAGAAATAATCTCTCCTGTTAACAAGCACAGACCACACTAAGAAAAATTCTACCCCATGAGCCTTGCACCATCTTTCCAGGCCAAATTGATTGAAAAGGCTCTCATCATATACTCCCTCCTCTTGTGTCCAGGTAGAATTGCAGACACTTTCAAATTTCACCCTAACTTGTGACTTTTTTTTTCAACATTGACCTGTACTTGTTAAGTAAGTCTGGAGATCTGCTCAATGTTATTAGCGCCAACGTGTACAACAGTATCACCCAACAGTATCACCCTCTGTGTCATAAACTTTTGTCCCTGGCAGACATACCCTGGTCCTGTTCCACCTATCCTTTCTGCACAATATATTTCCCATCTCCCTGACAATAACTAGCTCCTGTGGGACCAGAGCATTCTGCCCTGAAAGTTGCCGCTGTGTTGCCTGATGAACAAAAGTGAGCTCTGATATTGATTTCAGCAGGTGAAAGTTTGATGGGGCCCCCCCATTTCAATTCCTTCAAGGGCATCTACCCTACTCTTCAAACTCTCACAGATGCCTATCAGAATGCTGAGTTGGTGCCTAATTTCTTGACACTGTGCACAGAGCACACACAAAGACATCCTCCTTGGCTAGATCATGTCCTATTCTGGAAAGGTCCACAAACATTTCACAAGTTTCACAGGCTGTGAAACTTGTTTTAGGCTATGATGCATTGGAGAATTACCCCCCCCACTTCAGTTCTCCTCCGAGCCATGACACTCCAGCTACTTTGTGCACGTTCCTTTGCTGCTGAAGCATGATTTCCTTTTAAATACAATGTAATTAATTAACAATGAAAATTAATAAGGTTAATAAATTTAATTGATTATACTATACAATGCTATACTACGTTAATACAGTAATACGTATTCTGCTATATAGTTTTATATTATGCCTTGGCTATCAAATTACACTATACTGTAACAATCACAATGTTATATTAGTTATATCCTTAGCTAAATACAAAAGATATAGGCCCAAAAGGTGATTAAACCTTCAAAATATTTATTTATTACAATTAAAATCCTACTATTATGGAGTTTTTAGTGGTAAATTCACAAAGAAATAAGAATAATAAGGAGACTTATTATTCTTACTGTTAACATAATGTTAATATATAAGGATATATATATATATATATATAACCATTCAAAATTATAAAGGTTTATAAAAGTTTTTTTGTTGTTTTCAGATCCTGAATCAATCCTGAAATATGTTATGAAACACTCTGTACAGTGGACATGTTTATACTCTGGCATGACCCCATAAAGTAAGAGGAGTTTATAGTTAAACTTTTTTTTTTTTTTTTTTTTTTTTTTGAAAATACAATCATTACCATATTTTACAGCCAAGTGGGCTGAACTCAGCTACTTCTGGCTTAAAATAAATTTTTCATATATACACCAGGATGATCACACAGGGTCTAGGTGTTTATAAGACAGAAAAAACTATAAAACTACTTGGGCAATCATATGGGTCCAAACTATGATCATGAGCAGTCATGAGCTCAAAACCATAATCAACTGGAATATATATGCTGCTATTGTACTCAAGCAGTGACACCTGGCTTGTAAGTTAAGCCTAAAATAAATTCTGCTTATGCTCCAGGACAGCCAGCCAGCCATATATAGTCAGAGGAGTTTAAGATAGAAAAAAATAACTGTTTAGTGGTCACATGAGCTTGAACCAGGGTCAACCAAAATGTGTACACTACTGTACAGGTATACCTCATGTTTTAAGTTCCTCAAAAATGAGTCAAAATGAAATGCAATTAAGTGGAATGTGCAGAATATGGAATATATATACTTTTTCATTATTTTTATTTTTAAGTTATTTAAGTTATTTTTAATGAATTATAGTGCTGAAATTATAGCAAAAATGAAAAATAAGAATTATATAAAATGAAAGAATGAAAATTAATATCATTTCAAATTTTTTTAGCTCAACTGCTTCTATTAGCTCCTTTATTCTCTTTCTACTTTGGGGGGGGGGGGACCTAGTGTCTCCATCAACAAGTCAGGGTTGGTTGATTCATTTAGAGATTTCTTAGGCACATCAGCAACTATGGCCATAGTGTGCCAAACCAGTCAAGGAGTGAAATGTACATAAAAAGCACAATTATACACATAACACAATTATTATACATATTAAGAACACACATTTCCTTCTATAATATTCATAAATTAATAATACAATTTTATATGACAAACTGTAATGTTAATATTTCCTTCACAAATCTGTCAAAGGTGTTAATAGTTTAAAAATATCAACATGAAAGTCTCAGAGTAGTCTTACCCTGACAAAGTGACAGTTCTCTGCTGTACAGTAGTCATAGATAGTCAAGCTGTATAGTAGTCATAGATAGTCAAGTATCCAATACACCTACCTTAGTCACAATCCAAGACTCAATACTGGTTTCATTCCTTAGTATAGATTTTATCTGAAAACAGGAATTCCATATTTTTATATATGTCTATACACTGCTTATGTGCACACACGCGCGCACGCACGCACACACACGCGCGCACACACACGCATGCACCATAAAAAATATTTTTAATCACATAAATATGATACTAAAAAGCTGCTACCAAATTGATAAAAATATTTTTTAAAGAAACTCCATAGTCATTTTAAAAATGACTATGGAGTTTTTGATGGTAAATTCACAAAGAAATAAGAATAATGAGGAAACTTATTATTCTTTTTGAGGTATATAGAATAATAAGTTATTAGTAAAAGAAAAAAAAGATACAAATTAGGCCTTTGCTATGTCGACCAAACAATCAAAAAAAAAAAAAAAAAAAAAAAACTTTGTCCTGTACAACCCATATCCCTTTTACTTTTCAAAGTACCCAATCCAGTTGCCCCTTAAAACTCACCAAACTGTCAATGTCAACCACCAGGGAAGGCAGTTTATTTCAGTGATTGATAACACGCAGACCAAACTATGAACTCAACAGTTTATATTTATGTCCACTCCCAACCACTGGTTTTGTGTCCTATTTCAATGTGAAAATTCTACCATCGTTCAATTTGCTTCACCCTCTCACAGCCTTATACATCTCAATTAGATCCCTCCCTTCCTCCACATGCTTTGTATCCAATCTCTGTAACTTACACCTCTATAATCTCTTCTCATATGGGTGCCTCTTTGTAAATCTCACCAGATAAGTCTTATCTTTGGGCCCATTCAAGAGGCTAAATGTGTTTCTTTCAATACAGCCTTTAAACCTAAACAATATTCCAAATGCAGTCTCATCACTGAATCCTATAATAAGCGACTTCTCCCTAGGTGAAAAGTTAAGGTAAATCACTGTGATCTGGCGCTCTGATATTGATTTCGGACACTATGAATCTTCCCAGACACCTGCTCACACTGCATACTAACTTTTACCAGACATGAAGGTTAACATGTAGCTCTAACACTTGCAATAAATCAATAATTCCCTGATGGTTGACATAACAATACGTGTTAATGAGTTACATTAAATGTAACTCATTAACATTAATGAGTTACATTTAATGTAACTCATTCTCAACATTGAGAAAATGTCTGGTAGTATGTGTGTATACCCACTAAAATACATTTCTAGACTTACCTGAACAACAAAAAGTCCTCCAACTGCAATTACAACACCAATGGCCAGGCCCAAACTGAATACAGTAAATATCAATGGATATAATGACAAGTAGACTATATGTTCCTTGTCTCCATGATATAAGTACCATGTCTGTAAAAAATATATTAAACAATAAGATATTCACCTTTTGTTTAGTACAGTTAAAAGTGGTTTCCAAAAAGTATTAACTAGTCAATATATATAATGCATTACATTTCAGGTGCACAAAGCCGGAACTAGGGTGGGCCGAATGGGGCCACCAGTCCGAGGTGCAGCATTTTAAGGGTGCATTCAACCAGTTATATTTTAAAATTGCTTCATTTTGGATTTAATTACAGTCGGACCTGTGTTTAACAAACTTCTTTATAGCGAATTTTTTGAATTCCTTTTGGTAATTACATTTAAAAGTTTCTGTAGAATGAAAAAAATTTCCATATAACAAACGGATTACGAGTGACTTAAATTTGTACGCTTTGTTTCCGCCTCTGGCCTTTAGGCGATTTTTTTTTTTTAAGCAACTAGAAAGCGCAAATTAAGGGTTAAAGGGATTACAGTGCCATGATGTAAGTAGAACGTAAAAACGTATACAGCCACCTATCCCACATACCGAGAAGTCATGCTTGTCAACTGCTTTCTATAGCCAGTCAAAATATTTTAAGGCAGATTCTCGACACAGATAATAGCTTCTGGTCAACTTCTGTTCTTTAAGATAAATATAAAAATTATATTAAAAGAAATACTGCATTATCTTTGTACATGCTAGTTATGATTCCAGAAATTGTGATTTTGTGAGAGTGAAAAATATTATAAATTCAGGATTTATAATCACTTACGGAAAAAAATATCAGGGAGGAACAGTGTTTTACAAATTTTAAAAATAACAGAGAAACTCCAATTGCAAACTTCTATAAAGTATGGCCTGTTTTGTGATGGCACACCTCTGAGCTTTTTTGGTTTGTCCTCCAGTGGTTAGCACTGGAGGATAAACAATTTTTCAAATATCTCTTGATATTTCAACAGATATTTGAAAAATCATGTTTTATCAATTCTGCAGGATATAAAATC
This sequence comes from Mastigoproctus giganteus, assembly GCF_048544385.1. Lineage (NCBI taxonomy): Eukaryota > Metazoa > Arthropoda > Arachnida > Uropygi > Thelyphonidae > Mastigoproctus > Mastigoproctus giganteus. The sequence goes on from NC_143576.1 coordinate 160,996,486, forward strand.
AGTAACTCCTATACAACTTCTCCAATTCATTCATGAGTATTGTCTAATAGAATCTTATCCAAATATAGAAATAGCACTATGAATTTTTCTTACCCTGCCTGTAACAGTAGCTTCTTGTGAAAGATCGTTCAAAGAAAGAAAAATTCAATTAAAATAATACACCTTCATTGCATATTTTTAGTTCATGTTATAATGTTAAGTACTATATTTCGCAATATTTTGTTTCTATGATTTTTTACTAGATATATAAATGCAAACTATCTGGTTTTCTAATTTCTTTATAGTTATACGTACTTTCTTTGTAGTTTAGAAATAAATTCTCTGTAGATATATAAACGAATATTTGTAAGTTTCTTTTTCTTTGATATTTTTGTTTTGTTATATTCATTGTATTATTTCAATTACTTTATTAATAAATATATGCAAATCGTAGACTGTTGGGTTGCAGAGGCGTAGCAAGGGGAGTTGCAGAGGGGGAAATTCCCCTGGGTGACAATATTAGGGGTGCACACTGAAGGAATTATCTATCACAATCAGGGACACCAGGAAGACATGTTGCCCCTGGGCATAAATGACTCTAGCTACACTACTGAAAGATTGACTGCCTGCATATAATGGAGGCGTACTTATAACACTTTTGCCCAAGGCATAGGATTGCCTAGTTCCGGCTAGGTAGGTGCATTCAATTTTTATTTCTTAAATTAATTGAATTTTCTGACTAGGAGCATAACCCCTACCAGTCCAGTTTGTCCTTTCTGTACAAATTGTACTCCTTTTATTCAAATTCTGAATCCCTTACATCTGAGTGACACATATATCTTACATCCCCACAATGTCCGCATTTCATGATTTGATCAGTACTTCAAATTCATCAAATTTATTTACTATGCTCCTAGCATTAGTGTATATACAAGTATACCTGCAACTGGTTTTACTCCCTAACACAGCCCATGTATCTGCTTTTTCCACTAGAACCCAACCTGGAAGTCTTGAAATCCCTGATACCTTACCCTGCTTTCTAGATTGCTGCATGTTCTAATAGAAGTAGTGCAAGAATCACTAACCCCTGGACTAGTAGTTTTCTGACCCATTTCTAACACTGCCTCGATAGCACAAGCAAATATTCTTGCATCCTTTCTATTTAATCCCTATTGTATTTATTGTATCCCATCCCTGTAGAAACAGTCTCTTCTGTTAACAAGCACAGACCATGCTGAGAAAAATTCTACCCCATGAGGCTTGCCGTGCCAAATTGATTGACAAGGCTATTATTGTGTACTCCCTCCTATCATGTATGGGCAATATTGCAAACACTTTCAATTTCAATCTTAACTTGTGACTTTTTCTCAACATTGCTTCGGATTTTCCAAAGCTCTTAATTGCAGGTTTCACAACACAATATAGGTTTTGAAATAATGTTATGGTTTTTTTATTATAATATGTTAAACCGTAGTTAATATATAGTATGAATTCCTAAAGTTATGTAGATTAGTTTATTTTTGCATTTAGATAACTATTTGGAGAGCTACAGCTTAATATTCAAATAGCCTTTAATATCAATATTTTGGCAGGAACTTCGTAACTTTTGTTGGGTAGCATAAATTTAATTTCACTAGTGGTTAAAAGTTTTGTTAGCAGTATAATTTCTATAATACTCAATTAATTTAAATTTCTTAGTATTTTATAAATTTAAATTTGTAAAGTACAGTTGCATATAGCGACCCTCTTTTTAACGTCCCACATATTATAAATCCTATGTAGTTGGTTCAAGCCAATTTCTCATTAACTTAATGCTTTCTTATGAACAATCGATATAATGCCATTCCATTTTTCTCATTCCCGTTATAGTGAAACCATTCCATGGTTTCACTATAACGCAACTGATAAATTGTGGAAATCCTCACACAACACAATACTTTTACAACAAGGTTTCGCTCTAACACAGTTTTAGAATTGCTGGAAAGCTCGCATAACACGGTATTTTTGAGCTTTTCTGGGAAAACCCCTGCTAATATGTTAGATGTAATTTTCAACATTTCCATTCCTTTTTTGTGAATCCCTGCTGTTGACTGGCTAGTTGTTATCACCTTCATGATATTTTTCTAAAGCACATTCCTGGAGGTCACTATCACAAAATAATTTGCGGTTTCTGGTTTACTGGTCTTTTCTGTTAGTGTAATCAATTATAAACGGGTAGTAAACTCAATCTTCTTGCATTTGCTATAGCCGATAGCCGGAATTCTGTGGGTTTTCACGTTATTATGGTGAAATGTGTTTCCCCTTTCTTGAAATATTCAATCATATAAAAAACATAAATAAATTTTCAGAAACTCATTACTCCTTGTCTCACTTGTGCGTATTGCATTTGTTGCAACTTGTGCCGTGTTCTTTGTTAATAATTGCTTATCATTTTTACTGTTTTAAATTTTACAACAAAAAAATAAGTCATTGAAGGTGAACAGAAATATCAATTAGTATGTACATATTACAGTACGTATTAATTCAGCTACATATGTAAGCGTAAATTTATTTCTATTTTGCTAACTGGAAAATATTCTTCAGATTTTCACATATCACTTAAAGCGAGGGTCCACTGTATTTTATTGGGAGATCCCTGGGTTAGGTTCTGTGCTATTGAACTTGTGCTTGTTTGAGACCATAAAAAATAATTAACTTTGAAGAGTGCAGTTTGTGACTTTTAAAGAAAACAGAAGGTATACGAAATCTAGATGCTGCAAGAGAGATTGCACTTAGCAGTGATGAAGAGGAATAAAATTAAATGAACGTACATTATCTCACATATAAGTATCACAGTTTGTAAGGTAAGACACTTGTTCGGTTATTACTATTTACATTACTACTATCATAAAAATAAAGTTAAAATATTAAGTTATTACCACTATAAAAATTAAGTTTCCGATAGTTATAAAAAAATGGCATATTTTTGTTAGCTTTTGGAACGCAACCCCCTTTCTGTACTGATTCTTACTCTCATATAACATGGTTTCGCATTACACGAGATTTTGTAGGAACCAAACTAATGTGTTATACAAGAGTTACCTGTATTTGGAAAGCTATGGCTTAATATATTGTAAATTTTAATTTCATAATCTTTGTAAAGTTCAAAGTTTACTTAAATTATGGTTACTACAATATGCACTTACAATACAAAGTCCACGGACATCAGGACTCAAACAGAAATGCCTGAGGGCATTTCCAGTGTGAGTCCCAACTTCATTGTTTGTGTAGCATGTATTCTAATGCTGATCTAGTAAGACAGACCTAGCTCTTCTGTCAATTCTTTTCTTTGCAACCAATGTAAGGAGTGTACCGATTTCAAATTACAACTTGGTGCATTATGAGAAGAATTTGAATCACTGAAGAAACAAGTGCTTGCACTAGAAACAAATGTAACTGGGAGCTCATCAGGGACTCAAGTATCTCCTGACCTGCCAAGTGATTCACCCCCAATTCGGATCCCAGAAAAGAATAGTCGAGCAGAGACTGCTCTGGTCGAAGGTGATCTAGTTTTATTGGTAGACTATTATCAGGGAAACGGGTAACATTTTTTTTTTTAAAGATAGGTGGTCTAGAACCAGAGTGTTTACCAGTAGCAACAATTGACAATGTTATCAACAGACTGTCAGATTTTAAGGGAGATAAAGAGAGAATTATTATTCATGTGGAGACTAACGATATTAAATGTACACAACCTGACTATCTGTTGGAGAAATACAGAACTATGCTGAAAAAAATGCTGTGGTTAGGTCAGAATGTGTGTGTCTGCAATTCTGCCTACATAAAATGGGAGGGACTATAAGCTGAAAGTTTTGTGAATTAACTCGCAACTTGAGGGAATCTGCAAGGACCTAGGAGAGAAATTTTTTTTTTTTTTTTAAATCGGTGTGATCCGCATTTGTAGGTAGAAGGAATCTATTTTGTAGCGATGGTATATTTGAACAAAGGTGGTGTAGGTAGAAGGAATCTATTGTATCGATGGTATATTTGAACAAAGGTGGTACAAGGAATTTTTCCAGTATCACTGAGAATACCCTAAGGGTTCAGGGGAATCTGCTAGTTAGGAAAGAAGGATAATTTAGATCTGCATTTATCTGATGATATGGGTGGGTCAAAGTACTGCTTGCACTTACCTCGTGAATTCTTTTTTTTTTTTTTTTTTTTGTTGCCACAACAGCTAATGTTGATAAGATGTTCTGAGGGTAGCAACGTTTCAAATGAGAGGGAAGATATCGAAGCTTAAATAACTTCAAGAGGTGTGTCAGGGTAGTAAACTGTAGAAGTTTACTTAGTCTCAACTGTGTCTACAGTAATGTCATTAGTATTGTCAATAAACTGGATGAATTTGAACTCCTGGTTAGGACGACTAATGCTGATATAATAGGGCTAACAGAAATGTGGTGGTGCCATTTCTGTTAGCCCTATTATATCAGCAATCTATTATATTACATCTAGCCCTATTATATCTAAAAATAGGTGATGATGAGTTCCACTATGGTATGTATAATGTATTTAGGAAAGATAGAAGGGGTGGAGGGATCATGCTTCTTATCAAAAGCAGCCCGAGTGCAAAAAGAGCTTTTGCTGAGTCTGAAGTTACATCTCCCAATATAGAATCTTTGTGGTACGAGTTAGTTGGCAAAAAAGGAACAATGACAGTGAGAGAAATCTACAGCCCAGAAGGTTGTGAAGAATATGAAGAGAGTCTTTACATGCAGATTTAATGGGAAAGCAAGAGTAGATGTCTTATTATGGGTAACTTTAATCTGCCCCAGATTGATTGGAATAAGTGGGAGGGAAACTCACAATTGCAGAAAAACTTTTTTGAAATAAACTAGATGATTATGTTTTGTACCAGCATGTTAGAGAAAGTACCAGGGGCAAGAATATTCTTGACTTCATCATTACCAAAGAATCAGATGATATCATACAGAACCATTGTCAGGAAGTGATCATACAATTGTCAGCTATATGATGAAGAAAGATGTTGCAGTAGTTAAAAGTAAAGGCACAGGTTTTAACTTCAGAAGAGGGAACTTTGACAGTTTAAGGCACTATGTGAAATCTGGGAACTGGGCAGATTGCCCAAGGATGGCAAATACATTTGAATTATAGAATACTTTTAAAGCAAAAAACCACAGAATCCATGAACACATACATACCTTTAAGAAAATATTGCAAGAGGAGGATGCTGAAATGGATTACTGTGGAGCTGGCTGGTCAAAAACAGCAGAAAAAGATAGCATGGGACACTTAAAAAGTTGATCTATAAGAGTACCACAAATAAGGTCAAGGAGAGCCAAAGCCGTGTATGAGAAAGCTTGGCTAAGAGACAGTTTATTTGGTAGAGAGCAAAAAATGGGGACAAGGAATTTTTCATGTATGTGAATACAACAAAGAAAGCTAATCAGATCGAACCCCTGTGCACTGGGTGTGGGAAACTCTTAGATAACTTAGCTGATGTTGCAAATGAATTGAATAAGTACCTTACATCAGTGTTTACTGATGAAAGACCCTTCGTGCTGAGAAGAGGCTGTGTGAGTGAGGCTGAGATGTATGAAATTAGTGATGTCATAATTATAGATGATTATTGTTTATTAGGAAAACTTTTAAGCATAAAGGCAAGTAAGGATCCTGGAGTTGATGGCATATACCCAGTAGTTTTGAGGTGGACTGCAAGGGAGTGTATTGAACCATTCAGGTTAATTATGAGGGCATATTTGGACAGGGGAGATTCCTTCAGACTGGAGAAGTGCCAATGCATTACCAATACATAAAAGCGGTTTAAAGATTGAACTTGGTAACTACAGACCGGTTAGTCTGACTTCAGTGGTAGAAAATTCTTAGGGGGCAATGATTAAGAGTGCAATCTATTTAGATAGATATGGAATTCTGAAGGATACACACACAGTCCCTCGTGAGAGGTTATTGCATAGGTTTGAACAGGTTGGGATTACTGGTAAGTTCCTAGCAATCCAACCAGGTAGTTGAATTGCAAATTACAACTTTACAAATCAGGTGGCTGCAAGGCAGAAGGTTGTGATTAATGGTTTTTCTTCAGATTGGTGTAATGTCAGGAGTGAGGTCCATCAAGGATTGGTTCTTGTACCACTGCTGTTTCCCATTTTCATAAATGACATCAACAAAGGAATAGAAAAACGTCAAAATTTGCAGATGACGTAAAGATTGGCAGTTGTTAATGATGTGCCAAGCAGCGCTCCTTCACGGTGACTTGAACAAAGTTCAAAGATGGTCAGAGAAGTGGTAGCTAAGTTTTAATGCTGCTAAATGCAAGGTCATACACTTGGGAATAGCAACTATAGCAACCCACAAATAAATTATACATCTGGTGAATTAAAAACACTGGAGGAAGAAAGCGGTCTGGGAGTTACAATACGAGCAGATATAAAGTTTTCTGAACAGCTTAAACAGACAACCAGGAAAGTCCATTGTGTCCTATTGATAATTTATCGAAAATTATCCTGCAGTGATAGGGAGGTCATAATCCGACTGTATAAGGCAATTGTAAGACCACATCTAGAATACTGTGTTTAGGTATGTAGACCTCATCTGAAAAAAGACATTGAGCTTCTTGAAAGGGTCCAAAGACAGGTAACTCGAATGGCAAGATCAGAAGGACAACCATATGAGGAAAGACTGACTTTGTGGGCTACAGAGCTTGGTAACCAGGCACCTCAGAGGTGACCTGACTGAGAATTACAAGGCTCTGAGAAGGATTACTAAAATGAATGAAGGTGGAATTCTCACTGTTATAAAGAATTCCAGAACTAGGGGTCATCAATTCAAACTATAGGGTTTAAAGTTTAGATTAGATTGTAGAAAGTTTTCTTTTAGTCAGTGAGTCATTGATTGCTGGAACAAGTTGCCCTCGCAGATAGTTGAGGCTGATAGTTTGAATAAATGCAAAGGTCAACTGGATAGTTACCTGTGTGAGGAAAGAAGCACATAATTTGTATTTTCTTATCTACTTGAGATTTTTTTTTTTTTTTTTTCCTGCCAGTGCAGCAAAAGACTGTGGCTTCCTTGCACTAAATGGCGAATACTATTTGAAATTAATTGCTCTGCAATTGTTAATTAAATCGTCAGATCTCCTACTCTTAGTATCATCAGTGCAAATGTGTACAACATCACCTTTTGTGCTCTTAAAAGATCTCTACTGCAGTGGATGTTTCTGTGTTGTTTGACGTTGGAGCATGGGCTTAAGCACTGCGTTAGACAGATGAGTGCTCCGTGGGTCCCTCTCTTATAATTCTTGAAGGGCATTGCCCTATTCTTCGACCCCTCATATAATCCCATCTGAGTTTGTGTTTAACCTCATCACATTCTTTGCGACACACACAAGGGAATTCTCTATGGCTGTATCATGTCCAGCTAGAGGGAGCTTTGCAAAAAGAGCACAAGTAACACACATAACATAATCCTGATTCACAAGAAAACTGTCTTCAGAAGTTCTTCCCCGAACCAGAGCAGATTGTGCACTGTTTTCACTTCAAACTTATTCATAATTTGCTTTATGTTCTTTATTGTGGGTGGTTTATGTCCAAGAAATGTCTTGAACTAGGATACAAATTCTGCAGAATTTTTATATTTTACATACTACTATTCAATTCTCTCCTTCATTATAAGGCTCATGCTACTTTTTCTATGTTCAAATTATCCTGAACAATAAGAAAAAGCTTATACACTATTTTTTTAAATAACTTATAAATATTTATATTAGTTATTCAAAATAGTTTCCTTACTTATGGATAACCCTGTTGTGCATCAACTCTACTTCTCAGTCATCCTCTTAACAGTGCTAACCCCACCCAAGCAATTTCCATTTTTTTTTTTTTTTTTGGTCCATCTAAACCACCATTTTACAACTTGGTGGTTTTTCTGACAATACAGATGCTAAAACTGACATTGAACTGTATCACCAGTTACAGCTGATGTCCTTTTTTTATTTGGATATCCAGAATTTGATAAAGCAACGGGGCAGCTATATAAATGTTTTTGGTAATTATGTTGTAAAATAAATGCTAAGTTCAGGTCAGTTCCTGCTTGCTTGCTTCTTTTTTTTCTTTACTATGTGACTTAATAACACCCCCCCCCAATACTATGTATGGGTATTTCTATAGTAGGAAGCAACTCTTTGATCCTTTTTCTAGACAAATTTAATATCTTATAGCTATCAGTCCATTTGCATGATTGCAAAAAAAAAAAAAAAAAAAAAAAAAGTAGCAAAACAGTTACTTATCAAAAGAGTAAATATAAAATACAAACCGGGGGGGGGGGGGGGGGGTACTAGGCAGAAAAGGAGAATCCCACGAACATGGCACGAAGCAGATATATGGCCTTAAAAAGCCAAAACAGCTGCTTACTACTACTATATGTTATAATACTATTCTCAATCACCATTCTTAAAAAAAGAAAAACAATTGTACCTCTAATTATAGGATAGTTATAAAGTAACAACATAAAAATATGTAAATTTTTTGACATTAACATATTTATAAACATACAAGAAAACATAATAACCAAGTATTATTTATGGAGACTCATTTATGTGGCTATAAATATTACTCAAAATGTTAAAAAATGAACATGTCCCTCAGAATCAATGACAAATCTAATTCAAGTAATGAAATTACAAACAGCAGAGAATGTTATCTCAGAACACTGCCATCTTCTCTATTTGGACTTTCTTCTTTGGCTGTACATCTCTTGGGTTATGTCTGCAGATGCAGCCTTTTCAATAATCCTACAACCAGTTACCAGTAGGATTCAAATCTGGATGGCAAAGTTTCTGCTGTATTTAAGATGCTCTACCAATGTTTCTTCCATCAAAGTGTTCTATAATAATGGAGTAATAACTCTCTGATAAATGTATGGGGCCCTTCATCTTGTAAGAAATTACCACACCCCACTCTATTTCCAGTTTGGAAAGATAACATTTTCCGGCATATCCACATCCATTCACAGATACAGTAAAGGAGTATTCATTAACTATTACTTCGTTTGTTTTGTTATTAGGAGCATTAGCAACTAAGGCCATATTGCTCCGGGATATGCGGTGATCATTCCCTGACCTTTCCGCATCCTCCGTATTTGGTGGTGACGGGCTCGAACCCCGATCTAATCAAGAAGCGTGTGCTATGCACTGCTGCTCCTTCCCACCTGGCTACGGAGGCGCCTGACTATTACTTCAAAAAATATACTGTCCTATTATGGAAAACTATATGAAACTACACTATATTGTTATCTTCTCATCATGATGAGAATAGATACATATGATGAGAATAGATACATATACGATTATAAAAACAATAGAATATGTACTAACAGCACAAAGATAAAAATGGGTTCGTCAGACCATAAAATGCAAATTAGCAATTACTGATTATATTCGGCACCTCCGTAGCCAGGTGGGCAGAAGCAGCAGTGCATAGCACAGGCTTCTTGATTAGACCAGGGTCCGAGCCCATAACCACCAAAGACGGAGGATGTGGAAAAGTCAGGGAATGACCACCGCATATCCCTGGAACAATATGGACTTAGTTGCTAATGCTCCTAAAAACCAAATAAACAACAAACAACTGATTATATTCAAGTTGTGCAATACACAGTTGCACAAAATCTTAGAAGACTTCTGTTTAGAGTACAACTATTGAATTGTTTCAAACTTATAAGGGCACAAATTTAAGATTTTGGTTTTGTTTTGAGTACTTGAAAATGTTCGCACACCTCTCTTGGACTCCACTCTCCTGGTGAAGTTGAGAATAATTCGTTTACAGTTTGTCTGGTCTTGGAAACATTTCTATCTGTATTGAGGGACAGCCTTTTCATTATTTTCATGAATGACACATCCATTCTATTTCCACTTCAATATCAACGCCTTTAGGATATTAGAACTGGAAAAGGAATTAGAAAATGTGAATTGAATTATCATCGGTTTGGCTGAAACAAGAAGAAATGAATCACTTATAAGTTTATCAAGTGGAAATCTGCTGTACACCAATGGAAACAGTGAAAAGAGAGAAAGTAGAATTGGCTTTCTGGTCCATAAATATATAAAAAACAACATTTTGGAATTCAAAAGTACATCAACCAACCAAGGGTTTAAAGAATACTACTCAGGATTTCTAAGAGGTACAAACTAAAGGTTATAATGATATAAGCACCAACGTCAAGCCATGATGATGAAGTTGAAGAAATATACACCGAAATTGAAAGACTTCTAGATGAACAGAAAACCATTATTACTGGGGATGTCAATGCTAAGGTTGGAAAGAGGCAAAACAGTGCAGAAAGGGAAACTATAGTAAATTTTGGAATTGCTGAAAAAGGTGAAAGACTTGTGGAATTTGCACAATCTTGAGGAATGTCAATAATGAACACTTTTTTCAAGAAAGGGGGTGAACAGAAAGTGGCCATGGAAGAGCTCAAATGGATTAATAACTAATGAAATCAACTTCATCCTCACTAAGAAAATAACAGAATGGTACCCAAGAAGAGCTAAAAGAAAACCCAAAAGACAACAACAGAAAGATGAACTTCATGAGTTTGTAGGTAATAAATGGATGGCCATTGCACAAAACAGAAGGAACTGGAAAATTACTGGAGAGGCCTTCATCCTGCAGTGGATTGAAAATGGCTGATGATGATGATGATGATCAATACCTTCAAGAATTAAAATGAATAAGGATCATTACTTTTCTTTATTTTTTGTTTTCTTCTATAAATCTCAACATCAGTCATAGCATTGTTACTATTTTGATAATAACAGCAGAAAAGAGAAATGTGAAATTGTTCCAAACAGAGTATTAGACTGCTAACTACAAATTCCACTGCATTACTTATCAATCCTTTCTTGCAATAATGTCATATAATGTTTATCTGAAACAAAAATGTTTTCTGTTATTAATATGTACAAGTTAATTTGTATAATACTTAGGTAAAAAGGCCTACGCGCTCTGGATTCATTATTCTATATTCTCTATTATGTAGCACAGAGCAGAATAGAAAGTAAAATAAAATGACACGCTGTAGTTAAAATAGGTTTAATGTTAAATACCTACAATAAACAGTAAAAACAAAATATTTTTACCATTATTCCAGTGATTCCATTATTTTCCCCGGAACACAAATTAAACTAACAGGTCTGTAGTTACTTGTGTCACCTTTTAAACCTCCTTTGTGAATTGGTGATACATTTCATTTGCAGACCTACAGTCCATGGGGACCTCCCCTGAGTTCAAGGAAGCTCTCATAATTATGGCCAAGGGCCTGCTTACTTCCTTTACTGCCTCCTTTAATATAACTGGATAGATCTCATCCATCCCAGGTGCCTTCCTTATGTTTAACTTTAACAATTTCTCCTCCACTTTGCTCTCAGTTATTACAAAATCACTTAGCTCCCTGTTAGCATTTGATAAACTTCTGGCACTCCCCTCATTGAATAACTCCTCATGTGTGAATGTAGATACAAAATACTCATTCAGTTTATCAGCTACCTGAGCATGATCATCAATAGTCAACCCATCTATGTTAAGTCCAATCTGATTCATCCCTTTCCTTCTAGAGTTTACATAAGTAAAGAACTCCTTGCAGTTTTTCTTTGCATCCTTTGCCAAAGATTTCTCATAATCTGCCTTTGCCTGCCTAACCTCCTTTGTGACTTGATTACAGACTAGTTTATACCTGCCATAGGCTTTTGTGTCGCCGGATACTTTATACACATCCCATACATTCTTCTTCTTCTCTACCACTAGCCTCATTAATTCATCTGACATCCATTTAGACCTAAACCTTGAACAGTATTTCTTAGTTGGAATGAAAAGCCTAGTAGCCTCCAAAATTAAGTCCCTGAAGGCTTCCCATTTAGAATTCACCATTGGTAACAACGTCAGTTGATCCCACTGTACAGAATTTAAAAACTGTCTCTGAGACCTCTGTAGTCACCTTTACGAAAGCAAAAGCCCTTCCCTTTAGCCTTGATGGTAGTTACATCTTTAAATAATTCCCACATCAATACATCGTGATCACTGTTACCCAGTGGTTCCTTTATCTGCAGATTCTTAATGCATGAAGTATCACTACTGATAATCAGATCAAGAGTATTACTCCCTCTGGTTGCCTCTCAAACATGTTGCAGTAGAAAACAGTCATCCAATAAATCCACAAAGGTCTTGCTAGTGTGCGAGTGGCCAACCCATAAGTTCCAGTCAATATCTGGAAAGTTAAAATCTCCCATTACATGACATTCTGATTTACTGGCCCACTCTATTTCTCTGCACAATTGCTCATTATACTCATCAGATTCATTAGGCCTATAACACACACCTACTCTCATTTTTCCTTTCCCAGTGCTTATTTCACACCAAACAGACTCAACACTGCATTGTCCACCAGCATCAATTGGATGCACTCCTTAGATTTTATGTGTTTCTTAACTAACAAAATCTATCCCTCTTCCCTACCTATCCTGTGTATCCTTCCTATACACATTGTACTTCCAAAATTCCAACTCTGCACTGCCTATATCTGTGTGACACCACATCTTTGATATCCCAACAATATCTGCCTTTGATGTGTTGACTAGCACTTCAAGCTCATCAAAATTATTAACTGTACTCCTAGCATTGGTGTACATGCAAGTATACATGCACCTTTTCCTAGCCACCCTAACATAGCCCATGTATTTACTTGTTCCACTATGACTCCCAGCAGTCCTGGAAATCTTCATTACCTTGCTATCCAGTCTGCTGCCCATTCTAATAGAAGCAGTGCAAGAATCACTTTTGCCTCTGCCTGAGGCCACTGTTAACCTTTTAGTCTGTGTATCCCCCCATGCTAGCAGTTTTCCGACCCACCTAACACTGCCTCAATAAAATCAGCAAACATTCTTGCACCCTTTCTATTTAAGTGTATCCCATCCCTGTAGAAGCAGTCTCTCCCTTCAACAAGCACAGACTAAGCTGAAAAAAAATCTACCCCTTGAGCCTTGCACAATCTCTCCAGGGCCGAATTGATTGACAAGGCTCGTGTGTGTGTGTGTGTGTGTGTGTGTGTGTGTGTGTGTGTGTGTGTGTGTGTGTGTGTGTGTGTGTGTGTGTGTGCGTGTGTGTGTGTGTGTGTGTGTTATACAGTTTCTCTGAGAAAATATCACCATGATGGCTTTATTATGTTAAATAATAAATGATATGAATAATATTGTAAGCATTACTTACCACATTGAAAGCACGGTACAAAGCTATACTCAAGAGGATAGATGCCTGTACACAACCACAGACAGCACAAAACAAAAACAAAGTAAAGTTGGCATGGTTACGATGACCACAACAGTTGTTTATCCACGGGCAGTGATGGTCCATCTTCATAACACACCTGTAAGATTATGATCCAACAAAGAAGTAATAACATAAGTAGAGTTGTTTCCCCTCCTCTAATTTTTAGAAAAGAAATTCTGAAAAGAAGGGGGAATATAATAGTTGCAACACATCTATTCATCACACATAAATGGTGGCCAAATCATTTTACAGGTCATTTATTTTATTAGTCAATCAAAAGAAAAAAAGAACTAAACAAAGCAAGAAGTTTTAAGTAGAACTAATATAGCCTGCTTTCCATTTCATTCAGTGAGATCTTTTCAATGTTCTGAGTATTTCTGAATTAAATTATTATTTTATTTATTTTTTTTTTGTGCATTTTCCTGTAGAGAGTATGCCAGTCAGTCACCATTTTAAAATAATATATCTCTTAAGACACAAAACCTATTATGAATTCATTTACTTTTTATGAGAACAAAGTTCAAAATTTTCATTTTTTTTAAATGTAGCTTACAATTGTAACTTGCCATTCCTTTTGCAAAACAACAAGCAATCCATTAATACTTGATCAGAGGGTACTGCAGTTTATTTTAGAATTCAAATCTCTCAAAATATTTATTTTCAGCCAGTAAAAATCTTAATGAAATCCTCAAGCCACCCTTGCAACCCACAACTTTCTTGAGATGTAGAGATGGCTCAAGTGCATTGCCAAAGAGCAAAGTAATTTGGATAAACTTCAATAGTTTAATAAGTTTAAGTCAACTTTGGTGTGGATACTAGGTGTTCATAAATTTTTTGTAAGGTTTGTTATGATGACAGACCACACTGCCAAAATGACTAGATGCTCAGACACAGACACCATCTCCTAAATTTAGGAAGAAACACTTGTTTTCAGCATGATTCAGATATATATGTCTTCCCTTTAAAACTTTCATGAATTTTTTTGAAATAGTATCCATCATAATTATTAAACACCAATTTGTCATGTTTAACTCCAACCAGCTTCCAAGGTCAATGTGTGACCTTTGGAGACATCTATAATAAAACATGTTGAAGACAGTTACCCAGTTCAAAAATTCACAGCCTCTTTTACAAGGAGAAATAATTATACTTCACACAACAAAGAAGGTACCATAAAAATCAACATTTTCAAAGTTACTGTATTGAAGGCAACTGCGTGGAAAAAACTAAAACTTGAAACACCAAACTATGTCAAATTACAGAAGAAACATAAACAACAAAATGACGAATGCGAAGATTTCAAATGCTGCTTACATTCTTTATCAACATTCGTCAATGACCACCATCATGAATACTAGGAAATGAAATTAAATAAAACTGCTTGAGATCAATCAATGGATGGTAGAAATAGCTATAATTTATTATATGTGTATCATTCATTATGATGGTAATAAAATATTTTGCAGTATTCTACCAATCATGTGTAAGAATCATATGCTATAAGCTATAATGAGCACATGTGTACAGTGATTGGTATTGCAAAAATATGGTACTCAGTAGGTTTGCCATATTCCCCCCCCCCTTCAAATCTGGAGACTTTTTTTTTTTTTTTTTGTTAGTTGTTGTTGCATCGGCTTCTGCGGCCATAATGCACCTCCCAAAGTTTTTGCATTTTACTCTGATCCAAGCCCAAGGTAGGATTCGAACCCATGACCTTTGGGTTGCCAGGCAGGCACTTTACCCACCTGACTAGCCCGGTCAGCGGAGACAAAATGGCTTCAACATAAAGAATATAGAAAATAAACGTAAACAATCTTCTATTTCTGGAGTCAGTATCACATAATAATAATTATTAAATAAATTAATAATTACCAAAATAAACTGCAGTTATATTAATAATTTTAATTTTAATTGTATTATAAAAATAAAATAAATGTATTAGACAAACTAATTATTGAATTTTATGGAGTTAGGACTATTCTCTCTCTCTCTCTCTCTCTCTCTCTCTCTCTCTCTCTCTCTCTCTCTCTTTCTTTTTTGGAATTTATTAGCAGTGATCTATTTATTACATAGTTTGTTTAGGGCAATAGCCTCAGATTACGAAGAAATTAACTAACGTATAGGTTTGTGCTATAGCATCAAGTTTATACTTAGCCAACTACTAAATATTACAAAATTGGCATAATTTAAGTATATCTCATATTGTGAATTCCTTTGCAACGAGTTGCCATGGTATTGCACTATCTCAAATAAGTAACACTTCTCTAATAGAGAAGACTACTGTTACTTATTCTCGGCAAATACCAACACCCAGATGGCATCGTTTCAGAGCTTATTGGCTCTTCATTGGTGGGTGGGCAGGTACCCTGGTGTTGCAATGTTAACAACCCAGTTGCAAAGTATAACTCCAAAACACAACTGCACAATTTTCAATTACTGTACACCATCATCAAGCATCTCTCATATTGTGGAGTTATACTTTGCAACTGGGCTGTCGTCATTGCAACACCAGGGTACCTGCCCACCCACTGATGAAGAGCCAATAAGCTCTGAAACGGTGCAGTCTGGGTGGTGGTATCCATCATGAATAAGTAACAGTAGTCTTCTCTATTAAAGAAGCGTTACTTATTCGAGATAGTGCAATACCATGGAAACTCGTTGTAAAGGAATTCACAATATGAGATATATTTAAATGATGCCAATTTTGTAACTACTTAGTAGTTGGCTATGTATAAATATAATCTATTTATTTAATGCAATGATCTTAATGCTGACAGAGAGCAAACTTTGATTTCATAATTAGCTGCTACATCCTTGCTGCGATGCCATTTGTTTGAAAGTAAGGTTAATCTGCCATTTATTTAAATGAAGAAACAATGTCTAAACAGCAGATTAACCTTTTGGTAATGTAATGTGATCTCTAAAAAGTTAATCTGCCACCTGCACTACCAACTAATTTCAAACAAATATATTTGAAAGCAGTGTTACACTAGTGAACTTGTTGTGAAGGCAAAGTTCTGCAGTTTGAGGCTACAAATTATCACAACATACTAATTCCACTCACATTATATATATATATATATATATATATATATATATATATAATTATTATTATTATTGTTGTTGATATTATTTCTCCCTGGTAGGAATTTATTAGGTGGGGGGTTCCCACAATGCAGCAGGTACTGGTACCAAGTGCACAGGGTGGCTGAAATGTCTGGTGTTACTGTTGGTCAAGGATCTCTCTGTCTTACAGGTGTTTAGGATTGTGAACTTCCTTTCTGGACTTCCTCATAGGTGTTCTCTGGGAGACCTATTGCTACTAGGCTGTTATATAGCATCTTTGGCAACATACCAGTGTTTAACCTAATGATCTTTATGGTCTTTACGTGTTGCACATGCCACATCTCTTTGATCTCCTGTCTTAGGAAAAGCAATGTGGCATAAGGGCAAGTTACCGTTATGGATTAAGGAATGGTTGAGTGGAAGAAGATGGAGAATGCCTATCACTAATCTTTGAGACTAACGTTATTAGCGGAGTCCCCCCCCATAAGGCTTGATGCTTGGGCCATTATCGTTTTCAATATTTATTAATAACTACTGATGAAGTTATATGAGGCTTAATGTCTAAGTTTGCATATTATAAAGTGTGTAAATGATTATACACTGTCATTAACCATCCTGGTGCAGACAGGCTACCAGGATGGTTAATAGCACTGATCAGGGTGAGTTACTGCAAACAAGATCTAGGGAAATTAGGTTAATGGGCTGAGTAATGGCAGTTGAAGTTTAACATTGACAAATGTAAGTTACTGCATATGAATAACAGTAATGCCAGAGTAAATTATCAACAGTGTGGCAACACAAATGAAAAAGACCTAGGGGTAAGTGTGCAGTCAGATGTGAAATTCTATGAACAGTGCAGACGGGCTATCAGGACAGCTCATGGGGTTTTGTCAATGATATACAGAAACTTTTCTAGCAAGGATAAGAAGGTGATTATCCCTTTGTACAAAGCCATGGTTAGGCCACATCTTGGGCACTTTATATAGATCTGGAAGTCTTTTTAGGATAGATGTAGATCTGCTGGGATGGGTGCAGAGAAAGGCAACCAAATTAGTGAAGGGAACAAAAGGGTGCACTCAGTTATGCAAATTGCAGCGTCTGGAGACTAGGCACCTGCAGGGAGATCTGAGTGAGGTGTTTAAGGCCTTGAATGAATCGAGTAAGCTGAATGAAAATGGCATTCTTCCTCTTGCTGAAACTACGCACAGAGGGAGCATAAATTTAAGTTGAAGAAGGATGGTTTCAGGATAGATGTGCGGAAGGTTGCCTTCAGCCAGAAGGTGGTTGATTGTGGGAGCAAGCTTCCATCTGTTGTTGTGGAAATTAGTGGTTTGAATAAATTCAAGGAACTAGGCAAATTCTTGGAGGGTATAGATGGGTGAAGTGTGTAGGTTTTTTTTTTTGTTTTTTTGCTGATGCTATATCAGCTTGCTTTCTTCCATCATTTGCCACCACTACTACTAATCTTGTTGCTCTTCTCTGCACCTGTTCCAATGGATCCACATTCTTCCTAAAATGAGACTTCCAGAAATAGCATTAGCATTAGTAGAGGCATATGATGCAAGAAAGCAAGCTTATTCAGCATCAGCCAAAAAAAAAAAAAAAAAAAAAAAAACAACCACTACTCCCATTTCACCCCTCCGTTCGTTCGAAATACCTGACCAGCTGAGCCTTAAATTTGTTTAGGCTATCAACTTCAACAACAAGCGATGGGAGTCTATTCCACAAACCAACTGCCCGCTGGCTAAAGGCAAAATATCCGCACATCTATCCGACATCCGTCCTTCCTCAATTTGAATTTATGCCCTCTCAGGTGATTATTCTGAGCAAGACGAAGAATCCCATCGGCATTGAGCATGCTCAAGCCATTCAAAGCCTTACACACCTCTATCAGATCACCTCGCCGATGCCTAGTCTCCAGGCTCTGTAATTTGCAAAACTTAAGCCTTTCTTCGTAAGAGCAACTCTTTGTTCCATTCACTAATCTTGTTGCCCTTCTCTGTACTCGTTCCAGCAGCTCTACATCCTTCTTGAAATGAGGCCTCCAGACCTGTATACAGTACTCAAGGTGTGGCCTGACCAATGCCTTATACAAGGGAATAATCACATCCCTGTCCCTGCTAGAAAAATTCCTGTATATCATTGACAAGACACCATGAGCTACTCTTGCAGCTCGTCTGCACTTCTCAGAGAACTTCATATCTGCCTGCACAATTACCCCCAGGTCCTTTTCATTCTCTACCACTGTCAGCGTAGTACCACAGAGTTGATACGTTGATCTGGGGTTACTGTTTCCCATATGTAGTACTTTACATTTGTCAATGTTAAACTTCATTTGCCACCTCTCAGCCCATCTGCTCAACCTTTCCAGATCCTGTTGCAGCAGCATAGTATCAGTAGTGTCCTTAACAACCCTGCCAAACTTGGTATCGTCTGCAAACTTGGACATTAAGCCTGATACACCATCATCAATATCATTTATAAATACAGAAAACAACAATGGACCCAACACTGAACCCTGAGGAACTCCACTAATAACATTAGTCCACATTGAGCAGTGTCCATTGATTACCACTCTCTGTCTTCTGCCACTCAACCATCCCTTTATCCATAGCAGCAATTTGCCTCCAATGCCACACTTCTCCAATTTGTGCAGCAGTCTTCCATGCGCAACAGTATCAAAAGCCTTTCTAAGATCCAAATATATAATATCAAAGTTATTCCCTGCATCCAGTTCTTTTGTGACTACATCATAGTATCCAATCAAATTGGTCAGACAAGACCTGCCCTTAACAAAACCATGCTGTGTCTGAGCTATAACTGAATTCTTGTCCAGATGATCCTGCAGTGCTTCTTTAACCAGTGCCTCCATTAATTTTCCTGGAACCGAAGTTAAACTAACAGGTCTATAATTACTTGTGTCAGCCTTTGATCCTCCTTTGTGAATTGGGGTTACATTTGCACATCTCCAGTCCATGGGTACCTCCCCTGAGTCCAAAGAAGCTCTCATAATTATGGCTAGGGGTTTGCTTACTTCCTTTGCTGCCTCCTTTAATATAACTGGATAGATCCCATCCACCCCGGGTGCCTTTTTTATGTTTATCCTCAACAATTTCTCCTCGACTTTCCTCTCAGTTATTAGAAAATCATCATCTAGCTCACTGCCAATGTTTACTTCACCTACGACATTCCCCTTCCTGAATAACTCCTCATGTGTGAATGTAGATGCAAAATACTCGTTTAGATTGTTAGCCACCTGAGCTGGATCCTCAACTGTTGAACCATCAACATCCAGTGGACCAATCTGATTCATCCCTTTCCTTCTTGAGTTTAAATAGGTAAAGAACTCTTTTCTGTTTTTCTTTGCATCCTTTGCCAAGGATTTCTCATAATCTGCCTTTGCCTGCCTAATCTCCTTTGTGACTTGGTTACAGACCAACTTATATCTATCATAGGCTTCCATGTCATCCATTAATTTGTATGTATCCCATGCATTTTTCTTCTCTGCCCTATGTCTCATTAGTTCATCTGACAACCATTTGGCCTGAACCTTGAACAATATTTCTTGGTTGGTATGTAAAGCCTGGTAGCTTCCAAGATTAGTTCCTTGAATGCTTCCCATTTTGAATTTGCTGTTGGTAACATCATCAGTTGGTCCCACTGTATAGAATTTAAATACTGTCTCAGACCATCACAGTCGCCTTTACGAAAGCAAAAACCCTTCCCTTTACCTCTGATGGTAGTTACCTCCTTGAGTAAATCCCACTTCAGCACACTGTGATCACTGCCACCCAGTGGTTCCTTTATCTGCAGATTCCTAATGCATGAAGAATCACTACTGATAATCAGATCAAGAGTATTACTCCCTCTAGTTGCCTCCCGAACATGCTGATGTAGAAAACAATCATCCAATAGCATTAGCATTAGTAGAGGCATTTGATGCAAGAAAGCAAGCTTATGCAGCATCAGCCAAAAAAAAAAAAAAAAAACCCACTTCCACTTCACCCCTCTGTTCGTTCAAAATACCTGTCCAGCTAAGTCTTAAACTTATTTAGGCTATCAACCTCCACCACAAGGGATGGAAGTCTGTTCCACCAACCAACCACCCGCTGGCTAAAGGTAAATTTCCGCACGTCTATCCTACATCTGTCTTTCCTCAATTTGAATTTGAATATATGCATTTTGAATTTGAATATATGCAGTATGCAAGATTCAGCCTAAAAATTCCTTATATGATCGGATAATCTCTCTCTTAAACCTGCTGGCAAAATTCCTGTATATCATTGACAAAACCTCATATACTGTCCTAGCAGCCCATCTGTACTACTCAGAGATCTTTGTGTCAGACTATATAATTACCCCAGGCCTCTTTCATTATCCACTTACCTTGAGCACAATACCACTCGTTATTCTAGGATTATGGCAACCCATATATAGTACCTTGAATTTTCCAATGTTATAACTTCAATTGCACTTCTCTGAGTAATTTTTTTAGATCATGTTGCTGAGCATATGCTCATTAAGAATCCAGCCAACCTTTTTCTATCTACAAACTTAGAAAACAAGCCTGATATGCCTTCACCATATATAATATCTTTAATAAATACTATAAACAGGAAGGTTGCTAAAACTGAACCCTCCGGGACACCACTCATAACATCAGTTCAAGATAAGCATAGCCCATTTATAACTACCCTCATGTTGAGTCAGTTTATTGTGACACAGACACTGGGAAAACAACGGGGGTATGAGCCTGCTATAGGACAAGTGACTGTGATGGGTATAATGAACAACTACACAAACAAATAGAATGGTCCAGTAAATCAAAATGTCTTATAATAGGCAATTTGAGCTTTCCAGACATTGACTGGAACTTGTGGATTGGTTACCCATACAGTAGCAAGACTTTTGGGGCATTACTGGACAAGTGTCTTCTACAACAGCATGTAAGAGAAGCAATGAGAGAAAGCAATACTCTTGATCTGGTTATCCATTAAGAATGGGTAACCATCTGGTTAACCATTCTTAATGCATGGATAACCATCTGGTTATCCATTAAGAATCTCCAGATGAAGGCACTAGTAGGTGGCACTGATCATAATATACTGATATCAGATCTACTTAACTATTGTAAAGGATAAAGAAAAGGATTTTGCTTTCATAAAGACAACTACAGGTCTTAGACAGTTTTTAGATTCCTTTCAGTAGGCATAACTTATGATGATATGACCAACTGCAAATTCTAGATGGGAAGCAATCATGGAAGTAATTATAGAGACTGATAAGCTTTTTATACCATCTAGGATATAATGTTCAGGGTTCAGATCTAAATGGATATCAAATGAACTAATGAGAGTGGAGCTAGTAGAAAAGAAAAATGCATGGGTTGATTAAATTAGGAGAACACAAAACCTAGATTAAAACTAGCCTGCAATTAAGTCACTAAGGTCGTTAGGTAAGGTATGGAAAATTATAAGTCCTTGGCTAAGAATGCAAAGAAAAGCAGCAAGGGATCACATTTTCTACTTTTCTTTGCATTCTCAGCCAAAGAATACTAGAAAAGATGGCAAAGGTAAAGAAAGCCCACACAAGAAGCATACAAAAGTTTGATAAAATTTACCGATAAAAGTACTTTGCCGTAACGGCATTTGTATTATTGCTCGGTAAACATACAGTGGGTGTTATCAGTCTGGAGTAGAAATTGAATCTCATGGGAGGTTGAAACCCTACCGAAGTGGAGGGGATAACCTGAGGGGATAAACAATTTATCCACTAGGTGGATTAGTAGATAAATTGTTTATTAAGAGAAAAAAGGGAAAGGAAGCCCACATGAGAAGCACGGCAAACTTTGAAAAAGTTAACTGTGAAACTACATTATTACGATGCCAGAACTTCCAATATGACTTTGTTCGTGATTCAATTAGTGATTCTAAAGAAAAAAGGTCAGGTTACTCCCCTCCACTTTGGGAAGGTTTCAATCTCCCATGGGATTCAACTTCTACTCCAGACCGATAACACCCACAGTCTGTTTACCGAGCGAGCAACAATACAAATGCTGTTACAGCAAAGTACTTTTACTGGTAAATTTCATCGAACTTTTGCATGCTGCTCGTGTGGGCTTTCTTTACCTTAGCTGAAAAGATTTCTCATTATGAATGGCATAACCATTAATGATCCTGTTCATGTTGCTAACAAATTAAACAAATATTTTGTATTGATATTCAACCCTCAATGAAATTCGCCTTCAATATCATTTGTATTAATATTGAATTTTTTGAGATGGTGATACCAGAAGTACACCAAGTTATAACTGGGAACTAAATAATTTCGTGGCAATTAAGAAGCAAGTGGAATGGAAACTGTTACACACACCTCTAAACTTGACCTCTGTTCCAGGGAAAATAATGGAGTTACTGGGTAAAGAAGTATTACAAGATAGGTATAATGGCCGTCTTGACAGGAAGCGATTTCAGAATGATGATACAAGCATGGATTTCTTAATCGGAGATTTTATCTGTCTTATCTGATTAAGTACTATGCAAATTAATTAGCTATCATAGGAACTAGATGCATAAAATAATACTGACATCATATATCTAGATTTCAATAAAGTTTTTAATACTGTTCCACATGAAAAACTGCTCCACAAACTGAAGAAGTGTGTCATTAGGGGCAAATTACTGCTATGAATAAAGGGATCAAGGGATGGTTGAGTGAAAGAAGACAGAAGGTAGTTATAAATGGACACCTCTTATTGGACTAATGTTATTAATGGAGTACCGCAGGGTTCACTGCTGGGCCCCTTTCCTGTTTTCAATATTTATTAATAAAACTTATGAAGATATATCAAGTTTATTATTGTTTGCAAATGATACAATGGTTGACAAGGTGATTAATGGCAGGAATCAAGGGATACTACTGCAAAATTAGTATCCCTTGATTCTACTTTTGCAGTAGAATCACAATTGATTAAAATTAAAATTAGAAAATTATACTGCAATTGATTATGTTTCTTATGAAAACCTGCCAGAAGGCAACTATATCATTTCCACAATCTAATCAAGTCCAGTGGTAGTTAAGGCTAGTTGGTGCGGTACAGCTATGGAAAAGGAAAGATGACAGTGGGTTATGTCACAGGCCAAATGACTCCAAAGAGTATAAAAAGCAAATATTTAACAAGGTTATTACCAACGTTGACCAAGATTTTTGCAGCTAAAGCGAACATTAAGTTTTCATTTATATTTAATCATTTTGACCTAAATTTTTATACTAAATTATTATCTATAAGTAACTTTATAGTTCTAGCCAAGCTCTGTGGTTTATTTTTGAATTTAGATAGCAATTTTGAAAGTTAATACTTAGTGTCCGTAGATTTTACATTCATAACTTGCCACCATTGTTATACAATACAGAATAGCGTAAGATTTAACTTAAAACTAGATAGCGAAAAAAGTAGCACTGTATTAGAAATCTGTTAGATTAGTATAGTATTATCAATTAATCAGCAAAATTTATTAATCTTATTAAAGTTCATTGTTAATTAAATTATACTTAACAGAATCATAATCCAGAATAGAGCAGCAAAGCAGAGTTTATAGAATAGCCAGAGTGCTGTGGCTCAAGGGAGAACCGAAGGGAGCGATTCTCCAACGCATCACAGTTTAAAACAATGTGCGAAATGTGAAATATTTGCAGACTGGTCTAGAACAGGATATGATCTAGCCAAGGAGTGTCTTTGTGTGTGCTAGGTGTAGAGACTGTGAAGAAATTAGGCACCAACTCAGCATTCTGATGGGCGCCTATGAGAGTTTGAGGTGTAGGGTAAATGCCCTCGAAGAAATTAATGAGGGCCCATCAAGCTCTCAGCTGCCCGACTCAATGCCAGAGCTCACTCTTGTGCATCAGACAACACAGTGGCAATCTCCAAGGCAGAATGTGGAGTTAATCAAACTCTAACAGAGAGCTAAGTGATTTTGTAATAACTAAGAGCAAGGTGGAGGAGAAATTGTTTAAGTTAAACATAAAAAAGGCACCTGGGGCAGATGGAATCTATCCAGTTATAATGAAGGAGGCAGCAAGGGAAATAAGCAAACCCTCAGCCAAAATTATGAGGGCATCCTTAGAGTCAGGGGAGGTCCCCATGGACTGGAGAGGTGCAAATGTATCCCCAATTCACAAAGGGGGTTCAAAGGTTGACACAAAAAATTATAGACCTGTTAGTTTAACTTCTGTTCTGGGAAAAATAATGGAGTCACTGGTTAAAGAGGTGATACAGGATCACCTAGACAAGACAGCAGTAATAGCTCAGACAGAGCATGGGTTTTTTTAAGGGGAAGTCTTGTCTGACCAATTTGATTGGATACTACGATGTGGTCACAAAAGAAATGGATGCAAAAAATAATTTTGATATCATATACAGTAAACCCTTGATTTAACGGACTAATAAGGGAGAAGGAGTGTCCATTAATTCCAAAAGTCCATTAAATCAAATGTAACCGGGGGGGGGCATTTTTTATTGTTCTTAATATAAAAAAAAAAAGCTTTAATACAATATGCAGTACTGTACAATATAAAATGGTGTTGCAATTAGGCCTTTAATTTACAGATATCAGAAACTTTTTTTGCTTTGTAAATTTCACAAACACATGCTACTGAGATGCCCTGTTCTAATTTCTGTGCCACATTTAAGTTCATACACTTTCTTTTAACTCCTCTATCACTTGATGCCATTTTAAATTGTAAAGATTGAAAATTATTTAATAAAATAAAGTCACAATTCAGAAATCACAGAAACACTCTGTATACAACCTTACCGCACGATAGCTTGAGGCAGACTGAGATCGAAACAAAGTGAGTCGGTAGACCTGCAGTTTAGTGTTCCGAGTCACGTTCAGCTCTCCAGTCACCGCCTGCTCTTATCCGTAATCTGGGAAAACAGCTATTTCAACACATTTTCAGAAAGAATAAAAAAACAATTTCCTGAATTTGATTAGAAAAATAAATGTAATTATCAAAACAATAATGGAAATAAGTAATTATTATTAATTTTTAATTAATAATAACACTGAAGTTTTGTATAACCTAAAAAAAAATAATATGGTCAAGATTAATATGTACATGACTGTACTTAGATGATTTATAGAGCTTCTTAATGTACCATTATGTAATCGATTTAATAATGAAAATAGCAATAAGAGCTTAATTGACGGTACTCACCTCAATTGAGCTGCTTTAGTTACATGGTATTGAAGCAAAAATGAAGTTTAAAATAAGTTAAAATAAATAAATATGGAATTGTTAAAATCTGTAATTAAAATTTTTTACCATCATAATAGCTTCAGAACTAATCAAGCCAGCACTGAATTTACACAACACGTACACTCTCACAACCACAATCCCCTAATTGATTCAGCCATTGCAATTATTAAATTAGGATCTAGTAAAAAAATCTTTCAACACGAGGTGCTTATCATAGAATGGTGTCGCCATAACACTAAATTTAACATTCTAAACACGAACCTGCCAACCAACCTTTCACTGGTCTGGAACCTTACGCATGTAAGGTTCCCACATGTCTCGAAATGCATTATGGGAACATACGAATTCTTTAAATACACAATTCCTTTTCTCCTATCACTGCTAACTGAAGACGTTTTACATGAAAGTCGCTCATTGCGACTATCTCCACCTTGTTCTCATATTAATATTTTATAAATGACAACTAGTGATGAGGTAGTGCATTCTTCTTCCTTCAGCAAATTTTAATTACAGGTTTTAACAATTCCATATTTATTTATTTTAACTTATTTTAAGCTTCATTTCCACTTCAACACCATGTAACTAAGCAGATCAATTGAGGCGAGTACTGTCAATTAAGCTCTTATTGCTATTTTCATTATTAAGTATATTACTGTATTATTATTTGACCGGTCCATTAAATCCAAAATCCATTATATTGGGGTCATTAAATAGAGGGTTTACTGTACTTGGATTTCAGGAAAGTTTTTGATACTATTGCACATGAAAGACTGCTGTACAAATTGGAGTGGTATGGAATTAAGGGCCAGTTACTGCAATGGATAAAGGGATGGTTGAGTGGGAGATGGCAGAGAGTGGTAATAAATGGACACTGCTCTACATGGACTAATGTTATTAGGAGACCCCCAGGGTTCGGTGCTGAGCCCATTGTTGTTTTGTGTATTTATCAATGATATCGATGCTAGCAAATCAGGCTATCGATCAGGCTTAATGTCCAAGTTTGCAGATGATACAAAGGTTAGCAGGGTTGTTACCAACAGTAAAGACAGTATGCTACTGCAACAGGATCGAGGAAAGTTAAGCAGATGGGCTGAGAAGTGGCAACTGAAGTTTAACAATGACAAATGCAAAGTACTCCACACGGGTAGCAGTAACTCAAGAGAAATGTACCAACTGTGTGGTACTACACTTAGAGAGGTGGAGAATGAAAAAGACCTGGGGGTAATTGTGCAGTCAGATATGAAGTTCTCTGAACAATGCAGACAGGCTGCCAGAGCAGGTCATGGAGTTTTGTCAATGATATATAGGAATTTTGCTAGAAGAGACAAGGTGATTATCCCTTTGTATAAGGCAATGATCAGGTCACACCTTGAGTACTGTATACAGGTCTGGAGGCCTCATTTTAGGAAGGATGTAGAGTTGCTAGAACGAGTACAGAGAAGGGCAACAAGATTGGTGAGAGGAATAAAGGGGCACGCTTAAGAAGAAAGGCTTAAGTTCTGCAAGTTGCAGCATCTAGAGACTAGGCACCTGCGAGGTGATCTGATTGGGGTGTATAAGGCCCTAAATGGTTTGAGCAGGCTCAATGCTGACCAGATACTTTTGCTTGCTCAGAATAAGAACCTGAGGGGGGGGGGGGCATAGATTCAAACTGAGGAAAGACAGTTGTAGAATAGTTGTGCTGAAGTTTGCCTTTAGCCAGCAGGTAGTTGATTGATGGAACAGACTTCCATCTGTTGTTGTGGAAGTTAATAGCTTAAATAAATTTAAGGCTGAACTAGACAAACATTTGGAGTGACCAGATGGGTGAAATGGGAAGGGCTTATTTTATTTTTTTTCATTTGGCTGATGCTATATAAGCTTGCTTTCTTGCATCATATGCCTTAACTAATGCTAATGCAAAAAGTATAAATGCCTTATTGTGGTTTACTGTAGCTTACCTCTTATAGACTGAACTCACAATAAAAGTGAGATCAAATATCTGAACTAAGTGGATGACTTATTTATTCCAGAAAGTCAGAGGATATAAGAGGCTTAAATGTCTTAAAAAAATTTTTCTCACCAAAGTATCTAGGATATGAGTTTCTCAGTAGTATCAATGATATGAATGCACAGGAACCCATTGCAGGTGATAACCACATCATCAGAAAACAGGCAGTGTCCAAAGAAATTTCAGTGGTCAAAGGCTTGAGAGCCACAATCCAGATGGAAGTGGAAATATAGCGAGTTGAGGTATTTCTTGAGTTCTATTAACTGGAGAGAGAACTACATGCTGTGGAATACAAATGCATTATGGAAAGCACTTAAAAGGATTTATCCTGAAAGACGCTAAACACATCCATTCCAGCAGGAAGTGTCAAAAATGAAAGATGCCAAGACAAATGACAAGGCACACGAGTAGGTGAAAGATTTTACTGAGGAAAAAATAAAAAAAAGTATGGATGGTTATAAACTACAGTCAAATCTCGTTAATACAGAGTTCAAGGGACCTAAATTTTCACATTTTGAAATAACGAGGTCCCCCAAAAGTGTCCAAATTTTACCATTTTTTTTTTTCTTTTCATACTATATATTTAAAAATAGTTTGTATAGGGCAATAGCCTCTACGTTACCTACATTCATAGCCTTTACGAACCTATATATTAATATACCTAAGGATAATAATAAATAATAATAATAATATCAAAAATAAATAAAAAAATAAATTAATAAAATAAAATAATAAAATCAAAATCCTTGTCTAACAATACAGTACAGTACAGTACAGGTGACCCCCACTTAACGCTGAAATTCGTTCTGGAAAAAGAGAGCACTAAGTGAATCCACGATAAGCGAGTGCCGCATTCCCATAAGGTAACATGTATTTGTGAGTTACGGTTGGTTCCATATGATATTTCCTAAACAATAATAAACGGTAGTGAAAAGATACACAAATGTCATTCAAAATATTTAATATTCAAATATTTGTATATATACAAAATATTCTGCATTACATACATATATAATTATGTAGTAACTACTTATGTATCAAAATTAAATTTAAAATTTCAATTAAAATCATGAAAAATGTGTCGATTTTGGGTTGTACTTTGGCCCTCTTCCTGGTAAACTAAAAGAGGTTTTAATTTTAAATCCCCCACAGCGTTACCACACAATAATAAAGCTTTAAAATCTGGCATGTTTTTTATTTCTTTCAATATGAAACTTCTTTTAGGCATTCGTTTACAAAAAAGTCCTGCTTCATCTAAGTTAAAAAACTGTTGAGAAGTATAACACAAAATACCAGTCTTCAATAATTTTAACAAGTTCTTTTTTGAAAGTTTCGGCCCCTTGATCTACATTTGCGGCTTCTCCCTGGATTTTAAATCTGTTCAACCACAGCCCTTACTAGTTTTAAATGGTTCAACATTTTTTTTTTTTTTTGGCAAGTTTTCTTCAGATCATCATATAGGCTAATCTCTCTCTCTCTTTTTTTTTTTTATAATATTTAACTTAACTGAATTCTGCATTGGATATTATCTTCAATAAAATTAGTTAAAGTCTCACCACTGAAATGGTGAGACTAACTAATTAGCTGGCCTAGGCCAGCTAATTAGTTAAAGCTGGCCTGGCCCTAGTTGCTTGCAGTAGAACAGCTCTGTCTTCCCCGCTGCTAAAATTAATTCTTTATTTTTTATAATTGTTTTTACAGTTAAACTTGCTAGTCCTAAATTATGGCACACATCCACTTGTCGTTGACCGGAATCAATTCGCTTCAAAACATCTATTTTCATCAAATTCAGTCTTTTTCTTACATTTATAGTCTTCGTACTGTGTCCAGATGATGTTACTTTTTCATTCTTATCCGCCATTATTAACTCTTTGAAAATGTAACTGCATTGGTTGCATTAATTATGATTCTGAGTGATGACTAGACTTCAGATAAATGCATATAATGCAAATATTACAAGCAATACACTTGATCATTTTTTAAAATGTTGATCTTGGAACAAGTCACTGTATTGCAATTAAATTAAGAGTGCAAGAAAATTTCACTGAGAGTGGGAAAATTTCTCAAGTCGGCATAGGAAACGTTTCAATGCTGTTTTACTATTCATTTTCAAGCTATCAACTCCATCAAATGAAACGATTTCATTAAATATGCCATAAATGTGATCTGTAAAAGAGCATTATAGTGATTTATGACAGCATTATAGTCAGATATGGGTTAGAATATAAGAACAGCATTATAGCGAATCAGCGTAAAGTGAACCGCATTATAACAAGGGCCTGTTGTAATAGGAATAAAACATTTTTTAAAGATTTTATTTTATTTGTAAGTTAAACTAAGAGAAAAGCAATTAACGGAAATGAAAATAATGTACAGTATATATTTTGATATATACAATATTTTAGTCTCACAGTAAAAAGAATTACAACCTTAATTAATATAAAAGGAGACATATAGACCATTAACTTTTTAATAAATTAATCTAATTTAAAGAAAGAATCCAATGTTATCTGCACAGTTTTTGTTCTATATGCATTTTTCACTACAGCACAGACATTATCAAATGTAATAGTTGTTTCTTTATCAACATTACTGAAGGCCAACATATTCCCTATTATGCTCAATGCATTTTGGGCATTTTTTTTGATGGCAGTGTGTGTGTGTGTGTGTGTGTGTGTGTGTGTGTATGCTTCTTCACTTTCACTGTTGATATTAACAGAAACATCATTTTGCTTGGTGCTGAGCAGCTCTTCTGGTGTTGGCATTGCTGTGGTAGAAACTTTATCATCCACCTTCAACACTCTTCAAATTTGCCAACAAAATCCATATGCTCAAATTCCCCATTCCTCAATGTTGCTATCACATTCATCTGCTGGACAATGTTTTTTGATGATATTCTCTCCAAAGACACTCTTTCTGAAGCAGTTGATTAATACTGTCCCAAGCAATAACAAGATTATAGATAGCATCCAAGACATTCTAATTTGCCTGCAAATTGTTACCTCCTTTTTTTGTTATGGATCAAGTACCTTATCAGGCAGGCTCTATATGCTCTCTTGAGGTTATAAATAATGCCCTGATCCAGTGGCTGCATAAAACTGGTGGTACTGGGAGGTAAAAACAACAGCCGTATATTTGTCAACTTAAGTGTCTCAGCAGAAAGTGCTGTACAACAATCTAGAATCATCAAAATGTTCCTTTTTTTCTGAAGCCATTCTTCTGTCCACTTTTGATTATTATTACTACTAGCCATATAGTGCAAGGAAGCCTGAGGCTTATGCTGCACCAGCCAAAAAAAAAAAAAAAATTTCCCGAGTTACCCTGAGAGAGAGAGAAGAATGATGATATCCAGCTCAGGACCCTGGGTGTGCCAAGCCCATACTCACTAGATGTGAGCCCCTGATAATCAAGACTGAAAAATTTTGACCATAAGCCAAGCATTTCTATTGGCCTCATAATCACAGGGAAATTTGTTAACTTCTTTAAAACATCTTGGCTTGGAACTCTTACCAATCACAAGTGAGCACAGTTTTGTACTAGTATCTGAATTGCAGCATAACAGAACAGTCAGTCTTTGTTTACTTAATTTTCCACATGACAAGACTCTCCTTGAACAGCAAATGTTTTATTTAACAGCAAATTATAAAATAAACCTGTCTTGTCAAGATTAAAAATATCTTTTGCCTCATATTTTTTAAGAATGGACTGTACAGAACACAACCAGTCTATAGCCTTTTCTTTTTCAACTAATCCACACTTGCCACAAAAATTTCACGAAACCAAGTTATTCCTGTCTTTAAATCATTGAAGTCAGCCCCTGCATTTGAAGTTGCTAATTCCATGTTGCTGAGATAGATAATTTGCCTTTTCTTGTAAAATAGGACCTAATATTGGCAAATTAGATGGATGCATTTATTGGCACCACTCGAAAAGTTGTTTCAAGCTCCTCGTGTTTTGCACCAAGAATTTGTTTCCTGTTTTTTTATCACTGCTCCAGTATCATACACTTATTCAGGTTTTTTTCAGTTTTCCAGTCTATTGGAAATAACTGTAGAAAACTGCTAGCTTGGGGGGGGGGGGATACACAGACTAATAGATTAAGAGTAGCTGCTGGCAGAGGCGAAAGTGATTCTTGCACTACTTCTATCGGAATGAGCAGCAGTCTGGAAAACAACGTGCAGGGGATTTCAAAGACTGCTGGAAGTCATTGTGGAAAAAGTAAATACATAGCCAGTGTTAGGGTAGCTAAGAATAAGAACAGATGCATGTATATTTTGCATGCACACCAATGCTAGCAGTACAGTAAAAGAATTTTATGAATTTGAGGTGTTGGACAAAACATCATATATTGGGATATATGAGAGATGTGGTGTCACACAGATATAAAAAATCCATAATTGGAATTTGGGAAGTACAATGTGTACAGAAAGGATAGACAGGATAGAAAGGGAAGGGTTATGCTATTAGTTAAGAGACACACAAAATCTAAGGAAGTGCAGCGATTTGACATGGATGGACAGTGCAGTTTTGAGTCAATTTGGTGAGAAAGTAGGTGAGAGTAGGTGTGTGTTATAGGCCTAATGACTCTGATGAGTACAATGAACAATTGTACAGAAAAATAGAGTGGGCCAGTAAATCAGATTGTCTTATTGTCTAACGGGGTATTTTAACTTCCCAGATATAGACTGGAACTTGTGGGTTGGTCACTCACACTCTAGCAAGAATTTTGTGGATTTGTTGGAGGACTGTTTTCTACAAAAGCATGTTCGAGAGGCACCCAGGGAGAGTAATAATACTTTTGATCTGATTACAGTAGTAATTCTTCATGCATTAAGAATCTGCAGATAAAGGAACCACTAGGTGGCAGTGATCACACTGTGCTGAAGTGGAATTTACTCAGAGGTAACTACAATCAGGGGTAAAGGGAAGGGTTTTTGCTTTCATAAAGGTGACTACGGTGGTCTGAGACAGTTTTTAAATTCTATACAGTGGGACCAACTGATGATGTTACCAATAGCAAATTCTAAATGGAAAGCATTCAAAGAATTAATCTTGGAAGCTACTAGGCTTTTCATACCAACTAAGGAATATTGTTCCGGGTTGAGACCTAAATGGATGTCAGATGAACTAATGAAACTGGTGGCAGAGAAGAAAAATGCATGGGACACAAATTATCAGGCAACACACATGCCTATGGTAGATATAAGCTAGTCTGTAATCAAGTCACAAAGGAGGTTAGCAAGCGAAGGCAGATTATGAGAAATCTTTGGCAAAGGATGCAAAGAAAAACAGCAAAGAATTCTTTACTTATGTAAACTCTAGAAGGAGGCAGAGGAATCAGATTGGTCCACTTCAACTATTGATGATTCTGCTCAGGTAGTTAACAAACTGAATGAGTATTTTACATCAACATTTACACGTGATTAGTTATTCAGGGAGGAGAATGCCAGAGGTGTAATTAAACTCTGGCAGTGAGCTACATCATTTTGTAATAACTGAGAGCAAAGTGGAGCACAAATTGTTGAAAATAACCATAAGATAGACGACACCTTGGGTGGATGTGACCTATCCAGTTATATTAAAGGAGGCAGCAAAGAACGTAAGCAAACCCTTAGCCACAATTATGAGAGCTTCCTTGAACTGAATGGAGGTACCCATGGACTGGAGATGTGCAAATGTGACCCCAATTCACAAAGGAGGATCAAAGGGTGACAAGTATTTACAGACCTGTTATCTTAACTTCTGTTCTGGGAAAATTAACGGAGGCACTCCAGGATCATTTAGACAAGACTTCAGTTATAGTTCGGACACAGCATGGGTTTGTTAAGGGGAAGTCTTTTCTGACAAATTTGATTGGATACAATGATGTGGTCACAAAGGAACTGGATGCAAAGAATAATTTTGATATCATATACTTCGATCTTAGGAAGGCTTTTGATACTGTTGCACATGGAAGACTGCTGTACAAGCTGGAGCAGTATGGCATTAGAAGCAAGTTTTTGCTATGGATAAAGGGATGCTTGAGTGGGAGAAGACAGAGTGGTAATCAATGGACACTGCTCTTCATTGACTAATGTTATAAGTGGTGTCCCCATTGTTGTTTTCTGTATTTATCAATGATATTATCGCCAGGGGCTCACATCTGGTGAGTATGGGCTTGGCACACCCAGGATTCTGAGCTAGATATATCATCATTCTTCTCTTTCTTGGTGATTCCCTTCTACTTCTCTCTCTCTCTCTCTCTCTCTCTCTCTCTCTCTCTCTCTCTCTCTGTCGGTAATTCAGAAATTTTTTTTTTGGCTGGTGCAGTATAAACCTCAGGCTTCCTTGCACCACATGACTAATAATAATAATGATTACA
The DNA here is from genome assembly GCF_048544385.1 of Mastigoproctus giganteus. NCBI lineage: Eukaryota > Metazoa > Arthropoda > Arachnida > Uropygi > Thelyphonidae > Mastigoproctus > Mastigoproctus giganteus. The sequence continues at coordinate 161,030,471 of NC_143576.1, forward strand.
ATATATCAAGCTTAATGTCCAAGTTTGCAGATGATACGAAGGTTTGCAGGATTTATAATGACAGTTGTTACTGCAACAGAATATAGAAAAGTTGAGCAGATGGGCTGAGAGGTGGAATAAATCTAAAGTACTTCATATGGGTACCATTAACCCCAGACTAATGTTATCAACTGTGTGGTACTAGACTCAGGGTCGTAGAGTATGAAAAGACCTGGGGGTAACTGTGCAATTAGATATTAAATTTTTTGAACAGTGCAGACAGTCTGCATGAATAACTCATGGTGTCTTGTCAATGATATTTTTCTAGCAGGGATAAGGAGGTGATTATCCCCTTGTATAAGGCAATGGTCAGGCCACACCTTGAGTACTATATAGAGGTCTGGAGGCCTCACTGTAGGATGTAGAGCTACTCGAACAAGTAAAGAGAAGGGCAACGAAATTGGTGAAAGAAACAAGGGTTGCCCTTAGAAAGAAAGATTTAAGCTCTGCAAATTGCAGTGTCTGGAGACTAGGCACCTGCAAGGTGATCTGATTGAGTTGTATAAGGCTATGAATGGTTTGAGCAAGCTCAATGCTGATGGGATTCTTCCTCTTGCCCAGATTGGTCACCTGAGGGGACATAAATTCAAATTGAGAAAAGACAGTTGTAGAATAGATGTGTGGAAATTTGCCCTTAACCAGCGGGTCGTTGATTGCTGGAACAAACTTCGATCTGTCGTAGAAGTTGACAGTTTAAATAAATTTAAGGCAGAACTAGACAAACATTTGGAGTTAATGGATGAGTGAAATGGGGAGTTTTTTTTTTTTTTTTTTTGGCTGAAGCTTTATAAGTTTGCTTTCTTGCACCATATGCCTCTACTAATGCTAACACATGAAAATGTGTTTCAACATAGTTCTTCTCAATCAGCAAAGGTGACGTAACTAATCACTAGATTTCCAGACAATCCCATGGCTAAATTTAAATCTGAACTCACACTTTCTTCCTATCAAGATATCATCTGTACAGGAATTGAGCAAATGTGACAAAGCAGTGCGATTTCAGTTTAGGGGTGATTTTAAGAGATTGTTACAACAGAATTGAAATTTAATTAACAACTTTTTAATTAGTATTAGTATTAATAGTGGCAAATGATGCAAGAAAGCAGCTTTATACAGCATCAGCCCCAAAAAAAAAAAAAAAGTCAACACTTCCCATAACATCTGTCCATCCCTTCTAACAGTTTATCTAGTACCCCCTTCCTTGAATTTATTCAAACTATACACCTCTCCAACACCAGAGGAGAATTTGTTCTAACAACTAACCACTTGATGGCTGAAGGCAAATTTACACCTATTTATACCTATCTACTCTGCAATTCCTTCCTCAGTTTGAAATTATGTCCCCTCATTGTGTAGTATGAGAAAGAGGAAGGATTCTGACAGCACTGAACTTACTTAAATGATTCAAAGCCTTAAATACTTCAATCATATCTTCTTGAAGATGCATAGTCTCCAGGTACTGTAATTTGCAGAACTGAAGCCTTTCTTGGTAAGATTACCCCTGTTGTTCCTCTCATTAATCTTATTGCTCTTCTCTGCACCCATTCCAACAGATCCATGCTCTACCTAAAATGAAGCCTCCTGACCTATATGCTGTACTCAAGATGTGGCCAGGCTATTGTCTTATACAATGGGATAATCATCTCCTTATCCCTGCTGACAAAATACCAGTACACCTAACCCTCGATTTACACGGTAGATTGGTTCTGAAAGGGTACCATGTAAATGAAAATCGAGACTAATTTGAATAGAAAATGAAGGGATAAGGTTCAGTAACATTCAAATACAGCAGACTCTCGATTTACCGAGATCGGATTAACTGGGCCACTTCAAGACTCCAAATAAAAAAAAAAAAAAAAAAAAAAAAAACAGAACCCAACCAAAAATCATAAAATTCAAGTACTAACTACAATAGGTATAAACAGATGTTTTGCAAGTTGAGTGGCATTATAAGTCTTCATTAAGAGATTAATGTACCTATTATCTTGCAACCCCTGCTGTATTCACATCTGCCGCTCAAAAAAAAAAAAAAAAAAAATGTTTAGTTTTAGTGCGTCGTGTCGATTGTTGCGTTCCATTGCACCACAAAAATGCAAATTTTGTTTCGTTATTTGTCAGGGATGAAGAAATTTTTTTTATAGTAAATAATTTTATTTTTTTGTCTAGAAATCTCAAAAATGATGAGTAAACGCAAAGGAGTTGCGTTTTCAGTTAAACAAAAACTTGAAATTATTGAAAAGTTTGAAAATGGTGCGTCCGTCACATCTTTAAGGATGAACCATTATAATGTTGTGACCAAACCATACGCAACATCGTAAAAAATAAAGGGATGCTATTAGATTTAATACTGACATCGCAAAAAATAAAGGGAAGCATCGTATTGGACATGCGAGTAGTATGTGGTAAGTTTTTTGGTTTTTTTATCTGTCGCCATATTTTTTTACGTAGGTTGCTGAACATTTTTCAATACAGTTAGTCCCCAACTTACGCAACTTCAGACTTGCATAAATTTTTTTCCCTCAATTTTTTTTTTTTTTTTTTAGGATTGTCAAATTTAAAAAATAAATAAATAAAAAATAACATAAAATAAGCAATTAATAACGACAATCATGGCACGCACAAATTGCACAAGTGAGATATGGAGTAACAAGCAAAAATATAGAAAAGAAGAGAAGATTCTTACAATTTATTTATGGGTTTTTTTTTTTACTGAATATGACTGAATACTTCAGTGAAGGAGACACACGTTTCACCGTAATAAAGTAAAACCCCACAGAATTCCAGCTATCGGTATTATTGCAAATGCAATAAGATCGAGTTTACTACCCGTTTATAATGAATTGCACTAACAGAAAAGCCCAATAACCCGGAAAGTGCAAATTATTTTTGTTTTGTGGCAGTGACCTCAAGAAATGTGCTTTAGTAAAATGTGAGCTCACGCAGGGTGATAATAGTCAGTTTTCGCCTTAACCCTGTGTCTGTCTGAGAAGACTCTCTGTCTTCTCAGACAGACACAGGGTTAAGTGGTAATCAATGGACACTGCTTATCATGGACTAATGTTATTAGTGGAGTCCCATTATTGTTTTCTGTATTTATAAATGATACTGATGATGGTATATCAAGCTTAATGTCCAAGTTTGCAGACGATACGAAGGTTGGCAGGGTTGTCAAGGACACTACTGACACTATGCTGCTGCTGCAACAGGATCTGGAAAGGTTGAGCAGATAGGCTGAGAGGTGGCAAATGAAGTTTAATATTGACAAATGTAAAGTACTACATATGGGAAACAGCAACCCCAGAGCAACGTATCAACTCTGTGGTACTACACTGACAGTGGTAGAGAATGAAAGGGACCTGGGGGTGGTTGTGCAGGCAGATATGAAGTTCTCTGAGCAATGCAGATGGGCTGCAAGAGTAGCTCATGGTGTCTTGTCAATGATATATGTACAGGAATTTTTCTAGCAGGGACAGGGATGTGATTATTCCCTTGTATAAGGCATTGGTCAGGCCACACCTTGAGTACTGTATACAGGTCTGGAGGCCTCATTTCAAGAAGGATGTAGAGCTGCTGGAATGAGTACAGAGAAGGGCAACAAGATTAGTGAATGGAACAAAGGGTTGCTCTTACGAAGAAAGGCTTAAGTTTTGCAAATTAGTGTCTGGAGACTAGGCACCAGTCAGGTGATCTGATAGAGGTGTATAAAGCCTTGAATGGTTTGAGCATGCTCAATGCTGATGGGATTCTTCCTCTTGCTCAGAATAATCACCTGAGAGGGCATAAATTCAAATTGAGGAAAGACAGATGTAGGATAGATGTGCGGAAATTTGCCTTTAGCCAGCGGGTAGTTGGTTGGTGGAATAGACTTCCATCCCTTGTCGTGGAAGTTGATAGCCTAAATAATTTAAGGCTCAGCTGGACAGGTATTTTGAACGAATGGAGGGATGAAGTGGAAGTGGGGTTTTTTTTTTTTTTTTGGCTGATGCTGCATAAGCTTGCTTTCTTGCATCATATGTCTCTACTAATGCTAATGCTAAAAGTTCTTTACAGAAAATTCATTTTGACCGTTATCACAGTGCCGACTTAGAGAATAAGTGAGAGCGGTACTACTAAATCTACCAAGAAAAGGAAAGCGATCAATTTGGATCAGAAAATTAAACTAATGATCAAGTATTGTGCTGAATTCAGATTTGTCAATAATAATATAGTAGCAATATGTTATTAGTCATTCTATAGTTATGTAAAACTCGATGAAGTAAGAAGTCCTGGAACATATCTCTTACGTATGTCGGGGACTTCTGTATTTTTGGATTAACCAGGACATCGATTATCCAGGATTTGTTTTTTACCATCTATCTCAGAAAATCGAGAGTCTACTGTAATTTATGTATTTTTTAAAATAAATTTAACACTATTTTTATGAATAGATACACAACAAAAATTTAAGAATAATAAATAGGGTTTTTTTTTTTTTTTTTGTCCTCGCCTTTTTCCCATTATATATATGAGGTCAGTTTTTACTGTTTTGGCATGAAATTTTTACAGCCGGATGCCCTTCCTGACGCCAACCCTCACCCTTTATCTGGGCTGCAGATATGTGGCGGTCATTCCCTAACCTTCTGCATCCTCCGTATTTGGTGATCACGGGCTTGAACCCCGGTCTAATCAAGACGCGTGTGCTACGCAGTACTGCTCCTGCCATCTGGCTACGGAGGCACCCTCTATTTATTTAACACTACTATGGTCAAATTTCATTCTTGAGATCATAAGCTCTCTTTTTATCATTACGTCTATGGGAAATAAATTCCCGCTTACAAGCTTTCGCTTTAAGAGCGTGCACTTGGGATGAATTAACTCGTAAAGTCAGTAACTAACTGCACCCAGGACAGGATTAAAACTTGTTGTGATACTAAGCTACAGTGGCGGACAAAAAAACTGCATCACTTGTGAATTTTGCAAATAATGTGTTCTGCGCTGCAGAAATGTTCAAAATGCATTTGTTAGATGGCATATATATCTCTATGAATGAAATCCAATAAAAAGACTCCACCTGATATACCTAATTGCCATAAATATCTTCCCAAAGGATAAAATGAACAATTAATGGAAATATGAGAAATCATGCAAATGTTCTTGTTTATACGCCGGCACGACCACCAGGTCAGTAGAGTTTATAATAAATCAATCAATACAAATTGTTAATTGTATTTAGCAGTCACGGGCTCAAACCCCAGTCCATTCAAAGATCGTGTGCTACCACACTCATGCTCCTGACCACTCAGCAATCATGACAACCAAACATACATTTTATTACATTTATGTGTACAAACTGAAACGACAAGTAAACATAATAATATTATGTACTGTAAATAAGCAAAATAAGTCCTCAATATTTTGTTATTCCTCCTCAAGCTGCAATTAGCCTTGCAATAATCTGGCATAGAGTCAACTTCTGGATATATGGCTGCCCAATTTCGTGGTACTACACGCTTACAATAGGGTACAGTAAAAAAAAAGGATGAACGTGCAAAACCTTCAAAACACATGAAAACAACAGTTTATTTCGTATCTTCTTTGCTTGTTAATATTGTATTGAAACATTCTTCTTCCTTCTCAGTTGAAAGACGTCACTACTGCTGCTAACTTCTTCTACCTCAGAATTTTTTTTGGAATTTGTTTTCCAAAGAGAATCGGCTCATTAAAAGCCGTTATCAATGTTTGTTTTTTTATTGTTACTTAATTCCTTATAAATCTCTTCATATTGAGCTAAGCAGTTTTGTAATTCCCTTCCAAATCTTAAGCTACAATCCATGTTTGAATCAATATCGAGGAAATAATTTTTGAGAAACTTGTCTGTGCATGTGCTTAACACATTCCATGAGGCGCCAATTTCACACCCACGCTGCCAAACTTGCTTTAAACGTTTGTAATGTACTATGTCGTATAATACTGTACTTATAAGACTGCAAATATCGATTAGTCTTTACAATCTGGTACCCCTTCTGACTGACTGTTGCAAGTAGCAGCAATTGACATGCCTAGCCCACTATGTGTTAGTCTTAGTTAGGCTGTTTACCCCCCTCCCCTCCCCTGCCACTGTTTTCGCGATTTTAAAACAGCGGCGGGGGGGGGGGATAAACACCCTAACCAAGACTAACACATAGCAGGCTAGGCATGTCAATCGTTGCTACTCACAACAATCAATCGGAAGGGGTATAAGATTGTTTTCAAACAATTTATATTAATAAATAATATAGTACTTACATTAACTAGTGGACAAGTTATATGCTTATAATAATACATTTAAATCCACACTGTATAGAATATATTATTTTACAGCATAATTATTACATTGCTGAATCAGAGAGAATGGAGGAGATTCAAGCATCTGAATGATGCCATAAGGTTTTGTAATGCAGAATGTCACAAAAAAAATTCAAGAATGTACTAACAAACAAGGGGACAATTAAGTAATGTCATTTTTAAACCCAAGTTACTAGTAAAAATGCCTTTTTACTCAACTTAAATAATCTGCATTAAAAATTGCTTATTGTAAGAATTATAATTAAGCTTCATCAATTTAAAATGCATCAGTCTGCTGGGCTCCACCCCATATATCAGAGTTAAAGACACTTCATCAGTGGGAGGCTAAGTACCTCATCAGTACAGCCCTGGTGACCATTTAAGTCATTGCATGATTTAAATCATCACTGGACTATCAGATTCTGTATACTTATGAGGCTACCTCTGTAATAGCTTTCAGTTTACCTATATAGCTAAAGGCACCAAAGGAGTGCCAGACTGAAAGAGTGTCTATTTATCAATAAAAGTATATTTTTAACACAGGGTGATGTATTCTCTTTATTTAATATTGCAACCTATGTAACATTTTTAAAAAAATTTAAGGATTTTTTTTAAAAATACTTAAAATAATTTATGGTTTTGTCCATCCTACTCATACAACAGAATGTTATATAATAACTGTATTTATACAGGGCCGGTGAAAGCGGGCCTGTAGGGCCTGCATTGCAGTTGGGCACCACTACAAGGTGGGTGCCGTTTCGAATTGCTAGTATGAAGTTTCATTCTTTCTTTATATTTTTGTAAACGAATTAAGTAATAATAATTAGGTAAGTCAATATAATTGCTGCAAATTTACATATTCTGCATAAAAATAAATATAAATAAATAAATTGCCATCTGTTTGGGGGCACCCATTTCAGCTTTGCAGGCGAGCGACGTCCAGCCTAGCACTGCTACTGGTATTATACATCATTATAATGGAAAAGTACTGCTCCAGCTAATACTCTGCGTATTTTAATGCTGCAATGGGTTTGAACATGACATGGAATCATTCGATAGTCCTTTCTAGACAAGAACTTTGGAGCACCCAGGTTTTGTTATTTATAGTCCAGCATGTCCATGTAGGTCAGAAGTTAGTTTAGCATAACCACATAGTTACCTTTCAACTAATCATTTTGACAAGAATATTATCATTAAATGTAATCGGAAGTAATGTGTACTCGAGCCACAGTCAACTCAAATGTGTATACTACTGCATTCTTGCATTTACCACTTGGCTATATCATGCCTTCAATTTTAAACAAAATTTTAAAATTTAAACACAAAGTTCCTGATAAAGACCCTTACTTCTTTTATTTAATGGATATCTGTGTGGAAGTACTTAATTCATTTGTAATACATATACTTAAATTTAACCTATACACAAAGAAATTCACATTTGTACACACACAAAGTTGAAGTGGCCCAGCACACAGTTTTAAAAGCCACGCATTTATGAAAATTTATTAACTTTTTTTTTTTCTGGTTAGTAATACTATCTATATCGCAAGGCTAAAATTTCTTATTAATAATCACAGTAGTTACTTTTTTTAAAAAATCATATTTATTCCACTTCATTTTTCATTTGACTCCAGTTTTTGGGAATTTATATAACACAGCTTCCAATAGAAAATTTTCCCTGAAATATATCAAAACAAGATAATGTAACATTACAATTTTCAAAAAACAATTAATCATTTCAATAATGAATACAATCATTAAGCAAACCTAGTAGCCATGAACCATGATCCATTCAAATGTGTATGTTGCTGCATTCACATGCTTAATCAGTCGGCAACATCAAGGAAAGGTGATGTAGCAATACTGTTTTCAACACAATTCTATATTAACTTTGACATCTCCCATTTCATCTATTCATTCCCTCCACTAGTTTATCTAGTTCCTCCTTGAATTTATTGAAGCTATCAACTTCCACAACAACAATGGAAGTTTGTTCCAGTAATCAACCACCTGCTGGCTAAAGGCAAACTTCCACACATCTATGCTGCAACAGTCCTTCCTCAATTTGAATTTGTGCCCCCCTCATATGTGTGTGATCTGAGCAAGAGGAGAATCTTATCAGAAAACTGGGTTTTCTCTTTTGCTCTTGTTGTTACTTTTCTTCCAAACCACTGCTCGCCCTGTACAAATCTCAAATATTTCCTACCATTAAATATTGTTTCCACATCTGGGGTGGTGTTCCCCCCCCTCTTAAGTTCTCTCTCAGGCTTCTATATTCCATTCTAAAGAGGACAGTTCAGTTAATTAATGATCCATCTCTAACAAAGTCTCTCCGCTCTTTGTCTCATAGATGTTCTGTTTCTGTTGCATGCCTTTCCTATAGATTCCATTGGCATTGTTCCTCTAAGTTGACTTCTGTAATTCTCACTCTATTCCAAACCAGTCTGAACATGTGCCACAGCCAGTCAGCATCCTTTTACTGTCCAACTTCAAACTCACAGAACCAACTTTTCTTCAACTTCCATTTTCTGAAACAACTTCCTTCATATGTATTTTCGTATTTTCTGAAAATTACAATCTTCAAAAATTCAAGTTTAATGTCGGTAAGCTTCTTCTTAACCTTCAACCCATGCATGATACTAAGTACTATAGGTTCTAATACTTCTTGTGCTTGGGCTTTCATTTCATTTAAAAAATAAATAAATAAAATAAAATAATGAACTTCCTTGAAATTTGGTTAGTAAATTCAATATATACTGAAAAAAGAATATATAATAATTTTGTCACCTTGTTCTCACATTAATATTTTATAAATGACAAACAGGGACAAGGTAGTGCACTTCTTCCTTGAGAAAATTTTAATTACAGGTTTTTAACAATTCCATCTTTATTTATTTTAACTTATTTTAAACTTCATTTCCACTTCAATACCATGTAACTACGCAGATAAATTGAGGTGAGTTCTGTCAATTAAGCTCTTATTGCTATTATTATTATTGATTACATAACGGTACATTAAGAAGCTCTATAAATCAGCTAAATAATAATTTTGTTTAAAAAAAAAAAAACAGTTCTTTGTGAGGATTACACACTTTTCTTTTTGTATGCAAAGAAACTATAATCTATTTCTTTTCTGTATCCGATGTAAACACATGAGAGAATCCAGCCACTTTAGTTGAGATAATCAGCTATGGCCCTACACTACATACTGAAAAAATTGAGCAAACGAGGTGGCTCCTTTCCAAAGTGAACTTTAGTTAGGGTAATTCACACTTGTTTACACTGAGAATAAACTAAAAGGGTAGTTTTAGTGACATTTCATATTGAATTCTCTATTTTTCCTATTTGCATGATAAATAAAGAGATTTATGGTATTTTCAATTAAGAAATCAAAAACACGTTTGTTGATAACTGTTAGGAGTTTCAGTTATGTGGACAGAGCAGTTAAAGAACACAAAATCCCTGAAATTTGTACAAGGTCTTGAAGACCATGCTGCAATTGGTTAATATTTTTTAAAGTAGTTATTGTTTTTACACATGAAAACCAAAAATAAATGTGGGACTAGTACTGTGCTAAATGATAGAGTAAGTAAATAATTAATTTATTTACTTTTCTATATGGAAAAGTAAATAAATAATTAATTAAAATATTTCTTGTTAAATAATTTTAAAAGTAAACTCAAAAATATAGTACCATCAGATACATTATAAACACTTAAGTAATGCTAATCATTACAACACAGTGTAGTGTTGTTTTTTTTTTTTTTTTTTTTAATCACAGAGCAAAAATGTGAAGAGACATGATTCTTAGAAGATGCTATACAGACAAATATGCTTCCCATTTGGCAGCAATCTGTAGTACCTGTTTTGTGATTTGTAATATTCCATATTTTGATAAACCACAAAATAGACAGTATAAAGCACACCACAACTAAATGGGAGAGTAAAATAATTCCTCTCTCATCCTTCACTACAATGATGTTTTCAAAAAATCTCTGAAATCCATGGACGTAACAAAATCCTGAAATAATATTACAGAACTGAGCTAGCTCTTTGCTCACCAGATGACTCCACAGGACTTTTTTCTGTGGAGTTATGTGAAGGATTGAGTATATCGTATACCCATTACAAATCTGGATGAACTTTGAAAGAAAATCACTGATGCAAATACTTCTGTGATGCCTCAAATGCTAGAAAATACTTTCTGCAAAATTGTAAATGACTTGAGCATCCTACCCACTACAAATGGTCCCCATGTGAAAATTTAACTTTGAGTTTTAGTGGCAAATGATGAAAGAAACTACGCTAATACAGCATTATCCAAAAAAAAAAAAAAATAAATAATACATGCTTCACCCATCCATATCCTCCAAGACTTTGTCCATATCTAGTTCTTCCTTGAATTTATTCAAATCATCCACTTCCACAACAGATGGAAGCCTGTTCCAACAATCAACCATCTCCCTCTTCCCATGAATGCTTTACTTTATATATCATATCTGATAAGATATCTGATATGCAGAATACTCTTTGGTTACTTACCTTTTACATTTACGACAGTGATGAGCTCTGGGTGCCTTATAACCTTCACACACGTGGCAGTACTGCAAAAACTTGCAATCATCTTCATTTTCCTAAAAAAAAAAAAAAAAAATAAGGGGTTGTGGGAAGAGAACGTATGTTAATATACAAACCCTTCATTCATTCGGTTATTATAAAGCATTACTATCGTTTGGAGCAACTCTTTTGGCCCATCAAAGCCATTCGCCTTCCTCATTCCATGCCCATACAGGCTCCCCTCATCTCTCCCTACCATCCCTTCCTCATTAAATGCTTTACTTTATATATTAAAAAGGCAAATTAATCTTAACAAGCCACTCACTACATGCCCATACAGCCCCCCCTTCTACCTACCATCTCCCTCTTCCCATTAATGCTTTACTTTATATATTATATCTGATTAGAAACTATTCTGTTACTTATTTTTTGTAATACATACAAAGAGATACTAAACAGAAGAAAGGAAGTCCTTGTGGGAATGGATTAAAAAAGCGAATAATCAACCCAAAAGAGGTGTTCCCCACTCTTACAATCAATTTGAATAAGTATTTTAAAGCAATATACAAAATGTCAGAGAAATCAAATATTTATTTTTGATAGCATACCTATTAATAACCCTGAATGCAAGAAACATTTAACAAGATGCCAAATATATACCTGCCAAGTTTCAGAAACAGGAACATAAACTTTTAATAAGTGTCTTGCAAGTGGAGCACACTAACTTTTCTTCAAAATTAATAAAAGTATTTAGTATAAGCACAATGCAATTGAAAATTACATATCATATGAAATGCAATAAACAGTATTTAAAAAATTATTTTATTTGTTTATATGATCTAAATATATTTATTATTACTTTTTCTTTTTTATTACATTTGGTATTTGGATATCAAAAATTTTTGCATTCTGGGACCTTTTCATACAAAGAAAAAAATGTATATTATCTATTATACACGTGTATATATATATATATATATATATATATATATAAATTTTTTCCATAAAAAAATATTTATAAACACACACAATGCAAGATTTATTGAATTATGCATAAACACTAACATATTTTGTATGCAGAATGACCAATCTGAATGAAAAGTTGTTCATTTTAATGCTAAAACAATCTGTGATTTTATTATGTTGCTGATTAACTGTGATCCACTGCATATGAAGAATAATCAATTAACATTTAAAGAAAAGTGCATTCTGAAATGGTATACTGGAAATGGAAAATGTTAGAGGTTCAAGCATGTATGAGAACATCAAAATGGGATGTATCTAGCAATAACCTGCCTTCTGTAATAAGTTTGAAGAACACAAGTGTTCATGACATTAATAAGAAGCTGTGAGAGAGGCAAAGAAAATAAAAAAAAAATAAAAAAATCACCAAAAATATCTAAGTCACTAGAAGTGCACATAACTGCAGCTGGAGTCAGTATGATGAGAATCTTAAGAAACAAAGTTCAAGCCTTTCATACTTGGTTACTGCATACATTTCAGGAAGATAATCCAATCAATAAGCACAATTTTGTGAGCAATACTCTCAGAAGAACAGTGAAGCTTGTGATTTTCAGAATGTAATTACAGCAGAACCTCAAAAATCCACAACATTTTGAATATTTCTCCAAAGGCAGTCGATCACGAGGGAGAAGGGTATACAGGCTGGCTGGGCTTAAAAAAAGCACAGTAAGTGCTTTTTTTTTTTATAATGCCCAATTTTTGTATAATATTTCATATAAAAATTATACATAAATTTGTTTTAATTTTTAATTTGTATAATTTTTCATGTAAAATGCATGAAAAAACAAAAGAAAGAAAAAAAGAATTAATTTTTTTCCCTAAACATCAATTTCTGTTTTACATATTTTCTAGACTGTATATCACTGGTACTATGTATTTTCAACATAAAGAATCATTCATTCTGCAAAATATTAAATACTAATTCAGAGTACTTAATAGTACAGTAGTAATATAGAAATATTATAATATAATATTTTGGTAACGAAATAAAAACCCTTACCAAAGGATAGCTTTTTTTTTTTTTTTTTTAGATTTTAATTTCCAGCCTTTCTACATGCAATCTGCAAGGAGGCATGAAATGTGGAAATATGCGTTGACTAACATGTAGATGCATTATGTATAAATAACAATGTAATAATATAATATAATATAATAACAGAAATGAAATATTATATATAATACAGTAAACCCTCGCTATTCGCGGTATCTGTATTCGCAGTTTCGCGTATTCGCAATCGCCGATTTAATATAAAATGAAATCTAAAAAATGTGAATTTTAAAGCGCCATTAATATTTTCTGCCATAAAAAAACATGGGTGTGGCTAAAATTATCTTTCCCGGTCAAAACAGCACTCAGTGGGTGGGTGGAAGGAGGGAGAGGAGTGACAAAATCGCGAGCGTGGATGTTTCTCGCTAATCCTTGTTCAGTATGTGTTATGCGCTTGTTATGGAAGGTTTCGTCGTTTGCTTTTAATTTATATGCTTATAAATAGAATAAATTTATCAATTTATAAATTGATATGCTTACAAAAATGATAAATCTACCGTTTTGCAGTGTAAAACAGACTTTTTCAAGTGTGTTAACGGAAGAAAGTGACTTTATTGTGGACAAGTTCTTTCTAACCCCTACAAAAATATGGCTACGAATAACAAGAGAAATGTGAAAATATAAAAGAAGGTGGTGACATTAGCGAATAAAATTGAGTTATTAGATAAAATTTCTAATGGTGAAAGTGTCTCCTCAGTGGCAAAACATTATAAAATCAATGAGTCAGCGGTACGATCAATCAAAAAATCAGAAGAAAAAATCCGCCATAGTGTCCGTGAAAACACGCTAATTGCTTCAAAATTTTGCTCTGTAACTCGTGATGTTAAATTATAAAAAATGGAAAAGGCTTTAAATCTGTGGATAGAAGACCGAACTCAAAATAAAATTCCGTTAAGTTCACTCATCATTCGTGAAAAGGCAAAACTCTTTTATCAACACTTTAGCGAAACTGGTGATAGCACTGGCGGGATAAGTTTTTTTTGCTAGCAAAGGCGCTGGGTTTGAAAGATTTGTTTGAAATTTCTAATAAATATTACATTTAATATTAAATTGTTTCTTATTTTCATTTCGATGCCATATGCTTGCATTTCACTATGTACTTTCTATGTACATAGTCATATTATGAAGGTACATATAATACATACATAGACAAAATTTTAGACTAGTTTTTCTTATATATTTCATATTTTGGAACGGAACCCCTTTATTACTATGGGAGCCATAACTCAGTATTCGCGTTTTCGGTATTCGCGACATTTCTCAGGAATGTAACCCCCCCAAGTGGGGGCGTAATGTCTGTGATATAAATATTAATGCCTAATTTAATAAATATTATATAAATATAAAAATTTAATAAATATTTAAAAACTTATTTAAATTTAAAAATTTAAATATTATAAAAATATCATAAATAATATTTCAGTAATGTCTATCTGTCTGAAAAATTATCGTATATAATATTTCTGTAATTAAATAAAACCCTTACCAAAGGGTAGCATTTAACATTTTAATTCCAGCCTTTCTGTATGCAACCCACATGGAGACATCAAATGTGTGTTGACTAACATGTAGACATAAAAAAAAAGGGTAAACTGCAGCCATTATCAACCCACTGCAGGATGGAAGCCTCCTCAACAATTCATGCTAAGGGAAATGGACCATAATCTGCCACGCTGGTCCAGTGCGGGTTGGCAGATCGACCGTACTTAGCACTCAGGGGCTTGAACCCTGGTCTACTCAAAGAGCGTGTGCTACTGCACTCCCACTCCTGACCACTCGGCTACAGAGGCCTCGTAGGCATATTATGTGTAAATGAACAATATAATACAGAAGGTGCAAAATTATAATTAAATATTGTTATTCAAAAACATAATTTTGTTTTGTTATTTATTATAATAAAACTTAAAATGTAAGTACAATGATAATATATATATATATATATATATATACACTTTTTTTTTTTTTTTTTTATGAAACCTCCAAACATGAGAGTTATTAGAACCTATAGTACTTAGTACCATGCATGAGCTGAAGGTTGAGAAGATGAAAGAAAATACTTGTTGACATTAGACTTGAACTTCTGTAGATTATAATTTTCAGGAAATACAGGGTAGTTATAAAGTCCTTGTGCTGCTTTAAATTTTAATAAATTTAGATGTACACATGATCATGATAGAAGCAAACTATAAATGGCATATGAAAGCTGAAATCTTAAAGTTTTAAACAATGCAGTTTGATATTTTAACCTTCAACATAACTGCCATCATTTGTGACACATTTTTTAAACCGATTTTCCAACTCATTGAAAACATTCCCCAGTTGCCGCTCAGTAATTTCATGAATTGCATTTGTGATCATGACCTTAAGTTCATCCAAAGAACATAGTTTTGTTGAATACACAACAGTTTTAACATGACCCCATAAAATGTAGTCCAGTGGGGCGGATCAGGCGAACAATGCGGCCAAGCAATTGGTCCAGTTCAACCGATCCACTTATCTGGGAAGACATCCTTCAAAAACTGTCGTATATTGGTAGCATAGTGGCA
The DNA here is from genome assembly GCF_048544385.1 of Mastigoproctus giganteus. NCBI lineage: Eukaryota > Metazoa > Arthropoda > Arachnida > Uropygi > Thelyphonidae > Mastigoproctus > Mastigoproctus giganteus. The sequence continues at coordinate 161,045,987 of NC_143576.1, forward strand.
GGGTGTACCATCTTGCTGAAAGAAGGTGCTGTCTGAAAGATTTAACCATCGTAGCTCAGGGATAAGGAAATTCTGCAGCATTTTAAGGTAACATCCACCACTGACTGTTGCTTCTTTAAAACAGAAAGGACCGATAATGCATGACTTCCTGAGGGCACACCAGACACTGATTTTTGGGGAATCTCCTTCATGTTGCCAGACTCCTTGAGGTTTCTCTCTACTCAAATGCGACAATTGTGGCAGCTGACTTTGCCACTAATGTGGAAAGTAGCCTCATCAGAAAATGTCAATTCTTCAAGAAAGTCATGGGAATTGTCCATTTTTTATTTCATCTGTTGACCGAAATCCTATCCAATCTTGCTTGGTAGTCTTCTTCCTGTAACATCTGAACCACCCGAATCTTGTAATCGTGTTCATGCAGTTTCACTCTTAGAATTTTGCACACTGTTGACTGCAGAATGTTTAGTTCAGCAGATGTACCAAATTGATTGGACTCCTTTCAAATGTTGCCTGGACTATGGCCACAGTCTCTTCACTGATTTGTGACCTCCTGGATCATGGTTTGTCATTCATGGACCCAGTTTCTCTAGACTTTTTCATCCAACTGTTAATTGAGTTCCTATGTGGTGCATCTTTAATGTAATGAGCAGTGAATCTTCTTCTCACAGCTGTAATGGAATTCAATTCTGCAAGCCATAACACACAGTTGACCTTTTTTTCTACTGTCGCCATTTTCAATCAGTTGAAGGATCTGAAAAGGAAAAAACAATTAATTAACAAACACTAATACACTAAAACTTTAAGAATGCACCTTTTATATGCCATTTACTAATGGTAAATTTTCATTTTAATTCACATTTTCTTCATGGTCATGTGCTTTGACCATGTGTAAATCTAAAGTTATTAAAGTTACACAAGGACTTAATAACTACAATGTTTATATACATTGTTTTTGCCACATTTTTGTTTAATTTTAATTGAAATTTTCTTCTTACTGCTTTCTTTAGGAGCCATATTATCAGTTTACTCAATTTTGTAATTATAAAACGCTAATTCAATAAATTTATAAAACACAACACAAAAAATCATATCAACTAAGTGAGGTACTCAATAGGTGGTACACGATGAAAATAAATCACTAAAATTCAAAAGATGTGAAATTTTCAAAATAATTAAATGGGCAATATTTCTGGCTGCACAAATTGTAACTAAAAGCCACTATTTGAAGTGTAGGCTTTTATATGGAATACATATAAATTAACATGTGACACAGAAGCATATGATAAATATAAGCTGGTCTGTAACCAAGTTACAAAGGAAGTTAGGCAGGCAAAGGCAGATTACGAGAAACCTTTGGCAAAGGATGCAAAGAAAAACAGCAAACAGTTCTTTACTTACGTAAACTCTAGAAGAAAGGGGATGAATCAGATTGGTCCACTTGATATCGATGGTTCAACTGTTGAGGATCCTGCTCAGGTAGCTAACAAACTAAATGAATATTTTGCATCGACATTCACACATGAGTTATTCAGGGAGGGGAATGCCAGAGGTGTATTCAACTCTGGCAGTAAGCTAGATAATCTTGTAATAAGATTATCTAGCTTACACAAGAAAGGCACCTGGGGTGAATGGAATCTATCCAGTTATATTTAAGGAGGCGGCAAAGGATGTAAGCAAACCCTTAGCCATAATTATGAGAGCTTCCCTGGACTCAGGGGAGGTACCCATGGACTGGAGATGTGCAAATGTGACCCCAATCCACAAAGGAGGATCAAAGGGAGACAAAGGTAATTACAGACCTGTTAGATTAACTTCTGTTCCAGGGAAATTAATGGAGGCACTGGTTAAAGAAGCATTGCATGATCATCTAGACAAGACTTCAGTTATAGCTCGGACACAGCATGGGTATGTTAAGGGGAAGTCTTGTCTGACTAATTTGATTGGATACTATGATGTAGTCACAAAGGAACTGGATGCAAAGAATAACTTTGATATCATATATTTGGATCTTAGAAAAGCTTTTGATACTGTTGCACATAGAAGACTGCTGCACAAATTGGAGCAGTGTGGCATTGGAGGCAAATTGCTGCTATGGATAAAAGGATGGTTGAATGGGAGAAGACAGAGAATGGTAATCAATGGAAACTGCTCTTTGTGGACTAATGTTATTAGTGGAGTCCCTCAGGGTTCAGTGTTGGGTCCACTGTTGTTTCCTGTATTTATAAATGATATTGATGACGGTATATCAAGCTTAATGTCCAAGTTTGCAGACGATACGAAGGTTGGCAGGGTTGTTAATGACACTAATGACAGTACAAAGTGACTGGTCGAATAATATTTCTAATTGTTTCAATGCAGACTATAAATGGTGATAAAACCTGCTGAAACAGAATCTAGAAAAGTTGAGCAGATGGGCTGAGAGGTGGCAAAACATTGACAAATGTAAAGTACTACATATGAGATGCAGTAATCCCAGAGTAACGTATCAAACTCTGTGGTACTACACTGAAAGTGGTAGAGAATGAAAAGGACCTGGGGGTAATTGTGCAGGCAGATATGAAGTTTTCTGAAAAGTGCAGACAGTCTGCAAGAGTAGCTCATGGTGTCTTGTCAATGATATACAGGAATTTTTCTAGCAGGGATAAGGAGGTGATTATCCCCTTTTATAAGGCAATGGTCAGGCCACACCTTGAGTACTGTATACAGGTCTGGAAGCCTCATTTTAAGAAGGATGTAGAGCTGTTGGAACGAGTACAGAGAGAGAGAGAGAGAAAGAATGATGATTGTGCTAGTAAAACTTCAGAGACTACATACAATATATCAATCTGAACTGGAAAATTGTGTAAATATGTATATCATAATATTTAGAAAAATAAAATGGATACCTGTAGTTTTCAGTTTCCCAAATCACGACTGAAATACAATCAAATTGGAAAAATTTACTATACTGAATGTAATACAGTTCTTTTCCGTTCAAAGTCTTTCTCAAATATTTGAAAGCCAACCAAACCACTTATTATTTTAGAAATGGCTGAATAAAAAAAAAAAATAAATGAAAGGTACCTACTAATTGTATAAGGAAAGCAAGAAAAGTCTGCCCTTCAAATGGGTTAACAGATAAAATAAAGTTTCTGCAGAAGAACTTTAATGAAAATCTAAACTTAAAATGTACAAAAATAAATACACAGAAAGTTAAACATATTTGATACCTACTGGTTTCCAACCAATCGGAACATGTCCAGGACCAATAAACATGGCACAAAACAAATGATACAGTGTAAGGCCAACAAAGCAAATGAAAATAATGTGATTAATAGTTCCAAAGGTAGAGTCAGTTGGTGGTAACCACATTGAAGTTACATGAAGTGTTGTAAAGGCAATGCACTTAATGATGAACAAGGCCAGTGCTGGTCCCCAATGACATATACGTTGAATCAAAGTTATGAGAGTCATCACTTCTTCTGATAATGATAATCTAGTTTAAAAAAAAAAGAACTATATTAAATCCAAGTACATATTTCATTTCTGCCATAAAATAAGGTATAAAACTTTATAATTTTTTTGTAATTTGTTGATATAGAAAGAAAGTCTATTACAAGATAATAAAAACTAAAGGTAAAAAGTCAAAATAAGTAAAGCAAAGTAACAAAATATAAATACACATAGCCCTTGATTTACATCAGGGTAAGGTTCCTGGGGGGGACAGGCACAAATGGAACCCTTTATATAATGGAGTCAATCTGAAATCATTGGGTTAGGTTCCAGACATCAAAAATTTTACCTACTACTCTGCATCAATTGTTTTATTTTATTAGCATTCTTCATAGTTGCAGTAATAGTCGATGGAGGCATATTTGTAGCTCTACACACATTAGGGTGGCTTTCACCAGATTGAATCCTCCTAATATTGCACTAGGATTCAATAAACTTCTTTTACCAGACATGGCATTTCTTTATTCTATTAAATTAAAAACTTTATAACACGATTGGCAAAAACTGCACACGGATATCACTATTATTTTTATTTAATTTATTAATAGCACAATTAATAAAAAATGCTAGCATAATAAATTTCCAGCACGTGTAAATAGTGTAAACAACAATCAACTGAATGGTTCACCACATGGACCTTTACTACCCGCATCCACGAGTGGTTACTTTGAGGACAGGTATCTTTCTCGTCTCTGATACGGATGTGCTAATTGCTGATTGCCTCAGATTGTCCTAAATCACATAAACAGTGAATAGCACAATATGATACAGATAAATTGTCTGACGATTTTAAACTTTCAATTTATAAAAAATTTGCAAAAATAAATAAATAAAAATAGCGTTGTGGTTAGTGATCAGCGCTATTGTGAATCAGTGCAAATCAGACCAGTGCAAAACGAGGGCTACCTGTATATATAAATATCAAATTTGTCACTATAACAAGTGCTTTAAACTGCAGCAATAATTATATTTTTTCTGCAGTTTAATGTGAGAATAATGTAATTTTTCTCCTATGCTTTCATAAATATCGGTCTTGTTGCTACTAATACCACTTATAATATGCATATCGTGTTTTCATTCTACTGAAACAAATTAATGTAACTGGAATATGGTAAAATATGAAAAGCATTATAATATGATTTGCTTTTGTTTCCATTTTAAAGACAGCTCCCAATATCAAGATGTATTAATATTGGCAAATAATGAAAGGAAATAAGCTTATAGACTATCAACAAAAAAAAACCTTGTGTCCATCCACATTAATAATTTGCCTAATCCTTCCTTAAATTTATTCAAACTACCCACAATTAAAACTTCCTCAACACCAGATGAGTTTTTTTTACAATTATTCTCTGGCTGAAAGAAAATTTTCCTACACCTAACCTGCAACAATTCCTTTTTCAATTTATGTTTAGCAATAGCATTAGTAGAGGCAGATGATGCAAGAAAGCAAGCTTATACAGCATAGGCCAAAAAAAAACTCTTCCCATTTTACCCATCTATTCATTCCAAATGTTTGTCTAGTTCTGCCTTGAATTTATTTAAGCTATCAACTTCCACAATGACAGATTGAAGTTTGTTCCAACAATCAACTACCTGCTGGCTAAAGGAAAATTTCCACACGTCTATACAACAACTGTCTTTCCTCAATTTCAGTTAATGCCCCTCAGGTTTGTAATCTGAGTAAGAGGAAGAATCCCATCAGCATTCAGCCTGCTCAATCCATTCAAGGTCTTATAACATCAATCAGATCGCCTCACAGGTGCCTAGTCTCCAGATGCTGCAATTTGCATAACTTAAGCCTTTCTTCATAAGAGCACCCCTTTGTTCCCCTCACCAGTCTTGTTGCCATTCTCTATACTCATTCTAGCAACTCTACATCCTTCCTAAAATGAGACTTTCAGACCTGTACGCAGTACTCAAGGTGTGGCCTGACCATTGCCTTATGTTGTTGTTATTTGGTTTTTAGGAGCTTCAGCAACTAAGGCCATATTGCTCCTGGGATATGCAGTGGTCATTCCCTGACCTTTCCGCATCCTCCGTATTTGGTGGTCACGGCCTCAAACCCCAGTCTAATGAAGAAGCTTGTGCTACACACTGCTGCTCCTGCCCGTGGAGGCACCATCCATTGCCTTATACAAGGGGATAATCACCTCCTTATCCCTGCTAGCAAAATTCCTGTATATCATTGACAAGATGGTATGACCTACTTTGGCAGCCTGTTTGTACTGTCAGAAAACTTCATATCTGACTGCACAATTACCCCGAGGTCTCTTTCATTCTCCATTACCTTGAGTATAACAACACACAGCTGGTACATTTTCCTGGGGTTATTGCTACCCATATGCAGTACTTTCCATTTGTCAATGTTAAACTTCAGTTGCCACTTCTCGGCCCATCTGCCCAACTTTTCCAGATCCTGTTGCAGCAGCATTCTGTCATTAGTGTTATTAACAATCCTCCAAATCTTTGTATCATCTGCAAACGTTAAGCTTGATATACCATCATCAATATCATTTATAAATAGAGAAAACAATAATGGACCCAACACTGAACCCTGAGGAACTCCACTAATAACATTAGTCCACGTAGAGCAGTTTCCATTGATTACCACTCTCTGTCTTCTCCCACTCAACCATCCTTTTATCCATTGTGGCAACTTACCCTTAATGCCATACTGCTTCAATTTGTACAGTAGTCTTCCATGTGCAACAGTATCAAAAGCTTTGCTGAAATCCAAATATATGATATCAAAATTATTTTTTGCATCCAGTTCCTTTGTGACAATGTCATAGTACCCAATCAAATTAGTCAGACAAGACTTCCCTTTAACAAACCCATGCTGTGTCTGAATTATTACTGTTGTCTTGTCTAGATGATCCTGCAATGTATCTTTAACCAGTGACTCCATTATTTTCCCTGGCACAGGAGTTAAACTTACAGGTCTGTAATTATTCGTGTCACCCTTTGTGAAGAATTGAAGATACATTTGTACATCTCCAGTCAGTGGAGACTTCTCCTGAGTTTAATGATGCTCTCATAATTATGGCTATGGGTTTGCTTACTTCTTTTGTCACTTCCTTTAATATAATTGGATAATTATATTAAAGGAACCACCCCAGGTGCCTTTCTTATGTTTAACTTCAAAAATTTCTCCTCCACTTTGCTCTCAGTTATTACAAAATCAGTTAACTCCCTGTTAGAGTTTGAAAAACATCCTCATGTTTTTCAAACTCTAACAGGGAGTTAACTGAAAAAATGACTCCTCATGTGTGAATGTAGATGCAAAATACTCATTTAGTTTGGCAGCTATATGAGAATGATCTACAGTCAAACCATTGATATGAAGTGGATCAATCTGATTCATCCCATTCTTTTTAGAGTTTATACAGGGTGTTTCAAAAATGGTCAATAATTTAAAGGCAAAAAAGTACAAACTAAAATAAGCAAAAAAGTCCCAGTCAACATTGGGCCGCAAATGAACCATTTTCGAGATAATGCACATTTTCTGTTAATATCCGCTACTGACCATGGGAACATTAGTTTAGCAAAAAGCTATGAATCGTTTGCTAAGGGTGGTTGTATGAAACATAAGATAATACATTTTTAATTTTTTGTTTCAACACCACAGGATTTTACAGATGTTACATGTTACAGGATGTTCTTTCTAACACTCTTTCCTCAACATCAGGTGTTATGCCTACCTGCCTCCATGTGCGAAGCGCCCATGTTCTCTAAGGGGTTGATGTACCCTGATAAATGTGCACCTGCTGGATTGCCTTCAGCGGAGAAATGCTTCTGGTACAAACGTGCAGCCTCGAGTGCCGTTGGCTTTACCATACATGAAGTGCATGTCTGCCTACTCTTCGCTGCTGTAACCTCTCTCCATGTCGACTATCCTTTAACTAGTACTAGTATGCCTACTACGTCTCAGAGCATTGAGAGAGGGGAAACGGAGAGAATGAGCATAACCTAACCTAAACAAACAAGTCGGTGGTGGATCCCAACTCTGTACAGTTCACCTTGTCAGTGGTGGATCTCAACTAGAAATGTGCAATATCTCGAAAATGATTCACTTGAGGACCGATGTTTACTAGGCTTTTTTTGCATTGTAGTCTGTACAGTTCACCTTTAAATTATTGATCATCACTTTTGAAACACCCTGTATAAGTAAAGAAGTCTTTGCTGTTTTTCTTTGCATCCTTTGCCAAAGATTTCTCATAATCTGCCTTCACTTGCTTAACCTCCTTTGTGACTTGATTACAGACTAGCTTATATATACCATAGGATTCTGTGTCACTTGATAATTTATATGCATCCCGTGCATTTTTCTTCTCTGCTACAAGTCTCATTAGTTCATCTGACATCTATTTGGGCCTAAATCTAGAACAGTATTTCTTAGTTGGAACAAAAAGCCTAGTAGCTTCCAAGCTTACTTCCTTGAATGCTTCCCAATTATGTGTGTTATTCGAGAAAGAGAACGGCTGCCATCAGCATTTAGTTTACTCAATCCATTTAAAGCCTTAAACACTTCAATTAAGTCTCCTTGCAGACCTAGTTTCCAAGCACTGAAATTTGCAAAACTAAAGTCTTTCCTTGTAATAGTACCTTTTTTGTATCCTTAACTAATCTGGTTTCTCTCCTCTGCACCTGCTATAACAGATCCACATCCTTCATAAAATGAGGCTTCCAAACCCATATGCAGTACACAAGGGTCTGGCTTATACAATTGAAAAATGACCTCCTTGTCACTGCTGGAAAAATTGCTGTATATTGTTGACAGAACCCCCACAAGCTGTCAAGAGCCTGTTGCACTGCTCAGAAAATTTCATGTTTAAGTGTCCAATCCTCTAGTCCTCTTTCATTCAGCATTATCTTGAGTGTGGTACCACCCAAATGGTATTATTCTGGGATTTACTGCTACCCATATGTGGTATCTTACAATTTTAAGTGTTAAACCTCAACTGCCACTTCTCGGTCTATTTGGCTAATTTTTCTAGCTCTTGTTACACCTTGATTCTTGTCATTAACTACCCTGCCAACCTTTGTATGAACAAACTTAAACAATAAATTTAATATGCTTATTATATTAATACCATTAATAAATATTATATAAATATCATTAATAAATATAATAGTGGTCAATATTAATTAACACTGATCACTATTATTAATAGTGATCCATATTGATCACTTTGATCAATACTTATCAATACTGATTAATATCATTAATAAATATTGAAAACAGTAAAGGCCAAGCATAAACCCTGAAGCATAAACCTCTGCTAATAACATTTAGCCCAAAAAGAGCACTATCCATTAATAACCACCTTCTCTCCTTTGAACTATCATTCCTTTATCCATAGCAGTAACTTGTCCCTAATGCCACACTGCTCCAATGTGGCATTAGGGACAAGTTACTGTGTCACAGCAGCTAATTAGCTTGGTCAGACAAGATCTGCTCTTAACAAATCCATACACTGATTTCCATATTGTAACCATGTTTGTTGTGGAATTAACAATGCAGTTAGAAAGCAGTTGCTAAACTGGCTAATAAAGTTCTATCAAAGTCACCTTCCATGGGGAAAAAAGTGTAAGGAACATTTTAAGGTAAAGCTTAATTGAATAAAAAATAAATAAAAAGTTATGTACTTTTTATGTACTCACTAGGTGGTAGATGACTCTCATCAACCAGTGCAAATACCACCACTTTGCTTATTGGAGGATTGAAGTGGTGGAACCCATGTTTAGTCTCTAGAGCTAAGTTCTGGTCAACTATTCCCTATCTCATCCATCATGCAGTATGATTGATGACTTTTGAGGTTATGATGAACATCGTGGCGAGATCCAATATTCTTTACATTTCGAGGGTACAGCTCTAAAACAGTGTTCGCAGGCCGGCCGCTAGTTAGTACACCAGACCGAACCTATTGGTAACTCTCTAGGAGACCTCCGGATCAGCTAGTGTATAATCTTGCTACCCCTACTCTGCCAGATAGTGACTGGAGGGAGCCCGAGTAGTGTGTATGCGGGGAGCATTGTTGAGGCCAAATTATGTCAAGGATCTGGGTATATTCTTACAATGTGTACGCCATATCCAAAAATTTCACTACTTCATACAGCATGTCCCCCCCCCCCACTTTTTCTTACTATTGAATACACCATGAATTGTCAAACTAATAGAGCAAGCTTATCTGCGAAAAGATCTAAACCTTCCAAACACTTCCTAAGTCATTTCACAAATATACATGGTCTCAATTCTAATCTCAACGATGTCCATTTCCACTTGCAGGCTGCCAAACCCCATGTACTTTTTCTGAAAGAATCTCAGTTATCGGTTGATTCAACTCCTGCTCATCTCAGATGCCCAAATTATTCACTGTATGATTCCTTTCACCTCAAAGGTGGTATTTGTGCATATGTCCGTTCTGATATTGCCGGTCAGAGACTTGGCAATTTGGAATCTCCTCTCTTTGATCTTCTCTGACTTAAAATCTCTCTATCTCATTGTGTCAAATGAGATAGAGAGATTCATCTGTTGTCTCTACCGTTCTCCCAACTCCACTAATCACTTGGAGCTCTTTGACTTCCTCTCTTTGCAACTTGAATTTCTCCAGTCCAAATTTCCTAACAGTGAGGTAATTTTCCTTAGTGATTTTAATGTTCACAACTCCAGCTGGCTTCCGTTTTCTAAACATACCGACCCAGCTGGTCGAGATGCTAAGGCTTTTGCAATTACTAATGACCTTGCACAGATTGTTCATTTACCTACAAGAATACTGGACAATCCTAATCATACAACCAGCACGCTTGATCTTTTTCTCACAAACAACTCTTCTAAGTACACGGTTGAAGTGAGAGGTCCTTTAGGCACTTCAGATCACAACTTGGTGATTGTCTCTTCTTCAATGGAGCCTTTATCTCATGGCTATTCCCAACATCGTGTTGTTTGGCATTACAAGAATGCAAAATGGGATGACCTGCAAGATTTCTTTTCTCCTTTTCCTTGGGCGGATTACTGTTTCAAAACTTCTGATGTCAACGTTTGCTCAGATCGTGACAATGAAATTATTCTTGCAGGAATGGAATCCTTTATCTCACACTCCACTTTAAAATCTCGTCCTTTATCTAAACCTTGGTTTTCCAATAAATGTGCTAAGGCTGGTCAAGAGAAGAATGTTGCATATCGTAATTGGCTTGTTTCTAATTCTTCAGTTTCATTTTCTGCCTACACCAAAGTTGTAAAACAGTTATTAATCAGTCCAAACTAGAGTTTGAACAGGCTAAGAGAACTTGCTTCTTGCCCTAATGGTAGCCGAGCATTCTGGTCTCTTGCCAAAGCTATTGGCCGCAACTTTTGCCCATCTCTGCTCCCGCCTCTGTCCAAACCAGATGGTTCTGTTTTCACTTCAGCCAAGGATAAAGCTGACCTGCTAGCATCCCATTTTCCTTCCAACTCATGTATTAATGATCTTGGTAAAACACCTCCCACCATTCCCAACACGCTCCCTTCAATGCCTCCTGTGGTCTTCCGTCAAAAGGATGGCAGAAGAATTTTGACAATTCTTGATGCTAAGAAAGCTCCAGGTCCCGATGGTATTTCTCCACTTGTTCTGAAAACCTGTGTTCCTGAACTTACTCCTATTCTTTGCCACCTTTGTTCACTTTCTTACCCATTGCAATTATTTCTACTCCTTCTAAAATAATGGAAAAATCAATTAACCGCCAACTCTTAAACTACCTAGAAACCTTCTGTCTGATCAACGATCGCCAGTATGGATTCCATCGGTGTCGATCCACTGGTGATATTCTGGCTTATGTTACCCATTTATGGACTTATTCAATGGAAAGGTTCGGTGAAACACAAATAGTTGCTCTTGTCATCTCAAAGGCTTTCGATCGTGTTTGACATAAAGGTCTTCTACAAGCTTCCATCTTATGGTTTGCCAACTGTTTTTTGTAATTGGTTATCCAGTTTTCTCTCTGATCACTCACTGAGGGTGATGGTAGATGGCTCTGTCTTCTTACTTCTCCACTAATGCCGGTGTGCCACAAGGTTCACTTCTTTCCTCGACTCGTTTCTTCTTGTATATTAATGACCTTCTTCCACTGACTGGAAATCCTATCCATAGTTTTGCCGATGATAGCACATTGCATTCCACTTTGAGAAACCTTGCCCTGCTCAATCAGCTTCAACTTCTCGAAAATCTGCTATCAATTCCTTAAATGCCAATCTTCATGTAATTCTCCAGTGGGGCAAAGACAACTTAGTTGATTTCAACCCTTCTAAAACTCAGTCTTGTCTTATATCTCACAAAAAGGATTCTTCTGCCCCTATGCTTGTCTTTAGTGACACTCCGATTTCTAGGCAAAATGATATATCTCTTTTGGGGATTATCCTGACTTCTAATTTCTCTTGGCACAAGCAAATTACAAATATTGCTTCCTCTGCATCTAAAAAACTTGGTTTTCTCTTTCGCTCTCGGCATTACTTTTCTTCCAAACAGCTGCTCACGCTGTATAAATCGCAAATCCGCCCTGCCATGGAATATTGTTCCCGCATCTGGGGTGGTGCTCCCAAAACCTCTCTTAGGCTTCTTGATTCCAATCAGAAGAGGGCAGTTAGGTTAATTAATAATTCATCTCCAACAGAGTCTCTCCACTCACTGTCTCATAGACGTACTGTTTCTGCTGCATGCCTCTTCTACAGATATACTTCCATGGGCACTTTTCTTCTGAAATGGCTTCTACAATTCCCGCTCTCTCTCTTTCAAAACAGTCCAAACACATGCCGCTACCAGCCAACATCCATTTACTGTCCAACTTCAAACTCACAGAACCAACTTTTCATCTTCCTTGTTTATTCATTCTACTGCCGTTTTCTGGAACAACCTTCCTTCGTACGTTTTTCCTAAAAATTACAGTCTACAGAAGTTCAAGTTCAATGTCAACAAATATCTTCTTTTGTCTCTCAACCTCCAATCCAAGCACGGTACTAAGTACTATAGGTTCTAATACCTCTCGTGTTTGGGGATTACATAAAAAAAACTTAAAAACAAATTGCAAAATGATAACAAAAAAAAGCAGTGTCAGCAAAAATTACAATAGCAAGAGGATGGGTTATTTTCATTATTCTTCTTTAATATCATAGGAATAAAGTTAAAATTAAGATGTCATTCTCAATGAAAATAAATATGGGAAGTTAAAAACATTGTAAAGTGTGAAATCAATTTTGGTGCAACACTTCAACATTCAAATGCAAGATATCACATCATGAATTATTTTATTTATGATACTGTTTAGCTGCAATAAGAGTTAGTAGAGTTTAGCTTAGGGTTACCATCCATCCTCTTTTAAACGGATTTGTCCGGATTTTTGTCTAAAATTTTTGTCCGAGTGGATTTTTATAAATTTGTCTAAATGTCCGGATTTTTATATTATATGCCATTTTTTTATGAAAGCTCGACAAAAACTACCGAGTTACGTTATACAGAATCTTTTTCGGAATAGGAGACGATTCTTCAATTCGAATTTCCGTGTTGACAATTAGGCAGAAGACCCCGACGATGCTCAGTTTAGTGCATTGAGATTGTTACCAACCCACGCCTGCTTCAGAATTTATGCACATATAAATTTTATATAGTCTAGCAATACAATATTTTGGTTTAGAGAGTAGATAACGTGTGAAGATCAGATGGTGTGCTAGAAAAAGATAAATTACAGGAATTCCAGCATGTATATAAATATTGACAGTTAGAGGAGCTGTTTTCTCTAAAAATTGATTGCAGCATATGAAAACGTGGATTTTGAGCTGTGTGCACACCAAATTGATCGAAAGTTGCGTACTGTCAACTAAATTTGGTATACTTATCAACAATCCAATCAAGAGGCAGACACTAGTTTATTTAATACCAAAGTTTACCGTTTTTAAAAATACTGTTTTTCACTTTAATTACAAAAATATTTATTATCCATCTTTATACCTGTAGGTACTTTTCTGCAATTAGGTTAGTTTAGTTGTGAATGTAAAACATAACCTAACCTTAATAAAATTTATGCTTCACTACTTACAATAAAAAATATTTACTATTATTTCAATTATAAAAATTAAATATTATTTCAATTATAAAAATTAAATGCCTAAAAGGAAGTGCATGTTTATAGAAGAGATGAAAAACAAATTTCCATGTTTTGTATCTGGCCAAGAGGAATGGGAAGCTGAATGTAAAGTTTGCAGAATGGGAACATAAGTTTCAGTAGCCAATAAAAGGGGTTGGTGATTTGAAGCATCACATTGAAACTGAGAAGCACAAGAAAGCAGTTGAAAGTGAGGCCTCTTCGGGAAAGGTTACAGATTTTTTTGTCCAAGCTGTCGGTAAAATAGAATATGATCTGGCTGCTGCAGAGGGTACCTTTGCTTTTTGCACTGTTAAACATCACAGTAGTTACAAATTGGCACCTCCATAGCCAGGTGGGAAGGAGCAGCAGTGCGTAACACATGCTTCTTGATTAGACTGGGGTTCGATCCCATCACCACCAAATACAGAGGATGCGGAAAGGTCAGGGAATGACCACCACATATTTCCGGAGCAACACGGCCTTAGTTGCTAATGCTCCTAAAAACCAAATAACAAACATAACAGTTACAAATCAATGGATTGCACAACTGTCGTGTTAAAAAATGTATTTTTTGATTCTGAGATAGCAAAAAGATTTTCTTGCGCTAGAACCAAGACAGAAGCCATTGTAAACTTTGTACTTGCAAATCGTTCTCTTAATGTTACTGTAAAAACTTTAAAAGAAAATAAAATTGCATATTGTGGGGTCTCAACTGATGGAAGTAATCATGGTTCTGAAAAAAATCTTCCTATTAATTATTCAATATTTTGATGTAAATGAAGGAGGGTTATAAACAAAATTAATCGAATTACAGAAGATGCCTAACGAGACTGCAGATACCATTGCTACGTATGTTAAAGAAACTCTTGAAAAAAATGGTTTGTGGGAAAAATGTACTGCATTCACTGGGGACAATTGCAATACAATGTTTGGAGGACTGAGACGAAATGAAGAAGGGAATAATGTCTTTGCAAAATTAAAGAAATTGTTGCATAACAAAACTTTGATTGGAGTGGGCTGTCCTGCACATATTTTGAACAATTGTCTTCGGAATGCCGCAGAACTTTGGGAAGTTGATGTAGAGAACATTGTTTTTAAAATTTACCAGTATTTTCATAATTATACAGTCCGGACTGAGGAGCTTAAGGAATACTGTGAGTTTGTTGAGATTGAATATAGACAGCCCCTTTCTCACAGCAAGACGAGATGGCTTTCATTATTTCCAGGCATCACAAGGCTCATAGATATGTTTCCAGCTTTACAGGCTTATTTTCTGTCCCAAGAAAAACCTCCCAATGTGATTAAAAGGTTCTTTGAAAATGGATTTAGTGAGATTCATCTTTGGTTCATGCAGTCACTTATGAGTGTATTCCATACAGACATACAACGAATTGAAAGGGAAAGTAACTCAGCTGCAGAAGTGCTAGATGTCTTAGTCTCAGTGAAAGAAATTATCTCAAAACGAATGGATCACAACTTCATGCCATTAAGAGTAAAGGAAATGCTATACAAAAAACATGATGAAGGACTTGTACTTGAATGTGAAAAATTTTCTAGTGATACAAAAAATCTGTATAGAAATTGCATGGAATATTTAGATAAGTGGCTTCACTATATGGAATCCATTTCCTGTTTTATATGGATGAAAATGGATGCGGTACCAAGCTGGAACAGTGTAGAATGTTCTATTTCCTACTTGATTGGCAAAGGGGTACCAATTGATGATGTTAAGTGTTTTGACCAATTTAACAATTTGAAGAAATTTTTTGGGGGTCAAATGAATAATAAAGACTTTAAAAACATAATAAACGTGCTTATACATAAAAAGTGGGCCAAATATTTTAGTAATTCAAAAAATAGAATTCCATTCAGAATTGTTGAAAATTGCCCAATTTTTCTTTGCAATTCCTCCTCACAATGCAAATGTAGAGAGAGAGAGTATTCTCTCTCTAATGCAAAGTCACTGGACGAAAGAAAGGAATAGGTTAAATGTCAATCCTGTAAAAGGTATTTTGTTTTTGCAGTACAATTTCAAACATATGTCATGCGTTGATTTTTACATATATTTAAGAGGCAATCCAGAGCTATTGAAAGAAATAATTTCTCAAGACAAATATGAATGTACTAAACCTAAACATCAGTAAATGTGGTTTACATTGTCTTTATTTTATTATTTGCATAATATATTTGTCCTCTTTTTTTAATCCAAGATGAACTTTTTGTCCTCTTTTATTTGCCCCAAAACATGTAAATGTCCTCTTTTTATGAGTGCAGAAGATGGTAACCCTAAGTTTAGCTGCAATAAGAGTTAAGAGTTAGAACTGATAGAAATTAGAAATCAGAATACAAGAGATTTTCTGAATTTCTTATGATATTCAACATTTATGTACGATAGTAGAAATTCAAAACAACTTTGAAATCCAGCATGTTAGGCCACTTAACTCTTGCGATATTTTTGAAAATGCCCGATTTCTGAACCTGACACAGGTCCACCCATAATAATGTATACAGATGAACTACTATTGAAAGATTATGTACTGTTCTGACAGAACAATAAAGAAAGTTATCATTATGGGAATTACAGTATATCGACTTTGGAAAACTTTTCTGAGTATCACATCATAGTGGCTACAGTATTTATATAATTAATACAAATAATTATATTTGTATAATTAATAGACAACTTAGGCAGATGGACTGAGAAATGGCATTTGAAGTTTTAACACTGAAAAATGCGAGGTACTGTGTATTATTGTGTATAATTCTTGAGTAATGTACGTTCTCCTACATTTTTCAGTGTTTCTTACTCTCTCTCTCTCTCCTGGTCTTTCCACACACACACATACCCCTTAGAAACTTCATATCCATCACTTGCATTTGGATAATATCCTTCTCTGCATTACCTATACTTCTGATCCATAGGTATTTCTGGTACACAGTAAGCTCTACTGAATACCAGCTTGCACTTCTCCGGTACCTTTTTTTCTCCAAACTAGACATTTTGCACAGTTATAAAACATGCTTTCTTGGTCTGCTTTTCTACATACTTCCTTTTCAGTTCTCCCTTCTTTATCTACTATACTATCTGAAACTATCCACTTCTATCTTCTTTCGCTCAATAAAGATGTTAACCCCTTCCTCTCCCTCCTTCATTGTCATTCTCGTTGAATTACTCTTAGCATTACTAAACTTTAAATTGTATCTCTTTGCCTCCTCAATCCAGCTTTCCACCTGCTTCTGTACCTCCTCCTTCCCATCCCCCATAAGTCAAGAAATATTATCACTATCATGCTTTCTGTCCCGATCCTTTTCTTCACAGCATTCGTTATATCATCATATGTGTATAGTACAAGTGCACTACACTATCTCAGTCTATTATTAATTTCAAACCAGCCTGTGATTCCAGCCATTGCCTTCACACAGCTTTCAGTCCTTCTGTACACTTTTAATACTCTGTATCAATGATGTTCCTACTCACTGTTTTCTTAACACTTCCCATATCCTTCTTCTCTCTACATTATCATATACCTTTTCAATATCCAAAAAAAACCATGCACAGATCCCTTCCATACTTGTAATGTTTTTCCATCATTTATCTTACAGCAAAAATTAAATCTGTGGTTGACCTGCCTTTTGTGAAGCCCTCATCCTACTTTCAACCTTTTCTCATACTCTCCTCTCCATTATTCTTTCGTACAATTTCCCTATGTGACTAGGCAGGGTAATCCCTCAATAGTTCTCAAACTTTTTACTGTCCCCTTTTTCTTACATATAGGCAAACTTCCCATATCCTTCTTCTCTCTACATTATCATATACCTTTTCAATATCCAAAAAAAACCATGCACAGATCCCTTCCATACTTGTAATGTTTTTCCATCATTTATCTTACAGCAAAAATTAAATCTGTGGTTGACCTGCCTTTTGTGAAGCCCTCATCCTACTTTCAACCTTTTCTCATACTCTCCTCTCCATTATTCTTTCGTACAATTTCCCTATGTGACTAGGCAGGGTAATCCCTCAATAGTTCTCAAACTTTTTACTGTCCCCTTTTTCTTACATATAGGCAAAATCAACCCTCTTTCCCATTCTCTTATTATCCTTTTCTCCTCCCATACTGCTTTCACTACTCTATGCATCCATTTGTCCTGCTTAGACAGCATATCTTACCATTTCTATAGTCACTTCATCACACCCTGGTGATTTACCCCCGCTTCCATCATTTCCATTACTGCTGCCACTTCACTTTTTGCTACCTGGCTCTCCCCCTCCTCTTCCATTGTATCTCCTTTTTCTCTGATGTTCAACAGCCTCCTAAAATAGCCTTTCCACCTCCTTTCTTCTTCATTTCTTCTTCATTTGTAATTATTCTTCCAATGTCAGAATATTACAGTAGCAATATTACTGTGTAATAAACATTATTACACAGTAATATTGTTCCTTCCTATCCCCTTCTCCTATTCTTCACTAATCCATATAACATCTTTTTCCCATTATTAACAACATCCCACAAGTCTTGCAACCAACTCTCCAACCATTTCTTCTCTTCTTTGACTAACTCCAGGGGCTCACATCTGGTGAGTATGGGCTTAGCACACCCAGGATCCTGAGCTGGATATCATCATTCTTCTCTTTCTTGGTGATTCCTTTCTACTTCTGACTCTTGCTCGTTCTCTCTCTCTCTCTCTCTCTCTCTCTCTCTCTCTCTCAGGGTAACTTACTGATTTTTTTTCTTTTTGGCTGGTGCAGCATAACCCTCAGGCTTCCTTTTGCACCATGTGGCTAATAATAATATTCTCTCTGCATCCCTTTTTGTTTTTTTATGTTCTCTCTCTCTCTGACCGTCCATTGGCTTTTTACATCTTTTTCTGAAGGTCCTATTCTTCCTTAGAGTATCCTCTTTTGCTCTCTCATTCCATCACTGTCTCTTTCCATCTCCATTTCCATTCACTTTCATATCCATTACAATTTGCCAGAGGCCTTTGACACATCTAAACTTCAACATGTACTACTTACTAATGGTTTGGTAAGCAAGAAGCAGCTGAATCTAGTAATATGGTAACCATTCCCCTATGCTTATTCATCATCTTAATCTTCTATTTCCACTGCTTTTGTAATAAATGAAGACAGAAATTTCTGATCAGATCTTATACACTGTATAATCATTTAAGGCGAGCAGTGCCCCCACCCCCACTAAATCAGATAGAATGTGATACACTTCTGCAACCATGGGAAAATTTCCAAGGTAATTGAAAACTAAATAAACCTGCTTGCCTTCCAAGTTTATATGAGGTACAATTTGAATAATAGCAGTTGTCAGTTGGTTGGATGCAACCAATGGACGACTTACATTACAGCTTGATCCACATCAGAAAATAAACTACTTCTGTAAGCTATAGCAAAGGTTCCCATGATAATATACTGTATAAAATCCAAAGCAATAGCACCCAATGAAGCTTCAGAGTAATTTCTAAGATTACTATGTGTTTTTTTTTTATTTGAAAATGAAATCAAATCCTCTCCAGTAGCGTTTCCTGCCACTGTCCTTTAACCCACTGTTACTTGTGCCCTTAAAAAGAACAAATACATTTTTGTGAAATCCATGGGGCACCTTTTCGTTTTAATTATAAAAATATAATTATTGGCTTTTTTTAATTAACTGAAATTTGTATTCTAGTAATTATGTCTGATTTACTAAACACTATTAAAAATTGTGAAACAAATGGGAGAAACCAATAAAAAAAATAAATAAAATCTATTATTAAATAAAGATTTTATTTTTTTAAGAATTTTCAAGGTCACTCATTCCCAAATTGAAACACACATGTTCACATGGTGTCCAGCAAATGCAACATGATTTTTGTCAGCTATGTGCATTTAGCTATAAACCAAAGTTCTACAACAAAATCAGATAACGCTCATTACAGACAACACACAGGAATAGGAATTACCTATAAGAAAGATATGTTTTTGCTTGCCTGGCATCTCTAAAAGTGAAACAAAAAATTTATTTCTCATAATTCATAGTATATCAAAATGAAAACAGAAAATACTGTATAATCAGCTAGAAAATATTGGTGGGCAAAAATACATGGGAGGATTTAATTTCATTTATAGATTTAAAAATATAAAAGAATTTTAAAAATTGGCATCTATCAGAACCCACATTAGCAGCATCAGGTTAATTGATTATACAGTATATCTGTTTTCATTTCAATATACTCTGAATTAAGAAATACATTTTTCATTTAGCATTTACCAGGGATGCAAGCAAAAGCGACCAGCTTTCTTATATATCAACTTCCATTCTCAAATGGAGCTGAGTACAAGAAAATGGAGGCTTTAGTTTCCATGGCTAAACATGAACAGTTTACAAAAATACAGTCATTCATGTGGCATCTGTTTTTCAGTTTGGGGAATGAGTGACCTAAAAAATTCTAAGTAATATGATAAAAACATTCATTATCATCATTATTGGCTTCTTGTTTATTTTTGATCAATATTTTGTAATTGTGTTTAGCAAATCTTGATTAATAGAACACTGTTTTCAATTCAGCAAAAAAAAAAAGCTAAAAATTAATTTTTTATAATAAAAACACATTCTCACATATGCCACACAAGTATATTCTGGATCCCTTTATTTTGAAATACTCTTCAGAACACCACTCTAATGTCTTCAGTCCATTGTTACTCATGCAAAAACTCCCAAGCACAAGGAATCACTTTAACTATATTGCAGAGATTTCTAAAATTTTTAATTAAGAAAGAGGAAAAACTTTTTTGAGGAGCACTCTATTATACACAGATGGACATATGGCTTATGAGTGCAAAAGAAATATAAAAAAGTGACAATTAAAAATTACCCTCATATAGATTGTCATCAATCATATAGATTAATGTCATCAATGCTGGAAAATTCATTTCATTTTGAGATTATTAAGATCAAGTTGCATTATCTCCTTTTTTGTCAAAAACAAACAGTTTCTTTGCTGTTTTCATTCTTGGTTCAAAATTTGTTGTAGGAAACTTTCCATATGTTCAAGAGTTCTATCAAAAAAAAAAAAAACTGTTTCTTTACTTAAATTTATCTTGTCTTGATGTCCACTTCATGCATGCATCACTGCTATATTGCTTCGTCTTCAGCAAAGTAACATGCAACCTCCCATCCAAGTTTTTTTTGGTTTCTCTGTTAAAAATTTGAGAAATTTGTTAATTATTGAGAAAACAAGCAAAATACAAGACCAGGTTATGAAATGCTGCTAAGCCTAATGCTAATTTGTTTTCTATTTTAATTCATCCTGGTAATGCAAAGGATTGTTCTTCTTCTATGCATGCAGGGTTACTTTGACCCCACTCATATCACATGAAAACTCACCAAAAAATCATTCAATTGTTCGGTTTTTTGATGCCACCTTTATTTTCAATCTTTTCTGAGTAAAAAAGTGAAAAATACATTTTTTTTATATTAAAAACATATATCTAAAATAAATTTTTGAAATTAAAACTCCTTTTGGACCTTGTGGACAAGAAAAATGCGAATCAAAAAACCCATGCACTTCAACAAATGCATGCAACTGGACTCCAGCCTGTCAATAAAAGGAGAGCCCACTGCATGAAATATGAATTGTATGCCTAAACAGTTTGATTCCAGATGACACTTCAATGTCACAAAGTCAATGAGCTTTACTGAAGGAAGAAAGTGCATATCAATAAAGCCAGCTCAACATGTGCTAGAGCCAGCTCAACAGGCTAGAGTTAAATATCAATGAGACCAATGTCATATTTAAAATATTTTCACAAAATGATTCAAAAACACAAACATGTGTACAGTTTGGACTAGGATGACCAACCATCCCGAATTTCGCGGGACATCCTGATTTTCGGCTCTCTACAGAGGTGTCCCAGAAGAATCCCGGGCAGGATGCCATTTGTCTCAATTTATCACATAACGTAAAATAAATAATATAAAATATAATAATAGACCGTACTAAATTTCATTAACTAGCATAATGTGAATGTGTATAGAAAGTTTAAATAAAATAAATCTCCATTTACATCTTCAATGTTTATTTTAAAATAGGTTTAAAAGTTAATTTTAAACATATTTTAAAAATTAATATGTGAAGATATACCTATATATGTATAATAACCAAGAAGGGGCATGTACATACATTAATATTACAAGGTATTTTGTAATCTAATGTACCAATGAAAAAATCCCAATTTTTTAAGGTCGATATCCCGAAATTAGCTGATCAAGAGTTAGTCACCCTAGTTTGGACCGTTCCAAACTGATCTTATGAATATTTGGTGCTGTTATTTACAAAAATTTCTCCTATATCTCAATATATAATAACAGAAAAACTGCTGATCATATTCAGACACTGATCTCTAAGAAGTACATTTTCAAGTCCTTTGTTTCCTGTGAGAATATTAATGACTTTTCAATCTCAGCTACCAGAACTATGCATGAGGGAGATTTATTATGCAACAAAAGAACTTAGCATTCAGAATTGACTATTTATCATTTGGCTTTTTGCTTCAAAGCTAGTTGTGCCACTTCCATGTTCCTTGCAAAAATTAAACTTGTAAAGGACTTAAAAATGGTTTCACTACAACACAAGCAAGCGGAAGCTGAAACAATGAATTCAGGTGTACAACTTAATGCAAATTAACTGGCTGAAGCAGGATGCTTATAAACAGCAAGGATATTTAGTTTAAAAAAATGTTGAGAAGGTCCTCTCCCCAAACATTTCCTGGACCAATTAGCCCCTATAATCAGTTTATAAACAACATACTATTTCATGAGCCTTATAAATTTTCAAGTAAAGAAAATTAAAAAATCATGCATGGATAACCCACAAACTGAATAATCACTACACAGATAATTAATATTTTATATTATTTTAGTAAAGTGATCATAAAAATATTTGTTAAACAGAGCCAGCCAACCAACCAATTAGGGCACCAGTCATTTTGGCATTTTCCAGATGGTTAGTTCAGCATTAAACTAACCATCTGAAAGGGTACCATGACATGCAAATGTCCATATTTTTGGCACTTAAAGCACTTTGCAAAATGAAGTGCAAGTACCCGGGTGAAACTGAATTAAGAGACATTAGTGAGTTGAAAGTAAGGATCAGGTTTCTATTGGGAGACTAGATTCCATCATTATGTATAAATATTCCTTTTGCAGCTGCCACTCATCGAGGGTTTAGTTCAGAGCAGATTTCTGCTTCGACAATTCAAGAAGATCCCACCTCAGGATGAGTTTGTCTTACAAGTTTTACTTCAATTGGCATTAAACAACAGCGGTGGCTCTGTAGAGTTGTTTCAAATGCTTGTTAGTTTTGGTTTGAGCAAGGATTTCTTCATCAGCCATTTGACAGAGTCATGGAAGCCTTCCAAATTTTTATGGACAGAAGAGTGACATCCCCTATGGGCTTTTCCTCTGGGTAGAATATATTATCAGGAATCTAGGTGAATCCCAATATGAGCCCTATTATTTTCTGATAGGGCTCATATTGGGATTCCAGAAGGAAAATCAGCCTGACAAATCCTTTCCCTCAGACAATAAGGAAGGAGCAGAGTTGATCCTTTGGGTGGGCCTGCTAGCCAACCGTTCCTACATAAGTCATTCCAGAATTTCCTGTCTTGTTGAAGTGTGTGTGTGTGTGTGTGTGTGCATGCTACAGAACCAGCCAACCAACAAAGACAATACTACAGTAGACTTATAACAGCACCTTCAGGGATTCAAAGTGCCGTTATTTCGATTTTTTCGTTACCTAGAAAGTTTCATTTTTAATGTATTTAATGCAGAAATAACGAGGCAAAATAAGAAATAAAGAGATTAAGAATGCAATTTTATTAACTGCACATAAAAAACATAAACATGTTGAAAATCCAAAGTTATATTCTGCAATTAATACACTTCTGCTTATGCCCCATTCTATTTTCTTTATTATATCAAGTTTAGTCTGCACAATAGCACAGTGGTATCGTCACCGTCCTCCCCACACCGGGTGGAAAAGGCCCAGGTTCAAATCCTGTCAATGACACAAGGAACTTTTATAGCCTTTTTTTCACCCCATGGCTGAGTTAATAGGTCTCAGGCATAGATAGCAAGGATTTTTCCCCAGAAACTGGGGGTTTTCATCCAGCAAAACAGGCAAATCGAACAGAGAACACATGCGATTTACAGACACAATACACTTAGGTATATGAATAAGCTTAGTTTGACAAAGATTAGTTTGTCACTAAGCTTTAATGTTGTTCTTTTCTTCTCTGTATGAGGTTTAATAACTTTAGAAGCCATAGTGAGGGGTTTTTAATTTAAAATTATGAAATGAAAATTATCATAACAAAGATACAGAAGAAGACCATTCGGATGAACTTAACACCGAAAATAGGTTTTCTTTTGCAGGTGACAGACTCGAACTAAGAACGGTAACAATACCCAAAGTGTAATAAAAATTTGCTTTTGACCAATGTAACATCTTACTGCAATATACTCCCACACACACACCTTGCAGAACTGAAAGTACAGGTTCATAAATAACTAACAAAGGTAAATAAATAAATAAGGTATATTATTACGCTTAACGTCTCTGTTTGTAGATGATACAAAGGTTGGCAGAGTGGTTCATAACAGTAATGAAAGTATGCTGCTACAAGTTTCAGAAAAATTACGTAGACGGGCTGAGAAATGGCAACTGAAGTTTAATATTGAAAAATGCAAGTTACTAAACATGAGTAGCAGTAATATAGAGTAAAGTACCAAATATGTGGAACTACATTCAGGGTAGTGGAAGGTGAAAAAGACCTGAATTGTGCAGTCGGATATGAAGTTCTCTGAACAGTGCAGACAGGGTGCTAAGCCAGCTAATGGGGTATTGTCAATGATATATAGGAACTCTGCTAGCAGGAATAGGGAGGTGATTACCCCTTTGTACAAAGCCATGTTTAGGCCTTATCTCGAGTGCTGAATACCTCAATTTAGGAAGGATGTAGAGCTGCTGGAACAGGTACAGAAAAGGGCAACAAAGGGATGCTCTTACCAAGAAAGGCTTCAGTTCTGAAAATTGCAGTGCTTGGAACGGCAACTGTGAGGTGATCTGACTGAGGTGTTTAAAGCCTTGAGTGGATTGAGTAAGCTGAATGTTAATGGTATTCTTCCACTTGCTGAGACTACATGAGAGGGCATAAATTCAAATTGAGGAAGGATGGTTGCAGGATAGATGTGCAGAAATTTGTCTTTGTTGTGGAAGTGGATAGTCTGAACAAATTCAAGGAAGAGCTAAACAATTGGAGGGGATAGATAGGAGAAAGGCAATTTTTTTTAATTTTTTTTTGGCTGATGCTGCATAAGATTGCTTTCTTGCATCATTTGTCACTACTAATACTAAATAAAATTTACTTTTTACTATGTTCAGCTGGGTCCAAGAGTTTACTTCACTATAACTGTTTTAATACTGCCAATACCAGTAAAACAACTAACAATACGCTATGTACTTTTGAAGCAGTGCATACTGGCTTGATCTTAAATGTACACACAATTTCTCGAGAATCATACTAAGCCAAATCTATTAAATTGTTGTTGTTGTTATTGTTGTTATTCTGGTTTTTAGGAGCATTAGCAACTAAGGCCATATTGCTCTGGGATATGCGGTGGTCATTCCCTGACCTTTCCGCATCCTCCATATTTGGTGGTGACGGGCTCGAACCCCGGTCTAATCAAGAAGCGTGTGCTACGCACTGCTGCTCCTTCCCACCTGGCTACGGAGACGCCTTCTATTAAATAGACAAATACTTCCTTACATCAATTTACAAATACTAAATGGACCACATACTCCTTGCTGACATTATTTTATATCTGCAGCCTGACCTGATTTTTTTGATTATACATATTGCAAATTTTTTAGAACAAAGAATATGTTTAGGTCAGTATAAGGAATAACTACTACAGAACAAAAACATTTGAAATTCACACTGCATAAAAACTGCCATGTTCACCAATATGGTAATCTTGGAAACTTCAAACCACATCTCACTGGTCAATTGCAAATCAGGAATGACACTTTCCTTCTCTTAATTGAATTTTTTTTAATAAGTACTAATATGCAAACAGCACATGATGTTATCTATTCTCAATGGAACAACTTGAGGCAACTATCTCAATGGAGGCAACTTGAATGGCAACTATCGATTTGAAAAGATAGCAGTAACTGTTGAATGATTTTTTTTAAGAGTTCCAAGTCATTTAATGTCCTGGAAGAAAAAACTTTATTTCTATTCATTACTTATAGGCAAAACACTGAAAGATGGTCAAATATGAATGAAGTCTTATTTCGAGCCTTAGTAGTCTACAATTATTTCAGTTTAATGCCATATTTCAACAGTTTAGTCAGCAACTTCCCAAGGGATCTATCATCTGAACATATTTCAGGATTTTTTCCATCTCAATGGTTAAGTCACTTCAGTTGATGCAAAAAACAAGATGTTACAAGCTATTCAGAGCGCAATTAATATCCTAATATCCTATCCTCAGTGAGATGTCATAAACTATTTCAATAATTCATAGCCATATTTTGGTATGAAGATGAACATCCATCTTCTAATTACATACTATAATTCAAAATTATTTTGAATTATAGTTAAATAGCTAAAATATAGCTTAAATAGCTAATTAAAATAGTTATAATTAGCTAAAAATTATTTCTTAAAAACTTTCAGTCTACGACTACACTTTCAAACTGTGACACAAAAGTTTTAGAATGTCTCAGTTTAAGTTTGTTTTTGATTTAGAATGAATGGATGATGTTTTGAATATGACTGTCAACAGAAATGACTAGCAAGTGGAAGTTTGGATTCTTTAAAAGGCCTGTCCTCATTAATCTGTCGTTAATCACAAGAACATCTTTTAGATCCCCCTCTTTCTTTTCAGCTTTTCACATTGTAAAGCCATTGTCTATTCATCTGGCAGTAAATCATAATACCTTTCAGAGAAAATTTTTTTGGTTCCTTCATTAAAGGTTCAAGAAATTTTCACTGAATTGGATTAAAATGATTTGCCACATGCACAGGAGTTTCACATAATTGCAACAGGTCTAATTACTCTTTCCAAGCAACTTATACTGAATTTTGAGATTTTACATGAATATGAGTGGAGGGGTACATAAAGCACTAAAGTAGTTTAAATATATACTATCTCAATTAGCTAAACAGATTTGCAAAAATGCAACCAAAACATGCATCATAGTATTTTTTGTATGCTTTGTGGGGAAAAAAAATAATAAAAAATTGTTTTCTGGCAGAAAAGTCAAGTAGAGCTTTGTACCTCTGCAGCCTAAAGGAGAAAGATTCAGATTTAATATTTTGTTAATAACTAAACCAAGTGATCCACAAATCACACCAAGGGCTCACATCTGGTGAGTATGGGCATACCCAGGGTCCCGAGCTGGATATCATCATTCTTCTCTTTCTTGGCAATTTCTACTTCTGTCTCTCTCTCTCTCTCTCAGGGTAACTTGGGAATTTTTTTTGGCTGGTGCAGCATAGGCCTCAGGCTTCCTTGCACAATATGACTAATAATAATAATAATAAATTGACAAAAAAAGAGTTAAGTTAATCAGGCTCCACCTGATGAAAATTGAGAAAAAACATTGCTATTGTAACTTTATTCCAAAGTCACTGCACTACTGTTAATATTAACGAACAATAGTCAAGAGTTAATTCAAGTGTATGGGGGGTGAATCTACCTCAATTTTTCTCTGCTTTTGCTGTTGTTGTTGTTTGGTTTTTAGGAGCATTAGCAACTAAGACCATATTGCTCCGGGGATATGCGGTGGTCATTCCCTGACCTTTCCGCATCCTCCGTATTTTGTGGTCACAGGCTCAAACCCCAGCCTAATCAAGAAGCGTGTGCTACACACTGCTGCTCCTGCCCACCAGGCATCCCTGCTTTTGCATTCTAAAATCACTCTTTTCATCTAGCAATAATTTACAAGTTTTATTCACAATTTCTCTATTAAAAATTCAAGCAATTTCCATTGAAATGGATAAACAATAAAAAAAAAAAAAAAAAAAATCTGGTGCACCTACAATGGGAAATTCCAGAAAAAAAGTTAAGTATACCAGCTCTGTAATTGAATACATTTTTTCTTTTCTATATTCTAAGTTAAAAGATCTGACGTACAGTTGAAATAAAAATAAAAACTAGTAATTGTTCAGATGAATTTATTTTCCGATTTTAAAACAGCGGGAGGGGGATAAACACCCTAAGACTAACCATAGCGGGCTAGGCATATCAATCACTGCTACTCGCAAAATGGGTACCAGATTGTAAAGACTAACTGATGTTTCTATGTCAACAACAGAAGGGGGGGGGGGTGATTTAATACTTTTGACGCTGAGCCATGAAGCCCTACATTAATAGTCTAGGCTCATTAGTGGCAATGATCACTCTTGTCATGCAATCACCAAAGTTAAGGCCTACAATATGTACTTCAATATATCGAAGGCTCAAGCAAGCGAAGTAAAAAATAATAATAATACATGTTGCCACTGGAAATGAACCTAAATTACTGTCAAATTGCAAAATACTTTTCTTGACTACATTAAAGAAATATACTTTCCTATAGAAACCTCCAATTGTCAGAAACAAATATTAAGTCTATTATTAAGTGAAATTCATAATATAACCAGTATATTGATTTTTGTCTGCTCCAACTTTCCTTCCTGTAACATGGAAATGGGAAAATATAAATCAGCTGTAACTGACATTGCGAATTACAACTGTCATCTTTCTGCCAAGGTTATAAGAACTAAAAATGTGAGCGAGAGTACCAAATCCTGTTCTCAAATGGCAAACCATCCATAATTTATTTAAATCTAATGTAGCGAAATCTACCTTTGAACATTCAAAAAAAAATTCCAACTTTGCAAAGAAAATTCAACTAAACAACACGCGCCCCTCAATTCTAATAGAAAACTACTAGCGCCCTCATTCGTATTTGGAAATATGTACTGTATTTTATTGGATAGAGCTAAGAAGAGAAACTGTATGCAGATTAGGTGTGTATTATTGAATAGAGCTAAGAAGAGGGAACAAATACATCCAGGTTAGGTGTATTAACCACTGCAGTAGCCTGGGGCCACTGAAGAGCATAAAATAGTATAGGAGAGCAGCAACCATAACCCGCGCACTGATCGTTAGTGTGCCGAGTAAAGTGCACCAACATTCTCGGTAGTTCATCGAACAGTCTCTCTCTCTCTCTCTGACCAAGTAAAAAATAACCAATGAAGATGGAAGAAACCTATAATATATTTACATTCGGTAGCCAAATTAGTTAACACTAAGTGAGAGCTAGCATTTTCTACAAGTCATTTCGTGGTTGGTAGAAAATGCTACCATGTCTTTCCATAAATTAGTGGATTCCAATGAGATAGCCGCAGGAGCGGCGCTTATTCGCCAGCGAAGCTGACCCAAAACACTTAAATATTTAACATTAAATTGAATGTACTGGGTTTGTTTCAAAATTTTAATTTCTTGCACGAAGCATACATGCCTGTGTTGAAATCAGTTGTACTAGGAATTAGCCAAGTGATCAACTCGAGAGAAGAAAAATTCCCGCGATTGAGTGACCGTCGCGTAAGAGCCTGTGACTATTAAATAGAATAACGTTCTTGTATCTATCTTGTGAACAGCTCTGACTTATGTGTATCCATCTGTGAATACCTCTGACTTACGTATCTATCTTGTGAACTCCTCTATAGTTGCACAGTATATATATACGTCGGCACAACCATAAAGATCATTTCCAAATTAAAGCCCAACACTTTTGGTCTGTAAAGGTTAATATGAATTAATGAATACATTCAATTCATCAACTGGGTTTTCTATAATTTTCCCGCATTATCAGTGGTCAAATTGGGTTTGCTCTTTTCTTTTTATTTATTTGCGTGTAATTCACCACAGGGGCTCACATCTGGTGAGTATGGGCTTGGCACACCTAGGATACTGAGCTGGATATCATCATTCTTCTCTTTCTTGGTGATTCCCTTCTTCTTTTCTCTCTCTCTCTCTCTCTCTCTCTCTCTCTCAGGGTAACTCAAAAATTTTTTTGGCTGAGCTGGTGCTGGTCCTTGCACCATATGGTTAATAATAATAATAATACTCGTCATTCCCGGTTTTTCTCCCTTGGTCAGTGATTTCCAATGTATGCACACCTATTTGGTGATGGTACTATATGTAGAACACATGCCTTTCAATAGCACTCGCGTTTCCAAGGTGGCCAAACTATTCTTGAGGATTTTGGGCATTCAGGTTTATCTTAAAGTCGGATTGATGAAAACGTTGAAAAAGTGCATCGTCATCACTGAGGACAGACAGCATATGATTAACAATATCTGTAACATTACAGTTTTGTAATAAGGTACATGCCAGCGCATTTCAACTGGAAGTTAAATGAGGAAAATTTCTACAAATTTTGTGCCGTTTACTAAGTAATGAACAGGAACCGCTTTCTATGCCAAAAAGAACAGCTTACTTTGCAAGGTCCTAAAGAATGAAAGCTTGGTTATGATTATGACCCAGAAACATAAACAGTCCTCCCAGTGGGAAAAGTCCAAGCTCCATCCACGTTAGATCAAAAGTCAAGGTTGGTTATTTTAGGATTTAAGCACATTAGCGACCTAAGCCATAATACAAACGTACATCCGTAAATTGCATAGTTCTGTGGGCGATTTTCTGGATAAAGAACTTGAGTTTCCAGGAGGGGAAACCACGCTGTCCTCGCCTGAGACTGACTCAGCCACGTTGTGGAAAATACTCATAAAAATTCCTCACACCGTTGACGGGATTCAAACTTGGTCAAATCAGTGCAGGGAGGATGACGATTGTACCGTGTTACCTACAAAGGTTCAAACATCAAAGGCATAGATGTGCCTGTGGAATAGATGTGCGGAAATTTGCCTTTAGCCAGCGGATGTTTAATGCCACGATTACTATTACTATTACATGCTGATTGTTCTCCACCAGGCCAAATTGCAAATCACCAGTCCTATATCAGGGTCCAAAGGCATTTGAGGATGTCGGGAGAAAACACCTAAATGGCACTCAGGATTCGCTTCTGCATCACAATGCACCAGTCGTTTTGTTCGACACTTTTAGCCAAATTGGCAATGACCCCATTTCCTCCCTATTATCTGATCTGGCCCCCTATGACTTGTTCTTGATCCCCAAAACGAAATGGACAATGATTTAAAGACTCTCAGAAAATTCCAGCTGGATTATAGAAAGTGTTGGATGGCATTGCAAAACAAGAGTTCTGTGGATGCTTCAAATATGCAAACTTGGAGTGTTGCAGTCAGTAGCCCTGTTTGCTGAAATATTGTTGTACATCACGAAAGAGTGATGTACAATAATAATAAGTGATACATTTCCCAGTGAAATGTATCACCATACTTATATTTTTATTCCAGGTATAACAATGTTGTTATAGGGTTTTAGGAGCATCAGCAACTAAGGCCATATTACTCTGTGTGTACTGTCAGTAAATTTCATCTGTTGTAGGGTCGATTTTCTGTTTTACTGGATGAAAAACCATGCCACTCTCGTCTGAGACCAATTATAATTTCTGATTGGTTATATTATATGATTTACCTGAAAATTGGAATAACTCAAAAACCAGCAAATTCATTTTATACAATTTAAATAATCAATTAAATAACAAGTGTTGTCTTATCCCATACCAAAATATTATGGTAATGGCTAGTTGCTCCTCCTCAAATTTGAAGGTTTAATGCCAAATGAATTTAGTGATCAAATAAAAATGACCAACTACAGAATATTAATTCCCATTGCGATCACTAACAAGGTGATGCAGGAAGCAGTCATTTAGATGGTCTGAGTACCAACTGTTACTGGATGAATGTTCTATAAGTCCCAGTCATATGGTAACAATCTTAGAACAGCCTGCATGGAATGCCCATATCAAGACACTGATTTTATTTGCAGACTCCAGATATTCATATAGTTGGTCACCATGCTCAGTGCATTAAATCAGGTCAAAATCATCCGTAATCAGATGTTTAATTCTATATTTGGATTGCATCTGCCCATAGACGTCACTACTACAGTTTAATGCAGTCTAGTATCCAAGTGTAATCCCATTTATGAAGGTGGAGGAAGTTCCTCATCATTGTATTAACTGAGCAAGTAATAGCATTCACAGGATCACCCATGATCTGAACAATATGCAATACCATATTAGAGATCATGCCTAATTTATATAATCTCATCAGTTCCTATCTACAGTCATCAGATCTACATATATAATCAAGTACTTAACAAATCAATCAGTGATGCAACCAGTCTCCCTACCTTCTATCTGATACGGACCTCAGCACCAACAAGACTACCTATCATTAAAATTTTCCGAAACATTGGAGATATTATCAATACAGTTAATTATCCCCTGAAGCTTGTTCAAAAGCACGTTATTGCATATTCTCCTTTTTCAATCTAATTTCTCCTATGCCATTGCATCCACCCCTCCTACAAAAAAAAAAAAAAAAAAAAAACAACAAAAAAACATGAAGGCTGAACAAGTACCTTGCCATAACGAGGAAGAGCCAGAGACAGATTACAAAACACTGCTGTTACATAATATCATGTCTTTATTTGCAAAATAAAAATGCATCATCGCTCTGGTCAGATGGTACCATAAAATTTTAGAGGAACTGTTATGCAGGAAGCGTTCACATCAGCAGGAAGCTGAATGAGTCTGATAACTCAGATACAGCTGAGGTCATACTTTAGAAAATACATGCAGCAGAAACTTCTTAAGAGATGGATCATTAATTAACCTGAGTGCCCTATTTTGAATAGTCTAGGAGCTTGAGAGATTTTGATGACTTCACCCCAGATGTGAATTTGAGAATTGTAGTCAAAAAATAATGGCGAGCTATAAAGAGAATTTTTTATTTTTTTTTTGTGCACAGGCAATATTTATGGCATGCTGATATCAAGGGAGAGAGAGAGAGAGAGAGAGAGAGAGAGAGAGAGAGAGAGAGAGAGAGAGATATGAAGTGAAAGCAACCTCTAATAAGCATATGTACTTTTGTTTAGAAATCCGAGTATCATTGAAGATGAATATGGACGAAATAGACTTTTCATGAGAAGTATGATAGGACCGAGTTTTTCATGGATTGGAGTTATATTTCCTTCTCCCCATTGGAGAATTACCCGGAGAGCAGCATTTAAGGGATGGACAGCAGACAATCGAAAAGTTGAAGCCATGTAGTATGTTCCTCATACTGGAAGGTGGGATAAGTATGTGCTATTATCACAGCATAACTACATATAGGATTTCAAGTCTGTGGAAGGTCAATATATTAGAGAAAGTGTGGGAGAAAGAACTAAACCCTGGGAAGCACAATCATTAGCTGAGAAGTCAGCCATCTATCATCACCAACAGCAAGTGGTAAAAGAATTGGCCACCCACTTGCTAAACACATATGGTATCCCACAAGAACTGAGCTTGTTTAAACGACCATTATGCCAAACACAGTTAAAAGCCTTGGAAATGTCAAAGGCAACTGTTTGAATTTCACTGAACTTTTCCACAAAATTTGTCTAAAGATGAGCAAATAAGCCAATATATTACCAGTGGATCAACATTGATGGAACCATACTGGCAATCAATGATCAGTTGAAAAGTTTTTCAGAGAGTTTTATGAATTTTCAATTGGATTTTTCCATCGTTTTAGAAAAAGGGCAATGGGAAGATAACTGGAAGACAAGGATCTGCCACTGTTTTTTTTTTTTTTTTTAGCAGCTGACTAGATGTGAGCAATTTCCATGCAAAAGTAAAAATCGGATTGGAATAAGAGAGTGTAAAAAGGCAACAAAACAGAAGCCGGTTTTAAGAAAACGCGGAGATCTCAGGACCTGAAGCTTTCTTGGCATCTGATCAAAATTCTTCTAACAGCTTTCTGTTGCAAAACTAAAGGCATTAAATGGAGTGTATTTTGTATGGTAGGAGGCGACTTACTAAGAGCCACAAGAAGCATAGAATACTAATAAGTCAGCTTAATCTTTGGTTGCAACAGAACCATAATATTGTAGTCAAGAGTATTGGCCAGAGGATACAAGGCTCCACTATCACTTTGAACAAGCAACTGTTCTAATCTTAGCATGTTCAATATAGAATTTGGATTGATTAATAATTGTTTCAATATGCTGAAATCTAATGTAAGCAGACAACAAAGTTGGACACTTGGATAACAAGCCAACCGCTATAGTCATATTCTTATCTGAACATCCTTGGCACATTAATTGGAAAATCAAGATTTCGATAAAAGACATTAAGGATTTTTTTTTTTTTTTTTTTTTTTTTTTTTTTTATATGAAAACCCCAAATCACGAGAGCTATTGGAACCTATAGTATGTACTTCGCACTCTGCTCGGGTTGGAAGTTGAGAAGACGAAAGAAGATATTTCTTGACATCAGACTTGAACTTCTGTAGACTCTAATTTTCAGGAAATATGCTTAAAGGAAGGTCGTTCGAGAAAACGGAAGTTGAATGAATAAACGGGGAAGATGAAAAGTGGGTTCTGTGAGTTCGAAGTTGGACAGTAAATGGATATTGGCGGCACGTGTTCATACTGTTTTGAAAGATTGTTTATTTGGTTTTTAGGAGCAATAGCAGCTAAGGCCATATTGCTCCGGGGTTATGCAATAGTCATTCCCTGACCTTTCCGCATCCTCCGTATTTGGTGGCGACGGGCTCGAACACCGGTCTAATCAAGAAGCGTGTGCTACGCACTGCTGCTCCCGCCCACCTGGCTACGAAGGCGGCAGCCAGTTTTGAAAGAGAGAGCGGGAATTATAGAAGCCAATTCAGAAGAACAGTGCCCATGGAAGTATCTGTAGAAAAGACATTCAGCAGAAACGGTACGTCTATGAGACAACGAGTGGACTCTGTTAGAGAGGAGTCATTAATTAACCTAACTGCCCTCTTCTGAATGGAATCTAGAAGGCTGAGAGTTTTGGAGAGAGGCACCGCCCCAGTTGTGGGAACAACGTTAGAGTAGATTTACGATTTGCAGAGTGAACAGCTGTTTGGAAAAAAAGTAACGCCGAGAACAAAAGAGAAAACCAAGTTTTTTAGATGCAGAGGAAGTAATATTTATATTTATACTAAGAGAGATTAGAAGTCAAGGTAATCCCAAAAGAGATATATCAACTTGCCTAGAAATCGGAGTGTCACCAAAGATAAGCATAGGAGCAGAAGAATCCTTTTGGCGAGATATAAGACAAGACTCAGTTTTAGGATTGAAATCACCTAATTTGTCTTTACCCCAATGGAGAATTACCTGGAGATCTGCATTTAAGAAATTGATAGTGGATATTCGAATAGTTAGAGCTGATTGAGTAGGGCAAGGTTTCTCAAAATGGAAAGTGAAATGCAATGCGCTATCCTCGGCAAAACTATGGATAGGATTTCTAGTCAATGGAAGGTCATTAATATACAAGAGGAAAAGGTTGGGGGGGAAAGAACTAAACCTTGGGGGACACCGGCATTAGTGGAGAAGTTAGAAGACAGAGGGCCATTTACCATCATCCTCAGTTGAGCGATAAGAAAGAAAACTGGATAACCAATTACAAAAAACAGTTGGCAAATCGTATGATGGAAGCTTGTTAAGACCTTTATGCCAAACACGATCCTTTGATATGTCAACACCAACTGTTGTTTCACCTAACTTTTCCATTGAATTTGTCCATAAATGGGTAACATAAGCCAGAATATCACGTGGATCGACACTGACGGAATCCACACTGCGAAAAAATTTCGCAGTGTGGATTCCGTCGTATTTTTATTTTGTTGCACAGAGCATTAAACTACAATACATAAATAAGCTTTCGGCTGGATGGCAGCCTTCATCGGATTAAAATACTTGAATGACAGTTGGAAGAGAGATGCACTGCCAGGATGGTGCATGAGGCGCGTGGTTAATTGTTTGTTGATGTTTGTGGCTGCGACGTATGGTGGTGACGTGGCCAGCGTTTGTCTATGGATAGAATTACTGACTCTGTGATGGGATTAACTTGACAACCACTGTTCCTGTTCATAGAGGTATCCGAGCATTTTATATTTAACGATTCCAACCAGGTACGCCTTAGGTAATGGTGGGACCTGTCCACAACCACGACACCGCGATGTCGTGGTGGGTTGTCCAGACATGCTCGGCGATAGCTGAGTGTTCCACATCTGCCAAACGGATCGCCCTTTTATGTTCTGAGAGGCGTTTCCCGAGTCGACGTCCAGTCTCTCCAAAGTAGCAGCTCGTGCAGTCACGGCAAGAGATGCGATAGACCAAACCGCTCTGTAGAAGGGTGGGGACAGGTGCTTTTATGTTGGAAATGAGAGAACGCAGTTTCTTCCCTGGGAGTTGGATGCACTTTATCCCATGTGATTTTAGGATTCTACCGATCTGGAGTTTAGGAATCCACACTGGCAATCATTGATCAAATGGAAGTTTCTAGGTAATTTTAGAGTTGGCGGTTAATTAATTTCTCCATTACCTTAGAAAGAATACAATTGCAATGGGATGATAATTGGATAGGGGGGATTTGTCACTCTTTTTAGGAACTGGCTGGATATGAGCAAATTTCCAAGCAGAAGGAAAGACCTTTGGAACAAGAAAGTGAAAACAGGCAGCAAAGAACAGGAGTAAGTTCAGAAGCACAGATTTTGAGAACTGGAGAAATACCATCAGGACCTGGAGCTTTCTTAGCATAGATTCGTCAAAATCCGACCTTTTGACAGAAGACCATAGGAGGCATTGAATGGAGCTTGCTAGGAATGGTGGGAGGTGTTTTACCAAGATCATTAATAAGTGAGTTGGAAGAAAAATGGAATGCTAGCAGGTCAGCTTTATCCTTGGCTGAAGTGACAACAGAACCATCTGGTTTTGACATAGGTGGGAGCAGAGACGGGCAAAAGTTGCACCCAAAAGCTTTGGCAAGAGACCAGAATGCTCGGCTACCATTAGGGCAAGAAGCAACTTTTCTACTCTTAGGCTGTTGGAAATATAGTTTGGACTAATTAAATAACTGCTTTACAATTGTTGGGAGCTTTGGTGTAGGCAGAAAATGAAACTGGACAATTGGAAACAAGATAATTACGATATACGTTCTTCTCTTGAAGAGCCTTAGGACATTTATTGAAAAAAAAAAAGATTTAGACGAAGGATGAAATTTTAAAGTGGAGTGTGGAATAAAGGATTCCATTCCTACAAGAATAATTTCACTAACACGATCTGAGAAAACATTGATTTCAGGAGTTTTTAAACAGTAATCCAACCAAGGAAAAGAAGAAAAAAGGTCATCCCATTTTGCATTCTTGTAATGTCAAACAATACAAGGTTGGGAAGTCATGAGATAATGGCCCCATTGGAGAAGAGACAATCACCAAGTTGTGATCTGAGGTGCCTAAAGGACCACTCACTTCGACCGTGTACTTAGAAGGGTTGTTTGTGAGAAAAAGATCAAGTGTATTGGCTGTACGGTTAGGATTGTCCGGTATTCTTGTAAGTAAATGAACAATCTGTGCAAGGTCATTAGTAATTGTAAAAGCCTCACCATCTTGACCAGCTGGCTCAGTGTGACTTAGAAAACAGAAGCCAACTGGAGTTGTGAACTTTAAAATCACCAAGGAAAATTACCCCACTGTTAGGAAAGTTGGACTGGAGGAAGTCAGTTGCAAAGAGAGGAAGTCAAAGAGCTCCAAGTGATTAGTGGAGTTGGGAGAGAACAGATGAATTTGACACAAGGTAGAGATTTTAAGCCAGGGAAGATCAAAAAGAGGAGATTCCAAATTGCCAAGTCTCTGATAGGGAATATCAGAATGGACATACGCACAAATACCACCCTTGAGGTGAAAGGAATCATACAGCGAATAATTTGGGCAATTGAGATGAACAGTAGTTGAATCAACCAATAACCGCGATTCTTTCAGAAAAATTGCATGGGGT
The DNA here is from genome assembly GCF_048544385.1 of Mastigoproctus giganteus. NCBI lineage: Eukaryota > Metazoa > Arthropoda > Arachnida > Uropygi > Thelyphonidae > Mastigoproctus > Mastigoproctus giganteus. The sequence goes on from NC_143576.1 coordinate 161,083,636, forward strand.
TTGGCAGACTGCAAGTGGAAATGGACATCGTTGCGATTAGAATTGAGACCATGCATATTTGTGAAATGAACTAGGAAGTGTTTGTGAGGTTGAGATCTTTTTGCAGATAAGCTTGCTCTATTAGTTTGACAATTCATGGTGTATTCAATAGTAAGAAAAAGTGGGGGGGGGGACATGCTGGATGAAGTAGTGAAATTTTTGGATATGGCGTACACATTGTAAGAATATACCCAGATCCTTGACATAATGTGGCCTCAACATTGCCCCCAGCATACACAATACTTGGACTCCCTCCAATCACTATCTGGCAGAGTAGAGGTAACAGTATTATACACTAACTGATCCGGAAGCTTCCTAAATAGTTACCAATAGGTTCAGCCCAGTGTACTAAATAGCGGCCAGCCTGCGAACACTGTTTTTGAGCTGTACCCCTTGAAATGTAAGGAAGACTGGATCTTGCCATGTTCATCATAACCTCAAAAGTCATCAGTCATACTGCATGATGGAAGAGATGGGGAAGGGTTGATCAGAACTTAGCTCTGGAGACTAAACATGAGTTCCACCACTTCAAGCCTCCAATAAGCAAAGTGGTGGTATTGCGCGGTTGATGAGTCATCTACCACCTAGTATTGCCTGGTAACACAGAGGGGTGGTATTCCTCCATGTGGTGTGGGTGCCACACCTCGACCCCTGCTTACGTTGGTTCACACCTGGGTGGTCACCCAAGGTGTACTTGTGCGTGGAGTTTATACCCAGGATTACTAACAGTCCCACCATCGTGAAGGTGCAAGCATAGGATTTGGCTGTCACAGACTTCGCCAAAATTGGGTCCACTTGACTTGAATGTCACCCGAATCAGTTCCATCAGAATTTGACTCCCAGGTAGCAAGTACAGTACAGCTTGTCTGACCTATCTGAGAGAATTTCTGTGACAACCTCAAGGACCAAATGAAGAATAAAGGATTTTATCTCTGCAATTTTTCAGATCATTTTTTTAAGCAAAATGGCTCCAATGGAAAAGCCTTTCATTTATTGTGTAAGTTGAAGGATCATTGATAAAAAAAAGATCAAGTGTCAGGTGTGTGGTTAGGATTGTGGTATTCTGGCAAGTAAATGAACAAGTCATGCAAGGTCATTAGTAATCATAAAATTGAGTATTTTGACCAGCTGGAACTGTGAACAATAAAAACCACCTATGGAAAATTTGAGTGGAGAAAGTAGTTTCAAAGAAAGTCCAAAATTTCTGGGTGATTTGATTAATTGGGAGACCAATAGAGGCAACATTTGCATTTGAAAGAATAGGGTAAAGAGATTTTAAAATAGACTCTTTTGGAATGGGGTTCATGGTTTGCCATGAACTCTGTTCCACCGAATTTTGCCTACGACATGGAATATCTGAGCAGACAAGTACCACCTTTAAAGCAAAAGGAATCATAGAACATAATTAGGGCAACTGAGATGAGTGGTGGTTGAGGTAACTGACATTTGAGATTCTCAAAAAAAAAAAAAAAAAAAAGTAAGAGGGGGTTTGGCAGATCACAGGTGGAAATGGACATCAATGAGGCCATGTGTATTTGTGAAATGCCTTCATACCTCTGGCAAACTTGATTTTTCCATCACAAAAACTGCTAAGTGTTTCAGCTACTTGTGGTTGCTGATTTCTGACAAACCTTGAACCATGATCTACCATAACATAATTGCCGTATATGCAAGTCTTAGTCCTGGCAATTGCCATGCGTGCGTATAAGAGAAATTATAGTAAAGGATTGCTTCCAACAGTGGTATTTCCACTGGCATAAATGTCCACGAGAGGACCCTACTTCAAAGTAAAACTTACAAGTAGTTAAAAGGGGGAAAAAATGCAAAAAAATGTTACAACAATAAGATAACAAAATAAAATAAATTCTGTTTTCATGTGAAGACATAAAATAAAGGATATTAAAGTTGTGACAGAGCAGGATATAATTTTAAATTACACATAATGACGCATATAAGAACTGTGCTCTTAATTAACCTGCAATTGCATAAAATTAACTTTATTTTTAGCTGAGTTACAAAAAAATTTTTTAATTGCTTTATACTTTAAAACAAAACAAACAAAAAGTGATATTTTAAATATAAATAAGGTAGAGAGCAATACTGTTAGCACTACTGAACACAGTTATTTATTTATTAAATTATTACCCAAATATAGAATAAGAAAACAAAATATAGTAAAGTCAAGATTATTTGAGAAAGAGCATATAATGAGCTTTAGAACAAAGTTTAATCTATTTTCACATCACATCTGAATTAGAAAGAAATGTTATATACATGTGAAAACTAATTTGGAGGGGGGACGAAGAATTGCAATGCAAATTACAGTAAAATCTCTTTAATACAAACTCAGTTTATACAAAGTACTCGTTTATATGAAGTACATGCCATTCCCCTGCGAAAGGATAGGCTTTTCTATGTAAATATATTTGTTTATTACAAATTCGGTTAATATGTACTACAAAGTTCATTTTCAACCCATGAGAAATAAATATTGTTATTTTGTACGTTTAATACAAATCTTAGCACGGCTGTCCAAATATTGCCCCTCTGACCACCCGGTTCCCTGCTTCCCGAAGAATGGCAACTTGTTAGAAATTATTTTTGTGTAAACAAAACCAGTTTATAGTAGCTACAACATAAGTGCATTCTGAAAAATATCATGCTAAATTAACAAAAGAATAAACAGTTTTTTCCTAAGTTGTTTACATGCACTCCCTCGCTCTCCATGGGATTAAGGTCAGTTGCAATTGTTACACCAGTTCAAAGAATCTTTTGCTACAACATACAGTAATCTATTTTTTGTGCCATTTTATCTGGGCTGATGCCTTTTTCAGAATTTCTCTTTAAATTAATTTAAAGTTTGTTTATATTAAATCTCATCTAGTAGCGTTATGGTTACAAAATGTAAACTGATGGAATTGAAAACCATCGTAAACTGATGGATGAAACTGAAAATTATACAACAGGCTGATAGGACTGAACTTGGCAAAACAGACATTGCAAAGGAATACATCCCTTTACCTACTTCATCTACAATACTGAAAAACCAAAAAAAAAAAAAAACTTGAAGAACTGCATAACACTGGAGCAGTGATAAAAAATATAGGAAACAAATTCCTGGTTCAAAACACGAGGAGCTCAAAACAAACTGTTTTAAGTTGTACACAAATGCGTGTATCAATTTGCCAATATTGGGTCCGAATTTGCAAGAAAGGCAAATTATCTGGCTCACCAATATGGAATTAGCAACTTCAAATGCAGCAGTGGCTGGCTCCAAAGATTTAAAGACAGGAATAAATTGGTTTTGAGAAATGTTTGCGGCGAGTCTGGACTAGTTGACAAGGAAAAGGCTACAGATTGATTGTGTTCTATCAGTCCAATCTTGAAAAATATGAGGCAAAGGATTTTTTAAATCTTGATGAGACAGGTTTATTTTATTTGCTGCCAAACAAAACATTTGCTGATTGTATATATCTTGTCATGGTGGAAAATTAAGTAAACAAAGACTCACTATTCTGTTATGCTGCAATTCAAATGGCAATACAAAACACTCACTGGTGCAGCGTCTCCGTAGCCAGGTGGGAAGGAGCAGCAGTGCGTAGCACATGCTTCTTGATTAGACCGGGGTTCGAGCCCGTCACCACCAAATACGGAGGATGCGGAAAGGTCAAGGGAATGACCACCGCATATTCCCGGAGCAATATGGCCTTAGTTGCTAATGCTCCTAAAAACCAAATAACATAACAAACTCACTGGTGATTGGTAAGTTTTCCAAGCCAAGATGTTTTAAAAAAGTTAACCAACTTCCCTGTAATTATGTGGCCAATAGAAGTGCTTGGCTTACAGTCAAAATTTTTCAGTCTTGGTTATCAAAAGTGGACAGAAGAATGGCTTCAGAAAAAAGGAACAATTTGATGATTCTAGATGGTTGTACAGCACATTCTGCAGAAACACCTAAGTTGACAAATATACGGCTATTATTTTTACCCCCAAATACCACCAGTTTAATGCAACCACTGGATCAAGGCATTATTTATAACCTCAAGAGAGCATAAAGAGCCCACCTGATAAGGTACTTGATCCGCAACATAAGAGGGAAAAATTTGCAGCCAAATTGGAATGTCTTGGATGCTATCTGTAATCTTGTTATTGCTTGGGCCAGTTGATTATTACATCAAATGTAATAATCAACTCAAATGTAATAATCAACTGCTTCAGAAAGAGTGGCTTTGAACAGAATATCATCGAAAAACATGGTCCAGCAGATGATTGTGATAGCAACATTGAGGATGGGGAATTTGAAGGAGCTATGGATTTTGTTGGCGAATTTAGAGTTTGTGAATGTACATGTAGTTTCTACCACAGCAATGCAACACCAGAAGAGCTGCTAAGCACCAAGCAAAACGATGATGTTTTTGTTACCAGCAAAAGTGAAGCAATACACACAAGAATTGCAATACACACACACACACACACACACACACACAACCATCTAAAAAAGATGTCCAAAATGCATTGGGCATAATAGAGAATGTGTTGGCCTGCAGTAACGTTGATAAAGAAACAACCATTGCATTTTATAATGTCTGTGCTGTAGTTAAAAATGCATATAGGACTAAAACTGTGCAGACAACATTGGATTCTTTCTTTAAATTAAATTAATTTATCAAAATGTTAATAGATTGTATGTCTCCTTTTATATTAAGATTAATTCTTTTACTGTGACACTAAAATACTGTAATATCAAAATATATACTGTACAATATTTTCATTTCTGTTAATTGCTTTTCACTTAGTTTATGTTACATATAAAATGAAATCTTTAAAAAGTGTGTTAATCCTACTGTATTGATAGGCAAGGCTTTAGTTTTCATTATTTTGTAGTTTAATTATTTTATTTTATTAATTTATTGTTTATTTATTTTTGATATTATTATTATTATTAGATATATAGTATGTGCCAAAAAAAAAAAAAAAAAAAAGGTAAAATTTTGACACTTTTTGGGGGACCTCATTACTACACACCTCATTATTACAAAACATGAAAATTTAGGTCTCTTGAACTTTGTATTAACAAGATTCTACTGTAACTCTATTATAACTATCCCAAAAATATTTATACAATTAAATTATTTTAATAAGCATTAATCATTTCACTGATGAACAAATTACACATGTATCATTCATTAACATACAAATAACCCATGGAAAGTCATATCTAATAGTGCTAAAAGTATCCACTTTTAATTTTAATAGGCTGGTTTTAATGAGAAAATAAGGGTTTTCAAGCCTTTTCTTGTTTCTTGTACTTTCTGAGATGAGGCTATGTCCATTATACTCCTATGATCCATTCTGAATTCTTTGTAGCACACTGCCTCAACATTACAAATAACATGTATGCCACAATCATAACTGTTATTCTGTTGGGTACATTCCATTTGCAAAACAACTGGCTTCCGAGATGAATCCTTAAAAAAAGATACTAAAATGCTTGCAATATTTTCTGCATGTGTCCGGTTTGAACTCCCTGAAAAAGAATCATAATGTTCAAATACATTACTAGCAGATCTATACACAAGTAGACTCCAATGAGATCCTCCAGGAGAATTTTCAGATGTACAATCATTTATTGGCAAAAATATTAAATGTTTACCAGCCATATCAAGACTTTGCAACATTTCTTTTACTTCCAAGACATCTCCAGATTTAATATAGTGCACAACCTGGGGACTAATAAATGTAACACAATCTGCATATTCCTTATATACATCATACTCTAAATATTCTAGCCAGAAAGCTATAATGTTATCATTCAACCAGTGGCAGTTATCTAAGAGTGCTACATCAGATTCTCTTAGAAGAGTATCATGATAACTAAGGACGATGGCTCCTTCAGATGCCATTATCTTTAAAAATTATTAAATTATAATCCAATCAATTGATCAAAGTCTGGATACTTCCATGCATCATCCTTGAGTTTTTCAGCAACCTGGCGCAGTCCTTCTAACCTTTGTTGATGGAGTTCTAAATTAAAATAATAAAACTTTTATATATAAAAAAGAACTCTGTAGATACTATTCAAATATAGCTCTTACATATAGTACACATATAACAATTGAAACCTTTTAAGAAATACAGTTGTTGTTGTTGTTGTTGTTATTTGGTTTTTAGGAGCATTAGCAACTAAGGCCATATTGCTCCGGGGATATGCGGTGGTCATTCCCTGACCTTTCTGCATCCTCCGTATTTGGTGGTCACGGGCTCGAGCCCCAGTCTAATCAAGAAGCATGTGAAGAAATATAGTACACATCTTTGTGTACAGAATAATTATAGATAAGTTTAATTTAATAACAATTTAATTTAATAATTTATTAATGATCTTACCAAATAATATAAAAAAGAATGAGTATATGGGTAAGAATTCTAATTAGCAAACTTAAGATTTTAGTATAATTGCTATTTTGAATAAACACAATTAAACTACAGTAGTAAATTCATATAAGATCTGAGTTGGGTAAAAGAAAAATCCACTCAGTATGTTAACATGGTACAGGTGTCATCCAATTCGTGTTGCTTTGATTTCCATCTTTTCACTTATACATCCATAATTAATTATAATCAAACCCCAGCTCATAAGTCCATTCCCTCGCCTGTACATCCAATGAAGCCAATGACAACATACTCAGGTCACACTTGCAAAAGTAAAAAAAAGATGACAAAATATGCAGAGTATGAAAAGATAAATATTTTAATTTTGTGAATGTCAAAAAATAATACATCAAGTTGGATGTCTGCTCTTCCTTTTACTACTGTGCGTAATAGGAGGGCTCTAACTCAGAAGAAATTCAACATTCATAATGAAATATCCTTCAACTGTATGAATAATGCAGCATTGTTGCCAGTTTTCCAGTTGGATTAAAAAAAAACATCAGAATGCTGTAGCAACCTCAGCAGATTTAATGAAAGAGTATAAGAAATCCAAATTTAAATTATGCAACAAGGCAAACAGTTGGTCTTTGAAGAAAGACTATGTTGAACTGACTACTTCATATGATGAGCATTAACACACAAGAGCTCATTCTACTATAAAACCAGAAAATTTTCAATTTTGAGATCATAAGAAGGGTGATGAAATATAAAATCCTTTGTTAAGGTCTCTTAAACCAAAGAATCTAAATTTGAAATTCATTTTAGCATTGAAAAAATTATTTGAACAAATGATCCCATCTATAAACAAATTGAATAGCTAAATTGATTAATAAATAAGTCACTATGGTGAAGTACAGATTCCTTTAACAGTCATTGGATAAATTTTTCACCCCAAATAAAATATGTAGCCCAATTTAGCCCTGAAGGTGGGGGGGGGGGGCAAAGAAGCCCAAACATGAAAATAAGAGCTCATATGAATAATTTTTAAAACTTGTTCACATAAGCAATTTAATTTAAATTTAAAAACAATTTAAAATTAAAAACAATTTCATTGTTTCACTGAATATTTTTAATGTTCAGTTAAATATACATCTTATCAAAATATAGTCTGATTTTGGATATCGTGAATAAATTATTGCATTGTCTTTTGGAAATATAACCCTTAATAAGACTTTTTTGGATGCTGGACATTAGTCCAGAAGGTGTCGGTCAGAAGGAACCATGTACAAGTCACAACAAATTGGTCATCTTGAAAATTACCAGCACAAAATGAGTCAGACCATAAGATGCACTCACATTTAGAAGGCTAATTTGAGATTAAAATATTTTATCTGAAATCGTATCTAATCTTAGATAAAAATATTAGTGCAGAACGAGTTTGCTCAAAGTAGAATCCCAAAACTCGACTGTTGCACTCATCATTACTGATGTCATGATCTGAACTTCACTTTCTTCAGGGAGAGAATCTTCAGTGTCATGTCATCAAAAGTACTGCTGATTCCACATTTAGAAAGGACTAAAAGGAAGGAACTAGGTCTTTAATGATCTTTTTTCCTTGGGAATAAAGGAAGAGTTCTAGTGAGGCAGTAAGTCTTCACTAGGATATACATGACAAAATGCACTGACTTCGCTTTGCATTAGCAATGCACCTTAGGTAGGAATGGACTGGTCTGTGACAAGTGAAGGCTTAAAGTCTGAACCAGCTGATATTAGTATTAGTAACAGCCGCATGGTGCAAGAAAGCCTATGGCTTATGCTGCACCAGCCAAAAAATAAATAAAATAAAATAAAATAAATTAAATAACTAAATAATAATAATTAATAAAAAAATATAAAATAAAAGGAAATTAAAGCTATCATCCTATGCGCTTCCCTTACCCGAAAGTACTATCCAGATGACCTTTGAATTTCCCCAAACCGTTGGCCTCTACCACCCACGAAGGCAACTTATTCCAGTAATTTATAACTCGCTGGCTAAAATAAAACTTCCTGCAGTCCAATCTAAACATTTCCCCCCGTAACTTGAATTTATGTCCCCTAGTTCTAGCATCATTTATAATCTTGAAAATTTTGTCCTCATTCATTTTACTGATGCCTCTCAGAGCCTTAAACACCTCAATCAAATCTCCTCTAAGGTGTCTAGTTTCCAAACTCTGCAACCCACATATTCGAAGTCTTTCTTCATAAGGACGCCCTTTTGCCGATCTCACCAGGCGAGTTACCCTTCTTTGCACCCTTTCAAGAAGCTCGATGTCTTTCTTTAGGTGCGGTCTCCATACTTGAACACAGTATTCCAAGTGTGGTCTAACATAAGCCTTATATAATGGGATTATCACGTCCCTATCTCTACTTGCAAAAGTTCGATAGATCATCGATAGGACACCATGGGCCTTCCTTGCAACCTTTTTACAATGCTCAGAGAATTTCATGTCTGACCGTATCATAACACCCAAGTCCCTTTCCTCCAGTACTGGGTTTAGTTGAACTCCACCAAGTGAATAAGTTTTTTTGGGATTACTGTTTCCCAGGTGTAATACCTTACACTTTGTTGGATTAAAGCACAGCTGCCATTTTTCTGACCATTCCTGAAGTCTATCTAGGTCTCTCTGAAGAAGCTCAGCTTGACAGTGATCATTAACTACTCTACCAATTTTAACATCATCTGCAAATTTAGACATAACGCCCTCTATCCCTTCATCAATGTCGTTTATGAAAATTAAAAACAACAGTGGTCCTAATACTGATCCTTGGGGAACCCCACTTCTTACATCGACCCAATCTAAGGAATAGCCATTTATCACAACCCTCTGCCTCCTGCCCTGAAGCCATCCTTCTATCCATCTAAGGATTTTCCCAGTGATTCCAACCTGTTCCAGCTTATAAAGCAACCGCTCATGTGGGACTGAGTCAAAAGCTTTGCTGAAATCTAAATAAACAATGTCGAAATTATTCCCTAAATCCAGCTCGTGAGTGACCCTTTCGAAATAGCGAACCAGATTTGTTAAACATGATTTTCCCTTTACAAAACCATGCTGAGTATCCTTGAGAATTTCAATTCGATCCAAATGATCCTGAATTCCACCCTTGATCATTGCCTCCATGATTTTCCCTACTACTGAAGTCAGACTGACAGGTCGATAATTTCCAACTTCACTTTTAGAGCCACCCTTATGTATGGGAGATACATTTGCACTTTTCCAATCCAAGGGAATCTCCCCAGAGTCTAGTAATGGTCGCATAATTAGCCCCAATGGTTCAATGCACTCACTTGCCGCCTCTCTTAAGATTATAGGGTATATTCCATCAACTCCAGGAGCCTTACTGGTCTGTAGGCTCGAAAGTTTTTCATTAAATAATCTTGCAAAATTTCAATATCATTAATTACATATTTTTTAACTTCGCCCCCACAATTTCCCATTGCCACAAAAGGCTTTTCATTTGTAAATATCAATGCAAAATAACTGTTGAGTTCATCTGCAATGGCAACTGGTGTATTTATTACTATCCCCTTTCCCTTACGTAAAGGTACGATCTGGTTTGTCCTGCTCTTCTTGGCATTTATATATGTGAAGAATTCTTTATCCCCCCCCTCTTTGCTCTGTTTGCTAATGATTTCTCATAAACTGCCTTTGCCTGTCGAACCTTTTCTGTGGCTCTATTACACATCACCTTGTAGCTGTTATAGGCTTCAGTACTTTTTATTGCTCTGTAACCTTTCCATTCCACCTTTTTCTGCTCAAGTAATGTGGCAACTTCACTATTCATCCAACTTGGAACCCTTCTCGTGGAGTATTTTTTTAATGGTATATACGCATTCAAGGCATCTGTGATTAATGTTTTAAAAGCGTACCACAGTTCAATTGTATTCATTCTCTGTGCGATATCTACCCAGTTAATAGAGGCCATGCAGTACCTTAAGGCATCGTAATTTCCTTTTCTGAAATTAAAACCCATTCCTTTGCCTTTTACTTCTGCTACCTCTCTTGTCATCATCCACCGTAGAACTCCGTGATCACTTCCTGCTACTGGTTCCTCTACTGTCAGCCCTGTTATGTCATCTGATTCATGTTTCTGATTCATTCATGATGATGAGGTCTAGGATATTCTTTTCTCTAGTACTTTCCTTGACATGTTGAAACAAATAACAGTCATCTAGTTGATTTAAAAATTTTGTTGCCCATGTCGAGTTTCCTTCCCATTTACTCCAATCAATTAGAGGCAAATTGAAATCACCCATAATAAGGCATTGACGCTTACTTGCCCATTCCATTTGCATGTAGAGGCTTTTGTCATAGTCTTCACAATCACCTGGTCTGTAGATTACTCCTACTCGCATTATACCTTTGTTTCCAACTATCTCACACCATACAGACTCTATACTAACATATGAAATGTCTGAATCCGGGAAAGCCATCGTCGCACTCAGGCTGCTTCTGATAAGAAGCATTACCCCCCACCCCTTCTATCTAACCTATCCTTCCTAAATACATTATACAAGCCGTACTGAAACTCATCATCCCCAATTTCCAGGTGGCACCACGTCTCTGTAAGCCCCATTATGTCCGCGTTACTTGTTTTAACCAGCAGTTCGAATTCGCTCATTTTATTGACGACACTTCTAACGTTACTGTATAAACAATTAAGATTTACTGTTCTTGTATATTTAACAACCCTAACACAACCCTTGAAGTTTTTTAGGCTCTCTTCCCTGATATTAGCTACCCGCTCGCGTGAAACGTCTTTGCCCCCAGAACATCTAGATAAATACGTCCAGTTGGGGTAACAGATAAGAACTCTTAAGGTATGTGCAAGAGTTACATTGACCAATATTATCAGATAAACGCGTGTCAGTATTACCCACATCCCCCCTAACTAGCAGTTTCCCTGAACCTTTAAGGTATCCTCAATAATACTGGCAAAAACGTTTGCATCACCATTGTTTAAGTGTATCCCGTCTCTACAAAACAAATTCCTTCTACCTACAAGTGTGGGCCATGCTGATAGAAATTTACCCCCTAAAGCCTTGCAGATTCCTTCAAGTCTTGAGTTAATCCACAAGGCTCTTAACATATAATCCCTCCTATCGTGTCTGGGCAGAATTGCAGACACATAGACATTATGGCCCAGCTCGCAACATTTCCTCAGCATGGTCCTGTATTTTTCCAATAAATCGTCAGATCGTGTACATTTAATATCATTTGTCCCCACATGAATAATAATATTTTCTTTACCTCCTTTAAAATCTGACAATCTGTTGGTGACATCATCAATAGTTGCTCCCGGCAGACATACCCTGGTTCTGCTCCACCTATCTTTATTACAAAAAATATTCCCCGTTTCCATGACAATGGAGTCTCCTAATAAAACAATGTCCTTTTTAACCAGAGTAGTTTGCACTTGGTTTTTCTGTTTTGAGGCTCGAACCGGGTGTGCATCACTTGGTAGATTGCTGGAGTTTTGAGTCCCTGACGAGCTCCCAGATGCATTATTTTCAAGGGCAAGCACTCGTTTTTTCAGGGACTCAAATTGTTCCATCAGTGCACCAAATTGTAATTCAAGATCGGTGCACTCCTTACCTCGATCACAAAGAAAAGAATCCCCAGGTGAGGTAGGATTAGTCACCAGGTCGACCTTGGAAAACATTCCACAGGTTCCACAACGGATTAAATCATTACTCACCCGTAAATCACCTTCTGCTATTTCCGTGTGAGTCACGATACCCTGCGATGTGTTTAAAGCAGATCTCGTAACTACCATTATAAAATTAAATAAATATCAATGAAAGTAACTTTAAAAAATTATATCTATAATATTATTAAAATCGAACAGTTACAGGAAAACCTATAACAAAGTAATCCAACAATATCTAAATAAATCAAATATTTAAAAGCACTATCCAAAAGTAAAGCACTTTTTTTTTTTTTTTCCTTTATGAGAACCCCAAACACGAAAGGTATCAAAACCTATAGTACTTAGTACCATGCATGGGTTGAAGGAGAAGTATGGGGAGGGGGGGGGATGCCGGAAACTTTGCTCTAGAGACTAAACATGGGTTTCACCACTTCAAGCCTCCAATAAGCAAAGTGGTGGTATTTCACCGGCTGATGAAAGTCATCTACCACCTGATGAGTTTAACTGAGGAGCCCTGTCTAAGCGCGTCCGCTCACCTCGAATGCCAACGACTCGAATATATAAAACTATAGCTTGCACACATGGTGTTTGGTTTGAGTGTCTGTAAGAAAGAATGGGCCGGCATCAAGCTTATTCCAACTTCAAACACAAAATGACCGTGGGACAAGACATACAGGTATTAGTACCTCGACAATAGTCAACATGATTAAGTGCTCCCAATTCCATGGTGTCACAAATCTACCACGACTGGCTCAACGGCAGTCAAACAACCAAGCAAAGGTCACATATGGGACAGCAATATGTAGGTGAGTGTTATGTGTCTCATCTTGTAACACAGCAGTGACAGCTGCTGAATGGCAAGACCAATATCCACATGGACTATATAACAGACATTAGCTCATATAAGCAATGGCAGTCGACAGCCATCACAGGTACCCATGCTCCCTACAAGACACAAGAAACTGGACCTTGCATGGGTATGTCAGCACCAGCACTAGAACTCAATATGTGGAAATTTGTTGCCTGGGCTGATGAATTCCTTTTACAACTCTATGTTGATGGATGAATCTGCATTTGGAGAAAGCAACATGAGGCCATGGCACTTGGATGCATTGTTCGTGTTTGGCAGGTTGGAGGAAGTAATGTTATGGTCTGGAAACTGCCTTTGTGGTATTCCTTGGGTCCTCTGATCACCATTAATCAACAGCTCAATGGGAACATCTATCCTTCTATCAATGCCTACCAAGTACCCCCCTTCAAGATGACAGTGTATCCAGACAACTTTGGTATCTATCAACAAGATGTGCCACAGTGTCACAAACCAGTTGTCAACCTGCCAACTAGGTTCAGGAACACGACAATGAATTCTCCATCCTCCCATGGCCACCCAACTCACCTACTATCAACCCAACTGAGCATGTTTGGGACCTAATGAAAAAGGGCATTCGATGCTACAACCAACCAACCTTCTGACAACATGCAGGCATTACTGGACAAACTGTACAATGCACGAGTAGCACAACCAAGAGACATCCTGCAACACCTTTAAATCCATGCCAAAACATGTATTGACCTCTAGAGGTATTAGGCAGGTTTTGCTAATCCAAAGCCAATTCAGTGTATGTATATATCATTGCATGCTCCTAATATACCTTCTAATCAAGGGAATTTTAGGCAATGTGTTCCAAGAAAAAAATGTTACATCTTATGGTGTGAAAAACACTGTACTTAATAGGAGGAAGAGTCAAGACAAAAATTGTCTATAAAGGTGTAGACAATTACATTACACAATACTTATACTTTTTCTATAATTGCAACAATTATTTTAATTAACAAGTTTAATAAAATAGTCAAGAATAAGTGGTTTTAAAAATCTTTATTTTGCACTAAATTTTGTCCTTTTTAACAAAGGACAAATTTACAAATGATGAAGCTGGACTGTATTGCTTTTGTTCAGCAATACAACAAACAAGATTCATTAACATAAACAAGTTAAGTAATGTATATACACCACATTACATTTTCAGATATATTTTTTTTTTACTTTTTGTGATTAATAAAAGAAAAATAAATAATTTTTCATCAATTAATTAAAAATAATTCTGTTCACTGCACTACCTCATAATGTAATATTCACTCAACTTTTCATAAAGTACTGTACTTATTTCCTCCCACATTTTAATACAAATTGAATATAACATTTATTTAGGGGTGGAATGGATGTGCTTCTTAAGAGAATAACTCCCCCCCCATCGCCTCCTGTGTGTTCTTTCTATACATATTTTATTCCCTCATGTCTGAGTGGCACCATGTCTCCAGCAACCCTACAATATATGTTTGATGACTTACCTATTACCTCAAATTCAAATTTATTTGCTGCATTCCTAGCATTAGTATACAAGCAAGCAAGTACACATGCATCTATTTTTACTCTTAAGATCTATTTTACTCTATCCTTATAGAGTAAAAATAACATCTATTTTTACTCTAAGGATCCCTCGCAGTAGGTCTTGTAATCCTCAATATCCTGCTTTCCAGGCTACTGCATGTCCTAAAAGAAGCAGTGCAAGAATCACTTATACATTTGCCTGCAGTTACAATTAATCTATTAGGCAGCATACCCCCACCCTCTAAAATGATCAGTTTTCTGATCCACCACCTCAATAGCATCAGCAAGTATTCTTGCTTCCCCTTCTATTTAAGTATATCATATCCTTGCAAACGTCTGTACTGTTAACAAGCATAGACCACACTAAAAAAAAAATTCTACCCCACAAGTCTTGTGCAGTCTCTCCAGTGCCAAATTGTTTGATAAAGCTCTAATTATGTATTTCCCCCTATCAGGTCTGGCCAGATTTGGCCTTGTGATTTAATCCTAACTTGTGACCCCCCCCCCCAACATTGCCTTGTACTTATTAGGTAAGTTCTCAGTTCTCCAACTCTTAATATTATTTGTACCAAAATGTAAAACACTATCACCTTTTGTGTCCTTAAAAAATGACAGCCACTCTACAATGTCTCTGATCTTGCTTTTTCCCATGGCAGATATACGCTTGATCAAATTCCACCTATCGATTTTACAAAATATATTTCCATAACAATACAGTTACTGACAATCACTACAACCCGTGGGACCAGGACATTCTGCCACGAAGGATGTCATTGTGTCATGTTATAGTAGTAGTAGTGGCATGTGATGCAAGAAAGCAAGTGTATGAGCTTATGCAGCATCAGCCAAAAAAAAAAAAAAAAAAAAAAAAAAATCACACCATTCCCTCCAAATGTCTGTCCAGTTTCTCCTTAAATTTATTCAACCTATCAACTTCCACAACGGCAGATGAAAGTTTGTTCCAGCAATTAACCACCCCGCTGACTAAAGGCAAATTTCCGCACATCTATTCTACATCTGTCTTTTCTTAATTTGAATTTATGGCCCTTTAGGTTCGTAATCTGAACAAGTGGGAGGATCCCATCAGAATTCAGCGTGCTCAACCCATTCAAGGCCTTATACACCTCAATCAGATCACCTTACAGGTGCCTAGTCTCCAGCCACTGCAATTTGCAGAACTTAAGCCTCTCTTGGTAAGAGGATCCCTTCAATCCCCTCACCAATCTTGTTGCCCTTCTCTGTACACGCTCAAGTAAATCTACATCCTTCCTAAAATGAGGCCTCCAGACCTGTACGCAGTACTCAAGGCGTAACCTGACCATTGCCTTATACAGAGGGACAATCACCTCCTTTTCCTTGCTAGCAAAATTCCTATATATCATTGACAAAACCCCATGACCTGCCCTGGCAGCCTGTCTGCATTGCTCAGAAAACTTCATATCTGACTGCACAATTACTCCCAGGTCTTTTTCATTTTCTATCACCTTAAGTGTAGTACCACACAGTTGGTACGTTTCTCTGGGAT
This sequence comes from Mastigoproctus giganteus, assembly GCF_048544385.1. Lineage (NCBI taxonomy): Eukaryota > Metazoa > Arthropoda > Arachnida > Uropygi > Thelyphonidae > Mastigoproctus > Mastigoproctus giganteus. The sequence continues at coordinate 161,099,649 of NC_143576.1, forward strand.
TACTTCTACCCATATGCAGTACTTTGCATTTGTCAAGGTTAAACTTCAGTTGCCACTTCTTAGCCCATCTGCCCAAATTATCTAGATCCTGTTGCAGTAGCACACTGCCATTACCGTCATTAACAACCCTGCCAACCTTTGTATCATCTGCAAACTTCGACATTAAGCCTGATATACCTTCATCAATATCATTAATAAATATACAAAACAACAGAGGACCTAACACTGAACCCTGTGGTACTCCACTAATAACATTAGTCCAAGAAGAGCAGCACCCATTGATTACCACCCTCTGTCTTTCCCACTTAACCATCCTTTTATCCATTGTAGCAACTTACCCTTAATACCATTCTGCTTCAATTTGTACAATAGTCTTCAATGCGCAACAGTGTCAAAAGCTTTCCTGAAATCCAAATATATGATATCAAAATTATTTTTTGCATCCAGTTCCTTTGTAACCACATCATAATATCCAATCAAATTTGTCAGAAAAGACGCAAGACTTATGCACGAGTATAGTGTCAGTGAAGTGCTAGGTGGCTGAGTGCTTGATGGATTCCTAATTTTTTGATCTTTCAAGGGCATCAACCCTGTTCTTCAACTCTCGTATAAGCCCATTAAGAGTGAATCGGTGTTTAATTTCTTCAAACTTTCTAAAACAAAAGCAAACAAAGACATTCCCTTTAGCTGTATCACATTCCAGTAGAGATAACTCTGCAAAAAAGCAGACTATTCACAGCTTTGATTTGCAAGTGAACTGCCATCAATGCTTCTCTCCAAGCCAAACTATTCCCATTACATTGTAGTTTCTTTGCTGCCCCTGTTTGAGGGAAGATTTAAGTCTAATTTTAATTTAAAAATTGCACATACACTAAGAGATAATGGTACAATAATACTCCACCATTCTAGCAACGTCGGTGCATACCACGCTATTATGTTTCTACATAAAGTCACCGACTTTCTAAATGCTTAACTACTAAATACAAAAAATAACCAAACCTATGTGATTAGGACCTCCAAACTTTCATTTACTACAATTTAAAACACTGCAATTAGCTACTACGATGTCCACCACTACAATTTACTAATTACCAGTTCACAAAAAATACCTAACGTAAGCTAACATAAGTGATTAGAACAATTAAAACTATAACTATTTATTAAACACAATTTGTGATAATTAAGGGGGGGAAGTCAATTTTCCATAAATGTATCCATTTTCAGGAGCAGGAATTTTCTACAACCACACACAGTATCCTCATTATCAGAAATGTCTTATCTGATTTTATGTTCATTTAATTTTATCTTCATATTCACCATTTGTTTAATATAATTTATTAAAGATTTGTTTAGCATTTGTGTTTAGACAGCAGCTGCAAGAATATTCTTCTTTCATGTAATGCTAGGTTAATATTTTTTGCTGAAGCATGAATGCATTTTTGAGTAAGGCTGAAATGTTTGATTTGTTGAATATGCAAATGTTTCATTTTAAAACATTACACTCTTAATACTATTTATATAAATCAGATGAGCACCAGTACATCATATTAAAAATTTGAATTCCATAAAACTTTTAATGTACACCTGCTTTTCTACTGTTTTCTACTTTTCTACTATATAAAAAAATCATATATTTTTTAAGATATTTGCTTTGTTTTTATATTCTAAAAAGTATCTTATTTTATTTTTTTGTTCAATTACACAGTATTAGTTAACCCCGGGGGCTCACATCTGGTGGTTATGGGCTTGGCAAACCCAAGGTCCTCAGCTGGATATCATCATGCTTCTCTTTCTTTCCCTTTCTACTTCTTTCTCTCTCTCACACAGGGGGTGACTCGGGAATTTTTTTCGGCTGGTGCAGCATAAGCCTCAGGCTTCCTTGTACCATATAGCTTGTTTGTGTTATTTGGTTTTTGGCAACTAAGGCCATATTGCTCCGGGATATGCGGTGGTCATTCCCTGACCTTTCCACATCCTCCATATTTGGTGGTGACAGGCTCGAACCCCGGTCTAATCAAGAAGTGTGCTACGCACTGCTGCTCCTTCACACCTGGCTACAGCCGCGCTACCAAACAGCTAATAATAATAATAAAAATAATAATAATAATAATAAAAGTTTTTGGAACATTTTTGAATTCGGGGAGGACCTTTTTTTTTCTTCTTCCACTGAAATAGAAGAAAAAAAAAAGAAAAAAAAAAGAACTGCAAAAATATGCCTCGCAAATTTTCAAAAAAAATAACAATGAGCTCTCACGAGCCCACTATAGCTCACCACTGGTTATTCCTCAGATTGGGTTCGTGTAAGAAGTGGAGTTCCTCAAGGATCAGCATTGGGACCACTGCTGTTTTTGATTATCTTAAATAACATCTATGATGGGATAGAGGCCGTGATGTCTAAACTTGCAGATGATGTAAAGATCAGTAGAGTAGTTAATGATCGCCGCCAAGCAGAGCTTCTTCAGAGTGACCTAGATAGACTTCCAGGATGGTCAGAAAAGTGGCAATGTCCAAGGTCTTTCACCTGGGGAAAAGCAACCCCAAAAATAACTTATACACTTGGTGGAGTTGAACTAAAGTCAGTAGTGGAGGAACGGGACTTGGGAGTTACAATACGGTTGGACATGAAGTTGTCGACAGGTTGGAATGTTGCACGGTGTCCTATCGATGATTTATCGAACATTTGCTGGTAGGGATAAGGACATCATAATCACATTAACATGATTTTATAACCTTTATGTGATTAAATAATAAACTTTTTTTTTTAAATTAGTACCAAAAAAACCAGTATTTGAATACAGGAAAAAAAAATGACCGGGAATCCGGTATTCGGGATCCCAGTATTGTAAGCCCTAGGCAGGCTGATATTCCGACAATATATTCCAAATAAAGCACACAGGTATAGAATCAAGCTGTTCAACTTATGTTCCACTGAAGGATATACCTGGTCGAGCAAGATCTAGTCAGGTAAATCTGAAAATTATATAAAATCCACAGGTTTAGCTGCAAAGGTCTGCGAAGAGTTATTGCAAGGACTTCTAAATGAAGGTCACACCTTGTACATAGACAACTTTTATACCAACTACCATCTGGCATTATCATTTCTTCATAAAAAAAAAAAAAAACTTGCATTGTTGGTACAATACAAGCGAATAAAAAAAATTTATGCCCAAAGAAATCATGTACTCAAAGCTAAATAAAGGGGAGATGATCGCCAAAGAATAAAAAAATGGAATTATTGTTCTAAAGTGACGAGATGCTCAAGATGTGAGACTACTAATAACAAAGCATGCTCCAGAAATGGCCGATGGACCCTTCACCAGTAAAGGAAGACTGAAGGAAGCAAAAAAAAAAAAAAAAACCACTTCCTATTCTAGCTTATAATAAGGGAAAGACAGGCACTGATTTGTAGGATCAAATGGGTTTGTATGCCACGATGCTAAGAAAGGGGGTAAAGTGGTACCGGAAATTGGCGATAGAATATATACTCAGAATATCAGTTGTCAATTCGTACGTGGTATAGAAGAGTGCTACACAAAAACAAATAAACTTTCGGGAAGAGGTAGTTACGGATTTGCTAAATATAGAACGGAAAGAGAAACATAAAAAGCCAAAATGTGGTAACACTCATGTACTAACCTAATAACAAAAATTGATGCAAACAACAAGAAAGTTAGAAGGATATGCATTTTTTATTACGCAAAATTGAGAGTCGGAAGGAAGATCAGTTGCTAGCAGAAAGAGGAAGAGTTTGACGTATTGCCCAGACTGTATTCATCAGCCTTTCATGTGTTTGGAGTGTTTTGGACAACACCATAAATCAAAATAAATATAATTACAATTTTATAATTATAAAATTTGTAATAATAAAGAATTTTTAAATAATGACCAGTTACTTGCTTATTTTTTCTCATAGCGGCATGCAAATTTCATCACATGTAACACTGGCGGCTACGCTTTTCAAAAATAACGTAAATTTCCAACAATTGTCAGCGCTATACAGCCGACGCAGCTCCCACTGAAACAGTGGATTATATATGTCCAGTTGGCAATATATGTCCAACTCGGCACCTGAAAAACATAATGGTGTCGGACATATACGGCCGATGCAGCAGTCAACGTGTTAATGACTCATCTCTAACTGAGTCTCTCCACTCACTGTCTCATAGATGTACTGTATCTGCTGCATGCCTTTTCTACAGATACTTCCATGGGCACTGTTCTTCTGAATTGGCTTCTATAATTCCTGCTCTCTCTTTCAAAACAGTCTGAATACGTGCCGCCACCAGCCAACATCAATTTACTGTCCAACTTCAAACTCACAGAACCAACTTTTCATCTTTCTCGTTTATTCATTCAACTGCCGTTTTCTGGAACAAACTTCTGTCATATGTATTTCCTGAAAATTAGTCTACAGAAGTTCAAGTCTAATGTCAACAAATATCTTCTTTCATCTTCTCAACCTCCAACCCAAGCACAATACTAAGTACTATAGGTTTTAATACCTCTTGTGTTTGGGATTTTCATAAAAAAAAAAAAAAAAACACTTCAGTCAGATCTCCCTGCAGGTGCCTGGTCTCGAGACACTACAATTTGCAGAACCTTTACAGTATTTCTTTGTTGGTATGAAAAAGCTTGGTAGTTTCTTTGATTACTTCTCTGAATACTTCCCATGTAGAATTTGCTGTTGGTAACATCAGCTGGTCCTACTGCACAAAATTTAAAAACTGTCTGACATCTCTGTAGTCACCCTTACGAAAGCAAAAGCCTTTCCCTTTACCCTTGACAGTAGTTGTCTTTAATTAAATTCCATATTAGTACACTGTGATCACTACCACCCAATGGGTCTTTTACCAGCAGAATTTTAATGTGTGAAGAATCCCTAATGATAACCAAATCAAGGGTAGCAAGAGGACTTGCTACCTTTCTAACATGCTGCTGTAGAAAGCAGTCATTCAAGAAATCCACAAAAGTTTTGCTAGTGTGTGAGTGACCTATATTAACAGTTAATGAAGAAATGTTATTTGAAGTTCACCCGTCAGAATACTTGCCACTATTGCCAGGTAAAAGCAACTTAAAATCCAATAACAATAACAGTTCTATACATGTACTTAAGCATTCATTATACAAAAAGTAAAGTAAAAAGATACTGGTTATAATATCCCAAATGAGTGTTTCCATATCTAGGGGGAAAAAAAAAGAAAGAAAGAAAGAAAAACTTTTCTTGAGAGCTTTGTTACAAGTTCTGAACTTCAGCTCTCAATTTCACATTGACACAAAATAAAAATGAGACATTCTTTTTTTAGACTTAAAACATTGCTAGAAAAACTATTTATTTAAGGAGAAAACGATAAATTAAAACAAGTTTAGGAATAAAAAAAAATCTCCAGATTAAGATGAATTACTGATAGCTACTCAGATTCTTTTTCAATAGCAAAATGCTTAAGGAAACAATTTCATGAACACTAATTAATGTGAACAAAAAAAAAAAAAAAAAAATTCAGTTTTACCATGAATTCTAAGTCATGGTCAAACTGACTTTTTGCTTTACTGCATAACATTTCACTGCCATTTAACCTGAAAAAAAAAAAAATAATAATAAATATATAAAATGAAATCAAAAAACAAGATTCACATGTACAAAAAATATATACAGGTAACCCTCGTATAACACGGTAGTTAGGTACCTATAAAATGTCGTGTTGTGTGAAACAGTGATTACATTGCAAAAGCTAACAAAAATACACTATTTCTTTAACAAAATGTTAACAAAAATACAACTTTCTAGATTTTGTATATCTTCTGCTCTCTTTAAAACAATCAGTAACCTGGGTTTGTTTACTTTTGGTTGATAAATCTTTATGGATTTCATCGTATGGAACTAGTCAATTTTGGAGCTTCATTTTTAACTTTGGGCTCCTTTCATTCAAGAATCTGAATTCAAAAAATAAGATTCTAATTGCTCAGCTAACTTTTTGCCTTCCAGTATGCGTTTTAGCGTAAAATTTGAAAGTTTAGAAATTTCATCTGCACTATCATCATCCTCTGAATTGATTTGGTTTTACTTTGATGCCATTTCCACCAAATCTGCTTTGCCAGCCTCTTTTTCTACCAGTAATTCTTGAATATCTTCAGTAATCTTTTTTTTTTTTTTTTTTTTTTTTAAGAGCATGGGCGATTACTCTGTACATTTTTTACAGGCCATGTTACTCTGTGTATATTTTCTATAAATTGCGGGTGTCCTGAGGTCGATTTTCAGGTTTGCTGGACAAAAACCCAAAGTTTATGGGAGAAAAAACCATGCTACCCTCGCCTGAGCCCAACTAACTCAGTCACATTGTGAAAAAGATCCATAAAAATTCTTCCCATCATTGATGGAATTCGAACTCAGGTCTTTTCCACCCGGTGTGGGGAGGAGGGTGATTCTATCAACTGTGTGCTACCCACAAGGGCTTCAGTAGTCATATCATCAAAACCTTCCCCCCTCCCACCCACGTAGCAAAGGTCTACTGTTGCACCGATTCCGTTTTCTGCTGGTTCGACCATATTCCCCCGATTGAACTGACTCTGGCCATACATTTTTCCACACGCATTTAACGTTCATAGTTTACTTCTTTCAGCGATAAAGCTATGATTCTGATACATTTCACAACTGAGAAATGTTTCCATGCCTCCATTACTGCAATAGATTCAGAATCAATTTTTCCAAAATCCACTGTAACGATTTCTGATGTAATGAGTTTTAAAGGTGGATATAAAGCGTTAATCTAAAGGCTGAATGAAAGAAGTTGCATTAACCTAGTACAACTGTTGTGGTAGGAACGTAACTTCAACGTTTGGATGACTTAAATCTTTTGGAGGCCTGGTGCTACACTAGCAATAGCTATAAAATCCAATAGCAATAAAACTTTGAAATCTAGATTTTTCCACAAGTTCAATAGCACAGAACGTAACACAAGGATTTCCCAACAAAATAAAATACAAGGATTTCTAATAATATTTTTTTGATTGGCAATTCAATAGAGGGGATTCAAAAAGAGTGGAAATGTTGAAAAATTACAACCGACTTAATAGCAGGGTTCCCCCCAAACAAAAGCTCAAAAATACCGTTATGCGAGTTTTATCAAAATTCTCTAACTGTGTTTGCGAGGATTGCCGCAATTTGATAAATTGCGGCAATTATTAGAACGAAACCGTGTTGTCGAAGTATCGTGTTATACTGGTGAGTTTGCATAGGCTCGTGAGAGCCCATTATTATTATTATTTATTATTTTTTTTAATTTGCAAGCCCGTTGTTGATTTGATTATTTATTTTACAAATTAAATTCTGAATTCAATTATTGAGTATCCAGAGCCAAAATTATGGGGGAGCGAGAAGGGCCCCTGCCTCAGTCACAGCATTTTTAATTTAATTACAATTGGACTTGTGTTCAACGAACTTCTTTATAGTGAATTTTTTTTCTTTTTCCCTCTTGGTAATTACATTTAAAATAGTTTCCACAGAATGAAGAAATGAACGAATTATGACAGACTTAACTTTGTATGCATTGTTCCTACTTCTGGCCTTTAGGCAATTAAAAAAACTGTAAATTAAAGGTTAAAAGGATTACCATTCAGCAATATTAATGGTGCCTGATATGTTTTCCAGAGCCACTCAAAAGATTAAGGTGTATTCCCAACATGGATAATAGCCTCTGATCAACCTGTGTTGTGGTTCCCCTTTACTCCAGCAAGCAGTCATCTGTTTTTCGGAGTTTCTTCACACCTTTCATTGAAAGGTGTGAAGTGCTTACTTTACACCTTTCAGTCAATTTCTCCTCTCTATTCCTAATATTCAGCTACTTGTTTTTTCTTCTTCTCCCGTCTATTAATGATCACTCTCAGATAGCTGCTGAACTAAATGAGTATTCTGCATCTACATTCACACACGAGGAGTTATTCAAAGAGGAGAGGGCCAAATGTTTATCAAACTAACAGGGAGTTAAATGATTTTGTAATAACTGAGAACAAAGTGGAGGAGAAATTGGTGAAGTTAAACATAAGAAAGGCACCTGAGGTGGATGGGATCTATCCAGTTATATTAAAGGAGGCAGCAAAGGAAGTAAGCAAACCCTTAGCTATAATTGTAAGAGCATCCTTGGACTTGGGGGAAATCCCCACGGACTGGAGATGTGCAAATGTATCTCCAATTTACAAACGGGGATCAAAGGGTGACACAAGTAATTACAGACTTGTTAATTTGACTTCTGTTACAGAGAAAATAATGGAGTCACTGGTTAAAGAAGCATTGCAGGATCATCTAGACAAGACAGCAGTAATAATTCAGACACAGCATGGGTTGGTTAAAGGGAAGTTTTGTCTGACCAATTTGATTGGATACTATGATGTGAACACAAAGGAACTGGATGCAAAAAACAATTTTTATATCATATACTTTGATTTCAGGAAAGCGTTTGATACTGTTGCACATGGAAGACTACTGTACAAACTGGAGCAGTATGGCATTAAGGGCAAGTTGCTACAATGGATAAAAGGATGGTTGAGTGGGAGAAGACAGAGTGGTGATCAATGGGTACTGATCTACGTGGACTAATGTTATTAGTGGTGTCCCTCAGGGTTCGGTGTTGGGCTGATTGTTTTGTATATTTATCAATGATATTGATGAATGTATATCAATCTTAATGTCAAAGTTTGCAGATGATACAAAGGTTGGCAGGTTTATTAATAACATTGACAAATGCAAAGTACTGCATATGGGTAGAGTAACCCCAGAGAAATGTACCAATTATATGGTGTAACACTCAGGGTAGTGGAGAATGAAAGAGAACTGGGGTTAATTGTGGTCAGATGTGAAGTTTTCTGAGCAATGCAGACAGTCTGCCAAAGTAGGTCATGAGATCTTGTCAATGATATACAGGAATTTTGCTAGCAGGATAAGGAGGTGATTATCCCCTTGTATAAGGCAATGGTCAGGCCACACCTTGAGTACTATGTACAGGTCTGAAAGCCTCATTTTAGGAAGGATGTAGAGTTGCTAGAACGAGTACAGAGAATGGCAACAAGACCGGTGAGGGGAACAAAGAGGTGCTCTTATGAAGAAAGGCTTAAGTTCTGCAAATTTCAGTTTCTGGAGCCTAGGCACCTGCAAGGCAATCTGATTAAGGTGTATAAGGCCCTGAACGGATTGAGCACGCTCAATGCTGATGGGATTCTTCCTCTTGCTCAGATTACAAACCTGGTAGGGCATAGATTCAAACTGAGGAAAGACAGTTGTAGAATAGATGTGTGGAAGTTTGCCTTTAGCCAGCAGGTAGTTGATTGCTGGAACAAACTGCCATCTGTTGTTGTGGGAGTTGATAGCTTAAATAAATTTAAGGCAGAACTAGACAAACATTTGGAATGAATGGATCAGTGAAATGGGAATTTTTTTTTTGGCTGATGCTGTATAAGCTTGCTTTCTTGCATGTTCCTATACTAATGCTAATACTATTCCTGATATTCAGGTACTTGTTTTTTCTTCTTCTCCTATCTATTCTTGATATTCAGCTACTGTGACCGTGTAAACATGGTCACAGTAGCTGAATATCTGAGTGAATCTGACATTTTGGACAATATTTGAAGAACTAGTGACAGTAGCAATGTCGGGGGGGGGGAATGAAGGCAACTAAGATATCAAATAAACTTTCTGAAGATGAAATGTTGGCAGACTTTGAAACTGAATCGAGGCCTTCACTGTGAAAAAAATGTTCCAAACAATAATGGCAGACAGACAATAATTTTATAAAAAAATCGTATGCATTATATCACCAATTTCTAAGAAACCAGTGCAACGCAGCACAATTTAAGGATGATTGCTAAAGAACTTGATGCGAAAATTATAAAGATCGGTCATATGTTCGGGCCACGATGGGGAGCTTGTGTAGCTTGTAGCTTACAGTTTGAAAGAATTATCCTGCTTTGTGCACACATTTTGAATCAGATTTCTTAACAATTTAGCACTAATGATCGACATCCTCCAGGCGCTCTCTTACCTTTACAAAGTTGCAGCATCACTACAGCAAAAGCAGATAAATTAATTATTCGAACTATCAGTGCTATTGCTAATTTGAAAAATTCTGAAGGAAATTATGAAGCTAAAATTGAGAGAGCATGCTGAAGTCGAGAGAATTTGAAAGAATCAAAATTGAAAGTAAGAATTCATTTTAAAAAATTACCACGTGACAAGTTATTAAACTTGCATTGTTTTATCCTTAAAGGATTGGTTATTAATGCAACAGAGTATTTTAAATTAAATAAATAAAATAATGATATCATTGGTTATGAGGAATTGAAAGAAATTAAACATATGCTACCCACAAAAGTGGAATATGGAAGAATTTTGGCTATCAATTTCAACAACAAGTGATGGAAGTCGGTTCCACCAACCAACCAACCACCCGCTGGCCAAAGGTAAATTTCCGCACATCTATCCGACATCCGTCCTTCGTCAATTTGAATTTATGCCCTCTGAGGTGACTATTCTGAGCAAGATGAAGAATCCCATTGGCATTGAGCATGCTCAAACCATTCAAAGCCTTATACATCTCTATCAGATCACCTCGCCGGTGCCTAGTCTCCAGACTCTGTAATTTGCAAAACTTAAGCCTTTCTTCGTAAGAGCAACCCTTTGTTCCATTCACTAATCTTGTTGCCCTTCTCTGTACCCGTTCCAGCAGCTCTACATCCTTCTTGAAATGAGGCCTCCAAACCTGTATACATTACTCCAGATGTGGCCTAACCATTGCCTTATACAAGGGAATAATCACCTCCTTATCCCTGCCAGAAAAATTCCTGTATATCATTGACAAGACACCATGAGCTACTCTTGCAGCCCATCTGCATTGCTCAGAGAACTTCATATCTGCCTGCACAACCACCCACAGGTCCTTTTCATTCTCCACCACTGTCAGTGTAGTACCGCAGAGTTGATACGTTGCTCTGTGGTTACTGTTTCCCATATGTAGTACTTTACATTTGTCAATGTTAAACTTCATTTGCCACCTCTCAGCCCATCTTTTCAACCTTTCCAGATCCTGTTGCAGCAGCATAGCGTCAGTAGTGTCCTTAACAACCCTGCCAACCTTTGTATCATCTGCAAACTTGGACATTAAACTTGATATACCATCATCAATATCATTCGTAAACACCGAAAACAACAACGGACCCAACACTGAACCCTGAGGAACTCCACTAATAACATTAGTCCACGTTGAGCAGTGTCCATTGATTACCACTCTCTGTCTTCTGCCACTCAACCATCCCCTTATCCATAGCAGCAATTTGCCTCCAATGCCACACTGCTCCAATTTGTGCAGCAGTCTTCCATGTGCAACAGTATCAAAAGCCTTTCTAAGATCCAAATATATAATATCAAAGTTATTCCCTGCATCCAGTTATTTTGTGACTACATCATAGTATCCAATCAAATTGGTCAGGCAAGACCTGCCCTTAACAAAACCATGCTGCGTCTGAGCTATAACTGAATTCTTGTCTAGATGATCCTGCAGTGCTTCTTTAACCAGTGCCTCCTTTAATTTACCTGAAACAGAAGTTAAACTAACAGGTCTATAATTACTTGTGTCAGCCTTTGATCCTCCTTTGTGAATTGGGGTTACAATTGCACATCTCCAGTCTATGGGTACCTCCCCTGAGTCCAAAGAAGCTCTCATAATTATGGCTAGGGGTTTGCTTACTTCCTTTGCTGCCTCCTTTAATATAACTGGATAGATCCCATCCACCCCAGGTGCCTTTTTTATGTTTATCCTCAACAATCTCTCCTCCACTTTCCTCTCAGTTATTACAAAATCATCTAGCTCACTGCCAATGTTTACTTTACCTACGTCATTCTCCTTCCCTCATGCGTGAATGTAGATGCAAAATACTCGTTTAGATTGTTAGCCACCTGAGCAGGATCCTCAGCTGTTGAACCATCAATATCCAGTGGACCATGATTATACAGAGCGTCTCAAAAATATTGGTACAAACGTTTAGGGGGGTAGGTAACATCTAAAAGGAATGTGAATCACATAGGAATCCATAACTGGAAACGTCACAGGAAAGTAGTAGCAGAGGCACAAGAAGCAGAAATGACACAAGACAGTAATTAGTGGAAACATTTATTTGACATAATATTAACAATGGAGTATGAGATGGATGCATTTCATGATGTTACAACAGATGCTCGAAGGTTCCACCATGAGACACGATGCATGCGTGACACCGACTCAGCACGGATTGGCGGACACGGTCGAACACACCTAGTTTCTTTGACAGTAGCAGCAGCGCAGACGAGTCTAACCACGAGATCCATTTCCGTCTCCACAGGCGATTCATACACGATAGATTTGAGGGTCCCCCCACAGAAAGAAATCAAGGCTCGATAAATCAGGTGAGTGTGGGGGCCAGGCAAAGGGTCCACCACGGCCAATCCATCGACGCCCAAAACGCCTGTTCAAATGGTCACGAACACACCTTCTATAATGAGCAGGTGCCCTGTCATGTTGAAACCAAACATTGCATCTCACATTTGCTCGAACATCATCAAGTAACCTGGTAGAACTTGTTCAAGAAAGATCCACTATTTAGCGGAGTTCATGCGGGATGGTAACAGGTATGGGCCGACTAAGCAGTCACCGACCATACCTGCCCATACATTTATTGTGAAGCAATGTTTTGCCGCATGGGGGCACACACCATGTGGGTTGTCGTGAGCTCACACATGAGCATTGTGCTGATTGAAAAAGCCTTCCCGAGTGAAATAAGCCTCATCCATGAACAAAACATAGGCTGGAAAATTCAAGTCTCAAACACTTTCTTGGAGAAACCACTGCACAAAAGCCACACGTGCAGGATGATCTTGGGGGAGCAGTAACCGAATCCTCCTTTGGAGATGAAAAGGGTGTAAGGAATCGTCGTGTCAGACACACTGTACGCTGCAACGAGACACTCCTAAGGCAGAAGCAATGGCACGTGTGCTGGTAGTAGGATTATTTTGGAAGGCATTCAACACACTTTCTTCCATGGCGGGAGTTTGCGTCGAACATAGTCTGCCCGCACCACTCCTGTTACCTCTAAATGACCCATAATCGCACAAATTTTGATGCACACGTGCAAACAAACAGTGGTCCAGTACATGTCTCACGAACTGATGAACAGCGCCGTGTACCGACTTACAGTGATGTTTCCAGTTATGGGTTCCTATGCGATTCACATTGCTTTGGATGTTACCTACCTCTCCTAAATGTTTGTACCAATATTTTTGAGACACCCTGTAGAGATTTTGTCGAAGACAGTTTATCTTTAACATAGAGTGAAATTCCCATTTCAATTAAAAAAGCCAGAAATATCCTTGAACCCACTGTGATTAGCAGTGCTGAAGCTGAGCGAGCTTTCAGCATAATGAATATTGTAACAATAAAAGAACATCATTGACAAAAACATTGAAGATATTATGAGCATAAATACAAAAAATATGCTCCAGCTTGATCTGGATCTTTACGTCAAATCTTTTCTCTGTAATTCATCGCTCAGATATTGAGCAAAGTAGACCGCCAACAAATATTAATAAAGAAGTAAATTCTATATGGAAATTTTTAGAATAATTTTTTCTTGAATATTTTTGTAATAATTTTTTTCATGTAATCTGTAATTTTTGTGTACCTTTTCTAGAATAGTTTGTTTTTTATGTAATATTTGTTTTCATATTCTAGAATGTTTTGTGATAGTTTTTATGAATGTTTTGTGATACTATAAAGCATAAACAATTATACCTCTTTCTAAAGATTTAACGCTCACTTCTAAGTCATGGTCAAACTGAATTTTTGCTTTATTGCTTAGTACTTCACCACCATCTAAACCTGAAAAAAAATAAAATAATCATGAAACAGGATTTCACATGTGCAAAAAAATACATACACATTTAAAATACTTTCACTATAAATTACCACAATTTCTCCTGGCTTTAAAATTAATAAGTTCTAATTAAAAAAAAAAAGTTTCAATGCCCTGATACAGAGCCAAGGTGGTTAAAGGAATTTCAGCTTCATTGTGATTGATTCTGCTACTTCAAGAAATTTTTAGGCTACATTTTCTGTTTGGTTGATGTGCTGCCACTTAAGACATAAATGTTGCCCCTTAAGACTATAAATGCAATTAAAGCAGCAATCAGCGACTTAGAAGCACAAGCTATGTGCAGAAATCTGAACTAGCTTGTGTAGAGTGAATTCCAGTAACTAAAAATATAAGAACATATTTGCAAAAAATTAATTTTCTCCAAAAAATTTTAAAAAATTAACAATGTGCTTTACTCGTATGAAACAACTTCCTTTTCATTATGAAAAATAAGAGCCAATTGAAAGGAGTAATCAGCAAGCCCCAACACCTAAGCTTTGTGCAACTCTGAAGACAATTTTATTTTTATGTAGGAATATTTTAAGAAAAATCAATTTGCAAATATTAGTCAACTATTAAATGACAAAAATATTAATCAATTGCAAAACATGCATGATCAATGGAAGGAATGGAAAAAAGAAACAAAAAAAGTACCACATCAAAAAATAACTTTCAATGTATTTACAGCAACCTTTTATTAATTATTGCCCCTTAAAGGGCTTTTTTAGAAAATTTTTTAGACGAAAATACTTTATACTTACTCTTTTTATTGAATGCGATCCCTGATCCTGATGGTTCTTAGCTAAAAGTTCAATGTTCGGTACGATGTTAGTAAGTTTAATTCTAATGTCCCCTCTTGAACATATATCAATTCTATTTCTTTCCGTTTGTTAATATTTTTTTTACTGAACTAAAACCACTTTCAACCATATAAGACTTTGGAAAACAAAGTACTTTGGCCATTTCGGACCAAATAGTTGGATAAAGAAGTTTAGTTGTTGTTTTTGATCCCCACAAGTCAGTCTTTCCACCTTTTGCGAATTTATATTTGCATTCTTCGTTATTTTAATTCAATGAGTTTTTGAATTTCTTCACTAGCAGACCCGGCATTGCATCCAATTGGATCTAATATCTATAGCTAAACTTCAAAAGGAAATAAATCTGAAAATCTATTTTTCATTTCACCTTTTAAAGAACACAAATGATCTGAATAATTCTTAAGATCATTCTCGGTGAGAGATTCATTGATTTCAGCTCTAACTCTTGTATACCATGAAATTGTTTTCTATTAAATTGCTTTCATGTATTTCCAGTTTTTCAGTGGAGGCTTTTAATAAACCTTTACAGTCTATCACTGTAATTTCCCTTGAAGCTGAAGTGATACTTCATTAAGATTTCGAAAAATCCAAGCCATATAGTATATGTTGTTTTTATGTTTGCTGATCTCCTTTGCTAAATCTGTGTCCCCTTCGCTTTCTAAAAAACTAATTATCGTATCAAAAAGGTTTACAAACCTTGTTAGACAGTTTCCTTCAGACAACCATTTAACTTCTGTATGTAAAAGAAGCCTCGCATACTGTTCTTCATTATCAACACAAAATTTTCTAAAAAGTCATATTTGCCATGTGACTTTATTTTATTGATGGTTTTAATAACTATACTGAGAGATTGATAAAGAACCAGACTAATATTTTTTTGTAACCAGATGATGTCGGTGCACAATGCGGTGTATTGCAAGAACTTCACTTCGGTACATACTTCCTTTAGGTGGGCTATAAAACCTTCCAACCATGGAGGTAGCACCATCAGTGGCACAGGATACCAAAGTTTTTCATCCAACCATGTTTTTACAGCAGCAAAAATGGATGCTCCAGTACAGTCAGTTTCTGTAAATATCTCTTGCAATTTACAATCATCTAAATAACGAATGTATGCTATTAGAAGGGCCTTATTGTAGGTAACGGTGGATTCATCAATCTGAATAGTAAATGTCAGTTTTTTTAGTTTGTCAATTAGCTGCTCTTCAACGTTAACTGACATCTCATTAATTCGTCTTCGTATTGAATTGTTGCTCAATGGCAATGCTTTTAATATACTAGGATTTTGATGAATCACTGTTGAAATTACAGTAATACAGGTTGTATAACAGTCTCAGCAACTGTATGAGCACTACCAGTTTTTTCAATGATCTCTGCAATTTTATAAGATGCAATCATTCCATCTTCATTTGTTTGTGTGTTCTTCTTAAATAAGGAAGTAACAGTGTTACATTGCTCAATGTTCTGTTTTAAATTTTTAAAATATTCGATATGTTTACCAACTTTATCAGGATGCTTCCTTTTTAAGTGATCTAAAAGTCTTGATGGTTTCATAAGCTCATTTGAAAAGGGACTGTCAACACTTTCTTTTCAGCACTTGACATGATTGATAATGAATAACTACAAAGAATTAAATAATAAAATATAAACTATTTTTATTTAACTTTCATAGCCCGTGTCACTCACAAATGCACTGTGGATCAAGAATAAACAACTTCCACATAGAAACAATAAATCAATACTAATTGTCACTTAGAAACAAAAGAATAAAGAAATAAACCAAGCCCACCACATTGCCACCAAGGTAACAGCCATTGGAAAGGCGCAATGCCAAGGATTGCGGAAACATTACCTCTGAAAGCTTAAGCATTTAATGCCTACGAAAAGTGGCGCCTCCGTAGCCAGGTGGGAAGGAGCAGCAGTGTGTAACACACGCTTCTTGATTAGACCGGGGTTCGAGCCCGTCACCACCAAATACAGAGGATGCGGAAAGGTCAGGGAACGACCACCGCATATTCTCGGAGTAATATGGCCTTAGTTGCTAATGCTCCTAAAAACCAAATAACAAGCCTACGAAAAGCAAAGGTGGTTGAATTAAATCACACCCACTATCCTCCTTTTATCAAAATTTCTCACTCATTCCTAATATAATATACCTATATATTAAAAATTAGTTGTCTCAAGAAAAGAAAATGCAATGAGAGAAATTAAATATTTAAGATGTCGTCGGGTAGGGTTGAACTTTGGAGAGCCACAAAACATTGTAATACCAATGATTTTTATGCCTCTCTAAAACCAATTTTTCTCCCTTGGAGGCAATATCACTCCTGTTGAGAATCCCTGATTTAAAGTAACAATCACGTAAAAAAATTAAAATATATATCACTACCATCTTTCTGTCTGGTAGAAAAATGGTTGTCATAAAGAAATAAAAAAATAAAGAAATAATTAACACAAGCTTTTCAGAAGAAATTAAAACCCTGTACTGCAACTGCCTACACAAAGCTTTTATAGTAGCAGTAATGGCAAATGATACAAGAAAGCAAGCTTATATAGCATCAGCCAAAAAAAAAAAAAAAAAACCACCTACACAGTTCATCCATCCATACCCTCCAAGAATTTGTCTAGTTTTTCCTTGATTATTCAACTACAATTTATTAATCCACTTCCACAACAACAGATGGAAACTTGTTCCAACAATCAACCAGCCACTGGCTGAAGGCAAACTTACCATACAAAAAATATAAAACTGTGAAAGAAACTAAGAAAAGAAATGCTTCTTAATCTTTAAAATTAATTTAAGTCAGCCCAGGTGGTATTGGTATTAGCAAATGATGTAAGAATGCAAGCTTATACTTTATTAGCCGGGGGGGGGGATACAAAAAAAAAGAAACCACACACTTCCCATATCACCTGTTCATCCCCTCTAACAATTGTCAGTTTGTCTAGTTCTCCCTTAAAAATAATTTAAACTAACTGCATTTATAACACCACATAGAAGTTTCTTCCAACAATAAACTACCACTGCCTTACACACATCTGTTCTATAACCATCCTTAATTTCAAATTATAATGTATGCAGTCTGAGCAAAAAGAAAGATTCCATCACTATTCAACTTACTCAATCCATTCAAAGCCTTAACCATCTCAATCAGAGCTACTCAGAGGTAGCTAGTCTCCAGACACTGCAATTTGCAGAACTGAAGCTTTCCTAGTAAGAGCACCTCTTTTACTACACTCACTATCACTAATCTTGTCACTCTTCCCAGTGCCTGTTCCAACAAATCCACATCTTTCCTAAAATGAAAGTTCAAGACCTGTATGCAATACTCAAGATATGGCCTAATCATTTCCTTATACAATGTAATAATCACTATATTCACAATGTAATAATCACTTCCTTATTCCTGCTGGCAAAATTGCTATATATCTTTGACAAAATCCCATTAGCTATCCTGGCAGCCTGTCTGTGCTGGTTAGGGAACTTCTTATCTGACTGCACAATTATCCCAGGTCTTTTTCATTTACCACTAAACAAAGTGTAGTAAAGAATGAAAAAGACCTGGGGGAATTTGTCTATTGATAACCACTCTCTTCTCCCACTCAATCATCCCTTAACCCATAACAGTAATTTTCCCTTAATGCCATACTGCTCCAATTTGCACAGCAGTCTTATGTGCAACGAAATCCAAGTATCAAAATTATCTTTTGCATCCAGTTTGTTTATCACTGCATCTGAGTATCCAATCAAATTGGTCAGACAAGTTCTCCCCTTAACAAATCCATGCTGTGATTGAAGTGCATTCCTGTGGACCTAGATAGTCCTGCATTATTTCTTTAACCAGAGACTCCATTATTTTCCCTGGAACAGAAGTAAACTAACAGTTCTGTAACTGCTCATGTCACCCTTTAATCCCTGTTTGTGAATGGGATACATTCGCACATCACCAGTTCAAAGGGAGCTCTCCTGAATCCAAAGATTCGCTTATAATTATAGCTAAAGGTTTGCTTAACCCATTTGTTGCCTCCCTTAATATAATTGGATAGATCCCATCCACTCCAGGCACCTTTTATGTTAAACTTCAATTTCTCTTCCATTTTCCTCTCTATTATCATAAAATTGTTTAGCTCCCTCTTAGAGTTTGATAAACTTCTAACATCCCCCTCTCTAAAGAATTTCTCATGTGTGAATGTAGATGGAAAATATCATTCCAGCAGCTGACGATCCTGCTCAGGTTACTAGCCTGTCAGCAACCTGAGCAGGATCATCAACAGTTAAACCATGGATATCAAGTGGACTAATATGATTCAGCCCATTCCATCTACCGTTAATATATGTAAAGAAGTTTTTGCTGCTTTCCTTGGCATTCTTTGCCAGAGCCTTCTCATAACCTGCCTTGGCTTGCAGGTTCAAGGCATCAATGGAAATGGTCTTCATGGACTTATATTATTAGTGGTGTCCCACAATACTTGGTGCCACCGTTATTTTCTTTATTTATTAATGATATTGATGATGACATATCAAGCTTAATGTCTTAAGTTTGTAGATGATACAAAGATCAGCTTTGTGGTCAATGGCAGTAATCAAGGTAAGATCCTGCAACAAGGTCCAGAAAAATTAGGCAGATGGGCTGAGAAATGGCAATTGAAATTTAACATTGACAAATGCAAAGTACTGCATGTGTCGTAATCCCAGATTAGAATACCAACTGTATGGTACTACACTCGCACTAGTAGAAGGTGAAAAAGATCTGGGGTAACTGTGCAGACAGATATGAAGTTCTGTGAATAGTGCAGACAAGCTGCTAGGGCAGCTTATGGCTTTTTGTAGTACACAGGAATGTTGCTAGCAGGGACAAGGAGGTGATTATTCCTTTGTACAAGGCAATGGTTATGTTGCGTCTTAAGTACTGCACACAGGTCTGGAGGCTTCATTTTAGGAAGGATATAGATCTGCTGGAATGAGTGCAGAGAAGGGCACAAAAGGGTGGTCTTACCAAGAAACTCTTCAGTTCTACAAACTGCTGCATCTAGAGACCAGGCATCTGCAAGGATATCTCATTGATGTGTTTAAAGCCTTGAATGAATTGAGTACACTCAATGCTAATGGAATTATTTCTCTTGCTCAGATTTCACACAAGGGTGTAATTCTTTCATAAATACTAAACATAAATTCAAATTGAGAAACGATGATTGCAAAATAGATGTGCAAAAGTTTGCTTTCAGCCAATGGTTTGGTTGGTTGTTGAAACGAGCTTCCATCCGTTGTTGTGGAAGGGGTTAGTTTCAATAAATTCAAGGAAAAACTAGACAAACTATTGGAGGGGATGGATAGGTGAAATGGATTTTTTTTTTTTTTTTTTTTTTTTTTAGACTGATACAGCATAAGTTTGCTCTTACATCATTTGCCACTACTAATACAAATACTAATAACCACTCTGTCTACTCCCACACAATCATTCCTTCATCCACAGCAGTAACTTTCCCTTAATGCCCCCATTTGTACAGCAGTCTTTTATGTGCAACAGTATGAAAAGCTTTCCTGAAATCAAGTATATGATATTAAAATTATTTTTTGCATTCAATTCTTTTGTTACTGCATCGTAGTATCCAATCAAATTGGTCAGACAAGATCTCCCCTTAACAAACCCATGCTGTGACTGACGTATAACTGCACTCCTGTCTAGATGATCCTGCATTACTTCTTTAACTAGTAACTCTATTATTTTCCCCAGAAGAGATAAATTTCTGTTAATACTCCAGGACAACCAGTAAGAGGAGTTTACATTGAGAGAATACAAGAAACAGCACCATATTTAGCAGGCAGGGCTTGAACCCCAGTCATTGAAAGCATGTGTACTTACGTACCCTTGCATCTGACCACTCGACTAAGGCAGCCTCCCCGAGAACAGAAGTTAAGCTAACAGGTGTGTAATTACTTGTGTCACCCTGTGATCTCCCTTTGTGAGCTGAGGATATAATTTATTAAACATCAAAAATAATTCCTCTCACGTTTCTTTAACAAATTACACCTTTCTTTAACAAATTTTGATTTTCCTTACTTTCCTTACTATCCTCCCCAACCAATCAATTCTCAGTTGGAGAGAGTAGGGTTTTTCTTAACATGCAAATTGGCCTGTGAACATACAGTGGAAGAGGGAAAAAAGCAAGTCAGTATACCTCTCTAAACAGTGGATATTCCTAAAAACTTCTGAAAAAATGAATAAGCAAAAATACATTGTTTTTGTTGCCAAATATTACTGCTCAGTTGAATACCCTTAAATTCGTACGCTACCTTAAGTGTTAGGTTTTGTCCACAGAACTCAAATGACAAGGATATGACATATCCTTGTTGTGAACAGTGGCTGTTCCAAACAGGGGCTAAAGGGCATCCCCCCCACACACCATTATGATAAAAATTGTGGATTTTTTCCTACTACATGACGATTAAAGCTGAATGTTTCACCAAAACCCCCTGTAGTTTCCCCCACCCCTTGAGAAAATCGCAGAACCGCCCCTGAATGTGATGAAACTTTTAAATTCAAACATTGGGACTCACATCAGTTGAGTATGTGGGCTTGGCACACCCAGGGTCCTGAGCTGGATACAGTCAGTCCTCGTATAACACGATAGTTGTGTTCCTAGAAACCCTCGTGCAATGCAAAATCATGCAATATAAACAACAGGCCCTATGGAAAAAATAGGGTTGGCACCCTATTTTTTCCATATTTGACATATCACCCATATCACCCAATATTGGACACACATTTTTAACCAAAACATTACCAAACACAATAAATAATCGTAATAAAACACTTACAGTTGAAAAATGTAAAATTAATAATTTAATCATTTAAATTTAGATTCTTACCTTAAAAGTAAATGAAGACAGCTTGAGGGAAAGGGCTTGAGAAAGGGTTGAAGCAGCGTAATTATGGGGAAAGTGGCGGCAGGTTATCATCATTATCGGAACTGGGAGGTGGAGGAGATGCCGATGAGGACTTTGGACGAAATGTGGTCACACCAGAACTAGAGGGCTGTGGCTCGTATTCTGTCTCTTTCTTGGGTGTTTTCATAAAAAAGACATCTAGTTTCTGTTGTTTTGCAATCTTCCTCCTTTCACAAAGCAGCTGCTTATATGGCTCCAAAGCAGACCGAATTGTATGAAGTGCTCTTCTGCTTCTTTCTGCATTATAATCATTATCTTCTAGCCATTGCATACTTTTCTCAAATGAATTTAAAACTGAAGATAACTCTGAAATAGAAAGCGGTTTCATGGTGGTGTTCAGGTATTTAACTTTATCGTCTTTCTCATCTTCCACCTGCCCTCCAGCAACAAGTTGTTGCAGTTCTTCAGTTGAAAGTTCTTCTTCATGAGACTGAAGCAACTCTTCTAAATCATCTTCCTCCAAATCCTCAAAGCCAACCTGCTTTGCGAGGGCAACACAATGTGCTTTTAATTTAGGAAGCTCATTTACAGGATCAAAGCCTTTAAAATTACAAATAAAATCTGGTAAAAGAGGTCGCCAAACACCATGTAAACATTCTTTTGTCACTTCGTTCCAAGCCTCCACAATTATGTAAATTGCATTCTTAATGTTGAATCGCTTCCAGAAGTCTTTAACTGTTGGTGCATTTTCGCCCTCTGTTTCTGCTATCAGCATCTTAAATATCCGTCTTGTATAATAGTGCTTAAAAACAGCAATTACTCCTTGGGCAAGTGGCTGGATAAGAGATGTTGTGTTAGGTGGTAAAAACAGGATTTTGATGTTTGGTGACAGTTCAGCAAGGGTTGGAGGGTGACTTGGTGCAATGTTCAAAATAATTAAAATCTTAAAATCCAAATTTTTCTTTTTGCAGTAGCTTCGAAACACATCCTCAAACACATGTAGTAGAAGGTCAGTGAAGATCTGCCCTGTCATCCACCCTCTTCTGCTGTTCCTAAAGTAAACACCCAGGGTAGTCCTTGCGATCCCTTTTAACGCTCGTGGATTGGCTGAATGATAAACAATAACAGGCTTCAGTTTCAAGTCGCCACTTGCATTTGCTCCTAACATAACGGTAAACCTATCCTTAGCAGCCTTGAAGCCTGGAGCTCGTGCTTCCTCTCTTGAGATATATGTTCGTGATGGCATTTTTTTCCAATACAGTCTGGTTTCATCAAAGTTGAAAATTTGGTCGAGTGTATAGCCCTCTTCCTCGATTAGTTTTTTCAGTATCGGCAGAAATGCCTTTGCTGCTGCTTCATCTCCACTCGCAGCTTCACCTGATAATTTCACATTATGGAAAGCGTGACGTTTCCTGAAATTATTGAACCAGCCATTACTGGCAGTAAAGGGAGGCACTTCTTGAGGGTTTTCAGCTTTATTTCTGAGGTCTTCAAATATTGCCAATGCCTTTGCTTTTATCGTAAGCAAACTTGTTCCTGATCTCTTCTTTGTTTGATCTTCTATCCAAACAGATAAAAGACATTCCATCTCTTCCAGTTCTTTGTGTCTTGATCTAACTGATTTTGTTACACTTTGTGCTGTTCCTGCTATAAAAGTTGCTTTTATTTTTTCTGCATTCTTTCTAATTGTTCTCAGCGTTCCCTCATTTAGGCCTGTAGCACGCACAATATCGCATGTTCTTTCATTCCGATCAAAGCGTTTCACAATTTCATATTTTTCTTCTATCGATATTGCTTTTCT
Organism: Mastigoproctus giganteus; assembly: GCF_048544385.1. Classification (NCBI taxonomy): domain Eukaryota; kingdom Metazoa; phylum Arthropoda; class Arachnida; order Uropygi; family Thelyphonidae; genus Mastigoproctus; species Mastigoproctus giganteus. The sequence continues at coordinate 161,123,083 of NC_143576.1, forward strand.
TTTTCTCTCTGGAGTATTTTCACCAGAATGCTTCCTTTTCACACTTTTTTCAAGTATTTTACTCATTTTTTTGAGAATAGAGCATAATTATAAAATGAACAAAAATGAGGAGGCAAGCTTGATATACATAAACGCACAGCGAACAAGTAGCAACTGAATAAACAATGCAGTAAAGGCGGAAACACACTATTCTCACATATTACATGCTTATGTTTTACTAAAGCACATTTCTGGTGGTCACTACCATAAAACAATAAAAACAATTTGCAGTTTCCGGTTTATTGGTGGTTCCTGCTAGTGGAGTCTGTTATAAACGGGTAGTAAAAGTCGATCTAATTACATTTGCGATAATACCGATACAGTAGCTGGAATTCTGTGGATTTTTACGTTATGTTAAATGTGTTTTCCCATTCCACGAAATCATAAAAACAAATTTTCAGAATCTTCTCTTCATTCCTACTGTGTTGTGTTCAGTTGTGGTGATTCCGCCGCGTTCGACTACCATTTCTTGTAAACACAAAGGCGAATCACGTTCGTGTTATATGCGACATTGTTCCCCTATTTATAAATCGTGTATGATCGAATTCGTGTAATGTAAACACGTGTTATACGAGGCCAGACTGTATCATCATTCTCTTTCTTGGCGATTCCTTTCTACTTCTGACTCTTGTTTTTTCTCTCTCTCTGGGTAATTCAGATTTTTTTTTTTTTTTTTTTTTGGCCGGTGCAGCATAAGCCTCGGGCTTCCTTTCACCATATGGCTAATAATAATAATTTTGACATCATCCACGTTTTGAAACAAAACTATAATTAACATTGAATGAGATAAAAGACATCACTCAATGAAATGCTACATTAATTCTATGAATTCAATTCAGAATTCTAAAGATTTTTTTATAAAAGATGTGCAAAATTTAAACATACAGCATCAAAAACACAAAAATTAGAAATTATTGTGTAAGTACCTATAGCATCACCGTAATTCGCTGCTCTTTTTGGTGTTTCTGATCGTTCACGCTGAAACAACGCTTTTCTCGGAATACTTGGTAATTCCGTTGCCATTCCAAAGGCCCTCTTCTCTCTCTCTAAAGAAACTTTTGTTGTTATAGATTTCAATTCGTAACTGTTTATTCCAACTAGAAAACTTACCTGAATAGACCACTAAGACACCAGTTCACATTTAAAAAAAAAAAGGTAGTGGTTTCGCTGCACTCTGATAATATATCCGCTCTTAGCCCAACGTTTCCCACACATAAGGAAAAATCGTACTAAATATAACATAAAGTAGTGTGCTGCATTTTCTAATAAACTTATATGTGTGCATTGTAGAAAAGAGAGAGTATGAAAATAAAAATATACTGTATAATCTGTAAATAATTTTAATGTAATTTAGAAATTCTGGAAAAGAACAGTTATTTATTTATATAGATAGTGTCACTTGGCACTTCAAATGCAAAAATCTATACCGCTATGACCTTTGAAGTAAATGCGACAAAAAAAAAAAAAAAAATAATAATAATCAACTAACTTGTATAAAAAGAAAAAGGACACAACTGCGAATTTAAGCCATTTATAAATTAAGCTATCCTCCACGATTAGCCATAATTATGAGAGTATCCTTGGACTCAGGGGAGGTCCCCACGGACTGAAGATGTGCAAAGGTATTCCCAATTCACAACGGGAGATTGAAGGGTGACACAAGTAATTACAGACCAGTTAGTTTAACTTCTGTTCCGGGTAAAATAATGGAGTCACTGGTTAAATATGCATTGCAGGATCATCTAGACAAGACTGCAATAATAATTCAGACACAGCAACGGAAAGTCTTGTCTGACAAATTTGATTGGTTATTATGATGTGGTTACAAAGGAACTGGATGCCAAAAATAATTTGATATCATATATTTGGATTTCAGGAAAGCTTTTGACATTCTTGCGCATGGAAGACTTTTGTACAAATTGGAGCAGAATGGTATTAAGGGTAAGTTGCTACAATGAATAAAAGGATGGTTGAGTGTGAGAAGACAGAGGGTGGTAATCAATGGGTGTTGCTCTTTGTGGACTAATGTTATTAGTGGAGTCCCACAGGGTTCAGTGTTGAGTCCACTGTTGTTTTGTATATTTATCAATGATATTGATGAAGGTATATCAGGCTTAGTGTGCTACTGCAACAGGATCTAGAAAATTTGGGAAGATGGGCAGAGAAATGGCAACGGAAGTTTAACTTTGACAAATGCAAAGTACTGCATATGGGTAGAAGCAATCCCAGAGAAACGTACCAACACTTAAAGTGGTAGAAAATGAAAAAGTCCTGGGAGTAATTGTGCAGACAGATACGAAGTTTCCTGAGCAATGCAGACAGACTGCCAGAGCAATTCATGGGGTTTTGTCAATGATATACAGGAATTTTGCTAGCAGGGAAAGGGAGGTGATTGTCCCTCTCTATAAGGCAATGGTCAGGCACGCCTTGAGTACTGTGTCCAGGTCTGGAGGCCTCATTTTAGGAAAGATGTAGATTTGCTTGAGCATGTACAGAGAAGGGCAACAAGATTGGAGAGGGGAATGAAAGGGATCCTCTTACGAAGTTCCGTAAATTGCAGCGGTTGGAGACTAGACACCTGTGAGGTGATCTGATTAAGGTGTATAAGGCCATGAATTGGTTGAGCACGATGAATTCTGATGGGATTCTTCCACTTGTTCAGATTACGAACCTAAGGGAGCATAAACTCAAATTAAGGAAAGAGAGAGGTAGAACAGATGTGGGGAAATTTGCCTTTAGCAAGCGGGTGGTTAATTGCTAGAACAAACTTCCATCTGTCGTTGTGGAAGTTGATAGCTTAAATAAATTTAAGGAGGAACTGGACAAACATTTAGAGGGAATTGTTGTGTAAATTTGTTTTTATTTCATTATTTATTTTATTTTTTTTGGCTGATGCTGCATAAGCTCATACACTTACTTTCTTGCATCATATGCCACTACTACTACGAGGTATCGACACACATATTAATTTTACCTTGATGTCATTGCCACTTAAATTGATGCCAAACTTAAATGCAATGTCGATGCTATGCCACATTTCATCATCTACACAACTGTAACTAGTTGAACTTACCGATGTAAAAGGTGCTGGTCCGATCTTAGCCTGACTCACCAGTTCACCCTACAAGTTTTCCCTAAGGTACAAATCGACCCTCTGCGCAGGCCATTTCAACGTTTGTATATTACTTATTTGAACAGAATAGTCGGTGGACCATTCCATATCATTCCATTCTCTTACAAAGAATGGTATATAGATCATTCTCGAATTACATCCCCGGAACGGCTTGAGACATTATCCCTTTGAAACATAGGGGTCCCAACCAAAGAAATTCCACATTGTAGGGAATTGTCTAAAGTCTAATACAACAGTTTAAGCAAGCGTTGGCATCCTTCATACTCGGCCACACCATGAAAACCAGTCTCACACCATCTCCTCTGGACTCCAGCGGTAGACGTTCTATTGGTATCCTCCAGATGCACATATAACCATCTGATTTGGATACAGTTTAGTGAGATTCGTCACTCTATAACCGATTTACGCTATCTACCAATTACAGAATTCATTGAAGCTTGCAAGACGAAGCCACTGATTACGGTAGCACAGGGGGTGGGCAACCTTTTTTGAATAAAGAGCCATTTCTGATTTAATTAAAAAAAAAAAAAAAAAGAGAGTGAATCCAAAGAGACGCACCTCAGCTCAAGTTGGGAGGAGGGGGAAGGGCGGGTTAATCCACAAGGCTTTTAACATATAATCCCTCCTATCGTGTCTGGGCAGAATTGCAGACACACATAGATATTGTGGCCTAGCTCACGGCATTTCCTCAGCATGGTCCTGTATTTTTCCAACAAATAGTCAGATCGTGTACGGTTAATGTCATTAGTCCCCACATGAATAATAATATTCTCTTTATCCCCCCCTTAAAATCGGACAATCTGCTGATGACATCATTAATAGTTGCTCCCGGCAGACATGCCCTGGTTCTACTACACCTATCCTTATTACAAAAAATATGCCCCGTTTACCTGACAATATAGTCTCCTAATAAAGCAAAGTCCTTTTGAACCAGAGTAGTTTGCACTTGGTTTGTCTGTTTTGAGGCCCGAATCGGGTGTGCATCACTTTGTAGATTGCTGGAATCTTGAGTCCCTGACAAGCTCCCAGATGCATTATTCTCGAGGGCAAGCACCCGTTTTTTCAGTTACTCAAATTGTTCCATCAGTGCACCACATTGTAATTTAAGAACAGTGCACTCCTTACATCTATCACCAAGAAAAGAATCCCCAGGTGAGCTATGGTTAGTCACCAGGTCGACCTTGGAAAACATTCCACAGGCTCCGCAACGGATTAAATCATGACTCACCCGTAAATCGCCATCGGCTATTTCCGTGTGAATCAAGATGCCCTGTGACGTGTTTAAGGCAGATCTCGTAACTACCATTATAAAATTAGCTAAATATCAATGAAAATTAATTTAAAAAAATTATATCAATAATATTATAAAAATCAAACTGTTACAGGAAAACCTATAACAAAACAAGCCAATAATATCTAAATAAATCAAATATTTAAAAGCGATAATCAACAGTAATCCAATCCACTAGATTGTGGATATAGCTTAGTTTAATTTTTCAAAACTCACCTCATAGTAATCCACTTAGTTGGTTGAAAGTTTTGCCACGTGAGTAGTGGCAAAACTGGCCATGATTGCGATGGTGTCGCCTTTGTCTACCTTTTGTATTACAATATACAAAAGGCAGACAAAGGCGACACCATCGCAATCATGGACAAAAATACATATAAAAAGTAGATGTTACACATCCTGTCAGATTTAACGACATACAGAGTTTGCAACACGTTTAACATTAACAAACTTAAAAATAAACTTGATGGGATCCTAAGAAGACTCAGAGCCAACAAACAAATTAATTTACACATCCTCCAGCAAATAGGCATACGCAGTAATATTCCCCCAAACATTTTTGGAATAGTCAAACTCCATAAACAAGATTATCCTTTAAGACCCATTGTTTCCTATAAACAGGCCGCCTATGCAAATCTATCCATATTCCTCGTCAAAATTATTTCACCTTTAATGAAATTTTCTCGGTTCAAAGTCTACAATACTAAACAGACACACGAACGTATAACTTCCATGACCATATCAGAAAACGATATTCTTGCGTCCTTCGACGTCGTCTCCCTATATAGAAACATACACATCGAAACCATGCTACTGGCTCTTAAAGAACTATTAATTAAAGACGACGCTTTGACAAAACGTACTGACTTAAAAATTAATGACATTTTAGAACTCACGTCACTGTTACGTGACGCCAAACAATTTAAATTTCAAAACAACATCTACGAACAAATTTTCGGCCTCGGTATCTCTGCCCCTTTATCCGAAATCTACCTCGCTTCTATTGAAGAAAAAATACTCCAACCCTTTCCCCAGGGATTATACTATATATGAGATACGCGGACAACGTCCTCTTAATAGGCAACAAAACCACAATCGATGCTTTACTGAACACGTTTAATACAACACATGAGAGACTCAAATTTACCCTCGAAATAGAAACCGATAATAAAATTAATTTTCTAAACCTCACTATATACAAAATAGGTAGATCTTTAGGCACAAAAATATATAGAAAGAACAAACACACATACAGGTAAATTCTTACTTTACCACTCACACCATCCTCTATACATCAAAAAAGAAGTTCTATACAATTAGATATACAATGCTATCAAATATAGTCACACACAAACAGACCTATCCGTAGAATTGCAGTACCTCACCAAAAAATTCATCGACAGGAAATACCCATTATAACTAATAAAAGAAACCATTACCAAAGTCCATAATAATACTAATAAACCAAGCAAAATTAATAACCACATGAATAAGAATAAGATACACAAACCCCTTATCACCCTCCCATACTATCAACAATATGCTAGACGACTTCAACAGATTTTTAAAAATACAGATATCAAATTAATATTTACACCTTAGAACAAATTAAGTTCTAAATTCAGTTCATACAAGACAACATACGAGTATGGGACACAAGATCATAAAAACATTATATATTAAATTAGATGCCAATCAGATTGTCAAGCATGTTACATAAGCAGTACAACAGCAAAATTCGGGACATCAAAAATTTCTAACACGCGTGCATACTACCACTTTAATAGCTTCAAATCTAATTTAGCAAGTACAGAACTAACACAATAAGTTCAATATTATAATCATAACCCACTCATCGATCACAATAGTTAAACTAAATTCCAGTTATAAAATCCTTCAAAACGAAGCCCTCGTCATTGGGTGGTTTAAGCGCTACACATCACTTAACAAATTCCCGCCAACTTCTCCCCTATTTGGAATTTAGCACGTATTAAGTTTCCACGTGCACTGAAATGCATTTCGGGAACCCAACCTGTATACAGGGTGATTCCCTATCAGTGCGACACACTTGCAGGAGGTGTAGAGGGCACAAAGACGAATCGGAATCACATAGCATTGCAGGGTCCGAAATGCCTTCGTCATGCGGTAGAGGACGTTGAACGGGAGGTCGCGTGAACAGCGATCCCGCTGGTTTTTTTTTTTTTTTTTTTTTTTGATTTGGTAGTTGTTGGCGCATCGGCTTCTGTGGCGATATTGCACCTCCCAAGGTTTTTGCAGTACTTTGATCCAAGCCCGAGGCGAGAATCGAACCCGCGACCTTTGGGTTGCCGGGCAGGTACTTTACCCACGCGGCTAGCCCGGTCGGCGCGATCCCGCTGGAAGTCAGCATTTGCGAACCGGTTCCCGAGGTAGTAAGATGGACGAGTATTCAAACGTTGAACTGGCCGACATGCACCTCGCGTATGGAGCTGCGGACTGTAACGGGCGCGCCGCTCTACGCTTGTACCAAGAACGTTTCCCGCACAGGCGTGCTCCTCATCATACGATTTTCGCACGTGTACACAGAAGGTTACGTGAGACTGGTTGTTTCACGAGAGGTACCATGGATCGAGAGCGAACGACGAGGACGCTAGACAATGAGGAGAATGTCCTACGTCTTGCAGAAGGCAATCCGAGTAAGAGTACTCGAGCGATAGGCCAACGATTGGGTATTTCCCAATCCACTGTATGGAGGATACCGTCAACAAACCAAATGAGTTCATACCATCTGCAACGCGTCCAATCATTGGAGCCTGCGGATTATCCACTCCGGAGGACTTTTGCTACTTGGTTTCTTCAACAGAAACGGTTCGCAAATGCTGACTTCCAGCGGGATCGCTGTTCACGCGACCTCCCGTTCAACGTCCTCTACCGCATGACGAAGGCATTTCGGACCCTGCAATGCTATGTGATTCCGATTTGTCTATGTGCCCCCCTACACCTCCTGCAAGTTTGTCGCACTGGTAGTGAATCACCCTGTATAACACACTCGCGCGCTCTCCCCTCCCCACTTGAGCTAACTGAAGACGATTTCGAAAGTCGCACGTGCGCGGCTATTAGCTTTCATCTCACTTCATTTAATTTATTTTAATTAAACAACCATAGCATGGAAGGTGCGCTTTCCTTTCTTAGAAAAATTTTTAAAGCCCATAACTTAGTTTTTAAATTTATAATCCCCATAAGTTATTAGAATCTCTTAACCACTATGCACGTGGCAAACTTTCAACCAACTAAGCGGATTACTATGAGGTGAGTGCTGAAAAATTAAGCTAATCTATATCCACGATCTAATCATTACATCAGAGCACATAAGGACTCCTTAAAATACCATCAGTTAATTCAATCCACTTAACTGAGCACCCTGAAGAAGAGCGTCCGCTCACCTCGAATGCCAACACTTGAATACTAAAGGAAATTTTTATAAATATTAACATCAAATGATTTACACAATTGTTTACAATACATAATCAATAAACCTGATTTATTTTATCAAAAAGAAAATATTTACCTAGCAATACTTTTCATTTGAGCGAATTTTCTCTAACAGTTTCTCATTTTTTAGTGCTATATAGTATCGGTGTAAACACACCATAGTTAACCCATAAACTTGAGCTACGTATGTAGCGTAGAGGGCATCGTTTTAATTGTATCTCATAATGTGGTTGCCTTCACAACGAGATAGCTACTATTGCATTACTTCAAATAAATAACGCTTCTCTAATAGAGAAGACTTCTGTTATTTATTTTCAGCGGTACCACCACCCAGACGATCGTTTCGAAGCTATTGCGTGAATTTAATGTGAAAAATGAATTATAAAATTCAAACCTAAATCATGAAAAATCTAAATTTAGACGATCGTTTCAAAGCTATTGTGAATTAAATGTGAAAAAACCGATTGGACCAGATCTATTTAACCAAACAAATTTTGAGTTATAAAATTCAAACCTATATCATGGAACTGTTTTGATGAGAACCTCAGAGATCTCGATTTTTATAAAGAAAACTGAATTTTCTAATAAACGAAAAAAAAAAAAAACCGAGGTGCTGTTTTTTTTTTTTTTTTTTTTTCCAAATAACTAAAACCAGTACTTTAGATGAACCTCATCTCCAACCAAACTGCACAGAAGAGGTGGCTCTCCCCACCTTCTCAGAAACTTATCAGACCCAATATGCCATTTTTCCAACTGTAAAAACCTTTGCATGGAAGCAGACATTGTTTGTTTCAAGTCCCAAAGAGATCCCCTGAAGGTTCCAAACATTATCCGTTTTCGAAGCTTCCACATGATATTTTGCCTCTGTGATTAAAAATATAGTGAACATTTTTTTCTTGTCCAAGGGATGATCGAATTGCAAGTAAATTACCTCCTCCAGTGTGAACTGTCTTATCCTCAAAAATCTACAAATTCTCTTCCAAACTTCCTGCGCGAATCGACAGTAATAAAATAAATGGTACACTGTTTCAATTTCGGTACAAAATTGGCATAATATGTTACCTGTCTGACTAAATTTATACGCGATATCGTTCACTGGTATGTTTCCGTAACCAACCCTTCACGAAAAGTCAGTACGCGACAGGTAGTTTCCGCCAATTTTTAGATTTTTAAAAAATAACTGCGCATTATGGTTAAAAAAATCTGGATTTTCTGAGTTAAACAATGTCCAGTAGAGTCGTTTTAAACCACCCTTAAAAGGATCTATATCTTTCTCCCTTAACTGCGTGCACATATCCCGAATTTTTTTGTAATATATAGGAACTGTCTCTGCTTTTGGCCCTAGACAATTGCCGCCTTTAATTCAGGTTGTATTAAATCCCATAAAATATTTTATCAGTACCGCTATTAATGGTTAGATTGCACCATATTAGCCACATCCAGCAGTCTCTTACAGCTACACCTCAAATTAATTTTTGGAATACTTATTCCCCCATCTTCCCACGGTAAAAATAAAAATTTCTGCGCTATCTCTTGCCGTCTTCCTCCCCATAGAAACTGAAATGTTGGAACGCAAAATCGTCTCATTGTCCTAGCTGTGATTGCTGTTATAAACACCGTGTATAAGATTATAGGAAGAATTACGGTTCTATCATTAATAATGGATTTGTTCTCAAAAGAAAATTGTCCCACTTCCCACTCTTTTAAACTTTCCCGTATTTTAGTGGTGAGCCTTCCTACAGGTAGTATGGAACTCTCTCTAAACGGAACTCCCAATATTTGGATTGATTTATCCGACTCCACTTCTCGTTGTGGTAAAGGCCGATGTACCCATTACCCTAGCAATTTGATCCTAGTTTTGTCTTCATTTATGTTTAACCCCGACTTTTTACCAAAAGAAGTAACCAGTGACATAAATTCTTCCACCGCATAACTCGTAGCGAGAGTGGCGGTAACATCATCCGCATACACTATACATTTACACTGCTCTGCCGGGTTTGGCAACGGTATCCCCTGAATGGCCTCAGTTCTGTCTATTCTTCCCAGTTCTACTGCTACCGTAAAAAACAAAGGACTAAGAGGACATCCTTGTTTTACTTCCCTATCAATTTTAATGTTTTTCGAAATTTCTCCATTTATCAAAAGTCGTGTGCTACTATGTGTATATAGATTTCTCAGGACTGTAAACAATTGAGATCCTATGTTTGTATCTTTAATTATAGAGAAAAGGTAGTCGTGGTCGATTCTATCGAAAGCCTTTTCTAGGTCGATTGCCACTAACGCTAAATTGTAACTCTTGCGTTTCCGATATTCTAATATATCTTTTAATAGCCAAAGGTTATATTCTATCCGCCTCCCCTGTATACCGTAGCACAGTATGCTTCTAACTACCTGGGTTACGTCGCGTTTTAACTTAGTTGCAAAATCTTTGCAAATATTTTGTAGTCACAATTAGCCAACGTTATAGGTCTCCAGTTACCAATTTTCGTTAAATCCCGTCCATGCTTCAGAATGAAAGTAGTATAGTGTAAAATGCCCACATTTTTCATATTAATTTACAGATATTTCCCATGCATTTCCCTCCCCCCCTTTGCTGTGCCCCTTCTTGCTAAAGAGTTGTTTTGACCGTTTCAGCAGAAAATATAAATGCCAATCGTACATGAGTAACCGCTATCAGTTTCTTGTCAAATATAGAATGGTAAAATTCGACTTAGTTGCTTTCTCAGTTATAAATTCCCTTTGCCATTATTTTCCTAACTGAAGATAACAGTCGCTACGTAGAAGTAAGTTCACAAGTCCACGAAAATACGAGCTTCGCTCTCCCTGACAAATACTGGTCAGTGTGTCTGATGTTGACCGCGTGAGAAAAGTGTCCCACGCTAGTTCAAGCTCGGTGTGAGGTGAAAGTTCACGCGATAAGCAGGATATACCAGGCGGACGACAGAGCGAGAGAGACGACAGTGGTTTTGTGGTGGTTTTTGGTAGAAGCAGTCGGTTAGTTAGTCTGTATGAGAGAGAGTGAAAAAATACAGTAAGTTTTTGGAAACGGGAATTACGTTACAGAATGACTGTACAGAGAGAAGCTTGAAGAACAGCGCAAGAAGATACAGAATGAGCGAGCGAAGATAGCAGAACCCGAAGGAAGGCTGCGAAAGCACGGAATCCCCTCGCCGAGTTCCGCCCCCCGTAGAATGAGTCATCCGTATTTAGGTAAGTCATCCCACAGCTATACATAAACCTTACTCCTCAATAATATAATTAATTATGTTAGCATTGATAAATTGTAAAATGTCCTAATACCGCTATCTTAAATAGCACATCACTTAGATTGTCAGTTTCACAAATTAACAATAGGTAAATGATGTATCTTAAGCATGCTATCCTAAATAGTGCAGTATTTTTAGTATTGACCCCATCATGTTTGTACAACCATTATGTCATATGCTAGTCCTTGCCTGAGATGAAGTATCCACACGAAGAACACCTATGTGAAGAACCCATTAATTTCCAAAACATCAATAAATGCTAAGAACTCTTAAATACTTCCATAAAGTCAGTTTATATTATTGTAACCAAATGATTTAGGATTTGCTTGTCACTGCCGCTAGGGCAGTAGTTTTCATACATGTATCAATTCTATAGTGGAGTATATTAAACTATATTTTGTTTTAAACATATGCCTCAGGCCTATCCTCTATTCACACGAATGAGTAAGCAAAGAATTATATAATAGAACTGATACCGCGGGTACTCGAATTTCTACCTATAATTGGAAAGAGTTTGAGTATTTTCACAACGCCTGATCGAAGCTGCAGTTCCTATTCCCTTGAATAGTTTACCGAGGGCCGAGATCATTGTCCTAATATGAAAAACCACTAGACAATCACATGAGTATACTGGGGTTATCATTGAACAAATGATTAAGGAAGGAAAGTGTCCCGCCATACAGATGTGTTGTCCAGAGAAGTCCGAACGAACGAAAGTAAGTAATTAATAAGCAAGCAAGAAGCATAATAAATAGTAAGAAGTATATAACCCCCCCCCCAGTATAACACTTGTGCCAATTGTGTCCAGGATTAAATATTTTGCGGGATGAAAAACTGTCTACACAGAAGAAGAAGTCACAAAGAGAAAGAATCTAAACGGATTACTGATAAGTAGTAAGATTGTTGATTTCGTGCACTAAGAGAATAGGTAGGAGGCATTACTCCTTTGCAACAACACAGGACATCTACACTAATTAATAAATTATTGCTATTTTTATAATTAGATTTAATAAACAAATGACTACATGCTATAACACACTCTTGTTTTAAATAAGTGATTACTAACATCATAATTTTGTTTCAGCAACAGGTAAGTCACATTATTTTGGAAGACAGGGGCCCAAAATTAGCAATTAAATTTCCCAATTCCTAGTAAATTTAAAAAAAAAAATGGAGGATCAAATTCCTCAAACAACAGGAATATCATCCCCCCTACCTCAAACACAACAGCCACCACCCACCCCAGAACCAGACAGACCGCATTCAGCGAATATCGCAGGATTTTTAAGTCTTGTGCCATTATTCTTTGGCAAAAATGATGAAGGCCCTTCAGTCCAATTGTTTTTCGAAACTTTGGAGAGTGTTGGAGAATTAGCACTCTGGGGACACAGAGAACTTTTGGCAGTCTCGAAATCTAAACTTCGCGCTTCGGCAGCCGACTTTTTAGCCCAATCCTTTGAATTATGCGGGGAAAAGAATTATAACATATTTAAGAATGCTTTTTTAGCTCAGTTCGAAAAAACGGAACCAATTATCACTTCCCTTCAGCAGTTCGCCAGTGCTGTGCAAGAACCTTCGGAAACCATTGCGAGTTATAGCACGCGTGTGAGGAATTTGGCAAGGGCAGCTTTCAAAATTCAGGGAGAGACACCTGAAGTATTAAACATTTTAGACCAGGCAATGCTGGCCCAATTCCTTAGGGGCATATCGGGAAAAATTAGAAAAATGGTGCTCACACACAATCCTTTAACTTTTTCACAGGCAATTGAGATTTCGAAAAGAGAGGAAATTAATGACCAACTTACTCACACAAAAACTGTCCCTGTACATGTTATTAATAGTCCTGTAAGGGCCGAGAATGAACGGGAGCGACAGGAAAACAATCCCAAACACATTCTTGAACCCATTCAAGATCAAATACGCGACTTACAACAATCGTTAAGTTCATTATCAATAAATCACGCAACAATCAACAATTTAGAGACACAGATAGCCGCCCTGAGTCAGCAGATGCAAACTATGAAGGTGGGAAAATTTCCCCCTCCCCACGGTCAGGCAGCATTAGGCGCTACCTACCTCCACTCGGACAGCGCAGTAGATCCGCTAACCGACGCTAACGTGACCTTCAGACCAGAGGTCGTTGACCGCCCGGAAAGACGCATAATCTTGCCATACTACGGCCGGCAGCAGGCAGCCAGAAATATGGTAAAAAATCGCGAACAAAGGGAAAGACGCATTTTTGACGGTCGTCCGAGCTTCCATCAACCCACTCAACTTTTCCGCAGTCGCCCGTGCACGAATTACGAAACGGACATGTACACTGCATCCCCAAAAATTAGGACGCCCTATGCTAATAATCAATATTGTAATTTTAATGAAAATCGAGATCAAGCTGCCAATAGAATGTATTATGCTGATCATAATAGGAGTAATATAGACTCTTATTCTAGGATAAGGAGAGGAACATATAGGAATGAGCATATTCAGGGGCAAATTCGGCCAAAAACATTTCAGGGCAGGCAAAATAATTATACAAATACTGGAAGCTACAGGCGAGATAGAGATAGAAATTTATGACTAAAAAGGGGTTCTAAACTTAATAGGAAGGATTCGCGATGTAATAAAACCCTTTTGCCAACCCCTAACTTTAGTAAAGTTAGTAAGCCAGAAGTCAGAGACATCAGAACACAACATGGCATTTACATTCTGGAGGATAATACTAAACTACCTGTGGTATTGGGTTCTGTACAAAACATTAAAACTAGATTTCTTTTAGACACAGGTGCTGGCGTTTCTTTAATGAGTGCAGATTTATTTAATAAAATTAAAAATGATACATCGTTAGATTTCAGACCTCCAGAATTAACTGTAACCGGAGTTTCAGGAAATATTGTGCCAATACACACTACAGTAACTGCTAATATTAAATTAGATAAGGCAACTTTTAGGGAGAAAATTTTGGTTACTTCAAAAAATTTTAGTGGCAAATATGATATCATCCTCGGCTTGAACATATTAAGGAAGTTTTCATTCAGCCTAGACTTAGGTAAAGGGATCATACGATCAGTTCCATTAGGGATTTGCCTGAGGGAAGAGGATATTCGGCAACAATTGGTGGATTCCACACCCACAGTTGCTAAGCTTACATGTAAACATGTGCTCCCAGCAAGCACAGAACAGGTGGTAACAGTATCTTGTGACCAGCTTGCTGCTCCTCCCAAACAACTAGTATTAGCAGGGCCAAATTCAAACTTAAGCCGGGATGATTTAGCAGTGAAATATTCGGTAGACCAGGTGGACGAAAGTGGGAAAATATCTGTGCTCGTCGCCAATTTAACAGCGGAACCGCTGCATCTTCCAAAAGGCATGGGTATTGCGTGTCTGGAGAACCTGAATCCTCAATCAATTAACCCTAAGAGCCAGGAAAGAGGCAAAAGGGAAGTTTCTCCAGTGACCATAGAGGACTTTAAGCTTGATCACCTGACTGCCGATCAAAGACACCAATTATCAGACCTGTTACGCAAATACTGGGATGTGTTTGCCAAATCACCAGCCCAACTAGGCAACTCAAAAGTTATCCAACACAGAATTAAATTGACAGACAACATTCCTGTTAGACAGAATGCTTACAGAACCCCCTTTTTACTAAAGGATGAGATTCGCAACCAGGTCCAAGAACTCCTAGATTCAAACATCATTGAACCCAGCTGTTCTCCGTATGCCGCGCCCATTGTTCTGGTGAAGAAGCGAGGTGGGGGATACAGGTTATGTATTGATTTTAGGAAACTTAACGCCAAGACGATCTCCGACGCATACCCGATCCCTTCCATGAGTGAGATACTTGAACTTCTGGGAGGCGCGCGCTACTTCAGCTCTTTGGACCTCGAAGCCGGATTCCACCAGATTGAAGTGCACCCCGCGGACCGCCACAAGACAGCTTTTACTACAGGGGAATCGCTGCTACAATACCGGCGCATGCCTTTTGGGTTAAAAAACGCGCCATCTAGTTTTGTGAGAGCAATGGGGCTTGTCTTGGATAATTTACAACGAGATTCCATTTTCGCTTACTTAGATGACATAATCATAGTGTCGAAATCTTGGTCCTCACACCTTTCGAAGCTTGAGAAAGTTTTCCAGCGCCTGAGAAAGTACGATCTGAAGCTGAAACCAAAGAAGTGTGAGTTCCTAAAAGAGCAAATAAAATACTTAGGTCATCTCATTGATAAGGACGGTGTCCGTCCCGATCCAGCGAACGTGAAGGCCGTTCGAGAGTGTCGAGAGCCAAGAACAATGAAGCAAGTGCGATCGTTTCTTGGGATGACAGGATTTTACAGAAAGTTTGTCCCAGAGTACGCAGAGATAGTCAGGCCGCTAACCCAACTTACAAAAAAGAACACCCCCTTTTTCTGGAACAGTGCCGCCCAAGAGGCCTTCGACAAGCTCAAGGTCGCTTTGACCACACCACCCCTATTGATTTACCCTGACTTTTCTAAACCATTTTTTGTGTCCTCTGACGCATCTAATTATGCAATCTCGGCTGTGCTAGAGCAACAAGTTGACGAAAATCAAAGACAGCCAATCGCTTACGCCTCCAGACTACTAAAGAAAGCAGAGACTATGTATAGTACCACAGAAAAGGAAGCTTTGGCAATAGTTTTTGCGGTATCACAGTTCAGACCATTCTTAATAGCCTCCAGTTTCACACTAATAACAGACCACCAACCATTAAGCTATCTTCTTCACTTAAAGAATCCATCCCCCAGATTAGCTCGCTGGAGTATGCTTCTACAAGAATACAATTTCAAAATCATATACAGGCCGGGTCGACTTCACTCAAATGCCGATTTCCTTTCAAGGCCAGTGTTAGAGGAAGAGGAAAGACAAAAGGGGCTTAAGAAATCCAAAACTGCTGAATTAGTTGCTCCTATAGCAGCAAATCCCACCATAGAGTCACTGATCATGCCGCAACAACAAACCAGAACTTTGATTAGGAATCTCCAAAGAGAGGACCCTAATTTGCAGGAGTTAATTGAGCAATTAGAAGGAGCACTCCAGGCAACAAGTAAAATCCCAGACTCCTTCTATCTGAGTGAGGACAGGATACTGTATCACTACACTTTACCTGACCATGGAGCTACTCGCTCAGAGCCCTGTGAACAGTTAGTAGTTCCAACCAGCTTGAAAGCAGAGGTGTTGAAGTCCTGTCACGACGGTTTTCTCAGCGGAGGCCACCTGGCCCTACACAAGACGTTAGAGAAGGTTAGAAAACACTTTTTCTGGCCAGGCCTTTTTGGCGACGTCAAGAATTATGTGGAGTCTTGTCCCTCGTGTTTAGAGCGTAGCGGGTATAACCCTAAGGCAAAAGCAGCCCTGATGAGAGTTCCTAATGAGAACTCACCTTGGGTCCGAGTGTCCTTGGACATTTTGGGACCCCTTCCAATGACTTTGAAAGGACACAAGTATCTACTGATAGCAATAGACAACTTTACCCGTTACGCAGAAGTGATCCCACTGCATACCCAGAAGGCTGAGGAAGTGGCCACAGCTTTCATAAGCAATGTGATCTCGAGACATGGGATTCCTAAATACATCCTAACAGATCAGGGCACTAACTTCATGTCATCACTGTTACGACAGGTGTGTAAAAAGCTAGATATTCATCAGCTTCATACGAGTTCCTTCCACCCCCAAGCCAATGCAAAGGTCGAACGTCTAAACCGCACCTTGGCAAACATCCTGTCTCATGTAGTGAACAAGTCTCAAACGGACTGGGATGTCATGGCCCCACTAGCAATCGCTGCGTACCACGCGGCAACTCATAGTTCTACACAGGAATCGCCAAACTTTTTAATGTATGGCAGAGATTTGGTGTTGCCATCTGACTTATGGCATTCCAAAGAGAGACATTCATATGCGTCTTTGGAAAACTATGCAGAACTATTGTGTGCACGCCTTCGCAGATCCTATGAAATCGTCTCCCAACACTTGGAAGAGGCAGTGCAGAGGCAAGAGGATCGTAGAGCATCCGTTGCAGTAGACAAAAACATCCGTGTAGGAAGCCTTGTTTATCTTTTTACCCCTAAGATAAAACCGGGCACTACAAAGAAATTGGCTCGTTTGAGCACAGGTCCCTACCGTGTGATCAGTCAGCCATCATTAGTGAATTATGAAATACAGCACCTGTATAACCCAAAAGATAAACAAATTGTGCACGTGGACAGATTGACAAAGGTTATTGACAGGAAAGTGTTTCCCGAACTGAGAGTAGAGGAGTCAGGGGAATCAGAGGATAGCAATTCACCAGACCAAACAAGCACTCCATCAGTGCCCAAAGAGACATGGATCTTTGATGAACCTTTAGTGGAGGATTGTGATCTTATCCCACCTATAATTCCCCGACCAACAAGGATCAATCCGACAAGCTTACCCATATCAATCCCATTGTCATCCCTCCCACAAAGAAATCAGGAGGGCCAACCAAGGACAGAGCATTCAGTGAGACCTGAGGGAGCTGAGCAAGTACCTACTCAGACCCATGGATATAATTTACGTAGTCGCGACCGAGTAATTCATGCCCCACCAAAGGAAATTGTGGTGTCCCAGTCACAAACTGAGGAATTAGTACCAGAGACAGCTTCAGTGGAAAGAGCAGATACAGTGGTTGACACTCCCAGCAATGTAGCTGAAGCAGAAAGAGGTGTCACCCCAGATCAGAGTAACAACACTCAAGCAAACACAAGCCAAAGCGAGCCACCAGATAGGATAGAAAGAGCAGTTCAGTGGATATTGGGTCCACATCTTGCTGAGAGATACCTTCGACCAAGCGATGGCAGTAGTTCTGATCTGGCAGGTATTCTGAGAGATGCCTGGAGAGACTAAAGTGAGGATAGCGAAGTGTATCGATTTCAAGGAGAAACAAGCCATAATTGCAGTTGCTAGCAAAGTGAATGCTTTGGCAAGACAGTTGTGTACACCGAACGACCAGTTTGAGAACCAGTACCAGAAAATTCAAAAAAAAAAAAAAAAATCTTTTTAGCATTCTTGTAAGGCATTCAATGTACAAAAGGTTCGATTCCGATTCTGTATCTAATAGCTAAATCGTAGAAGGAGGAAGGGATATACACCTGTATACACATCCCCTGCATAATAATGCATGAGATGAAAGGGACAGAGAATACTGAGAACTATAGGAGCAGATGTGAAGAGCAAGCACAAGTCTTTTTTTTTGAGGAGAGTATGAGGAATGATTGGGAATGTAATTTGCATTTCTGCTTAAACTGTGGTAGGACTATTGAGAAAAGGGTTCTTTTTAATTTACATACCACTTTACCAGTACAAAAAAAAAATTTATGACATCAGGAGATCAAGATTTTAGATAAGTAGATCATCTTCCTGTACTAATGTGAAAAAAAAACACTTGTGTTATTTCAAGAGAAAGAGAGAGGGGATAAGCGAAGTTATGATAAGAAAAGGATCAAAGTACATAACTGACCACAGAGGTGAAGAAATTGATCAGTTTTGTTGGATTCTGGCAGTGTGTTTTATCAGCAGCCAGATAAATGGATGGCAAATTGAATGACATGGCACAAGTAGGAAAATAGAATTAATTTATCTTTATAAATCTCACGCAGAAGCACGAACCACTCCAATGAACCTTGAAAAAAAAACCAGAGATTTTGTATCCGAATTCTATTCAAATATGACCATTGAGCTAATACTATTAAAGCAAACACCTTTCTCCACCAAATATATCTAGACTTTATGAAATTATGCGGTATAAAAATGGAGAGAGGAAGGATACAGGTGGCTGAGGGAATGTCCGGAAATCCCCTAGTCACTTTTTGTTTTCCCTCTCTCTCATTGCACATTGAAATCCAAAAGTCAAGAGAGAGGATCCCCAAAAAAAAAAAAAAAAAAAAAAAAAAGGAGAACAAGAGGGAGATAATATTTGGTTTCTTTTGGAGAGAGGATAGGGCAATTGGCCTGGGGACGGCTGGTTCCTCCCAGTCACTAGTTGTTTTTATCACTTTCCAGAGAAAAAAAAATTTAAGTGAATAGGAGGTAACTTCTGAACTTCAAGATCTAGACTTGGGATCCATCTTCTTGTACTACATATATATAAATAATATATATTAAAAAAAAAAAAAAAAAAACTTTACTGTGGAAAGAAATCCTCAAAACAATATTAATCAGAATTCTAATTCCGTCAATAATTTCTTTTTGAATAAAGTTTACCTACTAATGAGAACTTCATCATGTATGACGGTAGGGAGTAAGTGATAGTGCATTAATGTAAGAAGGTCAATATAGAACAAAACATATAGGTAATATTGACTATAAAAAAAAAAAAAAAAAAAACAGAAACAAGATTGCTGAAGTAGTGTACTCATGTTTGTGCCTTCAAAAATCCAGACTGCTGATAAACAAAACTTTGTGCTAATTAGGAGAATCAAGGGCTATTTTAAAATACGAGAATGATTTCTAAAGTTTTTGTTTTCTGATGGGGATATTATTTTTTTTTCCATGCATGGCATGTTTGATTTCGCAAATGAATTGAGTAATTCGTCTTCGGAGAGGTATGCAAGGAAATCAAGAAAGTGACATTTGAGGTTGTGAGTGAGAGCAGGAAGAATGAATGAAAGGTAAATGTGGAGTATGTATGGTACCAAATACTCCCTCACCCGGGATTCGAAAGTATAAGGAGGAAAAGATGTGTAAGTGGGGCAAATCTTTAGTATGGAAGAGAGGATGGATGGAATGCATAAACAGAAGTATTTTCTTCACTAACTAGTCGTGTTTATCCGTCCTTGTTTAGTCGCGATGGTGGAGTTTCACAGGTCTGTACGATGCCTCATCGCTAGAATGCTGACCTTCCTCCTAGCACCTTTACGTTGGATACAGAGGGTGACCACCACAGAAAGGGAGATCCCAGCGCCTAATCAATCCATGTCCTTGTCAGGAGTCTTCTGGAGCTGAGCTGATTCTAACCCCGCAGCAGCTTTCCCAGCAAGAGCGGAAACAAAAGGAAGTAAGGCGGTCTCAACCCATGAGGAGGAAACTTAAGGCAGCCCTGGAAATGCGTTTTCCCTGCCACTATGAGAACCATGGCACGAGAAGTTTCCTAAATTGGAAAGGTGAGGTGCAGGTTTCAAAACATAGACTTGGGATGGTGAATCGCTTTGTCCGCCCAACCTGGTGCACACCTGCCCTTCCCCGGTCACCAACGACACACCCCCTTGGATCACTTCCTCCTTTCTCGAAGTGGATCGTCATTGATTTTCTCTTTGCCAGGAACCAAGAAAGTGCGCTCAAAGTAGAGGAGAGTGCCCTAGTAAGTTGGGACCATCAGTATATTGCATCAACCCCAAAGGCAGGAGCGTTTGCATCTCAGCATTTCGGATCATGGTTAAGCATCCTTACGAAGCCATACCAAACGATTATAGCTATAGGAGAAAGAAAGGCACGAAGCCTGGAAAAAGTCCTTCCCTTCCGGACTGTGGTGGATGCTAAAGTCTTCTCCTGTCCCGATCCAGAATTCTTGCCTGATGCAAGAAACATCCCTTTCATTGTCCCTGGAACCACCCGGCGGACCACTGTGCAGTCCGCACAGTGAACCTTTGCACCCAGTGGCTGGAATTCATCGGTCTAGTGAAGGCAAGAAAAGTTCTTCCTGAGAACTGAATAGTGAAAGTGGTTTACCACAAGGCCATGTGTTAACAGCCAAGAAAGACAAGGCCAAACGTGGAGACAGAAGAGATTGTAATTCCATTCATTTCTGTGTAAGGAGATTGCTAAGGTCTACAATATTCAAAAGAAAAATCATATATATATATATATATATTTTATAGACCTAACTTTAATATTTTTATCAGCTTTACATATATGATATTTCTTTTATGTATGTTGCAGTGTTCCATTTTAGTTATTAGTTCATGTCTATGTTATTGTGATGTTTAGTTACATGTATACAATTATAATGTACTTGCTTAATTAACTTCAGATGCTTTGTGTCCATGACCTAAGGACAGTTACTAATTGTGTGATTGTTTATGTTTTATGTCGTGCCTGTGAGCCAAGTAAGGACTATGAACAAAAGCAGTGCCCAGAACATTCCTTGGAGGGATAAGCTCCTTTTGTGTGTCTCCAGCCTGCTGAAGAATAACCTCACCGAATCATGGACTACAGAAGAACTTTTCTTTTACTGCCTGACAACCTCAGCCTGGAAGTCCAGATCTGTTTTCTGTTGTGCTTCAAAATGCTCACTTATTTAAACCAGGGAAACTGTTAACTGAAGCACGGACTTTAGTGGTGAAAAAAAAAAAAAAAAAAAAAAAAACAATTTCTCAACAGATGGGTGCAGACAATGGCCTCCATGTGGAGAGCGAACAACATTGAGAAGTGTGAATACATTAAGTCCACACAGTGGACTAAGTGCTATACGCTTTGTTTTGTTTGTCTTGTATTTTATTTGATTATATCCATATAATATGTTAGTAATTAAGTTTCTTTTACATACTGTAAGAGGAGGAATGTTTATGTTGTCCCCCCCTGACAAAAGTCAAAGCCCCAGTAGGGACGTTGAGAATTTCAGTCTTAGTTGTGTACCCCGACTGAAATCCTCAGCGGTAGTGGCGAGGAGTGTAAAATGCCCACATTTTTCATATTAATTTACAGATATTTCCCATGCATTTCCCTCCCCCCCTTTGCTGTGCCCCTTCTTGCTAAAGAGTTGTTTTGACCGTTTCAGCAGAAAATATAAATGCCAATCGTACATGAGTAACCGCTATCAGTTTCTTGTCAAATATAGAATGGTAAAATTCGACTTAGTTGCTTTCTCAGTTATAAATTCCCTTTGCCATTATTTTCCTAACTGAAGATAACAGTCGCTACGTAGAAGTAAGTTCACAAGTCCACGAAAATACGAGCTTCGCTCTCCCTGACAAATACTGGTCAGTGTGTCTGATGTTGACCGCGTGAGAAAAGTGTCCCACGCTAGTTCAAGCTCGGTGTGAGGTGAAAGTTCACGCGATAAGCAGGATATACCAGGCGGACGACAGAGCGAGAGAGACGACAGTGGTTTTGTGGTGGTTTTTGGTAGAAGCAGTCGGTTAGTTAGTCTGTATGAGAGAGAGTGAAAAAATACAGTAAGTTTTTGGAAACGGGAATTACGTTACAGAATGACTGTACAGAGAGAAGCTTGAAGAACAGCGCAAGAAGATACAGAATGAGCGAGCGAAGATAGCAGAACCCGAAGGAAGGCTGCGAAAGCACGGAATCCCCTCGCCGAGTTCCGCCCCCCGTAGAATGAGTCATCCGTATTTAGGTAAGTCATCCCACAGCTATACATAAACCTTACTCCTCAATAATATAATTAATTATGTTAGCATTGATAAATTGTAAAATGTCCTAATACCGCTATCTTAAATAGCGCATCACTTAGATTGTCAGTTTCACAAATTAACAATAGGTAAATGATGTATCTTAAGCATGCTATCCTAAATAGTGCAGTATTTTTAGTATTGACCCCATCATGTTTGTACAACCATTATGTCATATGCTAGTCCTTGCCTGAGATGAAGTATCCACACGAAGAACACCTATGTGAAGAACCCATTAATTTCCAAAACATCAATAAATGCTAAGAACTCTTAAATACTTCCATAAAGTCAGTTTATATTATTGTAACCAAATGATTTAGGATTTGCTTGTCACTGCCGCTAGGGCAGTAGTTTTCATACATGTATCAATTCTATAGTGGAGTATATTAAACTATATTTTGTTTTAAACATATGCCTCAGGCCTATCCTCTATTCACACGAATGAGTAAGCAAAGAATTATATAATAGAACTGATACCGCGGGTACTCGAATTTCTACCTATAATTGGAAAGAGTTTGAGTATTTTCACAACGCCTGATCGAAGCTGCAGTTCCTATTCCCTTGAATAGTTTACCGAGGGCCGAGATCATTGTCCTAATATGAAAAACCACTAGACAATCACATGAGTATACTGGGGTTATCATTGAACAAATGATTAAGGAAGGAAAGTGTCCCGCCATACAGATGTGTTGTCCAGAGAAGTCCGAACGAACGAAAGTAAGTAATTAATAAGCAAGCAAGAAGCATAATAAATAGTAAGAAGTATATAACCCCCCCCCCCCAGTATAACAATAGGCATTTAAAAAGCCTTCGGGTACAACCCCTTCCTGAAAAAAATTGTTAAAGACGACCAGAAGAATAGGCGCTAACAAGTTCCAAAATTTCTTATAAAATTCAACCCCCAAACCATCCAGTCCCGGCACGCGTCGTAATTTACATGATTTTAGAGCCATAGTTAGATCCCCCATAATTATTTCCCTGTCCTGTAATGTTTTTTTGCTCTGGAGTGAATTGTCCAATCGTCCAAATGGAGTTGTCTCTTTCTTTTTCTGCAAAGCAAGCTCTTTTTCATAGTAATTTACAAAACTTTTCATAATAGCTAACGTTGTTGAATGTGTGTTGTCATCGTCTTTAATTTCTGAACCGTTTTGGCTAAATTATTTAGCCTTAGTCTTCTTTGATAAAACGCAGCTGAAGGACTATCAGCCTCCCTAAATTTCAGTTGTATTTTTCGCGCCTTTTCTTTCTCTTCTTCCAATATTATACCGTCAATAATCGCTTGTACTTCTGCTGTTGCCCTTTCATCTCTGCCCCTTTGGTAAATTCTTTTTTCTTGTAAGAGATCTTTCAGTCTATTTCTGCGTTGTTCGTTTCTTTCCTTAATTTTGGAGTAATAAAATGATTTAGCACTTTCTTTAATTTTCACCCACATTTCCCGCTCATTCCACCTTGCTCTACTATCTTTTTAATAACCGTTGTAAAGTCCCAATCCTCTATCTCCAGAACTGCTGGGTTGAGCTTCCAATAGCCTTTTCCCAGACTAACGTTCGTAAATAAATCTTCCTTCCACATTACTGCCATGTGATCTGAAACTTGTCGACCTCCCACAAATTTCACATGCCGTATCATTGTTATCATATCCTTCAACTGACTTGATGCATAAATGCGATCTATCCTAGTTCCTATAATATTGGCTATTCTCGTGGCCGCTCGTTTCCCCAGCCCCTGAAACAGAGTTTTCCTTTCTAAAGTGGAATTTGGACTATAGACACAGATTAGTCTAATTGTGCGCCCCACATAACTCCAATCCACTGCCACAACCCGACCAGTCCCTAAAATTGGAGGAACCACTACTATTCCCACCCTTGCGGATCGATTTGTCCCAAAACTCCAAAATCCTAACAACCGGTATCTGTTTTGAAACTGCTGGATGTCTGCTAAATTTGCAAAGTGGGTTTCTTGTAGAAACCAAATATTCACCCCCATGTTCATCATAATTTGCCATATCATCCTTTGTTTGTTAATCACTCTCAGACCCTGGTACATTTAATGACATAAATGTTATTCCGGACATTATGAGCAGAACTTTACTAGAACTTCTGCTAAGATACCTATGTTCGGCATTTAATTTGTTATTGGTGAGCAACACAATGAGATCTCCAACAGTCTTGTTTCTAATATTGGAAATAATGAAATCGCCCCAAGTGAACTGTATATTTACTACTTGACCCTCCTCGTTTTCATTCCAAAGAAAATTCGGTTCTCCTCGAGTTTTAACAATTTCCGCCAAGCTTCGCCTATATTCCCTGTATTCTTTTGTGTTTCCTACTACATTTAACCATTCTATTCCTTCATTTAACCATTCTACTCCCTTGTTTGTATGCCATCTGAATCCGAATCAGACCCCGAAAGTGCTTTGCAATCTTTCTTACCGCCTGACAAAATTGATACCTGTTCCCCCTCTAGTTGTTTTGTTTCGGTCTCTTCTTGAATTTCCTCTGTTCCCCCTTTTGCTCTTTTAATTTTACCGCTTATTTCTTCCTTCTCCCCCCGCTTATATACATTTTGTACTGTATTTCCCGTTTCCATATCCTCGGTTAGTTTCGCGTGTTCCGATTGTGTTGCCGACATATCGTACTCTATCGTAAATGTTGGTGTAATTTCTTTAATCTGCGTCTCACCCCTCTGCGCTACTATAGTTTCCGCGCTCTCAGCGTTAGGCATATCTTTTGGCGGCGGTTCTCTTTAAGCTGTCCTCCTCCACCAGCAACTCTTTCGGCAAACGTGCGTTCCGGCCATTGAATGAATTTATGCGTGGAAGCTCCGCATTTTTTACAATTTTTAAGGCAGTTGGCCGTAATATGACCTGTGCCATTGCAATTAAAACAACGTAATTTTTGGCATTCTGCTCCCAAATTTTCTTTACCTCCACACCTCAAACAAACTTTCTGAACTCCTGGGTAATTTATTAATAACCTGTGACCCATCAAATCGATGATGTTTGGCACGGGCGTTTTCATGTCAATATGAATTTGCACCGTACCTGTTTCTATGCCTGGCCATTCCTCATATTCTTTCCTATGAATCTTAACAACCTTACCAAACTTGTTAAAAAAGCTCTCGACAGGACTATTAGACATTTCTACCGGAAACCTGTCAATAGTAACCACTTTGTGTATGTTACCAATTTGCACAGGTTTGATCATGACATTTCTAATAGAAAACCCTTTCAAAACCTTTTCTCTTGCCTGTGCTGTTTCCAAGACCAACTGATATTTCTGCCTCGGTAATGGAGTTAATCCTTTTATCTCGTGAACCGAAACAACCTGAGTCACCCCGCATTACCTCTCTAATTGGACAAACCTCTGTAGTCTGAAACTCCACTGTCCTTTCTCCACTGTGCCATAATTAATCTCCGTTCCTTTAGGAAAATGAATAGTTCCAAATCCCGTGTCCTGCCTGACACCAGCAAAATGAAAAAAGAAAATACTTAACTTGGCAGAAATAAATTTCAAAGAAATGTAAAACAAAAGAAAATCAATCACTTACTACCCTCCGAAAGGAGGTTCCCCACAAGGGGGTTACCTCAGCTCAAAGGACCGCCGCTAACCTCTTGATACGATCGGACACTTTCCTCAACCTTCAGAACGAGTAGAACACCAATGAACGAAACAAATCACAAACCAGCTTCTAGACGATCGTTTCGAAGCTATTTGGCTTCAACCTCAGTGGGCGGTACTCAGGTACCCAGGAGGCGCCTCCGTAGCTAGGTGGGAAGGTGCAGCAGTGATTAGACCGGGGTTCGAGCCCGTCACCACCAAATACGGAGGATGCGGAAAGGTCAGGAATGACCACCGCATATTCACTGAGCAATATGGTCTTAGTTGCTAATGCTCCTAACTAACAAACAAACAACAACAGGTACCCAGATAATACAACAAGCCATCACAGTTGCGAAGTTATATCCACAATATGAGAGATGCCAAAAGTGTGTGGTATTAAGTATTTTGAAAATGAAATGCACTAGGCATAATCCTTATAGGTTTTGGTAATTAACTATATAGTATCGGTGTAAATACACCATAGTTAACCCATAAACTTGAACTACGTATGTAGCGTAGAGGGCATCGTTTTAATTGTATCTCATATTGTGGTTACCTTCACAGCTATCTCAACCCATGCCTAGTGCATTTCATTTTCAAATTTTTTAGTGCATATGAGTAAAATTCTTTGCATGACATATTGTGATTGGTTTTCACCAACAGTTCTCCTTTAACATTCTTTAAGTCTAATTTATTTCTATCCTTTTTCCATGCGTTAAATATTAAGCTAAATACTCGCTCACTGATTGCACTTGAGTGAGGCAAAGCAAAAACAAAATTAATACTTTTTTCTGTATTATGTACTTCGTACGCATTTAAAAATTTTATCCAAATATCTGTGTGTGGTATTTTTAAGGTCCTTTGTCTCAATATTTCTATGGAATGATTTCAACAGAACATATTCTTCATACAACAAATCGATATTGATATTGGATATTTTAAATAAAAAAGAGTTTGTTGCCTGAGCCTTAAAACATTACAATGAAATAAAAAAGAAGTCAAGTAGAAGGTTACAAAGTAAGCATAATATAAATATTCTATAACCCTCTTTGTAAATAGGATAGAATGTCGTATTCTGAGTCTTTAAGGATGCATTTCAACAAATTTATCGACAATTAATTATATCTTCCGAAATAATCATCTAAACAGGGTGTTTTATGATTTCTGCTTTTTTCAAATACCCCATTTCAAATTTTTAAAAAAGGGTTATCTTGGAAATTTATTATAATTCCAAAAAAGGGGTATTATGCCCCCAAATGACATAGGGAACCCTACTGTAACGTTGTATATGTGTTTCGCTTCAGCTTTCATCAAAGAGGAAAGCTGAAGCGAAATGAATGGCCACAGTTCATCCTCTTCAGATTTGGAAAAAGATTTAGAAAATGCATGTGCTTTTCTTATAGCCGAAAAAACAAAAGAGTGTACGCAACGGATACACGACATCAAAAACGATGACAATCGTTTTACTTACAGGTGAATAAAGAAGAATTTAATTTCCTTTACAATCTAATTAAGGATGACATTCAAGGACAAAATACGCAATTTCGAAATTCAATCAGCGGTAAGGAAAAATTGGTTATGTTTAAGGAAAATTGAGATACTGGATTAAGGTTAATTTTGAATAAGGAGTTATTCTGTCAAGATACAAAACAATTTTTTTAAATTAAATTTAATAACAACAAAAAAATATTTCTCAACTCTAAAAATTTAACTTGTAAGAAATTGCTATGAGTGGTGCAAATTGAAATGATCGACTTGTTCGTCCTCTAAATTTGTTAATTATAATACTGTTGGTCTATTTTCCTCCTTTGGCCATTTTTGAGCATCCCTGTGACTGGACATTTGTGATGAGTATAGCAAGTAGCTGGTTGAAGTGGAGGGTGCTTCAGAATAGGCATAGGTGCAATGTCCTTGTTGTTGTTGTTATTTGTTTTCGGATATTCTTACTTGTGCGCTCAAAACAGATTATTTACTTGTAATTTATTTTTCTATTTGCATTTCCTCCATTTTCCTCTTGTCACGCGGTCACGCCTAACGAAATTTCTGTTCGAACAGAAATACACTTTGCTGCCACTTTATTAGGTACCTTAGTAGTGTGTTGAGCCTCCTTTAGCCTTCAAAACAGCCTCAATTCATCTAGGTATGGATTGAACAAGATGCTGAAAACATTGTGCAGGAATGGAGTACCATGCAGACATGAGTGTGTCACGCAGTTCCTTGAGATCCGACGGAGGTGTAGGCCTGCAGCGAACAGCCCTTTCCAGCTCATCCCAAAGATGTTCAATAGGATTGAGATCCAAGGACTGAGCGTGCCACTGCAGCAAAGAAAAGTCATTGTTATGTTCCTGGAACCATTCCATAGTGATTCGGGCTTTGTGCACCGGCGCATTATCCTGCTGGAAGTAACCAACTGACTGGGGGTTAACTGTCAACATGAACGGATGCACTTGATCAGCAACGATATTTAGGTATGATGTGGCATTCAGACGTGAATCTATGGGTATCAATGGATTCAATGTGTGCCAACAAAACATTCCCCACCACATCATAACACTGCCCCCACCACCTTCACAGTAGTCATCAGACATGACGGGTACATGGATTCATGTTGTTTTCGCCAAATTCTGAGCCTTCCATCAACATGATGCACTAGGACCTTCGACTCGTCAGACCATGCAACTGTTTTCCAATCCTCGATAGTCCAGTGCTGGTGTTGCTGTGCCCACAGGAGGCGTACTCTCTTGTTCTTCATTGATAACAAAGGTACGCGATGTGGCCGTCGGCTGTTGTAGCCCATTCGCGACCAAGTGCCACTAGTGGTCCGTTGCAATATTTTGTTCTGCACACCAAGGTTGTATCCTGACGTGATGTGCGACATTGTGGCCCGTCTGTTTGCTTGCACAATTCTAGCCATCCTCCTCTGACCTCTCTCATCAACAAGCGATTTTCTTCCACAGGAGTGCCGTTGATAGAATGTTTTCTGTTCGTTGCACCATTCTCGATACACCTTTGAAACTGTGTTGGGTGAAACGTTCAGAACTACCGTTTCAGAGATGCTTTGTCCAGCACGTCTTGCACCTACTACCATGCCACGTTCGAAGTCCGTTAGATCACTCCTTTTCCCCATTCTTGCTACGGTTTGTACACTTAACTGATACTAGAAAGGTTGTCCTGCTGCATTTATATCCACAACTGTGTTCATGTGACTTGCAACGTTGTGGGACAAACCATTTGTGTGCACAGCAGGGTGTACCTAATAAAATGGCAGCACAGTGTATCTGAGCTCCTGAAAAGGTGATTCCGCCTTGAAGCCCGACGTATTAACTTGTGAATACAGCCAATGCCAACAGTGCGTCTCCAAGAAATATACTAAATGGGAAATATATAGCTCCCTACATTTGACATTAGACATGTATACAAGTGAAGTCTCGTGAAATAATAGTAATGTGTTTCCGCCCTTAGTTTAAGCAATGACTCCATTATTTTCTCTGGAACACAAGTTAAAGAAACGTTGTAGGATCATCTAGCCAAGACTGTAGTAACAGTTAAGACACAGTATGGGTTTGTTAAAGAGAAGTCTGGTCTGACCAATTTGATTGGATACTATTATGTGGCCACAAAGGAACTGAATGTCAAAATAATTTTGATATCACATACAGTGTACATGGATTTCGGGAAAGCTTTTGATACTGTTGCACATAGGAGACTGCTGTACAAACTGGAGAGGTATGGCATTAAGGGTAAGTTGCTATAATGGATAAAGGGACGACAGAGAGTGGTAGTCAAAGGACACTGCTCTTCGTGGACAATGTTATTAGTGGAGTTCCCCAGGGTTCGGTATTGGGCCCATTGTTGTTCTGCGTTTTTATCAATGATACCGATGAAGGTATATCAGGCTTAATGCCCAAGTTTGCAGATGATACAAAGGTTGGCAGGTTTGTCAATGACACTAAAGACAGTATGCTCCTGCAACACGATCTAGAAAAGTTAGGCAGATGGGCTGAGAAGTGGCAACAGGTACTACCTGAGTGTAGTACCAACTCTGAGATACTACAATCAGGGAAGTGAAAAGGGAAAAAGACCTGGTGGTAATTGTGCAGTCACATATGAAGTTGGCTCAGTAGTGCAGATGGGCAGCCACGGTAGTAGGTCATGGGATCTTGTCAATGATATATAGGAATTTTGCTAGCAGGGACTGAGAGGTGATTATCCCGTTGTACAGGGCAATGGTCAGGCCACATCTAGAGTACTGTGTACAGGTCTGGAGGCCTCATTTTAGGAAGCATGTAGAGTTGCTAGAACGAAGAAGGGCAACAAGATTGATAAGGGGGAACAAAGGGGTGCTCTTACCAAGAAAGGCTTAAGTTAAAAATTGCAGCGCCTGGAGAGTAGGCATCTACAAGGTGATCTGATTGAGGTGTATAAGGCCTTGAATGGGTTGAGCAAGTTGAATGCTGATGAGATTCTTCCTCTTGCTCAGATTAAGAACCTGAGGGAGCATAGATTAAAATTGAGGAAAGACAGTTGTATTATAGATGAGCGGAAATTTGCCTTAAGTTTGAGCTGGACAGGCACTTGGAACGAATGGAGAGGTGAAATGGGATGGGTTTTTTTTTTTTTTTTTTTTTTTGGCTGATGCTGCATAAGCTTGCTTTCTTGCATCGCATGCAGTTATTAACGCTAATGCTAATTTATCATTCATCATTAATCCTAGATATTTTACTTATGACTTTAGAATAAATTTGATAGCCATGAATTTTTATTTTAGGGGATCTGTCATAATTTATCTTTCCTTTAAAGCCAATTGTCTTTTTCAGTCTAACACTAATTTCTTTATAACAAGATTTTCCAGCAATAACTATAGAAGACAATCCGTACACGAGATGAAATGCATGTTGTCAGGTTATCGCGGTAGCATGATGGATGCAATCACCGTTCTCCTCACACCGGGTGGAAAAAGCCCAGATTCTGAATGCCGTCAATGACACGAGGAATTATTATTGGCTTATTCACTAAGTGGCTGAGCTAGTCAGTCTCGTGCGAGGATTAAATGGCAGTTCGGGTTTTCCAATAATTTTCATCAGGGCTCTTTGTGGAGTGAGTAAAAAATTTCTTCCTCTGAATTGTAGTAATTCATGGAAATTTATAAATAAAACATTTTCTGGAAATCCATGGCATTTGGACATTTCTTAGAATTATTATGAAAACAATAGTCTTATGCCTAAGTTCCTCTTTAGTAAAACGATTAATAGTATCCGAAGTTATATAGTTTAACTCAGCCTGTGGTAATTAATATTATGTTCAGGTGAATTAGATGACATCGTGTAAAAAACATTATGGGAATCAGATGAATGATCGTCCTGAGGAAAAGACGAAATGGTATGGTATTAATAGTTTCAATCAAGCTGGTTGTTTGAAAGGTATTGTTGATTACTGTATTGTAAATTTCAAAAGAATGCAATTTCTCAGAGCTAATTTATAAAAAAATATCTCTCCAACTTTAAGACCATACATTATCTTCAGTTCATTGCAGAACGGCTTGAGAATATCAAATCGTTCTGTTTCCTGTTTAGGATAACGTCCTCATCTTCGGCAGCTGCATCGTTCACGATGGATCTACTTAAGCAGAGAAATTAAATCGTAATATACCTGAGGACAGTTTTTGGTAGTTAAACTAGCACAAACTGACTATGGTGAAACTAGAAAGTCAACTGATAAGGAAATATTATGTTTCCTTTTTAGTCCATTGTATGCCACCTTAAAAGAAAATTTTGAACTAAACTGGAGTTCCAAAGCATTAATGGAATCAAAGATGTTATAGTTTTTGGTGAGAAAACGAATAAAACAAATACGAAAGTGATCTCATTTAATGTTTCTTGTGGAAAATCTAAGTGTAATTCAAGAAGCGGTAAATAAGCATTGTCTAATATGGGCATAGAACAAAGATCAAAAGCAGTAACTACTGATCAGCTACAGCCCCATTAGGAAGCGTACACAAGTAAGAAGTGTATCTTGCAATATTGTTTGATGACACAATGATATATCTACTAACTTCCTGAGAAAAACTGCTAAAAGTATGTTTTTGTTCAGTTCGTTATATTCAAATAAACTGTGGTAAGAATAAACTCTTCACACGACGAATAACATCGACATTATTACAGTATCACATTTAAGATTTTGAATTGGCATATATTAAAATAACAACTTTAGAAGTATCAGGAATATTAAGCACATGATCCAAGTAAATAAAATAAATAAATTTTCTGTTTATACTCCGGGCCGAACAAACGGTCAGAGGAGTTCACAAGATAGACAGAGTACAAGAAACAGCACCGTATTCAGCAGTCACGGGTTGTAGTGATTTCTGTAATGTCTAATTACAAGTACTGTAATGAGTCGTTTAATCATGCAGATGGAGGGTAATATAGAGTTATTAAATAAAAAGAAAATGCTGTGATTGAAACATTGGCAGCATATTTGTTGCAAAGGCCACCACTGACCATAACATCCAATTTGGGCCAGAGATCACCAGAAGAAAGCCGGGTACTCTGGAAAAGAGAGAAAATACCATTTTCTTTGAAATATGTCCTAACTGATCATTTAGCAGCAATCAGTTCTTGAATGCTGATTACCTCTAAGTTTTTTTTTTTTTGTTTTTTTTCAGCACGTTCCTTTATGTCATTAGAAACAACTCGAGAACATTGTCCAGTTATTTGAATTACTTTATAAGTTTTTTTATGTTTGTGGTGGAATAAACAGTATGAATGGATAAGTTCTGTTTAATACAGTATTGTATTATTCCAGGGATTCAGAGTTAGTTCCTGTTCTTGCTTCAGTAGCCAAATAATATGGGAATCCAGAAATGTAATGTCTGAAATGGAATGATGGTACTCTTTTTACGCGGTTTGCAGTGGCAGAACATTTTTGAGTGGACGCTCAGCAAATATGAAGGGCATTTGAAATGTTCGTGACCAGAGAATGATTTTATTTGGAGAGTCTGGTAATATGTTACTTTTCATCATAGACCCCTTTAGAGTCAATACATTTATGCCACCGATGCTACAAGGCTTTTATTGAAGCTGCAAAGAAACTTTTCTCTTGGGCCACCAGGAATGCATCCTCTGCTGCAGTAACGTTATGATATCAGTGGGAAAATGGATGCCAGCCGAGTATTTTTTAAAAGTAGGAAAGAAGTTAAAGTCCAATGATACTAATCTAATGAAGATGGAGGAGGGGAGGATGGTCCAAGTTTTCAAACCACACTGATGAAGTGCAGCAATTGGTAATGAAAAACCTTGAGCAGTTATATGGTCCCGGTGGAACAAGACTCCCTTTCTAAGTTTTCCTCAGCATTTGTCTTTGATTTTTTCATGAAAATGCCTCACAAGGTCTGCGTAATATACTCCATATTTAGGTAATCCACTAGCAACAATCCATCAGCATCTCAAAAACTGACGTCATCACTTTGTCAGCAGAAAGAACTGCTCCTTTCCCTTTGGCAGAAAGCAATGGACCTAAGTCTCATCGATGGTCACAAACCTTGCAACGGAATTGCTTGATCTGCTTATAACCAATGAAACGTTCATATGACTTGACATCCCTTGTGGGTTTTTTATCTGCTGTCAGGAACCTTTGAATCCGTCACGCTGATACCTTTTTCATAGTGAGAATTTCGAATTTCTGTTATTATTATGGTACACGTGTTCGGATGAAATGTCTAAGACGCTGGCAATGTAACAAACGGTCATCATCTATCACTCATCACCAGATCATGCATACTGTCAACGACTTCTGGAGGATAGGCGTTGCAGGTATTCGTCAGCGTACGTCATCTTCTAGACTCTGCTCTTCTTCCCTCGTTTAAATTCTGCTGCTCACTTCTTAACCATGAAATCGGAAAGAGCATCCTCTTCCGATGTTTTAACCATATCTTCATGGATTTCTTTTAAGGTCAGTCCCGTTCTCCCCAAAAATTGGATGACTGCACAGTGACTAATTTTCTCCATCTTTCTCCATTCACTCAACTTTGTTGACTTCTGGACCTGTAATTAATATTGCATGAAACTTAGTAGATTACTATTTGTAGGTTATACATTAAGTATAGAAATTTTTAGCACTGTCACTACCCTTTCATACTCAGGCCACGAACTTTTTAAAGGCCCCCCTGGTATGTGAACACTTATACTCACAGAAAGGAGAGTTATCGTGTTACAAAATTACGATTCTAACCACTTAGATTTAACCCATGGGTAGGCCATAAAACTGTTTGAAAACTTTACCTTGGAAGGTGATATTAACAAGCCAATTATATCACCTCCCAAAGTAAAGTTTTCAAACAGTTTTATGGCCTATCCATGGGGTTAAATCTAAGTGGTTACTAGCAGAAATATACCTTACCACCATTGAAACAATACATTTAACATCCCTTCTTCGGCGGGTCACCTACTATGGTAGATATCTGGACGATATACTCTGCATCACAGATGAGGTGACCATACAGGACATTCTACAAAATTTTAATAATATCCATGCAATGTGTTCAACCACACAAGCAGAAATCAAAATGACAAACTCTACCTATACAGGTTCTCCTGATGAATCCCCTTTCACAATAGAGGAGAGTGACTCTGCTATCGAATCAATGCGCTCTGGAAAATGCCCGGGTAATGACGGCTTGGAGGTTGATGTGATTAAACGGGTTTGGAAATTGTTCCTGCCGTTATCCTTGTTTTGTTTAACTCTTGCCTTTTGCAGGGCGTTTTTCTAGGGCATGGAAGATTGTTAATTTGAAGATCTTACTAAAAAAACCAGAAAAGCCTGAGTCTGATCTGTCCTCTTACAGGCCTATTGCCTTGCTCCCTGTTTTGGGCAAGGCACTGGAGAAGGTTATTGCTGCATGTGTGTTGAATGCTTACACTAATAAAAGACTTCTGTTTCCCGTGCAATATGGATTTACACGTGGCAAGGGTACAGAGGATGAAATTGCTTCTCTTCTACCATCACAGGCGGAGACTACAACTAAATATTTGCCGGGCCTCTTTGTGGACTTCAAAGGGGCCTTTGACACCCTTTGGTGGCAAAGTGTCCTGGAGAGGTTCTGGGAAGCCGAAGTGTCAAGAGCTTTATATACAGTCTTTTGTCAAGCTATTTCTCGCATCGTTCCATAAACGTCAAGAGTGGATCTGTACAGGTCTCCAGGAATGATTTACGAGGATGTCCACAGGGGTCAATATTGGGGCCCCTGTTCTAGAATTTTGTATTTGGCTGTTGGCTTAACAGAAAATTTGAAGCCATCACCGTGATTGCATATGCTGATGACCTTACCATTCTTGTGCAGGGAAACTCAAGGACATCTTTGGAACTTATGGCCAATCAAGTACTGCAGGTACTTTCTACTTGGTCTGAAATATACAAACTCCAGGTCTCAACGTCTAAAACATCTCAGATGTTGCTGAAGGGTAAGCTAAATAGGGGGCGCCCTCCACTGATCAAGTATCGAGGGCAGTCCATTAAGTATAATCCCACAACTAAATATTTAAGCATCTACCTTGATGACACCTTAAGTTTTCTGCCTCATGTAAGGTCATAAAGGAAAAATTTAAATAAATTCTAGCAAGATTACGATTAGTAACCAGAAAGGAGTGGGGTCTGAGAGGTTACTCTCTCATGGAAGATGTGCAGCTTGATTTGGGTGCCTCTTTGGCTTCTGAAAGGAAAAGACTGCATTCCATCTACGCTGAAAAGTGGCAAAGAGATTGGAATACCTCAGATCTGGGTAGTGTAACGAGAGAAATTTTACCTTTAGTTATAGAGTTCAAGAAGAAAGAATTTTTATGGTTTTCTCCAGGATTGCACGACTCATTCTGCTGTCGAGCCATCGCAGCATTAATGGTAAACTGTTTAAACTAGAACTGTCTCCTACTGCCGTTTGTCTGTGTGGGGCTGAAGAGAATGAGGAGCATATCTTATTTGATTGTCACTACCATTTGGTCTATAGAAAAGGACTTCAACTTTCTACAGAACACTTCACTAGTGAAAATAAACCTTTACTTGTTCGATCTCAGGATGCATTTAAGGCTTTTAATACATTTAGCATTAGCATTTTAGCATTAGCATTAGTAGAGGCATTTGATGCAAGAAAGCAAGCTTATGCAGCATCAGCCAAAAAAAAAAAAAAAAAACCCACTTCCACTTCACCCCTCTGTTCGTTCAAAATACCTGTCCAGCTGAGCCTTAAACTTATTTAGGCTATCAAACTCCACCACAAGGGATTGAAGTCTGTTCCACCAATCAACCACTCGCTGGCTAAAGGCAAATTTCCGCACGTCTATCCTACATCTGTCTTTCCTCAATTTGAACTTATGCCCTCTCAGGTGATTTTTCTGAGCTAGAGGAAGAATCCCATCAGCATTGAGCATGCTTAAACCATTCAAGGCTTTATACACCTCTATCAGATCACCTCACTGGTGCCTAGTCTCCAGACACTGTAATTTGCAAAACTTAAGCCTTTCTTCGTAAGAGCACCCCTTTGTTCCATTCACTAATCTTGTTGCCCTTCTCTGTACTCGTTCCAGCAGCTCTACATCTTTCTTGAAATGAGGTCTCCAGACCTGTATACAGTACTCTAGGTGTGGCCTGACCATCGCCTTATACAATGGAATAATCACCTCCTTATCCCTGCTGGAAAAATTCCTGTATATCATTGACAATACTCCATGAGCTACTCTTGCAGCCCGTCTGCACTGCTCAGAGAACTTCATATCTGCCTGCACAACCACCCCCAAGTCCCTTTCATTCTCTACCACTGTCAGTGTAGTACCACAGAGTTGATACGTTGCTCTGGGGTTGCTGTTTCCCATGTGTAGTACTTTACATTTATCAATGTTAAACTTCATTTGCCACCTCTCAGCCCATCTGCTCAACCTTTCCAGATCCTGTTGCAGCAGCATAGTGTCAGTAGTGTCCTTGACAACCCTGCCAACCTTTGTATCGTCTGCAAACTTGGACATTAAGCCCGATATACCATCATCAATATCATTTATAAATACAGAAAACAATAATGGACCCAACACTGAGCCCTGAGGGACTCCACTAATAACATTAGTCCACGATGAGCAGTGTCCATTGATTACCACTCTCTGTCTTCTCCCCCTCAACCACCCCTTTATCCATAGCAGCAATTTGCCTCCAATGTCACACTGCTCCAATTTGTGTAGCAGTCTTCCATGTGCAACAGTATCAAAAGCCTTTCTAAGATCCAAGTATATAATATCAAAGTTATTCCCTGCATCCAGTTCTTTTGTGACTGCATCATAGTATCCAATCAAGTTGGTCAGGCAAGACTTCCCCTTAACAAAACCATGCTGTGTCTGAGCTATAACTCAAGTCTTGTCTAAATGATCCTGCAGTGCATCTTTAACCAGTGCCTCCATTAATTTTCCTGGAACAGAAGTTAAGCTCACAGGTCTATAATTACTTGTGTCAGCCTTTGATCCTCCTTTGTGAATTGGGGTCACATTTGCACATTTCCAGTCAATGGGTACCTCCCCTGAGTCCAAGGAAGCTCTCATAATTATGGCTAAGGGTTTGCTTACTTCCTTTGCTGCCTCCTTTAATATAACTGGATAGATCCCATCCACCCCGGGTGCCTTTCTTGTGTTTATCTTCAACAGTTTCTCCTCCACTTTACTCCCAGTTATTTCAAGATTCTGTAGCTTACTGCTAGAGTTGAATACACCTCTGGCATTCCCCTTGCTGAATAACTCCTCATGTGTGAATGTCGATGCAAAATATTCATTTAGTTTGTTAGCTACCTGAGCAGGATCATCAACAGTTGACCCATCAATATCAAGTGGACCAATCTGATTCATCCCCTTCCTTCTAGAGTTTACATAAGTAAAGAACTCTTTGCTGTTTTTCTTTGCATCCCTTGCCAAGGATTTCTCGTAATCTGCCTTCGCCTGCCTAACCTCCTTTGTAACTTGGTTGCATATCAACTTGTATCTATCATAGGCTTCTGTGTCATGTGTTAATTTGTAAGTATCCCATGCATTTTTCTTCTCTGCCATATGCCTCATTAGTTCATCTGACATCCATTTTGGCCTAAACCTTGAACAATATTTCTTAGTTGGTATGTAAAGCCTAGTAGCTTCCAAGATAAGTTCTTTGAATGCTTCCCATTTTGAATTTGCTGTTGGTAACATCATCAGTTGGTCCCACTGTATAGAATTTAAATACTGTCTCAGTCCATCGTAGTCACCTTTACGGAAGCAATAACCCTTCCCTTTACCCCTAATGGTAGTTAACTCTTTGAGTAAATCCCACTTCAGCACACTGTGATCACTGCCACCTAGTGGTTCATTTATCTGCAGATTCTTAATGCATGAAGAATCACTGCTGATAATCAAATCATCAAGAGTATTACTCCCTCTAGTTGCCTCCCGAACATGCTGATGTAGAAAACAATCATCCAATAAATCCACAAAAGTCCTGCTAGTGTGTGAGTAACCAGCCCCCAAATTCCAGTCAATATCTGGGAAATTAAAATCTCCCATTATAAGACACTCTGATTTACTGGCCCACTCTATTTCCCTGTACAGTTTCTTATTATACTCATCAGAGTCATTAGGCCTATAGCACACTCCTACTCTCAATTTTGATCTCCCAATGCTTATGTCACACCAAACTGACTCAACACTGCACTGTCCAGCGATGTCGACTGGCTTCACTTCCTTGGTTTTTATGTGTTTCTTAACTAATAGCATAACCCCTCCTCCCTTCCTGTCCTGTCTATCCTTTCTGTAGACGTTGTACTCCCCAAATTCCAGTTCTGCATCCCTTATATCTGTGTGACACCACGTCTCTGATATCCCAACAATATCTGCTTTCGATGTTTTGAGCAATACCTCAAATTCATCAAATTTATTTACTAAACTCCTAGCATTGGTGTACACGCAAGTATACCTGCACCTGTTTCTATTCTTAGCTACCCTAACACAACCCATGTGTTTACTTGTACCGCAATGGCTCCCAGCAGTCTCTGAAATACCATGCATCTTGTTTTTCAGGCTTCTGCTCATTCTAATAGAAGCAGTGCAAGAATCTCTTTCACCTCTGCCAGTGGCTACTGTCAATCTATTGGTCTTTGTCTCCCCCCAAGCTAGCAGTTTTCGACCCACCTAACACTGCCTCGATAGCATCAGCAAATATTCTTGCACCCTTTCTATTTAAGTGTATCCCATCCCTGTAGAAGCAATCTCTCCTGTTAACAAGTACAGTCCAGGCTGAAAAAAATTCTACCCCTTGAGCCTTGCACAATCTTTCCAGGGCCGAATTGATCGACAAGGTTCTCATCATATACTCCCTCCTATCGTGTCTGGGCAGAATTGCAGACACTTTCAAATTCAACCCTAATTCTCGGCTTTTGTTCAACAGTGACCTGTACTTGTTAAGTAATTCTGCCGGTCTCCTACTCTTAATATTATTAGTGCCAACGTGTACAACTATATCACCTTTTGTGCCCTTAAAAGATGATATTCGCTCTACAACGTCATCAACCTTTGCCCCTGGCAGACATACCCTGGTCCTGTTCCACCTATCTTTTTTACAAAGCATGTTCCCCGTTTCCCTGACAATAGAGTCACCAACAACTACTAGTTCCTTCGGGACCAGCGCATTCTGCCTTAGGGGTTGTCTCTGTGTCACGCGATGCCCAAGTGCAAGCTCTGGCGTTGATGTGGGCAGCTGAGAGCTTGATTTAGTTTCTTCGAGGGCATCCACCCTGTCCTTCAAGCTCTCATATAGGCCCACAAGAACGCCGAGTTGTTGCCTGATATCGATACACTCCTTGCATCGCGCACACACAAAGACATCCCCCTTGGCAGTATCATGTCCCGTACCCGATTGCTCTGCAAACATCAAGCAAACAGTGCATTTTATAAGGCTGTGAGTCAGAGGACAACTGCCCCCCTCAGTTCTGCTCTGAGCCACAGCACTTCCATTAGCTTGAGCCTTTTGCTTTGCTGCTCTGGTCTGAGTCATGATTCTATTAATTTATTAATTAATTATGTTATGTTATTAATTATATTACGTTTGTATTCTAAGTCGTTATATGTATTTATTTAAACGTACAATTTAACTGCTAACGAAGTTCAACTAACGCTATCTAGTACGGTATATAACCTACGGTATATCTAGTACGGTATCACAATGGCGGGAAAGTTACTAACGGTAACGGTAGTTACGAACACGTGGAAACCCTTACCGATACTTTTACAAGGCCGAGTAAAGAATAAATACACCAAATTAATCAAAAAATCACAAAATAATGTTATACTACTAAATTTAAATCAAAAGTTTTAGAAAAACAATAATTTCAAATCAATAAATAAGAAAAATCCACTTAGCGGCTTTGAACACGACCGTCACTAGTGGCCTCGTCAGCAGACTCTCCATTTGCTACACGTGTCTTCAAAAGGAGAGATGACCTTCGACCAGTTAACCCAAGATAGACTGTTGTTCTCGTGACTCTTTGTACCTCAGAGTTGGTGTACAGAAAAGTGAGTTTAACTACAAGTTCTTAGAGTGATTACTTGTATTAGATGGTAACAATGTTATTGTTATATATTAGAACTACTGGATTTCTACTGCTTCTGAAGATTCTACTTTTTGTTCTTTGGTAATGCTACTCCAATGGATTATCCTTTTGGACGTATTGTTTGGTGAACTGTTGAAGCCAACTAAGACTTGATATTGATTGTACATAGTACATACAGTATATTTGTTAATGATAAATCTTTCCTTATTAATAGTTTGATGGGGTGAAATTTGATCCATGATATTTGAACTCTTTCCTCAATGAAGAAAAGAATGCCTTGAGGAGCTTTCTGTTTGCTGATTCTGATACCCGGATGGGATTTTTGGTAACATGCCAGGCACACGTCACGATGACAGCAGAACAGAGAAAATTTACACACAACAAACACTACACACATATGACCGGTTATGGCGCAAGCCTCATCACAAGAAGTATAAAAGTGGCTAATGGGGGGGAAACCCTGGGGTCCGCAACAACTACACTTAAATACTTAATACTAATAATATCCATGCAAGATTAAACTTCAAACTAGAATCCGAAAATACTGAAACAATATCATTACATTTTTTTAAAATTTTACCCTGAGACAGGTTATGAACAAAATTCAGTTGAGCATATAGAGAAAGGCCACCAACACCAGAATGCTTCTTCATTACAATAGCTACCACCCCTTCATCTATAAAAGATTCATTATCCTAAATCAATTTCTCAATGCCTGCAAAAACTCAACATCTGAAAAAGCCCTTAACACAGAAATACAAACTCCATACCTATTATAAATAAAAGATTACAAGCAAAAAAACAGATTACGTAATATCTCTCCTGTTATCAACAATATAACATAAAAATATTTTATTGCTTTACAGTATATTGAACAATGGTTCAAACAATTCTGTGTCTTCGAAAATACTATTTTCGAAGACACAGAATTCAAAATCATATCCAAACCTACAAGAAACTACATGCTGCCCTTAAAAACCACAAAGTCCAATCCTCTTCCACGTTCCAATTAAATGGTCTAGTCCAGTGGTTTTTAACCGGGGTGCCGCAACAACATTCTTGTTTATACTCCGGATAAACAAGAATTGGGTTTAAGTTACTTAAAGTTATTATTATTTTAATTTATATATTTATTTAATTATAAAAAGGTGTATGGTATCCATTGCACTGGATCTTTTTAATTTAGTGGTGATCTACAGAGTTATTCAAAATGAAGTCCAGTGTTTCAAACAATTACTGTGCACACATGAGCAGACATAGGAAGAAAGAAATATTTCCAGAATGCAAGTATAGTAATGAAGTTTTTTTACATACCTCATAAATGTTCAATATGAGAGCCTTTAGTGAAATCGCCCAAAATCACATTCTGCTTATTCACTTTCCCCGACAAATGGAAGGTCGATTCATCAGAAAAAATCACTGTGTCAGCAAAGTGGTGTTGCACAATGGTAACAGATTTACTTACATGAAACTCCAACACAGTAAAAGCTTTCTCATTACATTCCGAAGCCCTGTCGCAACAGAGCAGAACTAGCGTCACAGACAAACGAACGACTGCACGGCGGTATGCGTCCAACGCCATCTGCTGGTTAGCCGTACAGCATACCGAACATCGCGAGCCTGGGAACGAAACTTGAGATATTATGCGTTCTTTCGAGATGGCTACAAATGATTATGACACATGCGCTTTCTCAAAAAAAAATTCTGAAACCCTGGACTTCATTTTGAATAACCCTGTATAATTGATTTTATTTAGTACTGCTGTATAGAGAATAAAATTATTATATAGGTATACTGTATATTAAAAAAGTCGAAAACCATTGTGTTAGGTATTTATTTTGGCTTAAGGGTGCCGTGAAAAAATTACTGGGACACTAAGGGCGCCGTGAACCGAGAAGGTTTGGGAACCTCTGGTTTAGTTTATAACGTATCTTGCAAGGATTGCAACTCCTCATACCAGGGATCCACTCAATATGAGAATGAGACAACATTCAACATCTGTCCTTTCATCCCGCTCTTCGGCTTCGGAACTCGCATTCGTTGCGATCAGTGAAGGCCACACCTTTCTATTCAACTAAGCAAAAGTTCTAAGCATCCAACTTGATTACAATAAACTATTAATTTCGGAGACGCTTAAAATTAAATTACAAAAATTCAGTCAATGTACGTCGCCCTTACCCCATCTCAGATTCATCGTCCTTCACGCGTATGCGCCAGGATCGCAACTAATCTCCATGCTATAAAATTCCTCCACAATATCCGCGGTTTCACTTTCCGGTGATCATGACCATGGTCGATAAGCCCCGTCCGCTTCAGGGAAGCAACAAAATTCTTTAAAATTTCCTAATGTTTCAGAGGAGTCTTAATGTTTTAATATTAGTTTTTAAAGCATTAAAAGAATGGATTTATTATTTATTTAGGCTCAAAGCATTTAAATTGTTTTTAAAATACGGACGTATTGTATTCTTTCGCTCAAAGTTTAGGCTTGGTGATTCGCTGTATTTTGGGGTCGAGACTGGGGGTCTCCGATTCCGTGGTGTATTGGACCACTGATTTTGTCTACGAGAGTGTGGAATACATGTAATCTATTTGTAAAAGAATAAGAGAAGTTTACCTCAATATGATACTCTCTAGAAATTAAAACGAAAACAATTAAAAAATCGAAAATCTTACATTACAGTAA
This sequence comes from Mastigoproctus giganteus, assembly GCF_048544385.1. NCBI lineage: Eukaryota > Metazoa > Arthropoda > Arachnida > Uropygi > Thelyphonidae > Mastigoproctus > Mastigoproctus giganteus. The sequence goes on from NC_143576.1 coordinate 161,166,539, forward strand.
GAAATAATTAACAACAATTAAAAATCAAAAGAAAACATTAAAAATCAATTTAACGCAATTAAAAATTAACTAAAAAAATTAATTTAACGAAAAAACTGCAAAACGATTTTGTAAAAGAATAAGGGAAGTTTATCTCAAAACTGTTGAAGTAAAACGATTTTGAGGTAATTTAATTTTTTTGAGTTAATTTTTAATTGCGTTAAATTGATTTTTATTTGTGTTCATTTGATTTTTAATTAATTATTTCTTACTGTAATGTAAGATTTTCGATTTTTTAATTGTTTTCGTTTTAATTTTTGTGTTCTATGTCACTAACTGCATATTTTCTGTTTGATATGTTGGGTCTTTCCAAATTCTTCATAATGTTTTTTCCATTGTTCTTCCTTTATTATATTTATTCTTGAAGTGTCTTTCTCTGTGCTATTCAAGTGTTTCATCATTTTACATGCCAAATTTTGTCTTCCATGAACATCATGTTCTATTGTGCTTATAAATCTATGCCATGCCTCTGCTTTAGCCTTCCTTATTATATCTTTAGTTTTATTGCGTTCTTGTTTATATATTTCTTCATTCTCACTTGTCCTGTTTTGTATATATTTAAGATATTTATCTTGTACTGCTTTAGCTATTTATTCACCCCCCCCCCTCTCTTATAGTTTTTTCTGAATTGTCCTAGTGTCTCTTTTGAATTATATTTCGTATACTATTCCATGCTTCTTCTATTTGTTCTCTCTCCGATGTTTTACTTATTTCGTCTTTAATCCTTTTTTTAATATAAATTTTGTATACTTTCTGCTTGAAGTAGATATACTTTATAATCCAATTCCTCCTTCCCCTGTTTAATAGCTTTTCTCTTCTTCCATTTAGCCCATAGCTCTATTTTTGAAGCCACTAAAAAATGATCTGAATTAATATCATATCCTCTAAACACCCTAGTATCTCGACATCGTTTTGCTAATTTTTGGTTTACTATTACATAGTCTATTATTGACTGTATACCTCTTGCCGACCATGTATATTTATGTATATCACGTTTTCTAAATGTATTTGTTCTTTAAATTATTAAATGTCGCAAATTCTCTTAATTTATATCTATTTCCATTTACTTTATTTTCTCCATAACATCCCATATTTTTTATTGGCTTATTCCCTACCCGAGCATTATAATCTCCCAAAATAACTACATGGTCCTTTTTTACATTCTTATCTAGTTCTTTTTGTTACTCTAAATTTTTTTCCATCTTCTGGAGCATAAATTTCAATTATACATAAATAACTTCTAATTTAAATCTTACTGTTATTATTCTATTTTTTATAGCTCTGTGTTTTGGTTTTCCATTTCCGATCTATTAATATATACCCCTCCACTAGCTCTTTCCTTTTGATCTACTCCACTGTATATCACTGAATAAGAATCATAATCTTTCGTACCTTTTAATTTTTTCTTTGTTTCTGTTATTACTGCTATATTTACTTTCTTCTGTTTTAAGTGTTTAAGTAGTTTGACTTCTTTATATCCTAGTCCTCCTCTTATGTTCCATGTTGCAATATTTAAAATGTCCGTTATTCCTTTTCGTTTCCTTTTTCCAGTCCGAGTCGTATCCCTTTGTCCGTCCGGTATTCCTCTTTGAGCTTTATGAGTTTTTTTTTTTTTTTTACATGGGGAGAGAATCAGCATCCCACACAACCCCCAACTTGGAGGATCAGTACGTTACTCTTCGTCTGATCCCTACCCTTTGACCTGTCTGGCCCTACCGATAGTCTAGCTACCGCCAGCATAGCTCTCTGGGTCATTGGATACTCAAGCCTCCTCACCGCGACAAGGTGGTAACATTTCGGGGAGAGCTGCACCAGTTAAAAAAAAAAAAAAAAATTTTGAGTTACTCTGAGTGAGAGAGAGAGTCAGAAGCAGAAGGGAATCACCAAGAAAGAGAAGAATGATGATATCCAGCTCAGGACCTTGGGTGTGCCAAGCCCATACTCACCTTCAGTCCTTGGGGTCAAAGAAAAAACCTCTGGAAAGTTGTCCAGCGGGATTCGAACCAAGGTTGTTTTCAGTCAGCAAGCGCGCCGCGGCCGAAGGCACTATGTCATCGAGCCCCATTTTTGTCCGCATATACATTAGATTTGGTAGTGCCACGGCACGATTAGGCTTAGCGGTTTTCGAATAAGCATTACATTTGAAAACAGCACTTACGTAATTTCGTCGACAACTTACAGGGATACAAAAGCCATCATGGGTGCACCCTAAAGTAATTAGGGTAATGGGACAGCCACACAAAAAAAAGGCAACTATAAGAAATTAGCGCCATGTAATGTTTTTTTTTTTTTTTTTTTGTTAGCGCATCAGCTTCTATGTCCATATTGCACCTCCCAAAGTTTTTGCATTTTACTGTGATCCCAGCCCGAGACGGGAATCGAGCCCGTGACCCTTGGGTTGTCAGGCAGGCACTTTACCTACCTGGCTAGCCCGGTCAGTACGTAATGTCGTAAGTTGCAGAGTAAATCGCTAGCTGGGTGCGAGGTTAGCCTGTGCAGTCATTGCTCCTTAAAGCTCTTCAAACAGAGAAGTTTTTCCTGATTTATTTTCTGCTTTATTAGTTTAAATTGTCATATTAACTTATTTTCTAGAGTAGCTTTATATTCCTAGTTACGATACTTAGTTTAAAGTTTAACTTAGACAGAGATTTCGTAGATATTACTTAGTATCGGTAACGGTATCAAATCCACGTGTCACAAATTGAACGAGAGGTCTTTTAACCAAATTTAGTCGATTTATTAACCAATTGTTATATCAAATTATCTTCTATAAGTAGATTATAGACCTAGTCAGGATCCTTAGTTTATTCTAAATTGAGATAGCGAGATTTCGAAGCTAATCAATACTTACTAGTCCGTAGAAATACCGTTCGTGAATTCCCGCCATTTTTACACGGTAGCATAAGCTTAGTGTAGTATACTGCATAATATAATATTGTCAATTAATCAGTAAATCTATTAATCTTGATAAACTTTATTGTCAATTAAATTGTATTTTTAACTCTATAAATATATATAACGACTTAATCGTCACAAATAATTAATACATAACTATAGTGGTACACGTGATACGGAAGTTGTATAAAGGGAACGCTAGATACCGAAAAAAAAAAAAAAAAAAAAAAATATATATATATATATATAACATAACTGTTTTGGGATATAACTTAAGGATTTAATTTTTGTTTTAAATTTTATTGAATTAAATTGGAATCATGACTCTGACCAGAGCAGCAAAGCAAAAGGCTCAAGCTAATGGGAGTGCTGTGGTTCAGGGGAGAACTGAGGGGGGCAGTTGCCCTCTGAATCACAGTCTATTAAAATGCACTGTTTGCTTGATGTTTGCAGAGCAGTCGGGTACGGGACATGATACTGCCAAGGGGGATGTCTTTGTGTGTGGACGATGTAAGGAGTGCAAGGAAATCAGGCGACAACTCAGCGTTGTTATGGGCATTTATGAGACATTGAAGGACAGGGTGGATGCCCTCGAAGGAAATAAATTGAGGGGCCCATCAAGCTCTCAGCTGCCCACATCAACGCCAGAGCTTGCACTTGGTCATCAGGCAACACAGGGGCAGCCCCCTAGGCAGAATGCGCTGGTCCCACAGGAACTAGTAGTTGTTGGTGACTCTATTGTCAGGGAAACGGGGAACATGCTTTGTAAAAAGGATAGGTGGAATAGGACCAGGGTATGTCTGCCAGGGGAAAAGGTTGATGACGTTGTAGAGCGGATATCATCTTTTAAGGGCACAAAAGGTGATATAGTTGTACACGTTGGCACTAATGATATTAAGAGTAGGAGACCGGCGGAATTACTTAGCAAGTACAGGTCACTGTTGAAAAAAAGCCGTGAATTAGGGTTGAACTTGAAAGTGTCTGCAATTCTGCCCAGACACGATAGGAGGGAGTATATGATGAGAGCCTCGTCAATCAATTCGGCCCTGGAGGGATTGTGCAAGGCTCAAGGGGTAGAATTTTTTTCAGCCTGGACTGTACTTGTTAACAGGAGAGATTGCTTCTACAGGGATGGGATACACTTAAATAGAAAGGGTGCAAGAATTTTTGCTGATGCTGTCGAGGCAGTGTTAGGTTGGTCGGAAAACTGCTAGTTGGGGGGGATACAAGGACTAATAGATTAACAGTAGCCACTGGCAGAGGTGGAAGTGATTCTTGCACTGCTTCTATTCAAATGAGCAGAAGTCTGAAAAACAAGATGCAGGATATTTCAGAGACTGCTGGTAGTCATTGCGTTACAAGTAAACACATGGGTTGTGTTAGGGTAGCTAAGAATAGAAACAGGTGCATGTATACTTGCGTGTACACCAATGCTAGGAGTTTGGTAAATAAATTTGATGAATTTGAGGTATTGCTCAAAACATCAAAGGCAGATATTGTTGGGATATCAGAGATGTGGTGTCACACAGATATAAGTAATGCGGAACTGGAATTTGGGGAATACAATGTATATAGAAAGGATAGACAGGACAGGAGGGGAGGAGGGGTTATGCTATTAATTAAGAAACACATAAAGTCAAAGGAAGTGAAGCCAGTTGACATCGATGGACAGGGCAGTGTCGAGTCAGTTTGGTGTGACATAAGCATAGGGAAATCAAAATTGAGAGTAGGAGTGTGCTATAGGCCTAATGACTCTGATGAGTATAATAATATATTGTACAGGGAAATAGAGTGGGCCAGTAAATCAGAGAGTCTTATAATGGGGGATTTTAATTTCCCAGATATTGACTGGAATTTGTGGGTTGGTCACTCGCACACTAGCAAGGCTTTTGTGGATTTATTGGATGATTGTTTTCTACATCAGCATGTTCGTGAGGCAACAAGAGGGAGCAATACTCTTGATCTGATTATCAGTAGTGATTCTTCATGCATTAAGAACCTGCAGATAAATGAACCACTAGGTGGCAGTGATCACAGTGTGTTGAAGTGAGATTTACTCAAGGAGGTAATTACCATCAGAGGTAAAGGGAAGGGTTTTTGTTTTCGTAAAGGCGACTATGATGGTCTGAGACAGTATTTAAATTCTATACAGTGGGACCAACTGATGATGTTACCAACAGCAAACTCAAAATGGGAAGCATTCAAGGAACTAATCTTGGTGGCTACCAGGCTTTACATACCAACTAAGAAATATTGTTCAAGGTTTAGGCCTAAATGGTTGTCAGATGGACTAATGAGACATGTGGCAGAGAAGAAAAATGCATGGGATACATACAAATTAATGGGTGACATGGAAGCCTATGATAGATATAAGTTGGTCCGTAACCAATTCACAAAGGAGATTAGGCAGGCAAAGGCAGACTACGAAAAATCCTTGGCAAAGGATGCAAAGAAAAACAGAAAGGAGTTCTTTACATACTTGAACTCGAGAAGGAAAGGGATGAATCAGATTGGTCCACTGGATATTGATGGTTCAACAGTTGAGGATCCTGCTCAGGTGGCTAACAATCTAAACGAGTATTTTGCATCTACATTCACGCATGAGGAGTTATTCAGGAAGGAGAATGATGTAGGTAAAGTAAACACTGGCAGTGAGCTGGATGATTTTGTAATAACTGAGAGGAAAGTGGAGGAGAGATTGTTGAGGATAAACATAAAAAAGGCACCTGGGGTGGATGGGATCTATCCAGTTATATTAAAGGAGGCAGCAAAGGAAGTATGCAAACCCCTAGCCATAATTATGAGAGCTTATTTGGACTCAGGGGAGGTACCCATAGACTGGAGATGTGCAAATGTAACCCCAATTCACAAAGGAGGATCAAAGGCTGACACAAGTAATTATAGACCTGTTAGTTTAACTTCTGTTCCAGGTAAATTAATGGAGGCACTGGTTAAAGAAGCACTGCAGGATCATCTAGACAAGAATTCAGTTATAGCTCAGACACAGCATGGTTTTGTTAAGGGCAGGTCTTGCCTGACCAATTTGATTGGATACTATGATGTAGTCACAAAAGAACTGGATGCAGGGAATAACTTTGATATTATATATTTGGATCTTAGAAAGGCTTTTGATACTGTTGCACATGGAAGACTGCTGCACAAATTGGAGCAGTGTGGCATTGGAGGCAAATTGCTGCTATGGATAAGGGGATGGTTGAGTGGCAGAAGACAGAGAGTGGTAATCAATGGACACTGCTCAACGTGGACTAATGTTATTAGTGGAGTTCCTCAAGGTTCAGTGTTGGGTCAATTGTTGTTTTCGGTGTTTATGAATGATATTGATGATGGGATATCAAGTTTAATGTCTAAGTTTGCAGATGATACAAAGGTTGGCAGGGTCGTTAAGGACACTACTGACGCTATGCTGCTGCAACAGGATCTGGAAAGGTTGAACAGATGGGCTGAGAGGTGGCAAATGAAGTTTAACATTGACAAATGTAAAGTACTACATATGGGTAACAGTAACCCCAGAGCAATGTATCAGCTCTGCGGTACTACACTGACAGTGGTGGAGAATGAAAAGGACCTGGGGGTAATTGTGCAGGCAGATATGAAGTTCTCTGAGCAGTGCAGACGAGCTGCAAGAGTAGCTCATGGTGTCTTGTCAATGATATACAGGAATTTTTCTAGCAGGATAAGGAGGTGATTATTCCCTTGTATAAGGCAATGGTTAGGCCACATCTTGAGTACTGTATACAGGTCTGGAGGCCTCATTTCAAGAAGGATGTAGAGCTGCTGGAACGGGTACAGAGACGGGCAACAAGATTAGTAAATGGAACAAAGGGTTGCTCTTACGAAGAAAGGCTTAAGTTTTGCAAATTACAGAGTCTGGAGACTAGGCACCGGCGAGGTGATCTGATAGAGGTGTATAAGGCTTTGAATGGTTTCAGCATGCTCAATGCCCATGGGATTCTTCATCTTTCTCAGAATAATCACCTCAGAGGGCATAAATTCAAATTGAGGAAGGACGGATGTCGGATAGATGTGCGGAAATTTGCCTTTGGTCAGCGGGTGGCTGGTTGGTGGAACCGACTTCCATCACTTGTTGTTGAAGTTGATAGCCTAAACAAATTTAAAGCTCAACTGGACAGGTATTTCGAACGAACGGAGGGGTGAAATGGGAGAGGGTTTTTTTTTTTTTTTTGGCTGATGCTGAATAAGCTTGCTTTCTTGCATCATATGCCTCTACTAATGCTAATGCTAATGCTAAGTTACATAATAATAAAAAAAATAAACTTTCAGATTCAATCTTAATAATTATATAACAATAATAATTATCCAAAATAATTATTAATAGTAATTATATAAAAAAGATAAATGTAATAAATTTTCAATTTGCCATATTTATATTTAATTCCAAAATGAATATCGATATAGTAATAGTAACAGAGGCATGTGATGCAAGAAAGCAAGCATATGAGCTTACATCAGCCAAAAAAAAAAATTAATTTAAAAAATAATAAAAAAATTTAGCACAATCATTCCCTCTAAAGGTTTGCCCAGTTCTTTCTTCAATTTATTTAAGCTATCAACTTCCACGACAGATGAAAGTTTGTTCCAGCAATTAACCACCCGCTGGCTAAAGGCAAATTTCCGCACATCTATTCTACAACTGTCCTTCCTCAATTTGAATTAATGCCACCCCTTAGGTTCGTAATCTGAGCAAGTGGAAGAATCCCATCAGAATCCAGCGTGCTCAACCTATTCAAGGCCTTATACACCTCAATCAGATCACCTTGCAGGTGCGTAGTCTCCAGCTGCTGCCATTTGCAGAACTTAAGCCTCTCTTGGTAAGTGGATCCCTTAATTATGAAATAACAATTCACCAATCTTATTGCTCTTCTCTGTACACGCTCAAGCAAAACTACGTCCTCCCTAAAATGAGGCCTCCAGACCTGTACTCAGTACTCAAGGCGTGGCCTGACCATTGCCTTATATAAAAGGCTAACATTAGGTCAGTGCAAAAGCATCATTTTAACTTAGCCATTTACCAAAGTAGTTAAATTAATTAAACTGGCATCGTTTTGGTTATCTCATTGTGAATACTCAGTTATGAAGTTGTTACTATTGCTACACCAGGGTACCTGCCCACCCACTGAGGAAAAACCAACAAGCTTTGAAATGGTGCTGTCTGGGTGGTGGTATCCGCTGAGAATAAGTAACAGTAGTCTTCTCCACTGGTGAAGTATTACTTTTTCGAGGTAGTAAAATACCTAGGCAACTCGTTGTGAAGCTATTCACAATATGAGATATAACCAAAACGATGCCAATTTAACTACTTTGGTAGATGGCTACGTTAAAATTATGTTTTTGCACTACCTATGTGTTAGTCATCCTACCTCGTAGCATGAGGCCTTTGCCCTTAAATATTTTATAGATTATACAAAGTAATAATCAATTCCTTTTCCTTGCTAGCAACCTTCCTCTATATCATCGACAAAACCCCATGACCTGCTTTTGCAGGCTGTCTGTATTGCTCAGAAAACTTCATATCTGGCTGCACAATTACTATCAGGTTTTTTTCATTCTCCACCTCCCTGAGTAGTACCAATGGTGTATTTGGGCCGGAACGTACCCGACCGACATTCCGGTACTTTTTTCCTCAATGTCATAATCAAAACGGAAGGAGAATGTCTATTTTACCCATTGCTACTAAAATATATATATTAAGAGTAACCTTTAAAATTAATAGATTTATTTAAAAACAAAAATATAAATTTCGCAATGAAACTTAAACGTTTCTTACTAAAGTACGTGTTAGATAAAAGAGATCCAACGAATGATCTCTTATACTGTGATGCTTGCGAACGCTGCATTTTGATTCATCATGAGCTGAACGCTAGAACTAGATGTGGCGTTATCACATAAGTCTTCTGGAGAACGAGCGTTCCGGTACTATTTTTTTAGCAATACAATATACACCTCTGTGTAGTACCACACAGTTGTCACATTCCTCTGGGGTTACTTCTACCCATATGCAGTACTTTGAATTTGTAAATGTTAAACTTCAGTTGCCACTTCTCAGCCCATCTGCCGAAATTTTCTGGATCTTAAATATCCACCTCTACTTAAATTTAAAAATTAGAACTGTCATTAGCAATTCTCACTGTACGAATGCTGTGTAAGCATTCCCTTTACCTATATTTCTAAATTATTGGATATACCAAAGAAGCAATTATAAAGTGTTACAAGTGAATGTTCTTAGAATTGAAAGTAGGTCAACCCAAATCCTTTGATGTAGTAAAACTAGGGATTAACGGTGTCACGTGTACATAAATACTTTGAAGACTAAATGCACAAGGCATAATATGTTATGAGTAGTAATTAACTATATATCGGTGTAAATACACAACATACGTAGTGTAACGGCATCGTTTAGATTTTATCTCATATTGTGGCTACCTTCACGAGATACCAGGTATTGCACTACTTCAAATAAATAACGCTCTTCTAGCAGAGGAGACTACTGTTATTATCAGTGGGCACCACCAACCAAGGCGCGTTTCGGAGCTTGTTGGCTCACTAGCAAGTAGTCTCTTCTACTAGGGAAACGTTATTTTAAGTAGTGCAATATCTGGTATCTAGTTGTGAAGGCAGTCACAATATGAGATAAAATCTAAATGATACCATTACACGTGTGTAGTTAAACTTATGGGTAAAGTGTGGTATATTTACAGCGATGTTATACAGTACACATACAACTAAAAAGGAACCAATTGCCGGGGTACATATTGACTGATATCATATTGATATAACGTAAATTGCAACTTAATCCCCGCTTAAGGGTAAAGGCTATTTTACTGAGCAAAAATACAGGCCGGATCATTTCCATGAAAGAGTACAATGAATTCTCGAAATATTGGCGAAGTGTGCCTTATTGGTCAACAGACAACTAACACATTTTTTCTAAAAAAAACTTTTAACAATTTAAATAGATAAAAAATATATTTAGGAACAGCCCAAAATGTTTTGAAATAACAATTCATTACGATTATTTGTACCCGAACATCATGTTATCCAGCCAGAGGGCCAGACCCGGCCCAGTGCAGACCTCTGGTGTACATAGTGCAGCTGTCTTGCGGTGCCTGAAAAAGAAAACGCCAAGTCACGTGATTACTTGTTTATGTTCGCCATTTTCAAAGTGAATTCTGTACTATCACGGATTATACCGCTGTTTTACATTCTTTTTAAATTAAAAACCCCTCACATTTTTTTTTTCCCACTATGGCTCCTAAAGTTAAAAAAATCTCATACAGAGAAGAAAAGAATAACATTAAAGCTTAGTGACAAATCTGATTTAACCCCAGGGGCTCACATCTGGTGAGCCCCTGGGGTTAAATCAGGACACCCAGGGTCCTGAGCTGGATATCATCATTCTTCGCTTTTTTTGGCAATTCCTTCCTACTTCTCTCTCTCTCTCAGGGTACTCAATTTTTTTTTTTTTTTTGGCTGGTGCAGCATAAGCCTCTGGCTTCCTTGCTTATAGGGCTAATAATAATCTAAACTAAGGTTACCGGAATGTTAATTCATATACCCACGTGTATTGAGTCTGTAAATTGCGTGTTGTCTGCTCAATTTGCTGGACGAAAAACCCATTCCTGTGTAAAAAAAACTTACCATCTACACCTGAGACCTAACTCAGCCACAGAGTGAAATGTATTAATGGCAGAATATGACACTGGATCGTCAACATGTTTATGTTTTTTTATGTGCAGTTAATAAAATGCATTCTTAATCTCTATTTCATATTTGGCCTCATTATTTCTGCATTAAATACATTAAAAATACATACATTAAATACATTAAAAATAAAATATTATTTTAAATACATTAAAAATAAAATTTCTGGATAATGGAAAAATCTAAATAACGGCACCTTGAATACCCAAAGGTGCCGTTATTTCTAAAGTATACTGTACACTGGTGTTCAAAGAAAGTGCATCGCCACTTAAAATTGTAATTGTAACAATCATTGTAATCACTCGACAGTGAATAGATTTCTTTCCAAACTCAAGAATACTGGTTCTGCTGATAGGAAAAAAAGGAACTGGATGCAAACGAGTCTCTACGACAAACAGGATCGTGTTTTGAAGCGCTTATGCCTTAAAAACCGTAAAACTTCGTCTGAGTTGAAAAGAGAATGGGAAGAACATACAGTAGTGGTAGTAAGTCAGAAGACACCTCTTCAAAAATGGCCTGTTGTCATAAGAAGCCCCTCCTCACACCAAAAATGAAAAAGGCCCGATTAATTTGGTGTAAAGAGCATGTCAAATGGACCCCCGAGCTGTGAAACTCAGTTATTTTCTCGGATGAGAAGAAATTCAACCTGTATGGTTTTGATGGGAGACAAACGATTCGCCATATACGTGGTGAAGAATATCATCCAGACTGTATGGTGTCTACAGTAAAATTCCCTACCAGCCAAATGATATGGGGCTGCATTTCATATCGCGGAGTAGGTCACCTGCAGTTTATAAAGGGTTCCATAAATTCCAATGGATACCTGGCTATATTGGAAGGCAAATTGCTGCCAACCATTTCAACCTGCTAAGTAACTGCGTCTTTCAGGACGACTCTGCTCCGTCATCGGGCGAAAAGTGTAAATAGGCACTTCTGTAGTTACTTTAGCTTCATTTCTGCATTAGAGGCTCGACAGTAATGTGTTTACATTTGTTACAGGTGAAAACATGGTTGGAAGAACGGTCCGTTAAAACTCTTAGCTGGCCAGGAAACAGCATGGACCCTCCTATAGAGAACTGTTAGCATCATGTGGAATCTGCAGTTGCCAGAAAGAAACCAAAGATCCTTTGTGAACTTCAGAAAGCCATAATTCGTGTTTGTAACCACAAACTATCAGTTGATTAGCTTCAGAAATTGATCTTGTCAATGCCTCGATGGTGTGCTGCTGTCATCAGGGCCAGAGGCTGTTCAGCTAAATATTAGTTTCCACTGGTTTTCCATTTAAAATGAGAAACTGAAGAAAATTGAGGTTGCAAATGCTCATTTTAGAATATTTTGAGAGCACCTGTCAAACATTACTTAGCTTTGCCTTAACTATTAATAAATATCTTTTGTTTATATTTCTATTTGTGATGCTAGTTATTAATGTAACATACCATTGCGAAAAAAGGATTAGAAATGTGAAATTCCTAGGTGATGCACTTTCTTTGAACACCAGTCTATATGAAATCGACTTACTGAGCTAAATCTAAATATTTAGAATTTACATGGCCAAGGCTACGGTAATGGCTCGAATGTGTGGAAAGCATAAATATTTGAAGTATTCTTTTCACTTTTGTAAAAAAGAATACTTGAAGTCCTAGAGCATTCTTCGTTTCATGTGCCGCTCACACCGTCAATCCTGTGAATGACACCACTGCTAAAACTTCCTTTGAAACAGTTGGTTTTTTCAGGATTGTTCATTTAGAAATTGTTGTTTTGTTTTTCTCAGCAGCAGCTCATCATTGGAATGTACTTAAAAAATATGTAACTTATTTAACACTTAAATCTATGTCCGACAAAGGAAAGTAGAATAGAGGCTATTAAACCACTGAGAACTCAAATGGAAGAAATTTACACTGCTTCACTTGAAATTACTCAAGACAAAAATAAAGATATGGATTTGAGGTGTTCTAAATAAATAACTTTAAAATAGCATGATATTTTAAATAAAATGAATCCTGTAAAATTTTCCAAAAAAATGAATTTTGATATAAATGAATCTCTTCAATGTCTACAAAATATCACAGGGTATTTTAAAGAAATAGAACAAAGGAAGCATTCCAAAAAATTCTTGATTTGACTAACGACTGCTATCATTGACATTGAAGCTTCATTTTCAGCACTGTAAGAAACAGACTGAAAAAACGTCATTTCGATTATGAAAGTAGAGATGAAGCTATTCAGGTGACAATCTAGACATCTGGGGAAAAGGTATGCAGTACCATCCCTCCAACATCAGAGCAGGGGCCACTTATAGTGGAGGCAGTGTTCTCGTGTGGAGAAGAATAATGATCAATGGTCGCACCCCTCTTTTTGTTTTTGATAGGCTGTGATAGGCTTCTTGTTTTGATGGGCTGTGCATAACTGCACCGAAGTACTAAGAACAGATCCTCAAACCCTACGTGTGACTTTAGGGGTGTGGTTGACCTAGATTTTCTTTTCTTAAACAAAGCCACTGCACAGAGTTTGTGGCGGGGAATATCATGAAGATATCCAACTGCTGTGGCCAGCACAATCACCAGACTTAAATCAGAATCAAATGTGGAACACCATTGTTTGTCATATTGCACACGAACAGCCAACTCCTTAGTTAGTTGGTGAGCCCGGGTCTGCACAGGTGGAAGAATGGGATTTGTTGCCACAGAATCTTATAGACACCCTTATTTTGAGCATAGTTCGCTGCTGTCAGGCCGGCGCCTCCGTAGCCAGGTGGGAAGGAGCAGCAGTGCGTAGCATACGCTTCTTGATTTAGACCGGGGTTCGAGCCCGTCACCATCAAATACGGATGATGCGGAAAGGTCAGGGAATGACCACCGCATATCCTCGGAGCAATATGGCCTTAGTTGCTAATGCTCCTAAAAACCAAATAACAAAAAAAAAAAAAAAAAGCTGTCAGGCCTGTTTAGCCATTGGAGAGGATCATATGCTGTACTGTCATATCCAAATTTTCGAACATCCTGCATCAACTTTGTAATATGACCTTTTTGGTAATTATACCATTATAAATGTGCCTTATACCAGTCTGAATTTTCTTATTATTCTATTGCACACCACCACCACCACCACCACCATACCAAATTCTGTCCCACCTCATTATACAGTGCACAAATTACACCATGTTTTCTACACGTTCTGTTAATTTTGTCAAGCAGTGTAAAAGAGTCTGAAATGGAACACAAAACAATCCCATCGGACCAAAAAAAGGAAGAATGTCAAAATCAAAAATTAAAACCATGCTTGTTTTCTTTGATATTAAAGAATTGTTATGGCTGAGTAAGTCCCGCCAAATCAGACTGGCAATTAAATTAAACATACCATGTTGAAGTTCTGACAAAGGTACGTGAAAAAATTTGAAGGAAGAGACCTGAATTGTGGAAGGATGGTCAATCAAAACAATGCTCTAGCACACAATGCACCTTCGGTTTGCCAGTTTCTGGCCAAAAAACAAATCCCCGTATGTGAACATGCACCCTATTCGCTAGATCCAGCCCCTTCTTTTTTCTCTTCCCTAAACTGAAAAGTCTACTTAAGAGAACCCAGAGTGTCACAATTACCAGAGTGTCAAAAGGGCTTACAAAAGTTGACTTCCAGAAATGTTCCTGTGCTTGGAAGACACATATGGAACAATGTGTACAAGCCCGAGGCAATTATTTTGAATCGAATAACTTGTAAGGTACAAAATACTTCATACTTATTTTATTGCAAGTCTCATTATTAGCCACATCTCACATTTTGCGTCTGGTGCAATGCAAAATTTTTCCAAGTGCTAATTTAAGGGCAAATAATTCAGAAGTAAAGTTATTGCATTCATTTGGAAGACAGACTGATACAGTAATGTCAGGGTAGATTGCTGCAACACAACTTTCACGTCAGATTTTGAGTCATCGATGTAAATTCTGCAGATAATCAGCATAATTCTGGAGATGCACTTTCTGTAGTTATTGAATATTTAAGTCTGCTAGGTATTTCTTTCCCAATTAGCTAAAGTAATTGTAGTGGGCAGATAGATGCCCATGGTTGAATCAATGCCCCAAATTCAAAAATGTGTAATTGAAGGATAAGAGTGTAGGGGTACTGAAAAAATATCAAAATTTATTTATATCTCACAATGTTTTTATAATTTTTTACAGATTTTAGTGTTGAAATGAGAAGATGGTACAATTCAGCCCAATTTAAAATTGAATGCAAGTTGTATAAAATAGTCAATTTCACTTAATCCATGACACATACCTACAAAATTGTGGTCATGTTACATAATTCCTAAAAAGAAATATTAAACTAATTCTTATTTTTTGCAAAGGTTGAAGTTACCACGAATTCCCAAAGTAGCAACAAAAATTTATTATTTTTTGTATTAGTTGATTAAAATTCAATCATATATCTGCTTGGTACATGAAAATGGCTGTCAACTAAAATGCTGACAGCCATTTCTTTTGGCATTCTTTGCATCATTAACCCCAGGGGCTCACATCTGGTGAGTATGGGCTTGGCACACCCAGGTTCCTGAGCTGGATATCATCATTCTTCTCTTTCTTTGTGAATCCCTGATCTGCCCATATGTAATATATCCATAAATTGCATGTGTTCGCTGATCAAACTGCCTGTTTTGCTCAATAAAAGACCTGAGTTTCTGGAATGGGGGTGGGGGGGATCTTGCCATCTATGCCTGGGATCAACTAATTCAGTCAGAGAGTAAAAAAAAAAAAAAAAAGCCCATAGTTCCTCACATTATTGATGGATTTGAATTTCAGCCTTTTCTGCCCAGTGTGGGGAGGATGGTTATTATAACTATCCTGTCAATGATGCGGGATCAACATTTCGCATCATTGACAGGATTCGAACCCGGGCCTTTTTCCACCTGGTGTGAGGATGGTAATTACAACCGCTGTGCCGCTTGGCAGATGCAGTGCATATAAGCACGATTCCCACACCAGGTGGAGAAGACACAGGTTTGGGATCAGCTTAAGGGGCAAGCCAATGTGGCATTGGCTCAGGGCGCTGAAGTTTGGGGGGGGGGGGGGGGGGAACACTGAAAGAGCAACACAAAAAATTGCTCATAACAACAAGTGAATAGTTAAAAAAGTTTCTATATAGGAAATTAGAGTCCAAAGTTTCCCAAGTTTTCTGCTGCCTAATTGTTAGGTACATTTTGAACCAAATAAACATCGCAAGCAAAGCCCTCTAAGAGGTCTGAATATGTTACGAGCTCTCTCCCTGCTTTCAAAATCAATCAGTTACCCTTAAAAATTGCAGAACGATGATAAAAACTATCATATTTAGCCACCCAAGCAACAGCTCATCTACCATGTGTACTATATCCATAAATTGCATGTTTTCCCTGATTGATTTGCCTGTTTAACTGGACAAAAAACCTTGCGATCCATGTCTGAGCCAACTAATTCAGCACAGAGTGAAAAAAAAGTCCATAGTAGTTCTCATATTACTGATGGATTTGAATTTGGGCCTTTTCTGCCCAGTGTTGGGAGGATGGTTATTATAACCACTGTGCTACCCCTGCTGAGAGAACAGATAATAAATACCTTCTAAGTGATGCAAACAAAAATTTGGAAATTGAATCTGAATTTGAGCTAGTAAGAATTCATCACCAAAAAGAAGTCTTTGATAATAAAAACCAATACTAAGATGGAAAAATAGAGAAGGAATTAGGCTCCACTTTTTCAACATCTTTAGAGTCAGCCACAATGTAGTCATTGAAAGACAGATATGAGTGAATCGGAAAAGTATAATGACCAATTCCAGTATGGATTTAGAATTTCTGTGTACATATGGTGATCAGAAAGTTGTCTGATTGATACAAAATTAAAATACTTGCAAAAAAATGTTTTATAGTTCTCACATGCCTGAAGCTTTTGCTTTAAATCTGTGTTATAAGTAGAGTAGAACCTCACTAATTTTTTTTAACTATGGAAGGTAGTCCAACTTACAAAATATATGTAAATATTTTGAAGTTGCAGTTCATAAAAACAAAAATATGGTGAAAAAGAAGAAAATTTTATGAAAATGTTCATATTTAAAACAAAATAAAACACAGAGATTAAATCAAGTAGAAAACAAATAATGCAATATTTAAACAATAAACTTTAATTGTGTTAAACATAATAACTAAACATAATTAGATGTAGTCACTCTCCAACTGTATCATCATGTCTTTTTTTGAAGAAGAAGAAATTAAAAATGTTTTATTGAGTAAAGCTCCTGTTGTTGTGTTGCTATGTTGAGTATGGGCTTGGCAAACCCAGGGTCCTGAGCTGGATATCATCATTCTTCTCTTTCTTGGTGATTTCCCCCCCCCCTCTCTCTCTCAGGGTAACTTGAAAATTTTTTTTGGCTGGTGTAGAATAAGCCTCAGGCTTCCTTGCACCATATGGCTAATAATAATAATAATAATATTGATCTTCATTTTTCATGGAGTGTAGAAATACTTTTTGAATTCCCTATCAGAATTAGCAAATTTAATAATATAGCCTTTGTGCAATTTAACTTTCTTTGCTTCCTGCTTTCACTACAGACTTTTTCCCTTGAAATGCAGTTGTTATTTCATCTTATAGTCATGTTCTTACATAACCCAGATTAATATCCTTTTCACCATTACTGTGCACCACATTTTGGCACACTTTTATCTTTTATTTCATCTAAATAAATTAAAACATCACAATCATTTAACAGCTTTTCCATGGCCTTACTATACTTTTTGCTTCACTTCATTCAGCCTAGTTGTAAATAGCCATTGCACTTTCTCCTTTATTGTAATCACTAAAAAAAAAAAAAAAAAAAGCCACCAAAACATACTTTGATGATTATTTCCTTCAATATAAATGTTGACAGCTGGGTACAACACCCTGATCCATACAGTATGAAGGCTATGGTACAAGGAAGTAAAACAAGGCACTTGATATTGCCATCATCATAATAACCTTTCATCTGAAAGATGTGCAGGGATATTATCTAACAATAAAAAATAATGTTTCCATCTGAATTTAATTTTTCCTTTTGAATGATTTTATTTCTTTTAAAAAGTGATTGTGAAACCAATCTGAAAAAGCCAGGAACTGTATTATTAGTCTTGTTAGGAAAAATTTTCATTGTACAAAAGTAAAATAAATACATACACAAAAAAAGAAGGTGGTCTGAATTAGAAGGTTTTACTGTATGCAGTTGTGTGGAACAAAGGCTACTATGTGAGTAATGTTGTATCCCAACAACTTGTGTCAGTATTATCAATAATACTTATTTTGATGGTATAAGTGATCTTTTTCACCACTTGTGATATTTACATGCATTTAATGAGAATACAATGATTTTGGACAGCATTCTTCAGTTTTCCCACACACACACACACACACACACACACACACACACACACACACACACACACACACACACACACACACACAGTCTCTTATGAACATAAACTGGTTAGCACTAGTTTTCAGTATAATTAAGAGATTATTAGCAAATTATATATATTTAATTACAAATTACACAGAAAAAAAACTTACTTAGTGGCTCTTATGAACATAACATGATTGGCATCTATTTTCAGTATAATTACAATATAACTAGCCAATTATATATATTTAATTGCAATATAATTGTCTTATTGAACATTTTGTTATTTTACATTTTCAATTTTTCCTTGCCTCTTCAATTCTGCTAACAAATAGAACTATTCAGAACAGCATATAGAACTTTAAGATGATGATGATGATTCTATTTCATATGATTCCAAAAATATAGTATTTTACAGTGATTTTCTAGATATACTGTGTCAGACTATTTGCTCTCACCATTTTGTGCAGCATTTTTTTTACATTACCAGAAAAGATTAAAGATATTATTAAACTTGACTTAAGATTACTGCAGGTAATAATAATAATAGGCTATTCTATATATATATATATATATATCTAGTATACAAAAAGGAAAAAATCAAGATAAAAAAAAAAGCAGAACAGAAAGACAAGAGTAAAATTAATTATGTAAGATGGTCTTGCACATCCAATATGAATGGCTTATACTGAGAAAACAGATATCAATCACTATCGTGACCTCTGAAATTGACGAAGATACATTAAAAATTTAGCAAGTTCCTGATTAGCTAAGTCTGCCTCTTCTTCCTTATGTACAGCTTGAAATTGTGAAGAAGAATCTGCAGTCTGTAGAATATAAAAGTAAAAGCAAATCAAGAAATTTTTACTTTAAATAGGATACTCTAAAACAAGCAGTCTATAATATGTTTATATAAAGTTTATATATCCTTTATAAAGAATAATTCAGTAATGGAAAATATAGAGGGAAAAAATAATTATAATTCAAAACTTCTCGAGTTGAATGGTGGAAGAAACTACTCAATAGTCTGTTGGTGTGTACTGAAGGGTGTGAGATGGGAATTAATAGAAAATATAAATCTTTTTACAAGCACAGCAACTTCCTCATGTTAATTACAGGAATTAGGCAATAAAATAAAAACACGACCGGCTCATTTAATAAAATGTACAAAAAAAATAGTTTCTATTTCATGCAGAACATTTCATAACTGCTGTTTCCTATAGAAAGTAAAATCAAGGAATGAAATAGCTCTTAACTGACATTATCCACTGGTATCAATTAAACAGCAAATGCAGGACAGAAAATTCATTCATTTTATATACAGCCATATATTCATCAGAAGAACAAGAAGTAAATATCATTTATAATCTTTATACTGCATCCATCTTGTTAAAGGATACCAAGCATATGAATTGGCAAATGCCAACTAGTAGCCTGTGAGCCAGATCCACAGCTTGCTATTTTTAACCCAATTAAATATGTAATAGAACAACCATTAATCTTGTAATCAGAACTCTAAGAAGTCTACTGACTCGTGGTGAAAATGATTTACAATTTTTGCATCTTTTTTTTATCAGTAAAATAGTAAATAATTAGTATTTTAGTACAGCTATATTTATTTAGATTCATCTTACAAGAAATTATTAGTCCTATGATATAACATGAATAAAAGTACATCAACAACATTGTTGTTGTTGTTTCACCAGAGTTCTGGCTGGTGAAGTTATTGAATTCACCAGACAGAACTCTGGTGAATTCAATAAATGATGAATGTATATCAGGCTAAATTGATGAAGGTATATCAAAGTTTGCTCATGATACAAAGGTTGGCAGGGTTGTTAATGACAGCATGCTACTGTGACAGGAGCTAGAAAAGTTGGGCAGATGGGCTGAGAACTGCAACTGAAGTTTAACATTGACAACTGCAAAATACTACATACGGGTAGCAATAACTCCAGAGAAATATACTAACTGTGCAGTACTATACTCAGGGTGGTGGAGAATGAATAAAAGCTGGAGGTAATTTTGCAGTCAGATATGAAGTTTTCTGAGTAGTGCAGACAAGCTGCAAGAGTAGCTAATGGGGTCTTGTTGATGATATACAGGAATTTTGCTAGCAGAGACAAAGAAGTGATTATCCCTTTGTATAAGGCAATGGTCAGGCCTCACCTTGAGTATTGCGTACAGGTCTGGAGGCCTCATTTTAGGAATGATGTAGAGTTGCTAGAACGAGTACAGAGAAGGGCAACAAGACTGGTTAGGGAACAAAGGGGAGCTCTTACCAAGAAAGATACAAGGTTACTACCACATTGGTCAAGATTTTTGCAGGTCTGGCGAACGCTAAGTTTTCATTTATAATTAGTCATTTTATTGACTTAATGGTTATACTAAATTATTTTCTATAAGTAGCTTTATAGTTCTACCCAAGCTCCATGGTTTATTTTGAATATAGATAGCGATTTTAAAAGTCCGTAGATCTTACATTTGTAACTTGCTGCCATTGTATATGATACAGAATACCATAGGGTTTAAGGTAAAACTAGATAGTAGCACTGTATTAGAAATCTGTTAGATTAGTATAGTATTATCAATAAAATATATTAATCTTATTAAATTTCATTGTTAATTAAATTATACTTAAATGGATCATGACCCAGACTAGAGCAGCAAAGCAGTGTTCACAGAATAGTCGGAGTGCTGTGGCTTGTGGGAGAACTGAAGGGGGTGATTCTCCCACACATCACAGTCTAAAAACAATGTGTGAAATGTTTCAGACCTGTCTAGAATACAATATGATCTAACCAAGGAGGATGTCTTTGTGTGTGCTAGGTGCAGAGACTATGAAGAAATTAGGTGGAAACTCAGTGCTCTGATGGGTGTCTATGAGAGTTTGAGGTGTAGGGTAAATGCTATCGAAGAAATTAATATGAGGGGCCGATCAAGCTCTCAGCTGCCCAACTCAAAACCACAGCTGACTCCTGTGCATCAGGCAACACAGAAGCAATCTTCAAGGCAGAATGCGCTGTTCCCACATGAACTAGTTATTGTTGGTGACTCTACTGTTAGGGAGATGGGAAATATACAGGGTGATTCTAAATTATTGTCAGAGTTTTCGTGGCCTATAATTTTCAAACCGGAAAAAACAAAATAAAACTGCTTACAGAATATGAAAGTGTAACTCAAAAAGTTTTATTTGGCAATGCTATACTTGCCGCATTGATGTCTGGGAGATATTAATGGAGATTTAGTGATGAAGCAACATTTTACGTATCAGGGTTGGTAAATCATCATAACTGCAGAATATAGGGATCAGAAAACCCTCACTATCACTTGAAAGAGATAGTCCAAAGGTCAATGTCTGATGTGCTTTGTCACGATCGGAAGTTTTTTGCCGTTATTCTTTGTGGAAAAAACAGTGACAGAGGTGACCTATCTGGACATGCTAAAGCTGTATCTGTTACCACAGTTGGAAAATCATCAGCAAAATGTAGTGTTCCAGCAGGATGGTGCACCGCTACATTGGGCTCTTACTGTTTGAGAATTTCTTGACATGCATTTTCTTGGGCGCTGGTTGGACATGGTGGACCGATTCCATTGCTTCCGTGCTCACCCGCGTTCATCAAGGGGTCTTGTGCACAATGTCCTTCGCGTATTCCCACAAGAAGAAATCAAGCAGCGTAAGATCGGTCTTATGCTGCTTGATTTCTTCCTGTGGGGATACGCGAAGGTTTTTTTTTTTTTTTTTAGGAGCATTAGCAACTAAGGCCATATTGCTCCGGGATATGCGGTGGTCATTCCCAGACCTTTCTGCATCCTCCGTATTTGGTGGTGACAGGCTCAAACCCCGGTCTAATCAAGAAGCGTGTGCTACGCACTGTTGCTGCTGCTCCTTCCCACCTGGCTACGGAGGCGCCATATGCGAAGGACATTGTGCACAAGACCCCTTGATGAACTGAAGCTCAGAATTGTTGCTGCAATCGAAATAGTTACACCGCAAATGCTGGAGAACACTTGGAGGGAAACTGAATATCGCTTGAACATCTTACGTGTCATGAAAAGCACACACATTGAAGTTGTTTAGCATTCTGTAGTATTGATCCTATAGGTAATAAAACTTTTTGAGTTAGACTTTCATATTCCGTAAGCAGTTTCATTTTGTTGTTTCCAATTTGAAAATTATAGGCCACGAAAACCCCGACAATAATTTTGAAATCACCCTGTATTATGCAGAAAGGATAGTTGTAACAGGACCAGGGTATGTCTGCCAGGGGCAAAAGTTGAAGATGTTTTAGAGCAGATATCATCTTTTAAAGGCACAAAAGCTGATATTGTTGTAAACATTGGCATTAATGACCTTAACAGTAAGAGATCTGCAGATTTACTTAATAAGTACAGGTCAATGCTGAAAAAAAAAAGTCACGAGTTAGGGTTAAATTTGAAAGTGTCTGCAATTCAGCACAGACACATTAGGAGGGAATACATGACGAGAGCCTTGCCAATCAATTCGGCCATGGAGAGATTGCGCAAAGCTCACGGGGTAGAATTTTTTTCTGCATGGTCTGTGCTTGCTAACAGGAGAGACTGCTTCTACAGGGACGGGATACACTTAAACAGAAAGAGTGCAAGAATATTTGCTGATGCTATCGAGGCAGTGTTAGGTGGGTCGAAAATCTGCTAGATTGAGGGGATACACAGACTAAAAGATTAACAGTAGCCGCAGGCGAACAGTAGCATTAACAGTAGGCAGAGGCGAAAGTGATTCTTGCACAGCTTTTATTGTAATGAGTAGCAGCCTATAGAGCAAGTTGCTGGGGACTTCAAGAGCTGCTGGCAGTCATCACGGAACAAGTAAATACATGAGCTGTGTTAGGGTAACTAAGAGAAAGAGCAAGTGCATGTAGACTAGCATGTACACTAATGCTAAAAGTATAGTAAATGAAATTGATGAATTTGAAGTTGTGGGTGTGTCACTCGCACGCTAGGAAGACTTTGGTGGATTTATTACAGGATTGTTTTCTACAGCAACATGTTCGAGGGGCAACCAGACGAATTAATACCCTTGATCCGATTATCAGCAGGATTATTCATGCATTAAGAATTTGCAGATAAAGGAACCACTAGGTGACAGTGGTCACGGTGTACTGATGTGGGATTTACTTAAAGATGTAACTACCATCAAGGGTAAAGGGAAGGGTTTTTGTTTTCATAAAGGAGACTACAGTGGTCTCAGACAGTTTTTGAATTCTATACAAATGGGATCAACTGATAATGTTGCCAACTGTGAATTCTAAATAGGAAGCCTTCAGGGACTTAATTGTGGAGGATACTAGGCTTTTCTTACCAACTAAGAAATACTGCTCAAGGTTCAGGCCTAAATGAATGAATTAACGAGGTTCACGGCAGAGACGAAAAATGCATGGGATGCATATAAATTTTCAGGCAACACAGAAGTGTACATCAGATATAGCATTAGCATTAGCATTAGTAGAGGCATTTGATGCAAGAAAGCAAGCTTATGCAGCATCACCAAAAAAAAACAAAAAAAAAAAACCACTCCCACTTCACCCCTCTGTTCGTTCAAAATACCTGTCCAGCTGAGCCTTAAACTTATTTAGGCTATCACCTTCCACGACAAGGGATGGAAGTCTGTTCCACCAATCAACCACTCGCTGGCTAAAGGCAAATTTCCGCACGTCTATCCTACATCTGTCTTTCCTCAATTTGAATTTATGCCCTCTCAGGTGATTATTCTGAGCGAGAGGAAGAATCCCATCAGCATTGAGCATGCTCAAACCATTCAATGCTTTATACACCTCTATCAGATCACCTCAATGGTGCCTAGTCTCCAGACACTGTAATTTGCAAATCTTAAGCCTTTCTTCGTAAGAGCACCCCTTTGTTCCATTCACTAATCTTGTTGCCCTTCTCTGTACTCGTTCCAGCAGCTCTACATCCTTCTTGAAATGAGGCCTCCAGGCCTGTATACAGTACTCTAGGTGTGGCCTGACCATTGCCTTATACAAGGGAATAATCACCTCCTTATTCCTGCTAGAAAAATTCCTATATATCATTGACAATACACCATGAGCTACTCTTGCAGCCCGTCTGCACTGCTCATATAAGCCGACAGTGACAAACTTCCTAGGACAAACGATGGCAAAATGGAGTACCACCATTAGGTCGAAAACATCACAACTAGGCCAGTCCCCATCAGGAGAGGAATCCTTCAGGGACATGGCCTCAGTCCATTGTGGTTCTGTCTAGCACTTAACCCACTATCTACCATGCTCAACAGTAGCAAGTACGGATATAACCTCAAGGGAAGGAAGGAAGAACCTGTACACCCTCACCCACATGATGTACATGGATGACCCCATGTGACCCCAATTCACAAAGGAGGATCAAAGGCTGACACAAGTAATTATAGACCTGTGAGCTTAACTTCTGTTCCAGGAAAATTAATGGAGGCACTGGTTAAAGAAGCACTGCAGGATCATTTAGACAAGACTTCAGTTATAGCTCAGACACAGCATGGTTTTGTTAAGGGGAAGTCTTGCCTGACCAACTTGATTGGATACTATGATGCAGTCACAAAAGAACTGGATGCAGGGAATAACTTTGATATTATATACTTGGATCTTAGAAAAGCTTTTGATACTGTTGCACATGGAAGACTGCTACACAAATTGGAGCAGTGTGACATTGGAGGCAAATTGCTGCTATGGATAAAGGGGTGGTTGAGGGGGAGAAGACAGAGAGTGGTAATCAATGGACACTGCTCATCGTGGACTAATGTTATTAGTGGAGTCCCTCAGGGCTCAGTGTTGGGTCCATTATTGTTTTCTGTATTTATAAATGATATTGATGATGGTATATCAAGCTTAATGTCCAAGTTTGCAGACGATACAAAGGTTGGCAGGGTTGTCAAGGACACTACTGACACTATGCTGCTGCAACGGGATCTGGAAAGGTTGAGCAGATGGGCTGAGAGGTGGCAAATGAAGTTTAACATTGACAAATGTAAAGTACTACACATGGGAAACAGCAACCCCAGAGCAACGTATCAACTCTGTGGTACTACACTGACAGTTGTAGAGAATGAAAGGGACTTGGGGGTGGTTGTGCAGGCAGATATGAAGTTCTCTGAGCAGTGCAGATGGGCTGCAAGAGTAGCTCATGGAGTATTGTCAATGATATACAGGAATTTTTCCAGCAGGGATAAGGAGGTGATTATTCCATTGTATAAGGCAATGGTCAGGCCACACCTAGAGTACTGTATACAGGTCTGGAGGCCTCATTTCAAGAAGGATGTAGAGCTGCTGGAACGAGTACAGAGAAGGGCAACAAGATTAGTGAATGGAACAAAGGGGTGCTCTTACGAAGAAAGGCTTAAGTTTTGCAAATTACAGTGTCTGGAGACTAGGCACCAGCGAGGTGATCTCATAGAGGTGTATAAAGCCTTGAATGGTTTAAGCATGCTCAATGCTGATGGGATTCTTCCTCTAGCTCAGAAAAATCACCTGAGAGGGCATAAATTCAAATTGAGGAAAGACAGATGTAGGATAGACGTGCGGAAATTTGCCTTTAGCCAGCGGGTGGTTGGTTGGTGGAACAGATTTCCATCCCTTGTGGTGGAGGTTGATAGCCTAAATAAGTTTAAGGCTCAGCTGGACAGGTATTTTGAACGAACAGAGGGGTGAAGTGGAAGTGGGTTTTTTTTTTTTTTTTTTTTGGCTCATGCTGCATAAGCTTGCTTTCTTGCATCAAATGCCTCTACTAATGCTAATGCTAATATGGCTAATAATGACATCAAGCTGAAGCTCTACATGGAAACCGAGAAGCACCTTCAGCAACTACTTCAGATCACCGAAGAATTCGGCAATGATATTAGGATGGAATTTGGTCTAGACAAATGCAAGACACATGGATTGCACCAGGCAAAATTAGTCAACCGAAACTACCAGCTGCAGAGTGGTAAAGAGATCGAAGCCATGGTAGAGGGAGAGGCCTACAAATACTTGGGGATGATGCAGGCTCAGCAGTTACAGCACAAGGGAATTAAGGCTTGCCTGACCGAAACATACCATCAGAGACTCAGAAGCCTGCTGAATGGAAGGAACACAGTTAAAGCCATAAACACTTATGCAGTCCCAGTGCTAACATACTCCTTTGGGGTATTATATTGAACTAACACTGAGCTGGAGGATATCATGAGAAAGACGAGGACAGAGGGGTGAAGTGGAAGTGGTTTTTTTTTTTTTTTTTTTTTTTGGCTGATGCTGCATAAGCTTGCTTTCTTGCATCAAATGCCTCTACTAATGCTAATGCTAATGCTAATGCTAATGACAATGACGACCAAGAGCCACCAACACCACCCGAAATCTGCCGTGGAGAGACTGACAATTGCCTGGGAAGAAGGAGGAAGGGGACTGATAGACCTCATTGAGCAAAAGAAGACAGCGATAGTTAACCTGAAGGATTACTTCCAGAAACACACAGCAACACTCTACCAGGCCATAAGGAAGATAGACAAGTGGTATACCCCAGTCAACCTCAGCGAGGAGTCTCCCCCCCCAACCAGGAGGTACAATCAAATCTAGAAAGATGGGCAGAGAAAACACTCCGTGGCAGACACTACACAATGATCTCTATCAAGATCACATACATAAAATGCTTCCAATGCATGGCTCATGAGCGGAACACTCTTTCCTGAGACTGAAGAATTTATGCTCGCCATCCAAGACCAGGCAATCAATACCAAAAATTATAGAAAATACATCGCCAAGGAGCCCGGAGTGTCTGATGATACATGTCGACGATGCCACCTGGCCTCAGAAACAATCCAACACATCACTGATGGGTGCAAGGTGATCACCTAGACTGAGTACACTCATAGACACGATGAAGTAGCAAGGATAATATATCAGAAGCTAGCGAGTTTCTATATATCAGAAAATACCAGTTGACCAAAGAAAGTGTAACATACTACAAGTACGAACCACAGGCAGTACTAGAGACCCGAACCCACAATCTGTACTGGGACCGTGCCCTAATAACAAATAGGACAATCCCGCACAACAGACTGGACATAACCCTTTCGGACAAGAAGGAAAAGGCTACCTATCTGATTGACATAGCGGTATCCAACACTAGCAACCTGCAGAAAACCCATGGGGAAAAAATCAGGAAGTACACGAACCTAAGAAAGGAGATCAAAGAGATGTGGCATATGGAACAAGTAATGACCATCCCGATCGTCGTGTCAACCACAGGTATGGTGCCAAAGGGGCCATACCTGTGGCATGGTTTGAATTAAACAGAACAGATGTGCAAACAACGCTATCAAATTATGCAGAAATATCAAAGTACAGGCAGTTCCCGCTTTATGAGTTCCCAGGTTTACGAGTTTTTTTTCAAGTATCAAAAAATTGAAAATATGAACATTAATTGCAAAATGAATGTTAAACATTAATTGCAATCACGCATTTCAAACCACGCTTGTAGCTATACAATACAGTGAACCTCACTTTATAATATTAATCAGTTCCAGAGACACCATCGTATCATGAAAATATAGTATGCGAACCCAATAACATCTTGTTTTTTGGTATTTCGTTCCACAACCTCGGAAATTGAAATTTTCGCTATATAACTCTTTGAAAGGCTGTTTTTATAGTATAAATTGTATAATTAGTTACCAATTCAAATCATTAAAATACACTTTCATCGTTATCATATGTTCTGTTATAAGAATCAATTTTGAACGCCTTTGTGATATTTTTCTAAAGCATATTTCTGGAGGTCACAACCATAAAACAATAAAAACCATTTGCACTTTCTGGTTTATTGGGCTTTTCTTTTACTGCAAGCAATTATAAACAGGTAGTAAACTCTATGTTATTGCATTTGCAAAAATACCGATAGCTGGAATTGTGTGGAATTATTATAGTGAAATGTGTTTTCCTTTAACTGAAATCTTCAATCGTATAAAAAAACAAATTTTCAGAATTTTCTCTTCATACCTTTTTTTTTTTTTTTTAAGTTTCATAAACTTGTTACTCCGTGCAAATCGTGTTAGTTGCAATTTGTGCATTCTGTTAAAAAAAATGTTTATGTGTGCTATTGAAATTTATAAAGAAAAGGGAAGATTATCTTGGAAACAAACGCCTCTTGAAGCATTTCTGAAGAAGACGACTCCTTGTGCAACAAACCGAGTATCGAGCCAATATTGAGTGATCAATGAGTGCATTTAGTCGATGATGATGATGAAGAATAAACATTCTTTAACATTTGTAAGTCATAAATAATTTCTAAATAAATTCAAGTTTTGAGCATTTGCAAGCAGTCAATGGACCTCTGTGAAACATTTCAGCAAGCTTGCAGAGAACATGGACTTTTGAAAGGAGACAGGATATGGCATGACACACTTTCCGAGGCAATCGAATATGTGGATTTGGAGAACCTGAAGATGTACTTGAACTGTGGGAAAGACATAAGCAGGACATGAGCGAAGGTTTCATAAGACGTTATTCTGAAGACACTGGCCCTCTCTATGCTCTTGCAGAAATAAACAAAATGTTGAAAAATTATGGTCAGAGCCTTCGAAAAGTGCATCTACCAGTTTCTGAAATGATGAGAGCACCTGCATTGGCAATCATTTGATGTTTTGGAAGAACAAGCTAAAGCAATCGCAAATACAGAAAAATTAAACATCGAACAAAAAAAATGGCATTTGACATTATTCTTGATGCCATATACAATAAGTTAAACACTAATCATAACTGTTTATTTAGATGGTCCAGCTGGAACTGGAAAAACATTTCTTTACTCAACTAAACTACACACCATACAAGGCAAGGGAGATAGTGTTACTCCTGTTGCTTCTACAGGTATTGCAGCAACTCTGTTAGCAGGAGGCAGAACTGCTCATTCTACGTCAGATAACCCTGCTTCTGAATGCAACTTCAACATGCAATTTAAAGCCAAACCAGAGGAAGGTAAGACACTTCTACAATCAAAACTGATAGTGTGGGATGAAGCACCAATGACTCACGTTCATGCCTTTCAAGCAGTAGACAGACTACTGCGCAATATTACAAGATTAGACAAGTCTTTTGGTTATTGTTATTTGGTTTTTAGGAGCATTAGCAACTAAAGCCTTATTGCTCCGTGAATATGCGGTGGTCATTCCCTGACCTTTCCACATCCTCCGTATTTGGTGGTGACGGGCTCGAACCCCGGTCTAATCAAGAAGAGTGTGCTACGCACTGCTGCTCGGGTGGGAAGGAGCAGCAGCAGTGCGTAGCACACGCTTCTTGATTAGGCCGGGGTTCGAGCCCGTCACCACCAAATACGGAGGATGTGGAAAGATCAGGGAATGACCACCGCATATTCACGGAGCAATATGGCCTTAGTTGCTAATGCTCCAAATAACAAACAAACAAAAGCTCCTTCCCACCTGGCTACGGAGGCGCCCAAGTCTTTTGGAGGGAAAGCTATACTACTAGGTGGAGACTTCAGGCAAGTCCTACCGGTGATACTACGAGACTCAAGATCTCTAACAGTTGCCAGTTGTATAAAGAAAAAAGGCTATGAACCCAATTCCATGTACTGAAACTTACACATATGCAAACAATAGCAAGCAAGAAGATATTTTCAGACTGGCTATTAAAAGTAGGCAATGGAAGAAGTGGTGCAACTATAAGTTTGCCTACAGCCTGTTTTTAAAACACACAAGACCCTGTAGAACAATCCTATCGTGATATTAAATTCAACACCGTTACAGCTCAGCAACTCAAAGGCAGAGCAATACTAAGTGTTACAAATGAGGATTCTCTGGAACTGAACAACAATGTTAGACCGTGTTCCTGGAGAAGTGACTGTTTACAAAAGAGTAGATACTGTAGCAAACGATGAAACAAGTGAGCATCTAGCATACCTTGAAGAATTTCTCAACAGCTTAATACCAACAGGAATGCCTCCTCATGAGCTAAAACTGAAAGTAGGTGTTGTAATCATGCTACTGCGGAATCTTATGCCATCGAGGGGACTCTGCAACGGAACAAGATTGCTAATTACACTTCTACAAAGACACATCATAGAGGCTCGTGTAATAGATGGATTGAACTTGTATGCTGTTCTCATACCGCGAATACCTCTTATTCCATCTGATATAAATACAGTAAACCCCCGCTATTCGCGGTATCTGTATTCGCGGTCGCTGATTTAATATAAAATGAAACCTAAAAAAATGCGAATTTTAAAGCACCGTGAACATTTTCCGCCATAAAAAAACATGGGCGTGGCAAAAATGATCTTTCCTGGTCAAAACAGCGTTCAGTGGGTGGGAGGAAGAGGGGTGACAAAATCGCGAGCTTGGATGTTTCTCGCTAATCCTTGTTCAGTACGTGTTATGCGCTTGTCATGGAAGGTTTGGTTGTTTGCTTTTAGTTTATATGCCTATAAATTGAATAAATTTATCAATTTATAAATTGATATGCTTACAAAAGTGGTAAATCTACCGTTTTGCAGTGTAAAACAGACTTTTTCGAGTGTGTTAACGGAAGAAAGTGCCTTTATTGTGGTCAAGTTATTTTTTACCCATACAAAAATGTAGCTACGAATAACAATGGAAATGTGAAAATATCAAAGGTGATGACATTAGCGAATAAAATTGAGTTATTAGACAAAATTTCTATTGGTGAAAGTGTCTCTTCAGTGGCAAAACATTATAAAATCAATGAGTCAATGGTACGATCAATCAAAAAATCGGAAGAAAAATCCACCGTAGTGTCCGTGAAAACGCGCTAATTGCTTCAAAAATTTGCTCTTTAATAACTCATGATGTTAAATTAGAAAAAAATGGAAAAAGCTTTAAATCTGTGGATAGAAGACCGAACTCAAAATAAAATTCCGTTAAGTTCACTCATCATTCGTGAAAAGGCAAAACTCTTTTATCAACACTTTAGCGAAACTGGTGATAGCACTGGCGGGATAAGTTTTTTAGCTAGCAAAGGCGCTGGTTTGAAAGATTTGTTTGAAATTTCTAATAAATATTACATTTAATATTAAATTGTTTCTTATTTTCATTTCAATGCCATATGCTTGCATTTCACTATGTACATAGTCATATTATGAAGGTATATGTAATACAAACATAGACAAAATTTAAGACTAGTTTTTCTTATATATTTCATTGTTTGATTGTTATTTGGTTTTTAGGAGCATTAGCAACTAAGGCCATATTGCTCCGGGATATGCGGTGGTCATTCCCTGACCTTTCCGCATCCTTCGTATTTGGTGGTGACGGGCTCGAACCCCGGTCTAATCAAGAAGCGTGTGCTACACACTGCTGCTGCTCCTTCCCACCTGGCTACGGAGGCGCTATATATTTCATACTTTGGAGCGGAACCCCTTTATTACTATGGGAGCCATAACTCAGTATTCGCGGCATTTCTCAGGAACGTAACCCCCCGTGAATAGCAGGGGTTCAAATTCAAAAGAAGACAGTTTCCTATACGTTTAGCATTTTCAATGACCATCAACAAGTCACAGGGATAGACTTTTGAAAGAATATGCTTATACCTTCCGAAACCTGTATTCAGGCACAGGGAACTATATGTTGGTCTCTCAAGAGTTAGATCAATGGACTCATTAAGTGTTGTATCTGAGAAGAATGAAATTTTTAATTGTGTTTATAATGAAATTTATGAATAAATAAATAAAATGTGTTGATATTTAATTAATAGCCTTTAAGATATGATGCTGATGGAATCTGTTATGCTGGGTACAACTAGTATAACTGTATTATACAAGCTTAAATCAAAAAGTTTGATGAATGATCTCTTAATTCTCGAACACACAGCTTTAGCTAAAAGAGTGTGAGTGGTGCTTACAGCATGCCAATCCAGCCAAAAACTGTTTTGAGCAAACACTTGTCTTTCTCATTTGTCCTATGTATTGATAATTTCATCTAATTTGTTCAAAATAGCTATGTCAGATACTACATTTTTAACAAAAATTTTAATAAGTGACGAGTCTTGGGAATATGGGTATGGCCCGGAGACTTAAGGTTCAAAGCCCCCGATGTAAAACATCACAAAGGCTAAAAGAAGTAAAGGCCAAAATCACATGTGAAGGTCATGCTAATTACATTTTTTGATGAGGAGGATGGGTTATCAGCATTTGTTCCACAAGGTGTCACTCTTAATGCAATTTCCTACCAAGATGTTTTAGAATTGGTGAGAGATACAATCTGCCTTAAATCTGAAAAATGGAGAAAACGGTTGGTTCCTTCACCACAATGAGTTGTGTCATGTATTACCCATCATTTGGTGATTTTTGATTGAAAAAAAAAATTCAAATTGTGCTGCACCCACCTTATTTGCTTGCCTTTACACCATGCAACTTCTGGCTATTTACAGAATTAAATTTTTCTTTTCACAAGATGTGAAAGAAAAACAATTTGAATCAAATTCAAGGAATCCAAACGTGACAGAAAAAGCATTCACAAAAGGTTTCCAAAAATGTTTTTTACCAGTGGCAGGCACAGTGAAACAAGTACGTGGTTGCAGAATGTTATATTCCTCAGTTATATTGAGGAATATTAACAACATGAAAATTTTTTTGGATAAAATAAATTTTTTTCAACATTCACAAATTTTTTGATCAAAAAGTTTGTGATGAATGGCATAAGCCATTCATTTAAACATATTATCTCTACAGATATAATAGTTTTATCTCTATAGATATAATAGTTTTAAACAATAAAAGTTTTATACCTGTCTCTGTTCTTTATTTTTCCCTTCATTTTCTCTTAAAAGGCTGAAATCAAGTCGAGCAGCTTCTTGGTGATGAGGATTAGAAACAATAATTGTTTTATTCTGTGGTTTATAACCAGGTTTTACAACAAACACTTGATACTTGCCAGGTGTAAGAAGCCTCCAATACTCACCTCCATTTACTAAAGAGAAAGAAAAAAAAATTAAACAGATACATAAATACCCACCAGTATTTGCAATACATATACAGGGTGAACAAGAAGTCATGAAACCCAAACTTTTAGGTGGATTTGTTTGAAAATGCAGTAACTTCCTTTTTGCCAAAAAGGAAGATGTTAAACATAACAGTTACTGATGGTAGCATCATATGTCCAGGTTTGTCCTCATTAGTCCTTTCTTTACAATGAGCAGGATGATTATGTCAGGAATCAGGGTATACTACTGCAACAATAACTAAAGAAATTGGGCAGATGGGCTGAGAAATGGCAACTGAAGTTGAAAATTGACAAATGCAAGGTGCTGTATGTTGGTAGCAGCAATTCCAGATTAACATACCATATGTTACCACACTCAGGATTCAATGGACTGAGTGGAAAATGAAAAAGGACCTGGTGGTAATCACACAGTCAGATGCGAAATTCTCTTAACAGTGCAGACAGGTTGTCAGGACAGCTCATACAATTTTGTCAATGATATTACACAGATTTCGCCAGAAGAGTTAAGGAGGAACACGATTGGTGAGGGAACAAAAGGGGTGCTCTTACCAAGAAAGGTTTCAATTCTGCAAACTGTAGCACTTGGAGACTAGGCATCTACAAGGAGATCAGAATGAGGTGGTTAAGGCTTTCACCAGACTGAGTAAGCTCAATGTCAATAACATCCTTCTTCTTGCTGGGACTAACCACATGAGGGGGCATAAATTCAAAGTGAGGAAAGCTGGTTACAGGATAGGCACATGGAAATTTGCTTTCAGCCAGCAGGTTGTTGGAAAAATTTTCCATCTGATGTTACAGAAGTAGGTAGTTTGAATAAAATAAAGGAAGAACTAGAAAAGCTATTAGAGGGGAGAGACAGGTAATATGAAAAGGGTTTTTTTTTTTTTTTTTTTGGCTTATGCTGTATAAGCTTGCTTTCTTGCATCATTTGCCACTGCTAATACTACTGGATAGCTTTGGTGGCATCACTGATGACTGTAAATAGATAGCTGATGAGCTAAATAATTTTTATATTGGTATTCACACATGAGTATTCATTTTCATTAATAATACTACTGGTTCAGATAAGCAGTTTGGAATGAAATAATACTGTTATTAATGAAGAAGACTGTTATAGAAATGATCATATTTAAATGTAACCAAAGGCACAAGAACTGATAGGATTTATTCAGTTATATTAAAATAAACAGCAAAACAGGTCACCAAACCTTTATCTATTATAATGTGAGATTCACTAAGCTCAGAGAAAGTTCATAAAAACCAGAGATGTACAAATGTATTTCTGATTCATACAGGTGATTCAAAGAATCAAATAGGTAAATACAGAAATCACTTGTAAGTTGAACATTTCTATGGCAGAAAATTATACACTTTTTTGACTAATGGTTTTTGATTAAAGAAGTTATCATGAAGAAGAAGATTTGAAATTCCATCCAGATCAACATTCACATCTTCAAAATCATCCAAAATAAAGTCGTATGAGATGCAGAAATTCTTATTAGTCCGTTTTGCCTACTTTTGTGGAGGGCGGTAAAAAGAGGATGCAATAATATCACGACTATTAGCTTTAAAAAAATGGAATTCTGGTTTCAGTTAAAAAAAAGTTAAATTGTTGTGCTTCGTTTCACAAATTAAAAACTTAAAGGCTAAAATTTTTCATATTCTAAACAAAAAACTTACCTGTTGTTACATCATGGTCAATTACACTATTACGTCCTTCTGTTTTATTGAAAACAGAAATTGTAGCACCTACAATAGGGTGTCCTGTTTCTGCATTATTCACAATGCCTTTGATACCAACATGGGCCTAAGAAATACAAGTAAAGGAATATACAAAAAAGTTAATTTAAGAACAGCATTCAAAAGATATTAAAAATAAGATGAAAATATATCAGAATACAGTACAATAAGTAACAATTTTCTTTTCTTTTAATGAAGCGTTACTAATTCAAGGTAGTGCAATACATGGCAACTCGTGAAAGAAGAGCACAATATGAGATACAGATAAAATGGATGCCCTTCAAACCACTAACGTAGTTTTTTTGTTTAAAAGTTGTCTATGATGTTACACCAATATTATATAGATATAATGTACTTAAAGATATAATGTCTTGTTGCATTTAATTTTACTTAAATATTATATATTTTGCAAGGTTCGTAAGAAGAATAAATGATCAAAACATAATGAATAGAAGAAGAGAATACTTTACTATATGAAATAATGATGAGTTTTATTATTCTACTTGCTGAAAGACTACAAACAGTTGCTGAACTTTAAGAGGTTGGCTATATTTCTGAATTCACTGAGGATACTATTTTCAGACCTAAGATTACAGGTGAGGATCAGAACATGAAAGCAGCATAGTCTTCCAGAAAAGGCAGGTGCAAGAACTTTGTGCATGTCTTTTATATTTATTTTAATTATATATTTCTACTTTATTTATATATTTTTTTCTATTTATATTTTAACTTTTTTCTATTTCTTTTATTCTGTATCACATATTTCCAAAAGTTTCTCAATTAATCCTGTGATTTAGAAAACTGACAAGCAGATTATAGGTCACTGAGTTATTTTTTGAGAATTTATTCATTTTGAGAGAAGTTTATGACCAGTGCCAAGCAGGGCCCCTTCAAGACTGCTTGGACAGCTTTAAGGAATAGTCACAAAAGTAGTAGCTAAGTTTCAGTGCAGCAAAATACAAGCTCTTACACTTGGAGAGAGGTAAACTCCAAAACAACAAATTGAACTCCACTTGGTGGGGTTGATTTAAAAGTGGTAGAGGAAGAAAAGCAATTTCTTTTAGCCAGTGAGTTGATGATTACTAGAACAGGTTGCCTTCACAGGCAGTTGAGGCTGACAGTATGAACAAATTCAAAGGTCAACTGGATAGTTAGAATTAGCATTAATAGAGGCATATGATGCAAGAAAGCAAGCTTATACAGCATCAGCCAAAAAAAAAAAAAAAAAAAACCCTCCCTTCCAGTTACAGAAATCAATTCACTCCAAAAGTTTGTATAATTCAGCCTTGAATTTATTTAAGCTGTGAACTTCCACCAATCAACCACCTGCTGGCTAAAGGCAAATTTTGCATATCTATTCTACAACTGTCTTTCCTCAAGTGTGGAATCTGAGCAAGAGGAGGTATCCCATCAGCATTGAACCTGCTCAAACCATTCAAGGCCTTATACAACTCAATCAGATCACCTCACAGGTATATAGTCTCCACACACTGCAATTTGCAGAACTTAAGCCTATCTGCATAACAGCAACCCATTGTTTCAATCACTAATCTCGTTGCTCTTTTCTGTACTTGTTCTAGTAGCTCAACATCTTTCCTAAAATGAAGTCTCCAGACCTGTATGCAGTACTTAAGCCTGACAACTGCATTATACAAGGGGATAATCACCTACTTATATCCCTGCTAGCAAAATTCCTATATACCATTGACTATACTCCACGAGCTACTCTTGCAGCCTGTCTGCACTGGCCAGAAATTTCATATCTGATTGCACAATTACCCTCAGGTCTTTTTTCATTCTCCATTACCCCGAGTGTAGTACCATGCAGTTGGAATGTTACTCTCTTATTACTGCTACCCATATGCAGTATTTTGCATTTGTCAATGTTAAACTTCAGTTGCCCCCTCTCAGCCCATCTGCTCAAATACAGAGAAAACCAATGGGCTCAAACGGACCTCTGGGGAACTCCACTAATAACATTAGTCCAAGAAGAGCAGAGTGCATTGATTACCACTCTTCTTCTCCCACTCACCCAACCTTTTATTCATTGTAGCAACTTGTCATTAAATCAATACTGCTTTAACTTGTACAGTAGTAGTCTTCCATGTGGAAAAGTATCAAAAGCTTTCCTAAAATACAAGTTTTTTTTTTTTTTTGATGAAAACCCCAAACACGAGAGGTATTAGAACCTAGAGTACTTGGTACAGTGCTAGGAATGGAGGTTGAGAAGACGAAAGAAGATATTTGTTGATATTAGACTTGAACTTCGGTAGACTGTAATTTTCAGGAAATACGTACAAAGGAAAGTTGTTCCAGAAAACAGCAGTTGAATGAATAAATGAGGAAGATGAAAAGTTGGTTCTGTGAGTTTGAAGTTGGACAGTAAATGGATGCTGGCTGGTGGTGACACATGTTCGGACTGTTTTGAAAGAGAGAGCGGGAATAATAAAAGCCAATTCAGTAGAACAGTGTCTATGAAAGTATCTGTAGAAAAGGCATCCAGCAGAAACAGTATGTCTATGAGACAGCGAGTGGAGTGACTCTGTTAGAGAGGAGTCATTAATTAACCTAACTGCCATCGTTTGAATGGAATCTAGGAGCCTAAGAGAGAGGTTTTGGGGGCACCGCCTCAGATTTGGGAACAATATTCCAT
Organism: Mastigoproctus giganteus; assembly: GCF_048544385.1. Classification (NCBI taxonomy): domain Eukaryota; kingdom Metazoa; phylum Arthropoda; class Arachnida; order Uropygi; family Thelyphonidae; genus Mastigoproctus; species Mastigoproctus giganteus. The sequence goes on from NC_143576.1 coordinate 161,203,993, forward strand.
GCTAGGGCAAATCTGAGATTTGTACAAAGTGAACAGCTGTTTGGAAGAAAGGTAACGCTGAGAGCGAAAGAGAAAACCAAGTTTTTTAGATGCAGAGGAAGCAATATTTGTAATGTGCTTGTGCCAAGAGAGAGATTAGAAGTCAAGGTAATCCCCAAAAGCGATATATAAACTTGCCTAGAAATCGGAGTGTCACCAAAGATAAGCATAGGAGCAGAAGAATACTTTTTGTGAGATATCAGACAAGACTGAGTTTTAGAAGGATGGAAATCAACTAAGTTGTCTTTGCCCCTGGAGAATTAGCTGGAGAGCGGCATTTAAGGAATTGGTAGCACTGACGGAATCCATACTAATGTTCGTTGATCACACAGAAGGTTTCTAAGTAGTTTAAGAGTTGGCGGTTAATTGATTTCACCATTATTTTAGAAAGAGTGGAAATAATTGCAATGGGACGATAATTGGATGGGAGGGATTTTTCACCATATTTAGGATACGATATGGCTGGATATGATCAAATTTCCAAGCACAAAGAAAAACACCTTTGGAATAAGAAAGTGAAAAAAGGTGCAAAGAAAGGAGGAAGTTCAGGAGCACAGGTTTTCAGAACAAATGGAGAAATACCATCAGGATCTGGAGCTTTCTTAGCATCAAGATTCGTCAAAATCCTTCTGATATCCTTTTCACGGAAGACCACAGGAGGCATTGAATGGAGCGTGTTGTGAATGGTGGGAGGTGTTTTTCCAAGATCATTAATGCATGAGTTGGAAGAATATTGGGATGCTAATAGGTCAGCTTTATCCTTGGCTGAAGAGGCAACAGAACCATCTGATTTTGACAGAGATGGGAGCAAAGATGGGCAAATGTTGCGGCCAATAGCTTTGGCAAGAGACCAGAATGCTCGGCTACCATTAGGGTAAGAAGCAAGTTTTCAACTCTTAGCCTGTTCAAAATCTAGTTTGGACTGATTAATAACTGCTTTACAATTGTTGTGAGCTTTGGTGTAAGCAGAAAATGAAACTGAAGAATTGGAAACAAGCCAATTACGATATGCAATGCTCTTCTCTTGAATAGCCTTAGCACATTTATTGAAAAACCAAGGTTTAGATAAAGGACGAGATTTTAAAGTGGAATGTGGGATAAAGGGTTCCATTCCTGCAAGAATAATTTCATTGACACGATCTGAGCAAATGTTGACATCAGAAGTTTTGAAGTTTTTGAATTCTATACAGTGGGACCAACTGATGTGTTACCAACAGCAAATTCGAAATGGGAAGCATTCAAAGAACTTATCTTGGAAGCTACTAGGCTTTACATAACAACTAAGAAATATTATTCAAGGTTTAGGCCTAAATGGATGTCAGATGAACTAATAAGACAATTGGCAGAGAAGAAAAATGCATGGGATACATATAAATTAACATGTGACACAGAAGCCTATGATAGATATAAGTTGATCTGTAACAAAGTTACAGAGGTTAGGCAGGCGAAGGCAGATTACAAGAAATCTTTGGCAAGGGATGCAAATAAAAACAGCAAAGAGTTCTTTACTTATGTAAACTCTGGAAGGAAGGGGATGAATCAGATTGGTCCACTTGATATCGGTGGTTCAACTGTTGATGATCTGCTCAGGTATCTAACAAACTAAATGAATATTTTGCATCTACATTCACACATGAGGAGTTATTCAGGAAGGGGAATGCCATAGATGAAGTAAACACTGGCAGTGAGCTAGATGATCTTGTAATAATTGAGTGTAAAGTGGAGGAGAAATTGTTGAAGATAAATACAAGAAAGGCACCTGTGGTGGATGGGATCAATCCAGTTATATTGAAGGAGGCAGCAAAGGAAGTAAGCAAACCCTTAGCCATAATTATGAGAGCTTCCTTGGACTCAGAGGAGGTACCCATAGACTGGAGATGTGCAAATGTGACTCCAATTCACAAAGGAGGATCAAAGGCTGACACAAGTAATTATAGACCTGTGAGTTTAACTTCTGTTCCAGGAAAATTAATGGAGGCACTGCAGGATCATCTAGACAAGACTTCAGTTATAGCTTGGACACAGCATGGTTTTGTGAAGGGGAAGTGTTGCCTGACCAATTTGATTGGATACTATAATGCAGTCACAAAAGAACTGGATGCAGGGAATAACTTTGATATTATATACTTGGATCTTAGAAAGGCTTTTGATACTGTTGCACATGGAAGACTGCTGCACAAATTGGAGCAGTGTGGCACTGGAGGCAAATTGCTGCTATGGATAAAGGGGTGGTTGAGGGGGAGAAGACAGAGTGGTAATCAATGGACACTGCTCATCGTGGACTAATGTTATTAGTGGAGTCCCTCAGGATTCAGTGTTGGGTCCATTATTGTTTTCTGTATTTATAAATAATATTGATGATGGTATATCAAGCTTAATGTCCAAGTTTGCAGATGATACAAAGGTTGGCAGGGTTGTTAAGGACACTACTGACGCTATGCTGCTGCAACATGATATGGAGAGGTTGAGTAGATGAGTTGAGAGGTTGCAAATGAAGTTTAACACTGACAAATATAAAGTACTACATATGGGAAACAGCAACCACAGAGCAACATATCAACTCTGTGGTACTACACTGAAAGTGGTAGAGAATGAAAAGGACCTGGGGGTAATTGTGTAGGCAGGTATGAAGTTCTCTGAGCAGTGCAGATGGTCTGCAAGAGTAGCCCATGGTGTCTTATCAATGATATACAGGAATTTTTCTAGCAGGGATAAGGAGGTGATTATTCCCTTGTATAAGGCAATGGTCAGGCCACACCTTGAGTACGGTATACAGGTCTGGAGGCCTCATTTCAAGAAGGATGTAGAGCTGCTGGAATGAGTACAGAGAAAGGCAACAAGAGTAGTGAATGGAACAAAGGGTTTCTCTTACGTAGAAAGGCTTAAGTTTTGCAAATTACAGTGTCTGGAGACTAGGCACCGACGAGGTGATCTGATAGAGGTGTACAAAGCCTTGGATGGTTTGAGCATGCTCAGTGCTGATGAGATTCTGCCTCTTGCTCGGAATAATCACCCGAGAGGGCATAAATTCAAATTGAGGAAAGACAGATGTAGGATAGATGTGCGGAAATTTGCCTTTAGCCAGCGGACAGTTGGTTCGTGGAACAGACTTCCATCCCTTGTTGTGGAAGTTGATAGCCTAAATAAATTTAAGGCTCAGCTGGACAGGTATTTCAAACGAACGGAGGGGTGAAGTGGAAGTTTTCTTTTTTTTTTTTTTTTTTTTGGCTGATGCTGCATTAGCTTGCTTTCTTGCATCATATGCCTCTATTAATGCTATTGCTAAATAGTAATCTAACGAATTAAAAGAAGAAAAGAAATCTCGCAGTTCATCCCATTTTGTATTCTTGTAATGCCAAACAACACGAGGTTTGAAATAGACATGAGATAAAGGCTCCATAGGCATTCTGTGTGTTATCAGACACTCAGTCTAAAACACTGATGGATCCAATATCTTGGATCCATCAGTGTTTTAGACTGAGTGTCTGATAAATGTCTGATATCCAATAAATTACAGAAGATTTAGGAGAAGTCCAGTTGGCCTGCCTCCCTAAAATCCACTCATGCACACTTTCTCGATGGTAAGCCCTGTTACGTCTCTTAGGTGGCAACGAACGTGTAGAGTGGTTCTCTTCAAGACGCCTGGTCCGCGTGAAGAGGAAAAGCCCAAACTCTCCAGCATATGACAGCATAACAAAACAAATGGCCCTCAGTCCCCAGCAGCTTTCACTTTCCCTCTTACGACAGCGAGCAGATCAGAGTGGAAGCAGAGAGTGCTAACAATCTCTGGGTACGACCAGGCTGCCATGCACAGAAACTGAACTTGGCCTGTTACAACGTAAGATCACTCATTGGTGAACACAGGATATTAGATCTGGAAAAGGAATTAGAAAATGTAAATTGGAATATCATCGGTTTGGCTGAAAGAAGAAGAAATGAATCACTTATAAATTTATCAAGTGGAAATCTGCTATACACCAATAAAAACAGTGAAAGGAGTGAAGGTGGAGTTGGGTTTCTGTTCCATAAAGATTTAAAAAACAACCTTTTGGAATTCAAAAGTACATCACCAAGGGTGTCAAGACTAATACTTTAAGATTTCTAAGAGGTACAAGCTACAGGTTATAATGATTTATGCACCAACATCGAGCCATGATGATGAAGAGGTTGAAGAAATGTACACCGAAACTGAGAGTCTTCTAGATGAGCAGAAAACGCACTACTATTATTATGGGGGACTTCAATGCTAAGGTTGGAAAAAGACAAAACAGCACAGAAAGGGGAACTATAGGAAATTTTGGAATTGGTGAAAGAAATGAAAGAGGCAAAAGATTTGTGGAATTTGCAGAATCTCAAGGATTGTCAGTAATGATCACTTTTTCAAGAAAAGGGTGAACAGAAAGTGGACATGGAAGAGTCCAAATGGATTAACAACTAATGAACTCAACTTCATCCTCACTAACAGAAGATATATTGTGAATGATGTTACCGTCCTGAATAAGGTAAATTTTGGAAGTGATCACAGATTTCCTATATCACAATGATATAGGAAAGGAAAAAACTGACTCGAGTAAATAATACAAAGGTCTTTGAGATAACAGAAGAGGAGAAAAGCAGTATGTACTGGAACTTAAGAACAAGTTTGAGCTTCTGCAGACAGCTCAGGACCAAGAAATCGACAAGGAATATTACAACTTTCTGAAAGTGATAAAGTCCAAGAAACCTATAGGGAAAAAGAAATCCAAAAAGAAAAAATTCCAAAAAAAAAAAAAAAAGGCGAAAAATGAAGAGCAAGATAAACACTGACAAGGAAAAAATTGACTATACTGAGTTATGCAAAGCCATTAGAAAGAGACTCAGAGAGGACATAAGAAGATTTAACACAAGAAAAGTAGAACAAGCATTAAGGGAAAACAAAGGATTTAAATCAGCAGCCAGGAGCAGTAATACAGAAATACAAATGATACTGAAACTGAAGAACAGCCATGGTGTACTTATAAACAGCAGAGAAGGCATAATTCAAATAGCAGAAAACTACTATAGAGAATTATACAAGGAGCAAGGGAATGATGCCAGCAGTGGGGAAGATGGATTGCAAATTAGCAACATATACGGCATACCTATTCTTCTTCTTCCTGATGAGGTAGAACATGCATTGAAGAAGATGAAGAATCAGAAAGCCCCTGGGGAAGATGAAGTTACTGTAGAGTTGTTAAAATTGGGAGGAGGAGACATAACACAAAAACTAGCAAGGCTCTTCACAAAGTGCATTAGAAAAGGTGTGACACCTAATCAGTGGAATAATGCAATCATAGTTTTGCTGAAAAAAAAAGGAGATAAATCAGAAATTGGAAATTAAAGACCAATTAGCTTGTTATCCCACGTCTACAAGTTGTTCACAAGGGTCATTACTTACAAATTAGAAAGAATACTTGATGAGAATCAACTGAAAGAACAAGCTGGCTTTAGGACAGGATTCTCAACTATGGATCACCTTTACGTAATATCACAGCTAATGGATAAAGCAAACAAATATAAAACACCATTATGCCTAGCATTTGTGGATTATGAAAAGTCATTTGACTTCATACAGCATAAGACAATGTTTTGGGCACTGGAAAGACAAGGCATAGATACCCTATATATTATGATTTTGAAGAAAATATATGAGAATGCTACCTCCTTTATTAGACTAGACAAAGACAGTAGGAAATTTAAAATTGAGAAAGGAGTTCAACAAGGAGACACAATATCTCCGAAACTGTTTACTGCTGTTTACTTGAGGAAGCTTTCAGAAGATTAGACTGGTCGCAGAAAGGAGTCAATGTGAATGGAGAGTACCTAAACCATTTACGATTTGCAGATGACACTGTGACCATAAGCCACGATCCCAAAGAATTAGAGGAAAATCTTAATCAGTTATGCCCAGTTAGTAAGGATTTTGGACTAAAGATGAATATGGCTAAAACAAAAGTAATGATAAACAAGTATGCCACAGAAAGGGAAATAATGATTGAAGGAGCAGTAATTGAAAAGGTGGAGTCATATACTTATCTGGGACAAGTTATTAGCTGTAATAATGATAAATGGCTGGAAGTCAAGAGAAGAATAAATTTTGGATGGACAGCATTCAGGAAATATAGTTACATACTGAAGAGCAATATCCCAGTATGTCTGAAACGTAAAATAATGAACCAATGTATACTCCCCACCATGACTTATGGAAGTGAAACTTGGGCACTCACCAAAAGAATGGAAGAGAAGCTGAGAACTACACAGCAAAGAATGGAACGAATTATATTGGGAATGAGACTGTTAGATAAGAAGAGAAACACATGGATTAGGCAGCAAACTCAAGTAAAGAGCATTCTTAGCAAAACTAAAGAACTAAACTGGTCTTGGGCAGGACACATAGCTTGAAGACATGATGACAGATGGACTAAGAAAATAACAGAATAGTACCCAAGAGGAGATAGAAGAAAACCTGGAAGACAAAGGCAGAGATGGATAGATGAAATTCATGAGTTTGTGGGTAGTAAATGGATGGCCAGTGCTCAAAATAGAAGGAACTGGAAAGTTGCTGGAGAGGCCTTCATCCTGCAGTGGATTGAAAATGGCTGATGATGATGAAAGGCTCCATTGAAGAAGAGACAATCACCAAGTTGTGATCTAAGGTGCCTAAGGGACAACTCACTTCGAACGTGTACTTAGAAGGGTTGTTTGTGAGAAAATGATCAAGCGTGTTGGCTGTATGGTTAGGATTGTCTACTATTCTTGTAGGTAAATGAACAATCTGTGCAAGGTCATTATTAATTGCAAAAGCCTCAGCAACTCGACCAGCTGGGTCAGTGTGACTAGAAAACGGAAGCCAGCTGGAGTTGTGAACATTAAAATCACCAAGGAAAATTACCTCACTGTTAGGAAAGTTGGACTGGAGAAAGTCAAGTTGCAAAGAGAGGAAGTCAAAGAGCTCCTAGTGATTAGTGGAGTTGGGAGAACAGTAGAGACAACAGATGAATTTGACACAATAATGTATAGAGGTTTTAAGCCAAAGAAGGTCGAAGAGAGGAGATTCCAAATTACCAAGTCACTGACAGGGAATATCGGAACGGACATATGCACATGAATGGACATATGCACAAGTACCACCTTTGTGGCGAAAGGAATCGTACAGCAAATAATTTGGGCAACTGAGATGAGCAGTAGTTGAATCAACCGATAAATGAGATTCTGTCAGAAAAAGTACATGGGGTTTGGCAGACTGCAAGTGGAAATGGACATCATTGAGATTAGAATTGAGACCATGTATATTTGTGAAATGAACTAGGAAGTGTTTCGGAGATTTAGATCTTTTTTTTGCAGATAAGCTTACTCTATTAGTTTGACAATTCATGGTGTATTCAATAGTAAGAAAAAGTGGGGTGGGCCATTCTGAATGAAGTAATGAAATTTTTGGATATAGTGTACACATGGTAAGAATATACCCAGATTCTTGACATAACTTGTCCTCGACAATGCCCCCCCCCCTGCATACACACTATTCGCACTCCTTCCAGTCAATATCTGGCAGAGTATAGGTAGCAAGATTATACATTAGTAATTCGGAAGCCTCCTGAGAGTTACCAATAGGTTTGGTCCGGTGCACTAACTAGTGGCCAGCCTGCGAACACCATTTTAGAGCTGTACCCTCGAAATGTAAGGAAGATTGGATCTCGCCATGATGTTCATCATAACCTCAAAAGTCATCAATCATACTGCATGATGGAAGAGATAGGGAAGGGTTGGCCGGAACTTAGCTCTAGAGGCTAAACATGGGTTCCACCACTTGAAGACTGCAATAAGCAAAGTGGTGGTATTGCACCGGTTGATGAGAGTCATCTACCACCTAGTATTGCCTGGTAACACAGAGGGGCGGCATTCCTCCATGTGCTGTGGGCGCCACACCTCAACCCATGCTTACATTGGTTTACACCTGCGTGGTCACCCACAGTGCTTGTGCACGGAGGTTATACCCAGGATTACTAACAGTCCCACCATCGTGAAGGTGCAAGCAGAGGATTTGGCTGTAACAGACTGTCCAAACTTTGCCGAAATAAGTATATGATATCAAAATTATTTGTTGCATCTAGTTCCTTCGTGACCACACCATAGTATCCAATCAGATTGGTCAGACAAGACTTCCCCTTTGCAGTCTTGTCTAGATGATCCTGCAGTGCTTCTTTGACAAGTGACTTCATCATTTTCCCTAGAACAGAAGTTAAACTAACAGGTCTGTAATTATTCATGTTACCTTTCATCCTCCCTTTGTGAATTTAGAAAACATTTGCACATCTCAAGTCTGCGAGGACCTCCACCAAGTCTAGGGATGCCCTCATAATCATGGCTAAGGTCCTGCTTACGTCCAGGTGCATTCCTTATGTTTAACATCAACAATTTCTACTCTACTTTGCTCTCAGTTATTACAAAATCATTTAGGTCTGCCAGATTTTAATGCACCTCTGACATTCTCCTCCCTGAATAACTTACTACTCATATGTGAATATAAATGAATGTACTCATTCAGTTTGTCAGCTACCTGAGCAGAATCACCAACAATTGCACCACTGATATCAAGTGGACCAATCTGATTCATCACCTTCCTTCTAGAATTTACATAAGTAAAGACTTCTTACTTCTTTACTTATGAAAAACAGTTGTTACTGTTTTTCTTTGCATTTTGCATGTCTAATTAGTTTATCTGACATCCATTTAGGTCTAAATCTTGAACAATATTTCTTTGTTGGTATGAAAAGCCTAGTAACTTCCAAGATTAATTCCTTGAAAGCTTCCCATTTAGAATTTGCTGTTGGTAACATCATCAGTTGGTCCCACCGTACAGAATTTAAAAACTGTATGAGACAATTGTAGTCATCTTTACGACAGAAAAAACCCTTCCCTTTACCCCTGATGGTAGCTTTATCTTTGAGTAAATCCCACATCGGTATGTACACTGTGGTCACTGCCACCTAGTGGTTCCTTTTCTGCAAATTCTTAATGCATGAATAATCACTGCTGATAATCAGATCAAGAGTATTACTCCCTCTGGTTGCCTCTCAAACATGCTGCTGTAGAAAACAATCATCCAATAAATCCACAAAAGTCTTGCTAGTGTGTGTGTGTGTGAGCGACTAACCCACAAGTTCCAGTGTATATCTAGGAAGTTAAAATCCCTCAGTATAAGACAATCTGATTTACTGGCCCACTCTTATTTCTCTGCAGGGTTGTTTTTTGTACTCATTAGAGTGATTAGGCCAATAACACACTCCTACTCTCGACTTTGCTTTCCCAGTGCTTATGTCACACTGAACTGAATCAACACTGCAGTGTCCACCCATGTGAACTGGATGCACTTACTTAGATTTTGTTTCTTAACTAACTAACATGACCTTTCCTCCCTTTCTATCCTATCTGTACACATTGTATTCCCCAAATTTCAATTCTGCATTACTTGTCTCTGTGTGACACCATGTCTCTGATATCTCAACAATATCTGCCTTTGATGTCTTCACCAGCACCTCAAATTCATTAAATTTATTTACTAAAATTTAGTTTATTATAAATATTATATAATAGCATATAATATATAATATTATAAAATTGAATTAAATTTTATTAAATTTAGTTACCTATGTGAGGAGGGAAGCAAATAATTGGTATTTTCTTATCTATTTGTTTTTCTTTCCAGCCAGAGCAGCAAAAGCCTGTGGCTTTCTTCCACTATATAGCTATTACTATTTGAGAGTTACAATATGGTTGGATCGATGTTCTCGGATCAGTGTAAATAGGCAGCAAGGAATGCATCAATGATTTATCAAACTCTTGCTTGTAGAGGTAAGGAGGTCATAATCCTACCCTAAAAGGCAATTGTAAGGCCAAACAAACAATACTGTGTCCAAGTATGGAGCCACATCTTAAAAAACAAAAATTTATTTTTTAAAAAGTTGGGTTTTTTTTGTTTTTTTTTTTATCCTTTCTGGCCAAAATTTCATTGGTCAAAATTTGGAAACAAGAAACTCAGGCACAATTAAGTTACAAGAATGATTAGATTACCTGCAAAATCACTTGGTAATGTTACCTTTAAATAAAATAACTAAGATAAAAAAATAAATAACTAGAATTGCATATATAACTTCGGATATTTTTATGGACAACCCAATAGGAATAAAAATATAGCCTTTCATTTTATTTTATAGATTCCATCCCCCCACGCATACATACACAATTGACACAGACAATTTTCCGGCTACTTTTGTGGCTGTAGGAAAGTGTTCTACAGCTATCAAAATACTATCAATACAAAAAAACAGGCTCGAGAAGAAAATACATTATAAAACATTTTAATCAGAATACAGAGTCTTAGTCATAATCTCTGGAAACATAATAAGAGGCATTAAATCATTTATCTGGAAAGCTTCAGACACGAAGTAAGTTGGTTTTCAGAATTTCTTACTTTTCTGAATAATACATATATCGTTGGCATTCAATCAAAACCTCGTACGTTGAAAATGACTACTTTTCAGGAGAATCATAATATACGAGGCTTTGATGGTCACAATATGCAGCCAATGACATGCGAGGTTTCTGCATTGTCTTCAAACACTTGTTTTGATCGGTTGATTACTTCCAAGGTTTTGCGGGCAATGTGGGACCAAAAATGAAACTCATTACAAACAAAATCAAATGTTTAATCAAATGTCAAAATCAAATACACCATAGAAAACTCTTAAACGAAAAAACGTTTTTTCGTTTAAGAGTTTTCTATGGTGTATTTACACCAATATTATACAGAATATTTACTCTTAAACATATGATGCTTTTTTGCATCAATCTTCACTTAAACATTATTATGTACACCTTCTGGCATCTCTCATATTGTGTGATTATCTTCACAACTGGATTGTCATGTCTGCAATACCAGGGTGCCTGCCCACCCACCGATGAAGGGCCAACAAGCTTTGAAACAGTGCCAAGTCCCACCAAGAATAAATAACAATAGTCTTCTCTTTTAGAGAAACATTACTTATTTGAGGTAGTGCAATCATGGCAACTCGTGAAGGAGGAGCACAATATGAGATACAGATAAAATGATGGGTAAAGTACCTGCCCGGCAACCCAAAGGTGCCGGGTTCGATTCCCGCCTCGGGCTTGGATCAAAGTACTGCAAAAACCTTGGGAGGTGCAATATGGCCACAGAAGCCGATGCGCCAACAACTATCAAATCAAAAAAAAAAAAAAAAAAAAAAGATAAAATGATGCCCTTCAAATTACAAACGTAGTTTTTTCGTTTAAGAGTTTTCTATGGTGTATTTACACCAATATTATATAGAACACTATAATAACATACAAGACAATCCCATACAACAGACCAGACATTACCCTCATCAACGAGAAGGATATGGTTATCTACCTGATCAACATGGATGTGCCCAAAACCAGCAACCTCCAGAAAATCTACAAGGAAATGACTGGGAAGTGCACAGACCTGAGAAAGGAACTCAAAGAAATGTGGCATAAGGAACAAGTAATGACCATCAGTGTCACCTGATCACTGTATCAACCACCAGCATGGTGTCAAAGAGCCTCCATAAGAACCTAGCAGCAAGAAGCCTCCCAGAGAACACTTACATGGAACTGGAAAGCCCATTCTGAACACCTGTAGGATAGTCAGAGTTCCTCGATCAACAGTAATAATAATAATAACAACAGTAACTGAACATAACCAACCACCCCTCGCACTTGGTACCAGTAATTGTCATGGGGTGGAAAAAGAAATCCCATAAGGAGAAAAGGTCTTCTTAAAAAAATAATAAAATAAAAAAATAAATAATAATAATAATGTGCTACAACTTTATTGATAAAGAACAATAATCTAACAGCAGAAAACTCTCGCTGACTGTAGCCACTATAGAATTACTATGAATCTCTAAAGGCATGGCCATCATCAAAGCCAAAGAGGTCTTTCAAAAGTCAATAACTGGCCTGCATAAAGTAGGTTTCATTTTTTTTCAAGACAGTGGTATTAGTGCAGTTTTAACAACATTGTACTATCAAGGTGATTGTGTGCTGATTCAATCCAATGAAATGTCAGAACTTGAATGGGTTGAAGTTTAACATTGACAAATGCAAAGTACTGCATATGGGTAGAAGTTGTTGTTGTTGTTATTTGGTTTTTAGGAGCATTAGCAACTAAGGCCATATTGCTCCGGGGATATGCGGTGGTCATTCCCTGACCTTTCCGCACCCTCCGTATTTGGTGGTCATGGGCACGAACCCCGGTCTAATCAAGAAGCGCGTGCTATGCACTGCTGCTCCTGCCCACCTGGCTACGGAGGTGCCATGGATAGAAGTAACCCCAGAGAAACATACCAGCTGTGTGGTACTACACTTAGGGTAGTAGAAAATGAAAAAGACCTGGGAGTAATTGCACAATCAGATATGAAGTTTTCTGACAGTGCAGACAGGCTGCCAGAGCAGGTCATGGGGTTGTGTCAATACAGGAATTTTGCTAGCAGGGAAATGAGGTGATTAAACCTTTGTATAAGGGCAATGGTCAAGCCATGCCTTGAGTACTGCGTACAGGTCTGGAGGCCTCATTTTAGGAAGGATGTAGATTTGCTTGAGCGTGTACAGAAAAGGGCAACAAGATTGGTGAGGGGAATGAAGGGATCCTCTTACCAAGAGAAGCTTAAGTTCTGCAAATTGCAGCAGCTGGAGACTAGGCACCTGCGAGGTGATCTGATTGAGGCGTATAAGGCCTTGAACGGGTTGAGCACACTGAATTCTGATTGGATTCTTCCACTTGCTCAGATTATGAACCTAAGCGGGCATAAATTCAAATTGAGGAAAGACAGTTGTAGAATAGATATGCGGAAATTTGACTTTAGCCAGTGGGTGGTTAATTGCTGGAACAAACTTACATCTGTTGTTGTGGAAGTTGATAGCTTAAATAAATTTAAGGAGGAACTGGACAAACATTTAGAGGGAATGGTTATGTAATTTTTTTATTTTTTTTTTTGGCTGATGCTACATAAGCTCATATGCTTGCTTTCTTGCATCACATGCCTCTATTGCTATTACTATTACTTAGACTCAGTTTGGCCACTGGCACACTTTCTGTTATGAATTCATAAGACCACAGCATTTACTTACGAAATCAAAAATCTGAGGAGCACCAAACATAGAATGCATAGTGGAGAAGCAAGCTAACATAAACATTAAGTTAAATGTTATTTAACTTTAGCTTAAAATTAAAATATAAATATACCAAAACATTAAAATATAACAAATTGGTTCTATGAATCAAATTTAGAGAAACAATTTTCCCAAGGATGTGGGGAAAAAATCAAATCTTAAAAATGGCCAATTTTTGGCAATGTACTGTACTACACTTAGGGTGGTAGAAAATGAAAAAGACCTGGGAGTAATTGCACAATCAGTTACTCCCATGCAATAGCAATGCAACCTATGAAAAAAGACCTCAGTTTATGTAAAGTTACTACAATACCTGCCACAAATAATTTACAAGAGCATCACGATTATTATCCCATTCCTTCTGTAACTGGCTAGCAGGAGGGTATTTGTTGCATCCTAGCTCAAGTGTGATTTCAAAGTCATTAGACCCAAGGTAATTAAAATCTTGCATCCCTAAAATTAAAAACAATAAATAATAAAATACAAATAAAAAATTCAGAAACATATTCACAAATATATTTTTAAAAAATAATGAAAAGTAATTTTTTATATGTAATAGAAATAAAATGGTATTTTAGACTTACTGACCATTTGGCCATAGGGGATGAATCTAACTATAACATTCATTTGCACTTACAGCTTCAGAAATGCAGAAAGTTATTATAGTGATAATAGTGAATACTCACTTGTTTTCAATAATGAGTCCTAACCACCCATCATAATGGTTACTTCTTTCTGTGTTTTAACCTGCATTCTTTTTAAGAGTGAAAGCAAAACATCTGTTTAAATATACAGCTAGAGCACGATTTCATTATTTGATTTACTCAGATTATTTTCTATTAAACTGGAGAGTTTGCTCTAGATAACTAGTAAACATGTTGTATGAAAGATATGTCTGTGCAAGTAGCACAGTGATATTGTCACCGTCCTCCCCACACCAGGCGGAAAAGGCCCGGGTTCAACTTCCGTCGATGATTCAAGTAACTTTAATGAGCTTTTTTCACTCCATGGCCGAGTTAGTCAAGCTCAGGTGTAGATAGCAAGACTTTTACCCCAGTGGGGTTTTTTTAATCCAACAAAACAGGCAAATCGACCAGAGAACTCATGCAATTTAAAGACAAAATACATATACGGGTAAATATTAGAATAATGGGTGGCCCTAATATAATAGTTTGAGTTTTGTATGAAAGATATATTGTATGATCTTTACTGTAAGGTTCCTAGGTACACGCAAGTACCCTACCTTTACAAACCCTTCAAGGCACTAAGCCAGTGAGACTAAGCAATACCAATAAATAGATAAATGAAGTACACTTTAACTTGTGAAATTTTTGGCTAATTAATTAGGTTTATTGTATCTTAAAGTGAAACAAAATGCACCTAAGCAAGACTGTAAACCAAGGATGCCATCAGCATCTAGTTTGCTCAAACAATCAAGCCTAAAATACAGAGTATACATTCCAGAACAACTGCGAGCATCATTTTCAAGACAACTGTAACAATAAGACAGAGATAAAGTTAAGTTAATATTCAGTAAAACTGTAAGACAAATTCAGAAAGCAAGGTTTAATATTCCAATTAAAATATCCCAGTTAATTAAACAAAGTAGAGAAATCCACTGAAATAATGAGTGAACAGCAGGATATACTTAATGTATCTTATATGATTAAAGTTCTTTCTATGAAATAAAATGAAATATAATTAAAAATTAAAGAAAAAAGGAACAGGAAGCTGGTAGCAACATAAGATATGCTGATAGCTAAAGAAAGATAAGGTTCGTATACAATAGGTAAAATTGATCCTGGTTGATTGAAAAATCAAGTCGAGATTACTGGAATGGTTTGAGAAGGTCCCTGAGACAGATGGATGGATGGACAGACAGAATGAATTATTACAGTTACAGGCTAGAACCCACAGCCACTCAAGTGGTTGTGATTCAAGCCTGTGTGACTCAAAATACAGTAATATTCTTGTATTCTCTCTATCTTGAGAACTTCTCTGACCTCATTTGGTTGTTCTGTAATATAAATAAAAAAATTATTTATTTAATAACAAAAAAAAAAAAAAAAAGAGCACAAATAATAACATTTATGCACGAACTGGGAACATTTCATTTCTGTACATTTTACATACTGCCCATTCATTTGATTTGGATATTTTGAAAAATATTCATGTCGTCTCTCTGTGACTTGTTGGATAAGCAGTGCTTTCATCATGTTGTTGGGTTTCAGGCATAATAAGGTCTAAGTCACATTAGTGACTTAGCCCATACTGCACCATTGTGTATTATGTCTGTAGAAATGTGTATGTATTCATGGACCAATCTGCTTGTTGTTTGGACTGAAAAACCTGGAATAACTCATGGGGGAACTTACACCTGCTGCCTGAGATTGGCTAATTATAGCCCCAATTCAAGAGGCTTAGAAATTCCTCTGGTCTATGACAGGACTCAACCCAGACCTCTCCAAACAAGTACGAAGTGCAGGAAACACATCATGGAGGATTCACCTCTGCAGATTCTACTTGTATATATGGTGTGCAACAGGATGCACTTGGACAGGATCTAGTTTTCCTGAGGTAGCATCTCAACTGGAGTTCTTGCTCATCGATTTTTACCTGTATAAGTTTATTGGACTTAATCATTTTCTTTCAACAGATATAAGTATTGTTTTCTCTTTTGCAATTTCTTATATAGAATGCTTCTTTGAAATTCCTCCTCTTAATATTAGTATTAATAGCGGCAAAGCAAGCTTATACAGCAACAGCATCAAAAAAAAAAAAAAAAACCCCTACTTATTTCATTTGTCCATCCTTTCTGATACCTTGTATAATCCCCCTTTCAATTTATTCAAACTATCCACTTCTGTAACACCAGATAGAAATTTGTTCCAATGATCAATTAATCTTTGGCATAAATCAAATTTTCACACATATATCATGTAACCATTCTTTTCCAATTTAAATATATGTTCCTCTTGTATGTGTCATCTGAAAAAAAGTAAAGTTTTACTCAATCTATTTTTATCTAGTTTTACTCAATCTATTTAAAGCCTCAAACATATAAATAAGATCTCCTTGCAGCTGCTTAGTTGCCGGATGCTGTAATTTACAGAACACCTCAATTCTTTCTTGGTAAGAGTACCCTTTTGTGCTTCACTAATCTTGTTGCTCTTCTCTGCACCCAATCCAAAACAGCTATATCTTTCCTAAAAATGAAGCTTCCAAACCTGTAAGCAGTAGATCCAGCTTAATCACAGCTTGGTGATTAAATGTGACGGTACATTCCGATGCGCTTTTGAGTTGGCCGTGTTTCAAGCCTGCACAACTGCTAAATATAGTGACATTCTTTTATTGTAGTGTCTCTCTTGTGAAATACTCTAGACACATGTAATCATCCTATGTTAAGAAGAGGAGATTATAAACAGAAAATTTATAATTTATTTATTTTTTTAACCATTGTCCTTATACAACAGGACAATCAGCTTCTTGTGCTTGCTGGCAAAATTCCTATACATGATTAACAAAATCCCATGGGCTGTTTTAACAGTCTGCATGCACTACTCAAATAACTTAATGTCAGACTGCCCAATTACCCCTAGATCTTTTTCATTCTCAACTAACTGAATATGAAACAAGACTTGGGTCCTGTTTAGGAGTATGCATTGATTACTTTTATTAACCTTTATATGACCAGCAAACTTAGATATTAAGCCTGATATACATACCCCCATGAGTGTCATTAATATGTACAGAAAACAACAATGGGCCCAGTACCATACCCTATCAGACTCCACTATTAATATCAATCCATGAAGAGCAGCATTCATTGATAACCACCCTGTCTTCCTCACTTAACCATCCCTTTATCCGCATGAGTAACTTGTCCCTAACGCCACACTGCTCCAATTTGTACAGCAGTCTTTCATGTTTGGTTTTGGTGTGGTTTGGTTTTTAATGGCGCATTGGCAGCTAAGGCCATAATGTGCCAAGACAAATTTAAAATGTTATTAAACATTTTGGTAGCAGAGGCTACCACGTCAAACAATTATTTATGTTTAAAAAGGTATAAAAGTAAAAGCATAAAACTTAGATCTTTGTATAAACATTAATAAATTGTAAAAATTTAAAAACGTCAGACATATTGTCTCTGTCACATATTATCTAACTGAGTGTAAATGGCTCAGTCAAATTATTAAAATCAGTAAAACACAAGCGTCGTGCTTCAATAAAAACAGGACATTCTACAAAAATGTGACTGACGGTTAAAATAACATTACATATCTCGCACATAGGTGGGTCATCCGCCCTCAGCAAATAGGAATGGGTTAGATGACTATGACCTATGCGGAGCCGAGCAAGAACAACTTCCTCTCTTCGGTCCCTGCGTAGACTGGACTGCCATTGTGCAATTACAGGCTTAATGCGATGTAATTTATTTGTGGCCTGTCCGTGCCAAGAATCTTGCCATTGGGAGAGTAATTTAGAACGTATTATTTGCCTGTAGTCTGTATAGGGGACTGACAGACAATGATTATCCAGGGAAATGGCTGATTTAGCAGCGGCATCAGCCGATTCATTTCCCCGGATCCCAATGTAGCTTGGGATCCAGCAAAAGCGAATATCATATTCCAATTCTATGAGAGAAAAAAGAATCTGCCGGATCCTGGACAGGATCGGATGAGGGTTAAAACTCACCGATACCAGAGCCTGTAACACGCTTGATGAATTGCAATAAATCATATACCTCTGGTAGTCGTAATTTTTAATGTGATCTAGGGCTGATTGTATTGCATGCAACTCAGCAGTATAGATGCTAGTTTCTTGTGGGATCTTATAGGATAATGTTTTGTGAGGGAACACAACAGCAGATCCCACATGACATTCTAACTTTGAGCCATCTGTATAGATTGGCAGAAAGTCAGAATACTGCTGTCTATGTGATGCAAAGAGTTGCTGGTAGACAGATGGCGGTGTCGTAGCCTTCTCCCAGATCTTAAGGGAGAAGTCGCAAGTTGGAAAATAAGCATGCCAGGGCGGAAAGAATTGCCTTGGTGACTGGGCAACGTTGTCTACTGTCAAGTTTAGCTCATTCAGCAGCCCTTGAATGCGAATACCAAAAGGTTTGTTGACAGTCCGACGGGTATTGTAGAGGTTTTCCCAGCGCGGCTCAAAAACGGATGGCCACGTGGGATGATCGTGCAGGGATTTTAATTTGAAGGCGTACTGTAAGGACAACTGCTTACGTCGAAGAGACAGAGATGGTTCATTGGCTTCAACATAAAGGCTTTGGACAGGAGATGTGCGAAATGCTCCAGTGGCTGTCCGGATGGCTTGATGGTGGATTGGATCTAACCACCGAAGTGCACTATCTCTAGCAGAACCATAAACCTGAGACCCATAGTCGAGTTTGGAACGGACAAGTGCTCGGTAAAGGCGAAGAAGGGTAGAACGATCTGCGCCCCATGAAGTTGACGAAAGGGCACGAAGGATGTTAAGCCCTTTGACACATCTTGTCCTCAGCTGACGAATGTGTTGTAAAAATGTCAGCTTTTTGTCGAAAATAAGTCCAAGGAATTTGAATTCTGCTACAACCGGGATGTTATTTTGCCCAAGCCTTAATTCTGGGTCAGGATGAAGATTACGTTTGCGACAGAAGTGTACACAAACAGTCTTCTGTGATGAAAATCTGAACCCATTAGCCAAAGACCAAGCTGTAAGATGATCAATGGTTTTCTGCAGTTGCCTTTCAATGACCCTCATATTGCATGAATTACAAAATATAGCAAAGTCGTCTACATAGAGGGCATTGTTTACAGTGGGTGGAAGTTGTTCTGCGATAGAGTTTATTTTGATTGCGAAAAGCGTAACACTTAGAACGGATCCTTGTGGGACTCCCTCTTCCTGAGAGAAAACTCGAGAGAGGGTGGATCCTAAACGGACTTGAAATTGGCGATTTGAAAGAAAGTTTTTAATAAAAAGAGGAAGGTTACCTCTAAGACCAAAGTTATAGAGGTCTTTTAAAATTCCAAATCGCCAGGCTGTGTCGTACGCTTTTTCAATATCAAAGAAAACTGCTACCAAATGCTCGGATTTAATAAAAGCATCACGAATGGACGTTTCCAATCGGATTAAATGATCCAGAGTGGATCTATTTCTTCGGAAGCCGCACTGTGTCCTGGAAAGCAGACCATTTGTTTCTAAGTACCATACGAGGCGTGCATTAACCATTCTTTCCAGGACTTTGCACAAACAGCTTGTCAGAGCGATAGGACGATAGTTACTTGGATTGCTAGGATCTTTTCCTGGTTTTGGGAAAGCAAGGACGATAGCCCTTTGCCAGGAATCCGGAAATTGTTTGTGAATAAAAATTCTGTTAAACAGAATTAAAAGGTGATCCTTAGATTGTGGTGAGAGGTGTTTTAGCATTTCGTAGTGGATGTCATCGGGCCCCACAGCACTTGCATGCGTGAGAGTTAGTGCTGCATTTAACTCTTCCTGTAAAAAGGGCTTGTTATACGATTCAAGCCCTTTTGAAGAGAAGTTCGGTGGGTTTTTCTCTATTTTCTTTTTCAGGGCCAAAAACTCTGCGGGAAAAGATGTTATCGCAGAGATTTTTGCAAATGTTTCCCCTAGACTATTTGCAACTGCAGTTCGATCTGCAATTGGACATCCGTTGTGCTCGAGGATCACTGAAGGGCATGGTGGATATTTTCCCCTCATTTTCCGGATCTTATCCCAGACTACTTTTGAGCTAGCAGCCTGAGTTATGGAAGATGTAAAACGAATCCAAGATTTCCTTTGGCTCTGACGTCGTACATAACGTGCTTTTGCACGTGCACGTTTGAATGATATTAAATTTTCAGTGGTGGGATATCGGCGGAATATCCCCCAAGCTTTGTTTTGTGCTTTTTTTGCTGCCGTGCATTCTGAATTCCACCAAGGTTTGGGAAATAGTGGGAACCGGCTGGATGATTTTGGGATTGCAATTGCAGCTGCTTGGACAATCGTTTCTGTGACATACATGACTGCTTCATTGATTGGCTCCTGACTGACTGTACTGATGTCAAAGTTTGCCAGATATTGAAAGGCATTCCAGTCAGCCTGATCAATCTTCCACCGCGGTAAACTAAATGGCAGGCAGGGTCTACCACTAGTTAGGGTTGTAATCACGGGGAAGTGATCGCTTCCATATGGATTTTCTTCTACCTCCCAAGCAAGTGAAGGAAGAAGAGAAGGGGAGCAGATAGAAAGATCAATGGCAGAGAATGTACGGGTAGGCATGTGGAAGAAGGTGTTTGTCCCCACATTTAGGAGGGAGAGATCATTGTCAGTGAGCATATGCTCTATGACTCGTCCCCTTCCATTGATGTCAGCACTACCCCACAGAGTGTTATGTCCATTGAAATCCCCAAGAATTAAACAAGGGGAAGGCAATTGCATGATAAGATCATCAAGGTCTTTCTGGGGGATGTCAATCCCAGGTGGCAAATAAACAGAGCAGACAGTTAATAAGAACCCCACTGTAAGGCGAATTGCTACAGCTTCAATGCTAGTTGTAAGCTGTAAAGGCTGGAATGGGATCTGGTTACCGACGAGGATTGCGACTCCTCCGTGGGCAGAACCATCCACAATTCTATCCTTACGAATGATAGTAATGTTTTGCATGGTGGGGTCATCATTTGCCTTTAAATAAGTCTCCTGTATGCAAAAGCAAACTGGTTTGTGCTTTTGCAGGAGTGCCTTGATGTCGTCAGTATTTTGCCGGAATCCACGACAATTCCACTGTAGGAATTTAGCCATTATTTGGACTTGGTGGGTCCATCAGGCGGCTTCCGAGGTGCTGAGGGCTTAATTTTGTCAGTCTTGGATTTATCCTTCCTGGGGAAGTATGGACGCTGTCCTGTGTCCATTT
This sequence comes from Mastigoproctus giganteus, assembly GCF_048544385.1. Lineage (NCBI taxonomy): Eukaryota > Metazoa > Arthropoda > Arachnida > Uropygi > Thelyphonidae > Mastigoproctus > Mastigoproctus giganteus. Next base: position 161,225,174 of record NC_143576.1, read on the forward strand.
CTTCCTCAGAGAAGAGTTCCAAAACTGACTCATCGTGTACCTCCTTCTGCTCGACATCCATATTTTCCTGGGTACTGGGTGTTACTTCCCCTTTCTTATTCTTTTCTTTTGCTTTTGGTACTTGTGGAGCATTAGGAGGTACCGATATAGGAGTGGCAGCTGATTGGTCCTTCTGTGCAGGTTTTTGGGAGCTTAAAAGATAACGTGCAATGGGAGTAAATGATTCTTTTGGAGGGACGGACATGTCCGTCTGAGACCCAATCGAACATCTCCCTGCTACCTTCTGGGCGTAGGTAGGTTTTTTGATGTTAAGAGGTTTCACTGCTTTTCTTGCCTCCTGGTACGATATGTTTAGCTCTGCCTTCAGCCGTTGAATTTCTTTTTCTTCTTTCCACCTCTGGCATGCCCTTGAATAGGCCAGATGTTCTCCCTCACAGTTAATGCAGGTGGGTTTAGTGGCTGAACATGCTGTTGTTTCGTGTTCCTTTGCACCGCACCGGGCGCATGCAAGGACTCCACGGCAGGCCATTTGAGAATGTCCATACTTCTGACATTTAAAACACCGTAAAGGGTTTGGAATGTATGGACGTACTGGACAGTTGATGTATCCAGCTTTAATCTCATCAGGAGGTTTGGGAGAGTTAAAAGTCAGGATAACACTCCTGGTTTTAACAATTTTTCCATCCCTCCGCGCAGTGATTCTCTTGACGGCAGTAACTCCCTGTGGTTTTAATTCGGAGCAGATTTCCTCCTCGGTGACGTCGAGAAGGTCTCACTCCGAAATGACACCTCTCGATGAATTTAGTGTTCTGTGTGGTGTCACTGTTATGGGTATACCTCCGATTGATGTTACTTGGAGTAGATGTTCAGACTGCCCGTCATTTTTTGTTTCAATCAAGAGGTCCCCAGAACGGAGCCTCTTAACTGACTTGGGTGTACCTGCTAACCCATCCAACCCTTTTTGTATAAAAAAGGGCGACATTTTACCAATCGGTGTTTCATTGGTGGAATGCATTATTAAGAACCTTGGGACAGGCCCTGATGGTAGTTCGGTTCGCTGCCTCTTTGTAGCAATAATGCTATCTGCCTCTCCGTCGTTATTTTCAGATAGGGACCGGGTTGGGGCCCCTGAAGGAATACGTTTATCAGGATTCATGAAGTTATTTAAATTGTTCAGTGCCCGGGCTCCCCACCCACCACGGAGCCCAAAGGGACGCCCACTACCCGGCATGCAATAAATGCGCTCGGGAGTGGGACGCCAGGGCTACCCAGACACTATACCCGCACCGCCGCCAACCTGAATCCTGTCCCTCGGACCATGAGGGTAGGGGCGTGGCATTGACACGGTTGACCCTCGCAGGCGAGCCTACTAGCCGATTGATCCTAGCCGGGCCTTCCAGGACCACCCGTCTTGTCGAAGCAGGGGCCAAAGTCGTGTATTGAAGCTGGGCCCCTCAACCACCAGGATCCCCCTTTCCGAATTTCCACGGGTCGCAGCGCACGGCAAACACGCCGGATTCCATTGATGTAAGCCTGGAACCTGGGCTGTGGGCGTTGGATCCCAGTGATGCTAGTCTGGAAGTCCAGCAGCGTCACTGGGAGGTTCCCTCACCAGTGACGCTGTACAGGTGCCCACGTCGAGGGGGGTCTTTCATGTGGAATATTATTAAAAAATTTACTGAAATCTAAGTACAAAATGTAAAAAAAATATGGCTAAGGTAAAGAAAGCCCACGTGAGAAGGATGCAAAAGTTCGATGAAATTTACCGGTAAAAGCACTTTGCTGTAACAGCATTTGTATTGTTGCTCACTCGGTAAACAGATGGTGAGTGTTATTGGTCTGGAGTAGAAGTCAAATCCCATGGGAGCTTGAAACCCTCCCGAAATGGAGGGGGGATAACCTGACCTTTTTTCTTTAGAATCACTAATTGAATCACAAAGAGAGTCACGTTGGAAGTTCTGGCATTGTAAAAAATGTTCATAATGTAGTTTCATTGGTAAACTTTTTCGAAGTTTGCCATGCTTCTCGTGTGGGCTTCCTTTATCTTTGCCTTTTTTTTTCTTAATGAAAAATTTATCCATTAGTCCACCAGTGATTCTAAAGAAAAAAGGTCAGGTTACCCCCTTCACTTTGGGAGGGTTTCAATCGCCCATGGATTTCAATTTCTACTCCTGACCGACAACACCCACTGTGTGTTTACTGAGCGAGCAACAATACAAATGCTTTTACTGGTAAATTTATCGAACTTTTGTGTGCTTCTCGTGTGGGCTTTCTTCACCTTTGCCAAAAATATTTTTTGCACACATATCCTTTGTGGCTACCCTATAGTATTTAATCAGATTGGTCAGACAAGATCACCCCTTAAAAAATTCTGTACTGTCATTACTGTACTGTACTCTTTAGCCACTGACTCCAATATTCTCCCTGGAAGAGAAGTCAAGTGTAGAAGTCAGTAATTAAACATTTTGTCCTTTAATCTCCCTTTGCAAATAGGAGAAACATTTGCACATCTCCAGTTTCTATGAATCAAAGGATTATTTCATAATTGCGGCTAAAAGTTTGCTTATTTCCTTCTTCTTCTTTTAATATAACTGAATAGATTCCATCAGCTACAGATACCTTATTTACTGTTGGCTTTGATAATTTCTCTTCTATTTTCCTCTTCATTACCAAAAGTTATTTGGCTCTCAGTCAGAATTAGCTTTACTTCTGATATCTCAGCCCTAAAATCTTCTTCACTCATTTTGCCCTTTAATCTCTCTGAATAAGAGAGACATTTACATATCTCCCGTCTCTAGTGGACCCATCAATCAAAGGAGTCTTTCACAATTGTGGCTAAAAGTTTGCATACCTTTTTTTGCTTCTTTCAAAATAATTGTATAGATTCCATCAGCCCCAGATGCCTTATTTACTGTTAGTTTTGACAATTTCTCTTCTACTTTCCTCTTGGTTACTAAAAGTCATTTAACTCCCAATCAGAATGAGCTTTACTTCTGGAATCTCAGCACTAAAAACTTCTTCACATGTGAATGCAGATGTAAAAGGTTTATTCAGTATGAGTCTGTAATTGCTCGTTTTGCCTTTTAATCTTCCTCTGAATACAAGAGACATCTCCAGTCTCTAGGAACCTTCCATGAATTGGACTCTTTCACAGTTAGCATTAGCATTAGCATTAGTAGAGGCATTTGATGCAAGAAAGCAAGCTTATGCAGCATCAGCCAAAAAAAAAAAAAAAAAAACCCACTTCCACTTCACCCCTCTGTTCGTTCAAAATACCTGTCCAGCTGAGCCTTAAACTTATTTAGGCTATCAACCTCCACGACAAGGAATGGAAGTCTGTTCCACCAACCAACCACCCGCTGGCTAAAGACAAATTTCCGCACATCTATCCTACATCTGTCTTTCCTCAATTTGAATTTATTCCCTCTCAGGTGATTATTCTGAGCTAGAGGAAGAATCCCATCAGCACTGAGCATGCTCAAACCATTCAAGGCTTTATACACCTCTATCAGATCACCTCGCTGGTGCCTAGTCTCCAGACACTGTAATTTGCAAAACTTAAGCCTTTCTTCGTAAGAGCACCCCTTTGTTCCATTCACTAATCTTGTTGCCCTTCTCTGTACTCGATCCAGCAGCTCTATACAGTACTCTAGGTGTGGCCTGACCATTGCCTTATACAAGGGAATAATCACCTCCTTATCGCTGCTGGAAAAATTCCTATATATCATTGACAATACTCCATGAGCTACCCTTGCAGCCCGTCTGCACTGCTCAGAGAACCTTATATCTGCCTGCACAAACACCCCCAAGTCCCTTTCATTCTCTACCACTGTCAGTGTAGTACCACAGAGTTGATACGTTGCTCTGGGGTTGCTGTTTCCCATGTGTAGTACTTTACATTTGTCAATGTTAAACTTCATTTGCCACCTCTCAGCCCATCTGCTCAACCTTTCCAGATCCTGTTGCAGCAGCATAGTGTCAGTAGTGTCCTTGACAACCATGCCAACCTTTGTATCGTCTGCAAACTTGGACATTAAGCTTGATATACCATCATCAATATCATTTATAAATACAGAAAACAATAATGGACTCAACACTGAACCCTGAGGGACTCCACTAATAACATTAGTCCACGATGAGCAGTGTCCATTGATTACCACTCTCTGTCTTCTCCCCCTCAACCACCCCTTTATCCATAGCAGCAATTTGCCTCCAATGTCACACTGCTCCAATTTGTGTAGCAGTCTTCCATGTGCAACAGTATCAAAAGCCTTTCTAAGATCCAAGTATATAATATCAAAGCTATTCCCTGCATCCAGTTCTTTTGTGACTGCATCATAGTATCCAATCATATTGGTCAGGCAAGACTTCCCCTTAACAAAACCATGCTGTGTCCGAGCTATAACTGAAGTCTTGTCTAAATGATCCTGCAGTGCTTCTTTAACCAGTGCCTCCATTAATTTTCCTGGAACAGAAGTTAAGCTCACAGGTCTATAATTACTTGTGTCAGCCTTTGATCCTCCTTTGTGAATTGGGGTCACATTTGCACATTTCCAGTCTATGGGTACCTCCCCTGAGTCCAAGGAAGCTCTCATAATTATGGCTAAGGGTTTGCTTACTTCCTTTGCTGCCTCCTTTAATATAACTGGATAGATCCCATCCACCCCGGGTGCCTTTCTTGTGTTTATCTTCAACAATTTCTCCTCCACTTTACTCCCAGTTATTTTAAGATTCTGTAGCTTACTGCCAGAGTTGAATACACCTCTGGCATTCCCCTCGCGAATAACTCCTCATGTGTGAATGTCGATGCAAAATATTCATTTAGTTTGTTAGCTACCTGAGCAGGATCATCAACAGTTGACCCATCAATATCAAGTGGACCAATCTGATTCATCCCCTTCCTTCTAGAGTTTACATAAGTAAAGAACTCTTTGCTGTTTTTCTTTGCATCCCTTGCCAAGGATTTCTCGTAATCTGCCTTCGCCTGCCTAACCTCCTTTGTAACTTGGTTGCATATCAACTTGTATCTATCATAGGCTTCTGTGTCATGTGTTAATTTGTAAGTATCCCATGCATTTTTCTTCTCTGCCATATGCCTCATTAATTCATCTGACATCCATTTTGGCCTAAACCTTGAACAATATTTCTTAGTTGGTATGTAAAGCCTAGTAGCTTCCAAGATAAGTTCTTTGAATGCTTCCCATTTTATATTTGCTGTTGGTAACATCATCAGTTGGTCCCACTGTATAGAATTTAAATACTGTCTCAGTCCATCGTAGTCACCTTTAAAAAAGCAATAACCCTTCCCTTTACCCCTAATGGTAGTTACCTCTTTGAGTAAATCCCACTTCAGCACACTGTGATCACTGCCACCTAGTGGTTCATTTATCTGCAGATTCTTAATGCATGAAGAATCACTGCTGATAATCAAATCAAGAGTATTACTCCCTCTAGTTGTCTCCCGAACATGCTGATGTAGAAAACAATCATTCAATAAATCCACAAAAGCCCTGCTAGTGTGTGAGTGAACAGCCCCCAAATTCCAGTCAATATCTGGGAAATTAAAATCTCCCATTATAAGACTTTGTGATTTACTGGCCCACTCTATTTCCCTGTACAGTTTCTTATTATACTCATCAGAGTCATTAGGCCTATAGCACACTCCTACTCTCAATTTTGATCTCCCAATGCTTATGTCACACCAAACTGACTCAACACTGCACTGTCCAGCGATGTCGACTGGCTTCACTTCCTTGGTTTTTATGTGTTTCTTAACTAATAGCATAACCCCTCCTCCCTTCCTGTCCTGTCTATCCTTTCTGTAGACGTACTCCCCAAATTCCAGTTCTGCATCCCTTATATCTGTGTGACACCACGTCTCTGATATCCCAACAATATCTGCCTTTGATGTTTTGAGAAATACCTCAAATTCAACAAATTTATTTACTAAACTCCTAGCATTGGTGTACACGCAAGTATACCTGCACCTGTTTCTATTCTTAGCTACCCTAACACAACACATGTGTTTACTTGTACCGCAATGGCTCCCAGCAGTCTCTGAAATATCATGCATCTTGTTTTTCAGGCTTCTGCTCATTCTAATAGAAGCAGTGCAAGAATCTCTTTCACCTCTGCCAGTGGCTACTGTCAATCTATTGGTCTTTGTCTCCCCCCAAGCTAGCAGTTTTCTGACCTACCTAACACTGCCTCGATAGCATCAGCAAATATTCTTGCACCCTTTCTATTTAAGTGTATCCCATCCCTGTAGAAGCAATCTCTCCTCTTAACAAGTACAGTCCAGGCTGAAAAAAATTCTACCCCTTGAGTCTTGCACAATCTTTCCAGGGCCGAATTGATCGACAAGGCTCTCATCATATACTCCCTCCTATCGTGTCTGGGCAGAATTGCAGACACTTTCAAATTCAATTTCTTTCTTTTTTCTTTCTTTCTCATAATTTCTTAACACTCATGGCAGTGGAAAATGAAAAAGACCTGGGGATAATTGTGCAGTCAGATATGAAGTTCTCTTAGCAATATAGACAAACTGCCATGACAGCCTGTCATTGATATATAGAAACTACGCTAGCAGGGACAACGAAGTGATTATCCCATTGTATAAGGCAATGGTTAGACCACACCTTGAGTACTATATACAGGTCTGGAGGCCTCATTTTAGGAAAGATGTAGATGTGCTGGAATGGGTGCAGAGAAGGGCAATGAGATTGGTGAAGGCAAAGAAAGGGTGGTCTTATCAAGACAGACTTCAGTTCTGCAAACTGCAATGCCTTCAGACTAGGAACCTGCAGGGTGATCTGAGTGAGTGGAAATCCATGTCATGCTCTCTGAACCATTTTTGCATGATTCTAGTACAATGTGCTGTTGCATTGTCATCCATAAAGTGGTCATCACCTTTGGGATAAAAATGTAACATTTCATTCTTCAAACAGGCCTCTGAGGTTGGGTATGTTCATATTGTAGTTATAAATGTTTTTAACAACCTTATGTAGAAATAAAACACAAAGAAAACAAAAACTGGAATCTTGATAACTGTATTTATAAAGTTATATTTGTCTGTATTTACAATAAATTATATTTAACTTTACAACTAAAATATATACATATAAAATATACATTAAAATATACTGGGTTAAGAACAATAAAATACATTAAAATATACTAAATTAAAATCGATAAAACCAAAGCTTTCGAAGGCTCCTGCCTTCTTCTTCAGCGGTATTTTCTTTGTTCTGCGGTGCGTCTTTAAATACCAGCAGGTTCACGGTACTCATCACGTGTTTCATTCCCACGTGTTCCGTTCTCTTGTGTTACGGAATCGGAAGTGGCTCGAGAGTGGGTCATGTGGAACCGTTCATCCCTTCTGAGGATAGTAGCCTCAAAGAGGGGATGGATCCGCATTCCTCTATCTCTATTAATGTTCACTGTGGAACAGATCCGCAAACTCTCAAGCCACTTCCGGTCCCAGAACTTATTCGCCCGATCGGCGAAAAAAAAAAAAAAAAACATTTAAAACTACAATATGTAACATTTCAGTGTGCAGCAAATCTAGTACAAAATTCAGGTACTCCCTAGATGACACACACCCTTCCACCGCTATCAACAGACCCAGCCTATGCCAACAAAACATTCCTCATACTACAATACCAACTCTGATACGATATTTGGATTCTCTTAACATGGCAAGGCATATTCTCTGCTTACCATCAATGCAAAACAAAGTGTATTGTGATTCATCTGACCACATGACTTTCTTCCACTGTCTAATCACAACTTTCTCAACCCATCGAAAGTGGGTTTTTTCTCAACTTTCTCAACCCAAACAAGTGGCTTCTGAATAGGCAGGTGACTGCCAATACCCAATTTCCTAAATTCCCCATGCCTGGTATGGGTTAAAATAGGGTTTGGTTGAATTCAGATATTATTTGCTGCACATTGGCTGTCCTATTTTTCTGTACAGTCCTTCTTAGAGTATGACAGCTTCACTCTTGAAGTATTGTTTTTCTGGCACACTTATGCCTTTGAGATGTGGAAGAACCACTTGCTTTCCAGTCATTAAAAACCTTTGAAATGGATGCTTTTGAGAAACTAGTTATTCTTTCATTTCTAAAATCATGGCACCTGCTAAATACACACAAAAAGACCCTTTTCAAAGTCTGATAGATCACATGCATTTTCCCCATTTTGGCTTCAGATCACTGCAGTTGAACAGCCTGTGCAATCTTTATACTCAACAAGGCAACATGTCATTATTCCACATTGCAGTTTTCTTTGCAGCTATTTGCATTTCTTCTGTCCGTAATTGTCTTAATACAAAGGTTTGTATTTTTCTGGCCAATGTGTGTATCTTCCTCTTGGTTACCAAAAGTCATTTAGCTCCCAGACAGAATTAGCTTTACTTCTGGTATCTCAGCCCTAAAAACTTCTTCACATGCGAAAGCAAATGTAAAATGTTTATTCATTTTGTCACCAACCTAAACAAGATCAATATCCAATAGCATTTGGATAAGAATGATGCCGTTCATATTCAATGGGTGGACCAATGTAGGTTACTCTTTTCTATCCAGCATTAACATAAGCAAAGAATTCTTTGCTGTTTTTCTAAGTGTTCTTCTCCAAACACTTTTCATTATCTGCCTTAGCCTGCCTAACTTCCCTTCTTTAGTGACTTAATTGCAAACCAGTTTATACTTACTTTAGACCTCTGTCCCCTGATAATTTATAATCATCCCATGCATTTTTCTTCAATACCACAGATCTCATCAGTTCACCTAACCTCGATTTTGGAGGAGAGCGGGTGTGAGAGTACATGTGAACAGGCGAATAGTTTTTATGACTCCAGAAAATAGAGAAGTTTTTGCTTTTTTATTGACTTAAATTGGCATATTAATTTATTTTTTAGAGTTGCTTTATATTCCTAGTAACAATACTTTAGTTTATATTGAATTTAGATATAGATTTTGTAGGTTATTACTTAGAATTGGTAAGGGTATCAAATCGACTTGTGGACAGGTTTTGCAGCTCCCGCGAACGAAAAGTTTTTAATTATACTTAGCCGCTTTATTGACTTAATTGTTACATTAAATTATTTTCTATAAGTAGCTTATAGACCTAGTCAAGCTTCGTGGTTTATTTTGAATTTAGATAGCGCAATTTGGAAAGTAAATAATACCTCATGTCCATAGATTAACAGTTCATAACTTGCCACCATTGTTATATGATACGTGTGCTAGCGTAAGGTTTAACGGAAAACTAGATAGCAAGTATAGTAGTATCAATTAATCAGTAAAATTTATTAATCTTATTAAATTTCATTGTCAATTGAATTGTACTTTTTTAACTAAATAAATATAGCGACCTAGTTATTACAAACGTAACATCATAAATTAATACATATAAGTTGACAGGGGATAAGAAAGTCATATAACGTAACTCGGAGATAATATTCAATACCGAAATACATATATATAGTGTTATAATCGCATTGGGATATAGGTTTAGAGTTATATTTTGTATTGGAATTTTATTGAACTTGAATAGAAATCATGACTCAGACCAGAGCAGCAAAGCAAAAGGCTCAAACTAGTGGAACTGCTGTGGCTCAGGGGAGAACTGAGGGGGGGCAGTTGTCCTCTGAATCACAGTCTATTGAAATGCACTGCTTGTTTGATGTTTGTGGAGCAATCAGGAATGGGACATGATATTGCCAAGGGGAATGTCTTTGTCACGATGTAAGGAGTGCGAGGAAATCAGGCGCCAACTCGGCATTGTTATGGGCTTATATGAGAGCTTGAAGGACAGGGTGGGTGCCCTCGAAGGATTTAAATTGAGGGGCCCATCAATCTCTCAGCTGCCCACATCAATGCCAGAGCTTGCACTTAAACTTCATGCAACACAGCGGCAACCCCCCAAGGCAGAATGCGCTGGTCAGGGCTGGTTCTGGTAGGTGTGCAGTATGTGCATGCACGCAGGCGGCAAATCCTAGGCGGCCGACAGTGCACTTTAAAGAATAAAATTAAAATGTAATTTAATATTATTTTAATTTAGTGGTCGGCGATGAAATAGCGAACGTGGCATTGTTAATAAATAATATTGTATTCTCTAAGGGCCCATTCACAATGAAAATTAAAAATTAAAAAAAAAAAAAAAAACGTAACAAACGTTACTGTAAAATTAAGAAGTCATGCCAACATTCACAATGGGAACATAAACATGACCGTAAACATATTTGGTAACTATGGAAACACAACATGCTCTTCTTTCATACTTAAAAAAATTGATGTTTGCATGATGACGGATGATAGAGCTGTGCAGTTTATGGTTATAAATAATGCCGAACCATACATGTTAGGTGTTGATGGTGAGTGTAACCTATTTTTTTTTTTTTTTTTGTTAATTGTTGGCGCATCGGCTTCTGTAGCCATAATGCACCTCCCAAAGTTTTTGCTTTTACTCTGATCCAAGCCCGAGGCGGGATTCGAACCTGCAACCTTTGGCTTGCCAGGCAGGCACTTTACCCATCCCGGCTAGCTCAGTCGGCGAGTGTAACCTTAAATTTAATCATCTTATGATTAAGTTTAATCACAAGATGTTTAAGTCGTCAGTCTGGTGCTTTTTATCGCAAGTGGAAGAATGAAAGTGATAAGGAAAATTACGAGGATCCATGCTGAAATTCGTAAAGTTGAACGAGGGTGACCCGACAGCATCAACGCAGTCGCTTCGGAATTCATTTCAGACAGTAAGGACAAAATGGAAGGTGAAAAATCAAGTGACAAGTTTGAAATTCGTTTGAGTGCCAAGAAATATCAGTGCCTAAATCAAGCTGTGGTGAGGATAATTTAGAAAATAATAATTGTGTTGAATTGACGGCCGAATATGATATAGGGGTTCCTTTTAGCTGGCCACCAATTATTAATAATCGGGTATTAGAACTCGTAATTCAGAAGGGACCTGTGACGCCTCAAAATATGAAATTTCCTAAAGATTACAATGGAAGATCATTTTCTGCGTCACGATATATGAGACTTTTACCTAACGGTGAAAAAGTTCAAAGAACTTGGTTAATCTATTCTGCAAAATCGAATAGTGTGTTTCGCTTTTGTTATAAAACAAAGTAACAGACAGTGAGGGGTTTTCAGATTGGAGACATTTAGTCACTCATTTATCACGGCATGAAACGAGTGTAGAACATGCAAAATTGTAAAACGTAGTATGAATTAAAAACACGCCTTGACAACAATTGTACAATTGACAAAGAACAACAACGGTACTTTGAATCAGAAAAAGATGATGGTGAGCCCTTATTGAAAGAATCATTACAACTGTCCAGTTTTTAGCAGGGCAGTGTTTATCTTTCAGAGGTAAAAATGATAAATTTTATGAAACAAATAATGGAAATTTTTTAAAGACTATAGAAATGTTGGCGAAATTTGACCCCATTATCTGACAGCATGTCAATAACATAACACAGTCTCAACCTGCTAAATGCCGTATACCTCATTACTTAGGCCATGCTTTTCAAAATCAAATCATATCTGTTTTAGCAAGTGGCATAAAGCCGACCAGGCTATCCGAGTGGGTAAAGTGCCTGCCTGGCAATCCAAAGGTCGTGGGTTCAAATCCCGCCTGTGGCTTGGATATTACGATGGCAATTCTCACTTTATGGGTACATTTTGTTACTTTTGTTTTATATATCTTGTACATTTTTGATTTGAATAAAATTAAAATAAAAATATCAAATATATTTATGGATTTTTTTACCCCTGTCAACTATATGGAATTGTCATAAAAACATACTAGTAGGCTCCCATGGGTTGGGTAAGGTTATGAATCTACTCACGATTCGCACTGATAGGGGCGGCCAAATATCTCAGCACGCAGGCAGCTAACAGCCCAAAACCGGCCCTGGCATTGGTCCCAAAGGAACTAGTTATTGTAGGTGACTATATTGTCTTTAAGGGCACAAAAGGTGATATTGTTGTACACGTTGGCATTAATGATATTAAGAGTAGGAGACCAGCAGAATTACTTAACGATTACAAGACAATGCTGAAAAAAAGCCGTGAGTTAGGGATGAATTTGAAAGTGTCTGCAATTCTGCACAGACACGATAGGAGAGAGTATATGATGAGAGCCTTGTCGATCAATTCTGCACTGGAGAGATTGTGCAAGGCTCAAGGGATAGAATTTTTCTCAGCCTGATCTGTGCTTGTTAACAGAAGACACTGCTTTTACAGAGATGGGATACACTTAAATAGAAAGGGTGCAAGAATATTTGCTGATGCTATTGAGGCAGAGTTAGGTGGGTCGGAAAACTGCTAGCTTGGGGGGATACATGGACTAATGGATTAACAGTAGCCGCTGGCAGAGGTAAAAGTGATTCTTGCACTACTTCTATTGAAATGCAATTGAGCAGCAGCCTGAAAAGCAAGGCAATGGGAATTTCAAGGACTGCTGGGAGTCATAGTGGAACAAGTAAATAGATGGGTTGTGTTAGGGTAACTAAGAGTAGAAACAGGTGCATGTACGCTTGATTGTACACCAATGCTAGGAGTACAGTTAATAAATTCGATGAGCTTGAAGTGCTAGTCAAGACATCAAAGGCAGATATTGTTGGGATATCAGAGGCATGGTGTCACACAGACATAAGCAGTGCAGAACTGGAATTTGGGGAATACAATGTGTACAGAAAGGATAGACAAGACAGGAAGGGAGGAGGGGTTATGCTATTAGTTAAGAAACAAATAAAATCTAAGGAAGTGCATCCAGTTGATGTGGGTGGACAATGCAATGTTGAGTCTGTTTGGTGTGACATAAGCACTGGGAAAGGAAAAATGAAAGCAAGTGTGTGTTATAGGCCTAATGAATCTGATGAGTATAATGAGCAATTGTGCAGAGAAATAGAGTGGGCCAGTAAATTAGAGTGTCTTATAAGGGGGATTTTAATTTCCTGGATATTGACTGGAATTTGTGGGTTGATCACTCACACACTAGCAAGGCTTTTGTGGATTTACTGGATGATTGTTTTCTACAGCAGCATGTTCGGGAGGCAACTAGAGGGAGTAATACTCTTGATCTGATTATCAGTAGTGATTCTTCATACATCAAGAATCTGCAGATAAAGGAACCACTAGGTGGCAGTGATCACAGTGTGCAGAAATGGGATTTACTCAAAGAGGTAACTACCATCAAGGGTAAAGGGAAGGGTTTTGCTTTCGTAAAGGCAACTACAATGGTCTGAGACAGTATTTAAATTCTATACAGTGGGACAAACTGATGATGTTACCAACAGCCAATTCAAAATGGGAGGCATTCAAAGAATTAACCTTGAAAGCTACTAGGCTTTTCATACCAACAAAGAAATATTGTTCAATGTTTAGGCCTAAATGGATGTCAGATAAACTAATTAGACATGTGACAGAGAAGAAAAATGCATGGGATACATATAAATTAACATGTGACACAAAAACCTACGACAGATATAAGCTGGTCTGCAACCAAGTTACAAAGGAGGTTAGGCAGGCAAAAGCAGATTACAAGAAATCTTTGGCAAGGGATGCAAAGAAAAACAGCAAAGAGTTCTTTACTTATGTAAACTCTAGCAGGAAGGGGATGAATCAGATTGGTCCACTTGATATCGATGGGTCAACTGTTGATGATCCTGCTCAGGTAGCTAACAAACTGAATGAATATTTTGCATCGACATTCACATATGAGGAGTTATTCAGCGAGGGGAATGCCAGAGGTGTATTCAACTCTGGCAGTAAGCTAGAGAATCTTGTAATAACTGAGAGTAAAGTGGAGGAGAAATTGTTGAAGATAAATACAAGAAAGGCACCTGGGGTGGATGGGATCTATCCAGTTATATTAAAGGACGCAGCAAAGGAAGTAAGCAAATCCTTAGCCATAATTACGAGAGCTTCCTTGGACTCAGGGGAAGTACCCATAGACTGGAGATGTGCAAATGTGACCCCAATTCACAAAGGAGGATCAAAGGGCGACACAAGTAATTACAGACCTGTTATTTTAACTTCTGTTCCAGGGAAATTAATGGAGGCACTGGTTAAAGAAGCATTTCAGGATCATCTAGACAAGACTTCAGTTATAGCTCGGACACAGCATGGGTTTGTTAAGGGGAAGCCTTGTCTGACTAATTTGATTGGATACTATAATGTAGTCACAAAGTAACTGGATGCAAAGAATAACTTTGATATCATATATTTGGATCTTAGAAAAGCCTTTGATACTGTTGCACATGGAAGACTGCTGCACAAATTGGAGCAGTGTGGCATTGGAGGCAAATTGCTGCTATGGATAAAGGGATGGTTGAGTGGGAGAAGACAGAGCGTGGTAATCAATGGACACTGCTCTTCGTGGACTAATGTTATTAGTGGAGTCCCTCAGGATTCAGTGTTGGGTCCACTGTTGTTTCCTGTATTTATAAATGATATTGATGATGGTATACCAGGTTAATGTCCAAGTTTGCAGACGATACGAAGGTTGGCAGGGTTGTTAATGACACTAATGACAGTACACTGCTGCAACAGGATCTAGAAAAGTTGAGCAGATGGGCTGAGAGATGGCAAATGAAGTTTAACATTGACAAATGTAAAGTACTACATATGGGAAGCAGTAATCCCAGAGTAACGTATCAACTCTGTGGTACCACACTGACAGTGGTAGAGAATGAAAAGGACCTGGGGGGTAATTGTGCAGGTAGATATGAAATTTTCTGAGCAGTGCAGATGGTCTGCAAGAGTAGCTCATGGTGTCTTGTCAATGATATAAAGGAATTTTTCTAGCAGGGATAAGGAGGTGATTATCCCCTTGTATAAGGCAATGGTAAGGCCACACCTTGAGTACTGTATAACAGGTCCGGAGGCCACATTTTAGGAAGGATGTAGAGCTGTTGGAAGGAGTACAGAGAAGGGCAACAAGATTAGTGAATGGAACAAAGGGTTTCTCTTATGAAGAAAGGCTTAAGTTTTGCAAATTACAGTGTCTGGAGACTAGGCAGAGCCGGCCCGAGGGGGGTGCGAGCGGTGCGAGTGCACAACTCCCTGTGCCGCGGACTGATTTTACAAAATAAAAATGGTTTCATTTTTTTTTTTTTGTTTTAATACTGTTGCAAAATCTAGCGACATCGCCATAAAATGGCCATATTTTTAATATACATAAGAAATAAAATGTCAATAATCAAATTTATTTATTTATGTTATTAACATTATCTGAAAGTCCACCAAGAATTCTCTAAAGAACACGGAAAAATATATTTTCTTTCAAATATATTTAAAATATCTCTCCTTACAAGTCGCTCAGATGTACGATTATATGTTGCCAGCGTTTGCATAGTTATCGCACTCTAAAGGCTAAATACCATAGTTATCGTACTCTAAAGGCTACATACCATAGTTATCGTACTCTAAAGGCTACATACCATAGTTATCGTACTCTAAAGGCTACATACCATAGTTATCGTACTCTAAAGGCTATATACTACCGACTAGGTTTTCTCGGCCCTTTTTCGCTTTCTACCTTCGAGAGATCGAGCAAATTCGAAATTATTCAAAAAGTCGACTTAAATTTTCTTCTGAGAAAATTTTAAGTTAATAATATTGGTTTGACCAAAGCACTTATCCTGCAAAAGAATTCCAAAGCACAGTATATGCCCTGTGGAAGTAATAATTTAAATTTAGTTCTTGGAGACATTTCAAAATCATCTTCTCTTGCAAATTCATTTTTTTGAGACTTTACAAAGCATATATAATATTTTTGCAAGTTCTGTGATATGCTGGGATATATTAAAAGAGCATGTCAAACATCTTACTCCAAAACCACTGTCAGAAACGAGGTGGGAATGTCGCCTCGAAAGTGTGAAATCTGTGAGATACCAAGTACCACAATTTTCTCTAGCTTTGAAATACCTTTATGAACATACCAGTGACATGAAAACGAAATCCGAAATTCAATCAATCGAAAATAAACTTACTTCATTTGAATTTTTATTAAGTTTGGTCATTTGGTATGACATACTGAATGAAGTAAATATTGTGAGCAAGATATTTCAAAATTCAAATATAGATATCGGTACTGCAAATTCACATTTAAAAGGCCTTTTAAATTTTTTTGAACAGTATCGTGAATCGGGATTCAAATCTTCTTTAATAACTGCAAAGGAAATAGCTGAAGAATTACGAGTGACATCTGAATTTAAGAATCAAAGAACTGGACGAAAAATAAAGCAATTTTGTTATGAAGGAACCGATCAGCCTATTTCATCAGGCGAAGAATATTTCTGAATTCAATATTTTCTAGTCATAATCGATAGTGCGATAATTTCTTTTAAGAAAAGATTCGAAATTTATCATGAACATGAGACATTAGCATTAGCATTAGTAGAGGCATTTGATGCAAGAAAGCAAGCTTAAGCAGCATCAGCCAAAAAAAAAAAAATAAAAAAAATAAAATAAAATAAATAAAATAAATATATAAATAAATAAAATAAAATAATAAATAAAAAATAACCACTTCCACTTCACCCCTCTGTTCGTTCGAAATACCTGTCCAGCTGAGCCTTAAACTTATTTAGGCTATCAACTTCCACGACAAGGGATGGAACTCTGTTCCACCAACCAACCACCCGCTGGCTAAAGGCAAATTTCCGCACGTCTATCCTACATCTGTCTTTCCTCAATTTCAATTTATGCCCTCTCAGGTGATTATTCTGAGCAAGAGGAAGAATCCCATCAGCATTGAGCATGCTCAAACCATTCAAGGCTTTATACACCTCTATCAGATCACCTCGCTGGTGCCTAGTCTCCAGACACTGTAATTTGCAAAACTTAAGCCTTTCTTCGTAAGAGTACTCCTTTGTTCCATTCACCAATCTTGTTGCCCTTCTCTGTACTCGTTCCAGCAGCTCTACATCCTTCTTGAAATGAGGCTTCCAGACCTGTATACAGTACTCTAGGTGTGGCCTGACCATTGCCTTATACAAGGGAATAATCACCTCCTTATCCCTGCTAGAAAAATTCCTATATATCATTGACAATACACCATGAGCTACTCTTGCAGCCCGTCTGCACTGCTCAGAGAACTTCGTATCTGCCTGCACAACCACCCCCCAGGTCTCTTTCATTCTCTACCACTGTCAGTGTAGTACCACAGAGTTGATACGTTGCTCTGGGGTTGCTGTTTCCCATATGTAATACTTTACATTTGTCAATGTTAGACTTCATTTGCCATCTCTCAGCCCATCTGCTCAACCTTTCCAGATCCTGTTGCAGTAGCATAGTGTCAGTAATGCCCTTGACAACCCTGCCAACCTTCGTATCGTCTGCAAACTTGGACATTAAGCCCAATATACCATCATCAATATCATTTATAAATACAGAAAACAATAATGGACCCAATACTGAACTAATAACATTAGTCCACGATGAGCAGTGTCCATTGATTACCACTCTCTGTCTTCTCCCTCTCAACCACCCCTTTATCCATAGCAGCAATCTGCCTGCTATGGTTTTTTCTATAATTTGGATAATATTCAAAAATTGACTGAAAACGATCTTCTTAAATGTTGCAAAGACTTAAATGCGACCTTGCAAGACGATATTGATTGCATTGATTTTTTTAATGAAATCAAAATTTGTCGTGGAGTTTTGCCTTCCAGGATCACAATATTACAAATATTACAATATTTACTGAAAAATAATTTATTTGAATTGTATCCAAATTTTGTTACTGTTCTGAAAATTATATTAACCTTACCAATTACCGTCGCATCTGCAGAAAGATCTTTCTCAAGATTGAAAATAATAAAAAATTACATGAGATCTAGCATTAGTCAAGAACGATTTACCTCCTTAGCCATTTTATCTATCGAATCCAAAATAGCCAAAAAACTAAAATTATGATGATATTATCAACGAATTTGCTATAAAACATGTAAGAAAATGAAACAAAAGTCACATATTGTGACCTTATTCGATTAAGTCGCATACCAAATTGTATTTTATAAGTATATGAAGCAATTATTTTTCTTATTTGATTTATTAAAGATTTTTTTGTGATTGAAATGTTAAGTTTATTAAAATAATTTAATTATTTATCATTTTCATGTAATCCTTACTAAACCAATTTGTGCAATGTAATAAATATCAAAATACAATAAATTATTTTGTTGTACGAATTTGTATCAAGGCCCCGCAAGCCTTGAATAGTTTGAGCATGCGCAATGCGAATAGGATTCTTCCTCTTGCTCAGAATAATCGCCTGAGAGCGCATAAATTCAGATTGAGGAAAGACAGATGTAGGATAGATGTGCGGAAATTTGCCTTTAGCCAGCGGGTGGTTGATTTGTTGGAACAAACTTCCATCAGTCATTGTAGATGTTGACAGCTTAAAAAGATTGAAGGCAGAACTTGACAAACAATTGGTGCGAGAGGATTGGTGAAATAAGGGTTTTTTTCTTTCTTTTTTTTTTTTGGCTGATGCTATATAAGCTTGCTTTCTTGTACCTAAAACCACCGCAGTCACATCTGCAAAAGCAAAATCCTTTCCCTTTACCAGTCACTGTAGTTATATAGTTAAATAAATCCCACATCAATACACTATAATTGCTAATACCTTATGGTTCCTTTACCTTAGGATTCTTAATACATAGTCACTGCTTATAATCAATCAAAAGTATTGCTTTCTCTTTACCTCTCTACCATGCTGCTATAGAACACAGGGTCATCCAGTAAATCCAGAAAACACCAAGTGAGTGCCCAACCTAAAAGTTCCAGTCAATATTTGGAAAGTTAAAATCCACCATGATTAAGATTTTCTGATTTATTTGCCCACTTTATTTGGTCTGCATTGTTTGTTACACTCATTGCAGTCATTTAGCCTATAACAAACTATAACAGGGCCTAGCAGCATGATCAGTAGGCTGCAATTCATGCATGGCATGGATGCAATATGCTCTAAAATGCAGAAAACATGTAACTTTATGTGCACTACCTATAGTCAAGTTCTTCTGTTGGGAAAGTTTTTGTAAATTGTGGTTCTGTTTGGCACCTCCAATTCTGGAAACTCTTGAAAAGCTCCTTGGCATAATGCACACAATTTCTTACCAAAATAATGCTTCACAATGAAAATTCTTTGCAAAGGTATCCTATACGCCTAACTAATTAGCTAGGCAATTCAAGAGTTAGAACCATCTTTCTTGATCAAAATCAGATCAATAAAATCTAGCTCAAACAATGTACAGAAACTGACAATTATGGGCTGCGTTTTAAAATGAACTCCTTGTATGATAGGATCAAATTCTCTCCCCTTTCTTAAATTTCTGCATACTGCCCTGCCACAAAGTACCAGAAATTTTGTTTCTTAAAATATTAGCTTGCAATCAATGTAATGTCTAAGTACATTTCAACCAGTATTCCAAGGGAAAATCTACATACACAAGCAAACTTCATATGTAGCTACTTAAATGACCACGATTTCTCACTGCACAGGAAAACTGTCATCATCCCTCAGTCAAGGAGCTTGACACTGCTGTCACTAAAGCAGTTATGAAAGTATTGTCAAGTATGACGGTATTTGTATCAAATATACAGGGTGTCCACAAACTTCCTTTACAAAACTAAAATGTTATTGTGTAAATAGGGTGCATGATACAAATATATAACCACTTACAACTGATAGAAGATATCTTCACATTTTTATTCACCAATCCGAATATATACATGTTACATGTTGCAATATATGGCACATAATTGCAAAACTGTAATCACAGAGAAATTTCCCAAAAAAATTCTATCCTCTTGATTTTGTCAAGAAAATAGGCTTCTGTATAAGCTGTAGCTTGTATGGTTTCATCCTCAGGTGGTGGCAACACAACATTAGCATTAGTTGAGGCAAATGATGCAAGGAAGCAAACTTATACAGCATCAGCAAAAAAAAACACAAAAAACTTTCCAATTCCACCTATCTGGTCACCCCCAAATGTCTGTCTAGTTCAGCCTTAAATTTATTTAAGCTATCAACTTCCACAACAACAGATGGAAATCTGTTCCTGCAATCAACTACCCGCTGGATAAAGGCAAACTTCCGCACATCTATTAAGCCTGCTCAAACCATTCAAGGCCTTACACACCTCGATCAGATCACCTCGCAGGTGCCTAGCCTCCAGATGCTGCAACTTGCAGAACTTAAGCCTTTCCTCGTAAGCACACCCCATTGTTCCTCTCAGCAATCTTGTTGCCCTTCTCTGTATTCATTCAAGCAACTCTACAACCTTCCTAAAATGAGGCCTCCAGACCTGTATGCAGTATTCAAGGTGTGGCCTGACCACTGCATTATACAAAGGGATAATCACCTCCCTGTCTCTGCTAGCAAAATTCCTATATAGCATTAACAAAACTCCATGACCTGCTCTGGCAGCCTGTCTGCACTTCTCAAAGAACTTCATATCTGGCTGCACTATTACACCCAGGTCTTTTTCATTCTCCACCTACTTGATTGTAGTACCACACAGTTGGTACATTTCTCTTGGGTTACTGCTACTGATATGGAGTACTTTGCATTTGTCAATGTTAATCTACAGTTGGTACATTTCTCTTGGGTTACTGCTACTGATATGGAGTACTTTGCATTTGTCAATGTTAACCTTCAGTTGCCACTTCTCAGCCCATCTGCCTAACTTTTCTAGATCCTGTTGCAGTAGCATACTGTCTTTATTGTCATTAACAACCCTGCCAACCTTTGTATCATCTGAAAACGTGGACATTAAGCCCGATATACCTTCACAGATATCATTGATAAATATACAAAACAACAATGGGCCCAGCACTGAACCCTGGGGGTCTCCACTAATAACATTAGTTCATGAAGAGTAGTGTCCATTGATTACCACTCTCTGTCTTCTCCCACTCAACCATCCCTTTATCCATTGCAGTAACTTGCCCTTAATGCCTTACCGCTGGCCGCCTCCGTAGCCAGGTGGGAAGGAGCAGCAGTGCGTAGAAAATGCTTCTTGATTAGACCGGGGTTCGAGCCCGTCACCACCAAATACAGAGGATGCGGAAAGGTCAGGGAATGACCACCGCATATCCCGGAGCAATATGGCCTTAGTTGCTAATGCTCCTAAAAACCAAATAACTAACAAACAAGCCTTACTGCTCCAATCTGTACAGCAGTCTTCCATGTGCAAGAGTATCAAAAGCTTTCCTGAAATCCAAGTATATGATATCAAAATTATTTTTTGCATCCAGTTCCTTTGTGACCACATCATAGTATCCAATCAAATTGGTCAGACAAGGCTTCCTCTTTACAAACCCATGCTGTATCTGAACTATTAATGCTGTCATGTCTAAGTGATTCTGTATCACCTCCTTAACCAGTGACTCCATTATTTTCCCCAGAACAGAAATTAAACTAACAGGTCTATAATTATTTGTGTCATCCTTTGAATCCCTTTTGTGAATTGGGGATACATTTGCACATCTCCAGTCCATGGGGACCTTCCCTGACTCTAAGGATGCTCTCATAATTATGGCTATGGGTTGGCTAACTTCCCTCACTGCCTCCTTCAATATAACTGGATAGATTCTATCTGCCCCAGGTGCCTTTTTTATGTTTAACTTCAACAATTTCTCCTCCACTTTGCTCTCAGTTATTACAAAATCACTTATCTCCCTGTTACAGTTTGATAAACTTCTGGCATTCCCCTCCTTGAATAACTCCTCATGTGTGAATGTAGATGCAAAATACTCATTCAGTTTATCAGCTACTTGAGCAGGATCATCAAAGTTGAACCATCTATGTTAAGTGTACCAATCTGATTCTTACCCTTCCTTCTAGAGTTTACTTAAGTAAAGAACTCTTTGCTGTTTTTCTTTGAGTCCTTTGCCAAAGATTTCTCGTAATCTGCCTTTGCCTGCTTAACCTCCTTTGTGACTTGATTACAGACTAGCTTATATCTGCCTAAGGCTTCTGTGTCGTCTGATAATTTATATGCATCCCATACATTTTTCTTTTCTGCCACGAGCTCATTAATTCATCCGACATCCATTTAGGCCTGAACATTGAACAGTATTTCATAGTTGGCATGAAAAGCCTAGTAGCCTTCAGGATTAAGTCCCTGAAGGCTTCCCATTTAGAATTCACAGTTGGTAACATCATAAGTTGATCCCACTGTATAGAATTTAAAAACTGTCCGAGACCAATGTATTTACATTTACGAAAACAAAACCCCTTCCCTTTTCCCTTGATGGTAGTTACATCTTTAAGTAAATCCCACATCAGTACACTGTGACCACTGTCACCTATTGGTTCCTTTATCTACAAATTCTTAATGCATGAATAATCACTGATGATAATCAGATCAAGGGTATTACTCCCTCTGGTTGCCCCCTCCCCCCCGAACATGTTCCTGTACAAAACAATCTTCCAATAAATCCACAAAAGTCTTGCTAGTGTTTGAGTGACTAACCCACAAATTCCAGTCTATATCTGGGAAGTTAAAATCCTTCAGTATAAGACAATCTGATTTACTGGCCCATTCTATTTCTCTGCACAACTGTTCATTGTACTCATCAAGGTCATTAGGCCTATAACATACTCCTACTCTCATTTTCCCTTTCCCAGTGTTTATGTGACACCAAACAGACTCAACATTGCACTGTCCACCCATGTCAACTGGATGTACTTCCTTAGATTTTGTGTGTTTCTAACTAATAGCATAACCCCTCCTCCCTTCCTACCCTGTCTGTCCTTTCTGTACGCATTGTACTTCCCAAATTCAAATTCTAGTTCTTTGAACAAGTCTGCACTGCTTATATCTGGGTGACACCATGTCTCTGATATCCCAACAATATCTGCCTTTGATGACTTGATCAGCGCTTCAAATTCATCAATTTTATTTACTATACTTCTAACATTAGTATACATGCACTTGTTCTTACTCTTAGTTACCCTAACACAGCTCATGTATTTACTTGTTCCATGATGACTGCCAGCAGCTCTTGAAGTTCCCAGCAACTTGCTCTCTAGGCTGCTGCTCATTACATAAAAAAGCTGTGCAAGAATCACTGTCGACTCTGCCTGCGGCTAATGTTAATCTTTTAGTCTGTGTATCTCCTCATTCTTCCAGTTTTCCAACCCACCTAAAACTGCCTCGATAGCATCAGCAAATATTCTTGCACCCTTTCTATTTAAGTGTATCCCATCCCTGTAGAAGCAGTCTCTCCTGTTAGCAAGCACACACCACACTGAAAAAAATTCTACCCCGTGAGCCTTGCACAATCTCTCCAGAGCCAAATTGATTGACAAGGCTCTCATCATACACTCCCTCCTATCGTGTTTGGGCAGAATTACAGACACTTTCACATTCAACCCTAACTCGCAACTTTTTTTTCAACATTAACCTGTACTTGTTGAGTAAATCTGCATATCTCTTACTCTTAACGTCATTAGTGCCAACGTGTACAACAATATCACCCTTTGTGCCCTGAAAAGATGATATCTGCCCTACAACGTCATCAACTTTTGCTCCTGGCAGACATACCCTGGTCCTGTTCCATCTATTCTCTTTGCATAATATATTCCCTGTCTCCCTGACAACAGAGTCAACCACAATAACTAGTTGCTGCAGGACCAGCGCATTCTGCCTTGGAGATTGCCTTTGTGTTGCCTGATGCACAGGAGTGAGCTCTGGCATTGAATTGGGCAGCTCAGAGCTAGATGGGCTCCTCATATTAATTTCTTTGAGGGCATTACCCTACATCTCAAACTCTCATAGATGTCCATCAGAATGCTGAGTTGGTGCCTAATTTCTTCAGTCTCTGCACCTAGCACACACAAAGACATCCTCCTTGGCTAGACATGTCCTGTTCTAGACAAGTCTGCAAACATTTTACATTTCGCGCATTGTTTTAGACTGTGATGTTTTGGAGAATCGCCCCCTTCGTTTCTCCCGCGAGCCATAGCACTGTGGCTATTTTGTGAACGCTGCTTTGCTGCTCTAGTCTGGATCATGATTTCATTAAGTATAATTTAATTAACAATGAACTTTAATAAGATTAATGAATTTTACTGATTAGTTGATATAGTATAGTAATCTAACAGATTTCTAATACAGTGCTATGTTTTTCGCTATTTAGTTTTACGTTAACCTTACGCTATTCCGTATCGTATAACAATGGTGGCAAGTTACGAATGTAGAATCTATGGACACTTAAGTATCACCTTTCATGTCAGACACTGTTGACCTTGATATGTTGTGTAAAACTTCCTAGAACCAGCTCAGCTGCACTCTCGCTATCTTTTGTTTAGCTACCATTTCTGCAAAGATGATTACAAAATTTTACTTCACTTATTGTATGGATTAGAAGAGCTTAAAATTATGTTGTGTTGTATAATTGCAGCAGAAACTCTGAAGATTACCCTCACTGGAGGTTCAGATGTATGATGTTTTTTTTTTTTTTTTTTGATTTGGTAGTTGTTGGCGCATCGGCTTCTGTGGCCATATTGCACCTCCAAAGATTTTTGCAGTACTTTGATCCAAGCCCGAGGCGGGAATCGAACCCGCGACCTTTGGGTTGCCGGGCAGGTACTTTACCCACTCGGCTAGCCCGGTCGGCATGTATGATGTGAATTTTGTAAAGAGTGCAGGACACATGAATTTGGTTTTGTTCAAAGTTTTTTCATAACAGGTACTATAAGCATGACTTATAAGTACAGCATTTCAACAACAAGTTACTTTAATGGTAAAAAAATAATAATAAATAAAATTGCTTTGTAGAGTCAGTTTTTCTATTTGATTATCTGATTCTGTACTGATAAATGGAAGAAATGCCAGCCTACTCATTAGCTGTCAGTTCAATTTGCTTTATTGTTAATTAAAATGTTTTAGCTGATGGTAAATACCATCAGACTGAGGCAGTTACATCAGTAGATCTTGTACAAATGAAAAGTCCACTTCACTGGACACTGTCCATTACTTCCGAAGAGCCGACCGGGCTAGCCGAGTGGGTAAAGTACCTGCCCGGCAACCCAAAGGTCGCGGATTCGATTCCCGCCTCGGGCTTGGATCAAAGTACTGCAAAAAAAAAAAACCTTGGGAGGTGCAATATGGCCACAGAAGCCGATGCGCCAACAACTACCAAATCAAAAAAAAAAAAAAAAAAAACTTCCGAAGTTTGTTAAATTGAGGGTAATTAATTAATTAAATTAATGCTGAAAGCTGTATTTAAATCAATATGAAATTAAAATCAAAAACAATGAAGGTATGTGTCTTGCTATAAACCAAGCTCAGGCTAAGTCTGCCTCTAGTATAAATTAAAATCCTTTGTCTTTCTTTCCACACTAATGGCATTAAAAGATTTTATTACTGAAAAAAGCTTTCACCTTGAAGTACAATTGTAGTTAGAAGTAACTGATACAACTAAAACTGTAACTAATTATTCATATATGCAAAGACTACACCATCTTATTTTTTTTTAAATTAAAATACAGAAAAAAATACTACTGTTCATGAAAACTAACTCACAGTTTCAGAATTATTTAATTTAAATTATCAAATTATAATGTAAATTCAAAAGTGCACTCTGATATCCTCATAATATTATTGATATCAATGATATCATTATATGGAGTTAGAGTGAACCAGAAAATGGCAGATTATGGGTTGTTTGAGTTTTCAAAAGTGAAAAAGCTATGGTTACAAAAACCATATTGTCATGTATAATGTTTATTAAAATTACTAAAATAAAACAATACAAACCTAAATTTTACAAAAACGGAATTCCTGATCACTATAAAAAAAAAAAAGCTTACCACCAGCAACACTGTACCATGCTGCTCCATTAGTAATACCACCCTGATGAGTAAAGTCATCTCCATCGCAGCTGATATGTTCTTTTCCTGCCATAGTTTTATGTATACTAGCATAAGAATGGGCTAAATGTCTATAAAAAAGATTCATCAATTATAATCAGAATAAAGAAATATAATATAATGTTTTGTCACATTTACTTTAAAAGACACGGAAACAAGAAAAGGTAACATTAAGTAACTTGGCTTTCTATATTTACTTAAATGTATCATCATCTGGCGTAGCTGTATAATCCTGGGGATCTCCAGTACGAGCTTCATCATAGGGATAGTTGGCTACAAGGGCACCACCATGAAGGTTGGCAGATAAAATAAAGGGATTCTTTAAAATCCATTCTATAGTTGCCTGTGTTTCTGGTTGGAGCTAAAATAAATAGTATATATATATGTATGTAGGTGTACATACACGCATGCACACATATATAAAAAAACTTATAATAAGTATATATCTAAGGAATGGTATAAGCTATATTGTGGATATTTATAACCAGAAATTATTTTAGTTTTTAAATATCTTAAGTAAAGAAGCCACTTTGTAAAATAATGTGATCCGTATTATAAATCTTGCTAAATTATTAATGCACTTTATCAAAATAACATCTTCCACGTTATTCAATTTAACATTATTATACTTAGCTGTTAAATACTCATAAAAATTGACTTGAATACTATTTTTTTTGAAGTGCTATAATACAGCAGAAAGTAAATAATCCTTGATTTGTTTCCAGATTGGTCAGTAACGGCAACAAGATTGGTGAGAGGAACAAAGCGGTAACACTTACAAAGAAAGGCTTAAGTTCTGCAAGTTGCACCATCTGGAGACTAGGAACCTACGAGGTGACCTGAACGAGGTGTATAAGGCCTTGAATGGTTTGAGTAGGCTCAATGCTGACAGGATACTTCCGCTTGCTCAGATTAAGAACCCGAGGGGGCATAGATTCAAATTGAGGAAAGAGTTGTAGAATAGATGTGCGGAAGTTTGTCTTAAGCCAGCGAGCAGTTGATTGCTGGAACAGACTTCTACCTGTTGTTGCGGAAGTTGATAGCTTAAATAAATTTAAGGCTGAACTAGATGAACATTTGGAGTGACCAGATGGGTGAAATGGGAAGGGTTTTTTTTTTTTTTTGGCTGATGCTGTATAAGCTTGCTTTCTTGCATCATATACCTCAACTAATGCTAATGCTGTAAACTGCATGGAAATGGAATATTGTATTTATAAAAATTGTAGTTTTATTTGATTAATTCATTTATAATGTGGCCATCTATAAAATTTTATTCATAAAAGATTCTTAAAACGACTGAAAACATGAAAATTCGAACCAAAACTCTAATAAAATAAAATAAAGCACTAAAACAGACTTAAAAAAATTCTATTTTAGTGCAATAATCTTGCAATGCTGAGTTATCAGCTGCTCACCTAACCTGTCAGGATTCATGGCTCGAAGCACTTCATATATATTTACAGTGGATCCCACATCTATTACAAGTAGAGTTTGCAATACAACAAGCGTTGGTATGTGCCTTGTTTTTGCTTAATAAAAGTCTCATTAAATTAATCCCTTCCTTTTCCTTCTTCTGTTCCCTTCTTTCTCTCTTTCTTTTTTTCTTCTTCTCCTCCTCCCTTTTTGAACACTTTTACAACTTATGACATCTACATGTCACATGTGCCTTCTACTGTATATAACTGACAAACCCCATGAGCTATCCCGGAAGCCTGTCTGCACTGCTCAGAGAGCTTCACATCTGACTGCACAATTACCCTTGGATCTCTTTCATTTTTTACTATACAGAATGTAGTAACACACAGTTGGCATGTTAATCTGAAATTATTGCTAGCCATATGCAGTACCTTGCATTTGTCAATGTTAAACTTCAAATTTTTCTAGATCTTGTTGCAGTAGCTTACCTGGATTACTGTCATTAACCACCTTGCCAACCTTTGTATCATCTGAAAACATAGACATTAAGCCTGGTACACCTTCATCAATACTGATATTGATGAAGGTGTATCTTCATCAATTTAGGCACAGCCAAGTGTTCGCGAAAGCAGTGGCTGCCCCAGTTTATGTATACCCTTGCTTGATTGTTTAGGACCTTCCAGGCGATTGAGTTGAGTTGAACAATCCAGTTTTTGCCTCCTCCTCCTCCTTTGACTTTTTTTGAGTATTTAGGTGTCATTAAGGCATCTGCCTCTAAGTCTGGGAAGTACTCCTGCAAGTTCCTACAGTATAGTTCCTCAGTGAGTTGCTGGGGTCAGGTTGTCACTGAGGTCAAAAATTATGATAGAGGGCCCCAACTTTTTTGGTGCCTCTGCCTTTAAATCCATTGTCATTATTTTTGCATTGGTCATAATTTTGTTAGCTTCTTTTTTAGTTTCTGTTTCGATACTATGCCTGTATTTCTAGTTTTTCTTATTGCTTTTATTTTTGTGGTTTTGAGATCATCTTTCAACTCTGTCATTATTTTGGTCTTGATTTGTTCCTTGTATGTGATTCTTTGGAGTTAATGGGTCACTGTACTTAAGAACCTTCCAACCTCTAAACTGGTTGCTTCCATCCAAGGGCATCCACCACAGAAGTCGATAGAACCCCCAGCATTTATCAGGGTTCTCTTTATTATATGCTGGGGGTTCTATCGACTTCTGTGGTGGATGCCCTTGGATGGAAGCAACCAGTTGAGAGGTTGGAAGGTTCTTAAGTACAGTGCTGATATAAAAGGGTACTGTAGATGGTTCAGGTTCTGTGGTTAGGCCCAGTTACCGCTCGGGTGAAGACTGGGAAAGCTTAGTACAGACATCTAAGGCCTTTTCCAGTATTGTAGATCTTAACATTAGCATTAGCATTAGTAGAGGTATATGATGCAAGAAAACAAGCTTATGCAGCATCAGCCACAAAAAAAAAAAAAAAAAAAAAAACCACTTCCATTTCACCCCTCCGTTCGTTCGAAATACCTGTCCAGCTGAGCCTTAAATTTATTTAGGCTATCAACTTCCACAACAAGGGATGAAAGTCTGTTCCAACAACCAACTACCCGCTAGCTAAAGGCAAATTTACGCACATCTATCTTACATCTGTCTTTTCTCAATCTGAATTTATGCCCTCTCAGGTGATTATTCTGAGCAAGAGGAAGAATCCCATTGGCATTGAGCATGCTCAAACCATTCGAGGCTTTATACACCTCTGTCAGATCACCTCGCCGGTGCCGAGTCTCCAGACACTGTAATTTGACTTTCTTCATAAGAGCAACCCTTTGTTCTATTCACTAATCTTGTTGCCCTTGTTTCTGTACTTGTTCCAGTGGCTCTACATCCTTCTTGAAATGAGGCCTCCAGACCTGTATAGAGTACTCAAGGTGTGGCCTGACCATTGCTTATACAAGGAAATAATCACCTCTTTATCCCTGCTAGAAAAATTCCTGTATATATCATTGACAAGACACCATGAGCTGCTCTTGCAGCCCATCTGCACAGCTCAGAGAACTTCATATCTGTCTGCACAATTACCCCAGGTCCTTTTCATTCTCTACCACTGCCAGTTTAGTACCACAAAGTTGATACATTGCTCTGGGGTTGCTGTTACCCTATATGTAGTACTTTATATTTGTCAATGTTAAACTTCATTTGCCACCTTTCCAGATCATGTTGCAGCAGCATAGCATCAGTAGTGTCCCTAACAACCCTGCCAACCTTTGTATCGTCTGCAAACTTGGACATTAAACGAATACACCATCATCAATATCATTTATAAATAGAGAAAACAATAATGGACCCAACACTGAACCCTGAGGGACTCCACTAGTAACATTAGTCCATGATGAGCAGTGTCCATTGATTACCACTCTCTGTCTTCTCCCCTTCAACCACCCCTTTATCCATTGCAGCAATTTGCCTCCAATGCCACACTGCTCCAATTTGTGCAGCAGTCTTCCATGTGCAACAGTATTAAAAGCCTTTCTAAGATCCAAATATATAATATCAAAGTTATTCCCTGCATCCAGTTCTTTTGTGACTGTATCATAGTATCCAATCAAATTGGTCAGGCAAGACTTTCCTTTAACAAAACCATGCTGTGTCTGAGCTATAACTAAAGTCTTGTCTAGATGATCCTGCAATGCTTCTTTAACCAGTGCCTCCATTAATTTTCCTGGAACAGAAGTTAAACTCAGAGGTCTATAATTACTTGTGTTAGCCATTGATCCTCCTTTGTGAATTGGGGTCACATTTCCACATCTCCAGTCTATGGGTACCTCCCCTGAGTCCAACAAAGCTCTCATAATTATGGCTAAGGGTTTGCTTACTTCCTTTGCTACCTCCTTTAATATAACTGGATAGATCCCATCCACCCCGGGTGCCTTTCTTGTGTTTATCTTCAACAATTTCTCCTCCACTTTACTCTCAGTTATTACAAGATTATCTAGCTTACTGCCAGAGTTGAATACACCTTAGGCATTCCCCTCGCTGAATAACTCCTCATGTGTGAATGTCAATGCAAAATATTCATTTAGTTTGTTAGCTACCTGAGCAGGATCATCAACAGTTGAACCATCGATATCAAGTGGAACAATCTAATTCATCCCCTTCCTTCTAGAGTTTACATAAGTAAAGAACTCTTTGCTGTATTTCTTTGCACCCTTTGACAAAGATGTCTCGTCATCTGCCTTCGCCTGCCTAACCTCCTTTGTAACTTGGTTACAGACCAGCTTATATCAATCATGGGCTTCTGTGTCACATGTTAATTTATATGTATCCCATGCATTTTTCTTCTCTGCCATATGTCTCATTAGTTCATCTGACATCCATTTAGGCCTGAACCTTGAACAATATTTCTTAGTTGGTATGTAAGGCCTAGTAGCTTCCAAGATAAGTTCTTTGAATGCTTTCCATTTTGAATTTGCTGTTGGTAACATCATCAATTGGTCCCACTGTATAGAATTTAAATACTGTCTCAGATCATTGTGGTTGCCTTTACGAAAGCAAAAACCCTTCCCTTTACCCCTGATGATAGTTACCTCTTTGAGTAAATCCCACTTCAGCACACTGTGATCACTGCCACCTAGTGGTTCCTTTATCTACAGATTTTTAATGCATGAAGAATCACTACAGATAATCAGATCAAGAGTATTACTCCCTCTAGTTGCCTCCCGAACATGCTGATGTAGAAAACAATCATCCAATAAATCCACAAAAGCTTTGCTAGTGTGTGAGTGACCAACCCACAAATTCCAGTCAATATCTGGGAAATTAAAATCCCCCATTATAAGACTCTGATTTACTGGCCCACTCTATTTCCCTGTACAGTTTCTACCAATGATTATGTCACACCAAACTGACTCGACACTGCACTGTCCAGAGATGTCGACTGGCTTCACTTCCTTGGATTTTATGTGTGTCTTAACTAATAGCATAACCCCTCCTCCCTTCCTATCCTGTCTATCCTTTCTGTACACATTGTACTCCCCAAATTCCAGTTCTGCATTTTTTTTGGTAGTTGTTGGCACATAGGCTTCTGTGGCCATAATGCACCTCCCAAGGTTTTTGCAGTACTTTGATCCAAGCCCGAGGCGGGAATCGAACCCGTGACCTTTAGGTTGCCAGACAAGCACTTTACCCACCCGGCTAGCCCGGTCGGTGCCAGTTCTGCATTCCTTATATCTATGTGATACTACGTCTCTGATATCCCAACAATATCTGCCTTTGATGTTTTGTGCAATACCTCAAATTCATCAAATTTATTTACCAAACTTCTAGCATTGGTGTACACACAAGTATACATGCACCTGTTCCTATTCTCAGCTATCCTAACACAACCCGTGTGTTTACTTGTACCCGAATGACTCACAGCAGTCTCTGAAATATCCTGCATCTTGTTTTCCAGGCTGCTGCTCATTCCAATAGAAGCAGTGCAAGAATCACTTTCACCTCTGCCAGTGGCTACTGTTAATCTATTAGTCATTGTATCCCCTCCAAGCTAGCAGTTTTCCGACCCACCTAACACTGCCTCGATAGCACCAAGAAATATATTTGCACCCTTTCTATTTAAATGTATCCCATCCCTGTAGAAGCAGTCTCTCCTGTCGACAAGCAAAGACCAGGCTGAAAAAAATTCTACCCTTTGAGCCTTGTACAATCTCTCCAGGGCCGAATTGATTGACAAGGCTCTCATCATATACTCCCTCCTATCGTGTCTGGGCAGAATTAGAGACACTTTCACATTCAACCCTAACTCGCAACTTTTTTTTCAACATTAACCTGTACTTGTTGAGTAAATCTGTAGATCTCTTACTCTTAATGTCATTGGTTCCAACATGTACAACAACATCACCTTTTGTGCCCTGAAAAGATGGTATCTGCTCTACAACCTCATCAGCTTTTGCTCCTGGCAGACATACCCTGGTCCTGTTCCACCTATCCTTCTTATATAGTATATTCCCCGTCTCCCTGACAATAGAGTCACCAACATTAACTAGTTCCTTTGGGACCAGCACATTCTGCCTTGAAGATTGCCTCTGTGTTGCCTGATGCACAGGAGTGAGCTCTGTCGTTGAGCTGGGCAGCTGAGAGCCTGATGGGCCGCTAATATTAATTTCTTCGAGGGCATTTACCCTACACCCGAAGCTCTCATAGACGCCTCAGAACCCATCAGAAGCTGAATTGGCCCTAATTTCTTGACACTCCAGACACCTAGCACACACAAAGGCATCCTCCTTGGCTAGATCGTGTCCTGTTTTAGAAAGGTCGGCAAACATTTCACACATTTTTTTTTGAGACCGATTTTTATTTTATTATTATTAGCTATATGGTTCAAGGAAGCCTGATGCTTATGCTGCACTAGCCAAAAAAAAAAAAAAAAAAAAATTCCTGAGCCACCCTGAGAGAGAGAGAGAGAGAGAGAGAGAGACAAAAGGGAACCACCGAGAAAGAGAAGAATGATGATATCTAGCTCAGGACCCTGGGTGTGCCATGCCCATACTCGCCAGATGTGAGCCCCTGGGGTGAAGCATTATAGCATCGCCCCCTTCGTTTCTCCCTCGAGCCACAGCACTCTCGCTAGTCTGTGATCTTTTCTTTTCAGCTCTAGTCTGAGTCATGATTTCCGTTTAAATACAATTTAATTAACAATGAAATTTAATAAGATTAATATTTTTGATTAATTGATAATACTATAATAAGCTAACAGATTCCTAATACAGTGCTTCGTATTACGCTATCTAGTTTAACTTTATACCTTATGCTATCAGTTCGAGATATATATATATATATATATACACACGTTAAGCTATTTCTTATCAACTACAATATGGCGGCTAGTTCAACAATATTGGCGCCAACACCGGGAGTCGTAACTTCCAAAATCGCTGGTCAAATTCAAAATAAGAAGCTAACGAATGCTACTAAACCAATTTAATATCTCTGTAAAACACAATGTACTATGTTAAATAATGAAGAATATGTTAAAAATTAAAAAATACTTATCCCTTTACAGCAGCCAAAAATCCATCCGTACTGTTCTGCGATTACAATGCCCTCTCCTTTACTATCCATTTTTAATAGATTGCGCTAACACAAAAGCCCAATAAACTGGAAAGTGCAAATTTCTTTATTATTTTATGGTAGTGACCTCCGGAAACGTGTTTTAGAAAAATATCACAAAACCATTCAAAATTGATTCTTCTAACGGAACATATGATAACGATGAAAGTGTAGTGCAATTTCCATTATAAAAATGACCTTTTAGAGAGATAAACAGCTTAGTTACATAGCGAAAATTTCAACATCCGAGGTCTTGGAACGAATTACCAAAAAAACAATGTGTTATTGGGTTCACATTACGATATATTCACGTTACCTCCATTTATTCCTACAGGATGCAAAATACGTTTCCATGATTTTTTTAAGTTTACACCAGCTGGCAAAAACTAACGTAAAGTCGAATTTCCATAAGTCGAGTATTACGTAAGACAGGGAGTGGCTGTACACCAATCCCGTATTGTGGAGACACATTGCTATCAGTCGCCTCAGTACGGCACTATTCTAAATTAAAAAAAAAAAAAAAAAATCACTGCTCCAATGGAGAAGTAAACTGCTATTCTCCAATGGGAAAATGCTTTTTATTTAGAGTAGTGCAATACCAAGTCAGCTCATGACAAAGTGCCTCCACAAATAGAGATTTTTCCCTAAATTTACATGAGCAAGATTATTATTAATGTTTTCTATGAAAATAGACACACTGCTGTTATTAATATATTAATGTTATTATATATTATTAATTACAAATTACTAATATATTTATACGTTCTTAGATTACAATTTATATTTGCTATTCATAAAATAAAACGAATGACACAAAATCACTATGCTATTTAATTGAGAACTCTGAACAGAAAAGAGAACGTGTTTTACATTTAAGAAACTAATAACAATACAAAATATTTTTTTACCTTATGATCAAGGAGCCTTGATGAAAAGAAGTGATTAGTGTTATGGTTCTTAAATGTCTCTCCAGCATAGGCAACCATATTCAGATCAGGAAAATCTCTATTCAGGTCAACACCATTTGCATTTTTTCTTCCTGCTAACCAGTCATGGCCACCACTCTGTTTTTAAAAATAATTGTCATAAAATGAATTATGAAAGAATGAAACTTTCACTACTACATTACAAAATTATCATCCAACTTCCACAAAGATCCTCTGATGGCGAAGGTAAAAGCCAACACGAGAACAACGAGAAACGTCGGATAACTTATGTGGAAAATTAGTTTCCCTACACCAGACTCTAGCTCTGTTTGCTCAGTAAAAAGACAGTAGGTGTTATCGGTCTGGAGAAAAGTCGAGAATGATATATTGATTGACAGGTAGGCGTGGCAAATGATGTGCTGATTGGTGTGTAAACACAACACACAATAACATCGGTTTAGTATCACTTTAATAGCATTAATGGTAACTTGCCCTAATCACACATGCCCTAATGAACGCTTTCCATAATGGTGAAAAAAGGTCAACTTACCTCCACTTGAATCCCATGGGAGCTTGAACCTCTCCTGAAGTGGAGAGGAAAAAAGGTTAGGTTACCCTAACCTTTTTTCTTTAGAATCACAGTCACATTT
Organism: Mastigoproctus giganteus; assembly: GCF_048544385.1. Lineage (NCBI taxonomy): Eukaryota > Metazoa > Arthropoda > Arachnida > Uropygi > Thelyphonidae > Mastigoproctus > Mastigoproctus giganteus. The sequence continues at coordinate 161,260,175 of NC_143576.1, forward strand.
AGAAATACATTCATCAAAAACTCAACCAACGTTTTATTTTTCTTACAAATTTCTTCCATCTTTAAAAGATTCATCGCTACTATTACCTGTTTACCGTTCATCACAAAACCATTATACACTGTTCTTTACTCATAAATACACATTATAATGCCAACCAATGACTACACAGTAGCATGTCATCTGTCGCACTCACCACCAATCATTTCATTTGCCACACCTACCTATCAATCAATATATCCTTCTCGATTTCAGCTCCAGACCGATAACACCTACCGTCTGTATACCGAGCGAGCAGCGCTAGAGTCCGGTGTCGGGAAACTAATTTTCCGTGTAAGTTATCCGATGTTTCTTGTCGTTCTCGTGTTGACTTTCTTTACCTTAGTCCATCTGATTTGTTCACTTGCAGCTAATTTAATCCTAAATCTCATACAAAATCTCACAAAAAGGATAAAAATAACTCCATTTTCCCAAGTACAGTAAATGCAATTTTATCAGTATGTATGAGTGGTGAATTAAAATAACTAATATGCTTTGATTACCATAGTGCCAATATTGTTTTGACTCTGTCGGAAACGGTGCATAATCATTCTTCAATAGTTAATGATCTGTGCACTTAAAAAACAGCAATACAATCAATATGTTCCAAAAATCCAGCAGGTGAAAAGTCCCAATGCTGCCATAGTTATGATGTGATAAACTTATACTCCATTTATACTCCATACAGTATATGTTTATCATATACAATGGAATATATGATAAACATATACTCCATTCTCGACTTTTCCATTTCACTATTTAAGAAAAGAGCCTTACTGAACTTGTCCATTGAGGACAATCCTGGCTCTGGCCACTTCAACTTTGAAAAAAAAATGATTTCATAGTAATGTTCATGATCTAATAAGGAGTGATCTGCATTTTAAATGCAGACCATTCCTGATTAGAAAACTTTCTAAAATCCAAGTATATGATATCAAAATTGTTTTTTGCATCCAGTTCCTTTGTGACCACATCATAGTATCCAATCAAATTGTTCAGACAAGAATCCCTTAACAAATCCATGCTGTGAGTTTAGTATAATTGCATTTCTTTCTAGATGGACCTGCATTTCTTTCTAGATGGACCTGCATTTCTTTCTAGATGGACCTGCATTTCTACTTTCATCACTGGGTACATTATTTTCCCTGGAACAGAAATTAAACTAACAGGTCTGTAATTATTTCTGTGACCCTTTGATCCCCTTTGTGAATTCGGGATACATTTGCACATCTCCAGTTCGTGGGGACGTTCCCTGAGTCCAAGGAAGTTCTCATAATTATGGCTAAGGGTTTGTTCAATTCTTTTGCTGCCTCTTTTAATATAACTGGATAGATTCCATCCACCCCAGCTGCCTTTCTTATGTTTAATTTCAACAATTTCTCCTCCACTTTGCTCTCAGTTATTACAAAATCATTTACCTACCTGCCAGAGTTTGATAAACCTCTGGCATTCCCCTCCTTGAATAACTCCTCATGTGTGAATGTACAGTGGCGGACAAAAAAACTGCTTGACTTGTGAATTTTGCAAATAATGTGTTTTGTGCTGCATTGTGGGTTGTAGAAAACAGAGATATATATCCCAAAATGCATTTTGGATATATATATCTCTGTGAATGAAATCCAATAAAGACTCCACCTTATATACCAAATTGCCATAAATACCTTCCCAAAGGGTAAAATATGTAATTAATGGAAATATGAGAACTCATGCAAATGGCAATTATGACAACCAAACACATTTTATTGCATTTAGTTGTACAAACTGAAATGCGCCCCATAGCCGGGTGGGAAGGAGCAGCAGTGCGTAGCACACGCTTCTTGATTAGACCGGGGTTCAAGCCTGTCACCACCAAATACGGAGGATGCGGAAAGGTCAGGGAATGACCACTACATATCCCGGAGCAATATGGCCTTAGTTGCTAATGCTCCTAAAAAACCAAATAACAAACATAACAAACAAACAAACTGAAATGACAAGTTAACGTAATAGTATTATGTACTGTATATCAGCAAAATAAGTCCTCAATATTTTGTTATTCCTCCTCAAGCTGCAATTACAGCCTTGCAACAATCTGGCATAGAGTTAATCAACTTCTGGATATATGACTGCCCAATTTCATGGTACTACACCCTTACAATGCTCTCCTGCAGCTGAATTTTGTTGGCTTCTTCTGAGAAATTTTAGACAACATTACGTACCAGCAATTTTCAGTAGGGTTCAACTCTGCACTGTTGCGGAGCCAGTCCAACACTGTAATGCTAGCATTTCTGAGGTATGACTGCACCTTAAGGGTGAAAAATGAGGGAAAACATTGGTGTAAGTATGTTTTAAGCCTTGTGAGACAAGAAGACAAACTCATCATTAAATTTAAATAGCATAAAACTTACCAATTTTACTGTGTGGCAAGGTGCTGAGTCCTGTTGAAAAATGCAGTTTCGGATATCTGTGTGGTGATCTCTAATAATGGGTTTCAGGCACTCCTCCAAGATAGCAGTGTAGGCTTCTGCATTCACCGTTCCATTAATAAACTTAATTTGCCCCACCCCTTTGCTTGTTATGCATCCCCAGACCATCTGACCGGTGGGGAACTTTACAGTTGGTGTTATCCAGTCAGGATAGTATTCAGATTTTCGTCTTCTGACATATCTCTTCCCATCTGAGCCATGCAGGCTAAATTTCGATTTATCAGAAAAGATGATGGTGTCCCATTGCTCTTTTGTCTATAAACATGTGTTTTAGCCCGAGCAAGTTGCGTTGCTTCTTCCTCATTTGTTGAGTCAACAAAGGCTTCTTCTTGGGCCGATAGGCATGCAGACCACATTCCAAAAGCCATCTTTGGTTAGTTTGTACACTTGTTTCAACACCAGAGGCCATTTCTTATGACCTAATCCAGGTTTTCTCTTCGTATAACCTGTTTCACGCTTTAATTTCCACACCCAGGATACTGTTGACCAGTGGCAGCCTATTTTATCAGTGATAGCACATGTAGAAAGCCTTTCCTGGGACAAAGCAGCAGCTACACTTTTTTTTTCTTGTTGTCAACTGAACATATGGAGTCATTCTGACACCTTCGTAAAACAGGATACTAATGAACGTGTATACCCTTCCGGCACTGTATTTATAGAAAAGGCTGATGCAATACCTTGCAATTACTGCCTGATGCAATAGAAGCATTATCTGAGGCAATACCTTTGCTTTGCAACAAACAAAATGACTGTAGTTTTTTTGTCTGCCATTGTAGATGCAAAATATTCATTCAATTTGTCAGCTACCTGAGCAGGATCATCAACAGTCAAACCATGAATATCAAGTGGACCAATCTGATTCATCCCCTTCCTTCTAGAGTTTACATAAGAAAAGAACTCTCTGCTGTTTTTCTTTGCATCTTTTTCCAAAGATTTCTTGTAATTTGCCTTCATCTGCCTAACCTCCTTTGTGACTTGATTACAGACCAGCTTTTATCTGTCATTGGCTTCTGTGTTACCTAAATATTTATATGCATATCGGGATCTTTGTCAACATGCTACTGCTGACCCACATACTTTGCTTCTTCCATCATTACTGATGACAAATCTTGAGTGCCTGGCTATGGAACAAAATTTGATGATCACAGAGAGTGGTGAATTCTCACTTGTTCTTTGTTTATCTGCTGCTGCTGACCCATACATCATTTCTACCATCATTACTGGTGACAGATTGTGGATGTATGGCTATGACCCAAAACAAAGGCCCAGTTCTCTTGATGGAACACAGTCTTCTCTAAGACTCACATTAGAAGGAAAGGGATGAACAACATTGGCAAACTAGATATGAATGGCATAACTACTGATGATCTCATTCAGCCTGTGACAAACTAAATAAATATTTTGCATCATTCATTCATGAAGAAATTTTTAGGGATGAGAACAAAAGAAGTACATCAAGTTATAACTGGGAGCTAAATGATTCTGTTATAACTGCATTAGCAAGGGCACATGATGCAAGAAAGCAAGCTTATATAGCATCAGCCAAAAAAAAAAAAAAAAAAACAGACACACATACACACCCTTCTCATTTCACCCACCCCACCCACTCACTCCAAATGTTTGTCTAGTTTTGCCTTGAATCTGTTTAGGCTATCAACTACAACGACAGATAGAAGTTTGTTCCAGCAATCAACCACCCGCTGGCTAAAGGCAAACTTCCGCACATCTATCCCATAACTGTCTTTCCTCAATTTGAATTTATGCCCTTTCAGGTGATTATTTTGAGCAAGAGAAAGAATCCCATCAGCATTGAGCATGCTCAAACCATTCAAGGCTTTATACACCACAATCAGATCACCTCGCAGGAGCCTAGTTTCCAGACACTGTAATTTGCAAAACTTAAGCCTTTCTTCGTAAGAGCAACCCTTTGTTCCATTCACTAATCTTGTTGCCCTTCTCTGTACTCATTCCAACAGCTCTACATCCTTCTTAAAATGATGCCTCCAGACCTGTATACAGTGATCAAGGTGTGGCCTGACCATTGCCTTATAAAAGGGGATAATCACCTACTTATCCCTGCTAGAAAAATTCCTGTATATCATTGACAAGACACCATGAACTACTCTTGCAGACAGTCTGCACTGCTCAGAGAACTTCATATCTGCCTGTACAATTACCCCAGGTCCTTTTCACTCTCTACCACTGTCAGAGTAGTACCACACAGTTGATGTGTTAATCTGGGACATTGAATTGGAAGCAAAGCCTCAAAGGCTCGCAAGCGGGACGCTGTTCCCCGAGACTGAAGAATTCATGCTGGCCATCCAAGACCAGGTAATCAACAGCAGAAACTATAGAAAATACATGGAAAAGGAGGCTGGAATCTCAGATGACACATGTCGACGATGCCACCTGGCCTCAGAAACGATCCAACACATCACCGCGTGGTGCAAGGTGATCACCAGACTGAGTACACTCATAGACACGACCAGGTAGTCAGGATAATACATCAGAAGCAAGCGAAGAATATCAGTTGACCAAAGAAAGTGTACCATACTACAAGTATGAACCCCAGGCAGTACTAGAGACCCTAACCCACAAGCTGTACTGGGACCGTGCCATAATAACGGATAAGACAATCCCACACAACAGACCAGACATAACCCTTGTGGACAGATGGAAAAGGCTACCTACCTGATTAACATAGCGGTACCCAACACTAGCAATGTCCAGCAAACCCATGAGGAAAAAATTAGGAAGTACACGAACCTGAGACAAGAGATCAAGGAGATGCGGCATATGCAAAAGCATCAACCATCCCGATCATCGTGTCAACCACCGGTATGGTACCAAAGACTCTACACTGCAGCCTAGCAGCAATAGGTCTCCCACAAGGAACTCCAGAAAGTCACAATCCTAAACACCTGTAGGATAGTCAGAGATTTCCTCGACCAACAGTAACACCAGACACCCATGTTTAGTCTCTAGAGCAAAGTTTCCGGCATCCCCCCTCCCCCATACTTCTCCTTCAACCCATGCACGGTACTAAGTGCTATAGGTTTTGATACCTTTCATGTTTGGGGTTTTCATAAAAAAAAAAAAAAAAAATTATATTTGGTAGCAGTACCCATCACAGAGTGGAATCCCCCAATCAGGGAGAAATAATATAAGAGCAATAATAATAATAATAATAATAATAATAATAATAATAAGGGGTGCGATGGCCCAGTGGTTATGACACTGGACTACCAGCCTGATGGACCCAGGCTCGAGTACCACCATGGCGGAAGCGAACACGGCTCCATCACGCTAGGAGACTGGTATATTAATAGAAATAAATTAGAATAATGATAATAAATTAATAGTAATAAAAATTAATAAAATAAATAAACATTGTGAAAGTTACTCGAAGAGACCTACCTACCACAAGGTTGGAGTGGCGCCATCTGGCATCACTCGTGAGAACTACCACTGGACATAAGCCAAAGTTAAACAGGTCCACCTCCATAGATGGATGATGTCACAGAGAACTATTATTCATACTGCATCGAGTGTGGTGCTGGATAAAGTCACTCGCGTTCAGGCCTTAGGCAGAGAGGTCAGTTCGAAAAACCAGACAGTCTCCTGAGGAAGACAATGGAGTGAGTGGCGCTGTCCCCCGTATGGCTACCACAAGAGAAGAGCAAGACCACCAGCTCCACCAACTGGAAGTGCTTCCTGTGCAACTGCACTAGTGGCCACCCAGGAAGGGAGAAAACGCCAATGCATGAAGTGCAGCATTGAAATGAATACATCATGCAAGCATACTACGAAATAACGAAGCTGGAAACCGATATGACAACTTACAGGGTGAGACTACATACCAAGTGGTTGGAACGATTTCCTGATATTCAGGTCATCAAATAGCGGACTAGAGAAGGACCATCATTACGAAGAACCTGATAGCTCCTGCAACCTTGGAAAAAATCAAGCAGGGTGTGAGCAATCAACTACAAAGGATAAAGAATATGGAACCAGAGGAAGAGCAAGAAGAAATACAACCCACAGCAGCTGAAATGGAAAGAGACGAGGTCATGATATCCATTATTGAGGATGAGTGGAAGATGGCCCTAACAAAATTCGAAGGAACAGACCCTACAAAGACTCATGTGATACCGAAGCAGAGGCCGAGTAGAACCTTGTGGAGAGTCACAGACCACCTGAATCAGCACATAATACCGCATTACCTCGACAGCAATGGTGCAACACTGGAGGCCATCCACACATCCATCTATTGTGCTGCAGTACAGCCACAAGGATTAATGGAAGAGAAGCGAGAGACCAGCAGCAGAAGAACCGAAAACAGAAGAAACCACCAGCTTGGGAAAGAAGACTTCAGCAGAAGATAGAAGAATTAAGAGTCATGATAGGCCAATTGACCCAGTAACAATGGGGGCAAAGTGAAGAGCATCCTCAAGAGAGACAGTGTCCACAGCAAACATGAGACAAAAAATCAGAGAATAGAGAGTTGTTGTTGTTGTTGTTTGGTTTTTAGGAGCATTAGCAACTAAGGCAATATTTCTCCGGGGATATGCAGTGGTCATTCCCTAACCTTTCCACATCCTCCGTATTTGGTGGTCACGGGCTTGAACCCCGGCCTAATCAAGAAGCGTGTGCTAGGCACTGCTGCTCCTGCCCACCTGGCTACAGAGGCGCCGAATAGGAGAGTACTTGGACACATTGAAGCAGAACCTCCTTGCACTCAGCAAGAGACTACACCGATACAAGAGAGCTCCCAGAGAAAAATAAACAACCGAATCTTCAATGAGGACCAAAGAGGCTTCTACAGGAATCTTAGAGAAGATGGGAAAGAAGGGAACGGATCACCTGAGAAGAAGAGGATTGAGGAGTTTTGGGGAAACATATGGAGCAGGGAAATAAGACATAACAGCCGAGCCACCTGGATAGAACTAGAACGCAAGAAAACCAAGGACATACAAGAAATGAGAGGGTGGGAGATTTGGAAAGAAGCAAAACAGATGATCAAAGACTCTCACAATTGACGAACTCCAAGAATAAATAACATCCATGACTACTGGTACAAGAAGCTCACTTGCACACACAAGTACCTGGCAGAGCAGTTCACCCAAATGATAAGTCACCCAGAAACAATCCCGAAGTTTCTCACTCAAGGAATCACATATCTGAAGCCTAAAGACGAAGATTCAAGAAACCCTACGAAATATAGGCCAATCACCTGCCTCCCAACAATGTACAAGATCCTGACCAGCTGCATAACCAGGAAGATATCAGACCACTTGGAGAGCCAGAACATAATGGCCGAACAGCAGAAACGATACAAGAAGCAATTAACCATAGATGCTACGGTTATGGAGCAAGCCTACAAGAAGCACCGCAACATGTACCCAGCCTACATCGATTACCACAAGGGTTTCGACTCGTGCCTCATAGCTGGCTAATAGAGGCGCTGAACATCTGCAAAGTCAATCCGATAGTGACAAACATCCTAAGAGAAACGATGGCGAAATGGAGTACCACCATTAAGGTCGAAAATATCACAACCAGGACGGTCCCCATCAGGGGAGGAATCCTTCAGGAACATGGCCTCAGTCCATTGTGGTTCTGTCTAGCACTTAACCCACTATCTACCATGCTCAACAGTAGCAAGTACAGATATAACCTCAAAGAAGGAAGGAAGAACCTGTACACCCTCACCCACCTGATGTACATGGATGACATCAAGCTCTACATGGGAACCGAGAAGCACCTTCAGCAACTACTCCAGATCACCGAAGAATTCAGTAATGATATTAGGATGGAATTTGGTCTAGACAAATGCAAGACCCACAGATTACGTCAGGGAAAATTAGTCAACCAAAACTACCAGCTGCAGAGTGGTAAAGAGATCGAAGCCATGGAGGGAGAGGCCTACAAATACTTGGGGGAATGATGCAGGCTCAGCAATTACAACACAAAGAAATTAAGGCCTGCCTGACTGAAAAATACCATCAGAGACTCAGAAGCCTGCCAAAACCCATAAACACCTATGCAGTCCCAGTGCTAACCAACAGTGCTTCTTAACCAGTGCCTCCATTAATTACTCCAGAATAGAAGTTAAACTAACAGGTCTGTAGTTACTTGTGTAACCTTTTGAACCTCCTTTTTGAATTGGTGATACATTTGCACACCTCCAGTCCATGGGGACCTCCCTGATTCCAAGTAAGCTCTCATAATTATGGCTAAGGGTTTGCTTACTTCCTTAGCCACCTCCTTTAATATAACTGGATAGATCCCATCCACCCCAGGTACCTTTCTTATGTTTATTTTCAACAATTTCTGCTCGACTTTACTCTTAGTTATTACAAAATCATTTAGCTCACTCTCAGATTTTAATGCACCTCTGGCATTCCCCTCCCTGAGTAACTCCTCGTGTGTAAATGTTGATGCAAAATACTCATTCAGTTTGTTAGCTACCTGAGCAGGACCATCAACAGTTGAACCATCGATATCAAGTGGACCAATTTGATTCATATCCTTCCTTCTAGAATTTACATAAGTAAAGAACTCTTTGCATCCTTTGCCAAAAATAGATATTAAGAATAGGCAATCTGAAGACTTACCTAATTTACTTATACATTATGTACAGGACAATGTTGAGAAAAAAGTAGCGAGTTATGCTTAGATTTGAAAGTGTCTGCAATTCTGAAAGACATGATAGGAGGGAGTACATGACAGCCTTGTCAATCAGTTCAACCCTGAAGAGATTGTGCTTGACTCATGGGGTAGAATTTTTCCCAGCATGGCCGGTGCTTGATAACAGGAGAGACTGCTTTTACCGAGATGGGATGCACTTAAATAGAAAGGGTGCAAGAATCTTTGCTGATGCTATTGAGTCAGTGATATGTGATCTGAAAACTACTAGCTTGGGGGGGGGGGATACACAGACAAATAGATTAGCTAGTGCTGCACGTAGAGATGAAAGTGATCCTTGCACTGCTTTCAATGGAACATGCAGCAGCTTGGAAAGCAAGCTGTCAGGGAATTTAAGACCTGCTGTGGGTTGTCACAGAACAAGACAATACATGGGCTGAATTAGGGTAATTAAGAATAAGAACAGATGCTTGTATACTCACATGTACACCAATGCTAGGTACATAGCAAATAAATTTTAAGAATTTGAACTGATGGTGAAGTCATGAAATGCCACACTGTGGGGATATCTGAAATGTGGTTTCACTTAGATTTTAGGGATGCAGAATTTGAATATGGGGAATATGAATTTCAATGTATGCAGGAAGGGGGATTATGCTCTTAGTTAAGAAATATGTAAAATCTAAGGCAGTGCATCTAGATGATTTGAGTGGCCAGTGCAACATTGAATTAGTATGGTGTGACGTAAGCATTGGGAAAACAAATATGAGAGTAGGAGTCTTACAGGCCAAATGACTGATGAGTACAATGAACAACTGTACAGAGAAACAGAGTGGGCCAGTAAATCAGAATGTGTGTGTGTGTGTGTGTGTGTGTGTGTGTGTGTGTGTGTGTGTGTGTGTGTGTGTGTGTGTGTGTGTGTGTGTGTGTGTGTGTGTGTGTGTGTGTGTGTGTGTGTGCGTGTGTGCGTGCGTGTGACAGAGCGAGAGAGAGAGAGAGAGAGAGAGAGGGAGACTTTTGATCTGATTATCAGAAGTTATTCTTCATGTATTAAGAATCTGCAGATAACAGAACCACTAGGTGACAATAATCAAAGTACTGTTTTGGGATTTAATTAAAGATGTAACTACCATCAAGGGTAAAGAGAAGAGTTTTTGCTTTCGTAATGGAGACTAGTGGTCTCAGACAGTGTATAAATTCTATACAGTAGGACCAACTAATGACATTAAAAAAAAAAGTAAAGTGCAGCCATTATCAACCCACTGCAGGATGGAAGCCTCCTCAACAATTCATGCTGAGGGAAATGGACCATAATCTGCCACGCTGGTCCAGTGCGGGTTGGCAGATCGACCGTATTCAGCAGGCAGGGGCTTGAACCCCGGTCTACTCAAAGAGCGTGTGCTACTGCACTCCCGCTCCTGCCCACTCGGCCACGGAGGCCGTTACTAATGACATTACCAACACAAATTCTAAATGGAAAGAATTCAAGAAAATAATCATAGAAGCACTAGGGCTGCCATACCAACTAAAATATACTGTTCAAGACTTAGATCTAAATGGATGTCAGATGATCTACTGAGGCATGTGGCAGAGAAGAAAAATTCATGGATGTATATAAATAGCAGGTGATACAAAAGTCTTGTTAGCTATAAACTAGTCTGTTATCAAACCACAAAGGACATTAGGCAATTCAACACATTACAAGACATCCATGGCAAAAAATGCTAAAAAAAGCAGCAAAGACTTCTTTACTTATATTAACAATAGAAGGAAGGTGTTTGATCATATTGGTCCACCTGATGTCATGGTTTCACTGTTCATGAACCTGCTTAGGCTGACAGGCTGAATAGTTTTTTTGCATCTACATTTCACTCATTGAATTCTTTAGAGAAAGTTCCCACTGTTATAGCATCATACTAGCTAATCAGATTGGTCAGACAAGGTTTTCCCATAATCAATCCATGTTGTGACTGCTGTAAAACTATATTCCTCCTCTCATGATGACCCTGATTTACTTCTTTAACCATTATTTCATTATTTTTCCTGCAAAGAAATCAAGCTTACAGGTGTAAATTATTCACTTCTCTCTCTGATCCCCTTATGAACAGTGAAGACATTTGCACATCTCCAATCTATATGGAAATCTCGCTCCTGAATCTGAGGATGCTCTCATAATCGTAGCTAAGGGGTTATTCGCTGAATAACTGAGGAGTTATTCAGCGAGGGGAATGCCAGAGGTGTATTCAACTCTGGCAGTAAGCTAGAGAATCTTGTAATAACTGAGAGTAAAGTGTAGGAGAAATTGTTGAAGATAAATACAAGAAAGGCACCTGGGGTGGATGGGATTAATCCAGTTATATTAAATGAGGGAGCAAAGGAAGTAAGCAAACCCTTAGCCATAATTATGAGAGCTTCCTTGGACTCAGGGGAAGTAACCATGGACTGGAGATGTGCAAATGTGACCCCAATTCACAAAGGAGGATCAAAGGGCGACACAAGTAATTATAGACCTGTTAGTTTAACTTCTGTTCCTGGAAAATTAATGGAGGCACTGGTTAAAGATGCACTGCAGGATCATTTAGACAAGACTTCAGTTATAGCTCAGAGGTTTTGTTAAGGGGAAGTCTTGCCTGACCAATTTGATTGGATACTATGATGCAGTCACAAAAGAACTGGATGCAGGGAATAACTTTGATATTATATACTTGGATCTTACAAAGGCTTTTGATACTGTTGCACATGGAAGACTGCTGCACAAATTGGAGCAGTGTGGCATTGGAGGCAAATTGCTGCTATGGATAAAGGGGTGGTTGAGAGGAAGAAGACAGAGAGTGGTAATCAATGGACACTGCTCATCGTGGACTAATGTTATTAGTGGAGTCCCTCAGGGTTCAGTATTGGGTCCATTATTGTTTTCTGTATTTATAAATGATATTGATGATGGTATAACAAGCTTAATGTCCAAGTTTGCAGACGATACGAAGGTTGGCAGGGTTGTCAAGGACACTACTGACACTATGCTACCGCAACAGGATCTGGAAAGGTTGAGCAGATGGGCTGAGAGGTGGCAAATGAAGTTTAACATTGACAAACGTAAAGTACTACATATGGGAAACAGCAACCCCAGAGCAACGTATCAACTCTTTGGTACTACACTGACAGTGGTAGAGAATGAAAGGGACCTGGGGGTGGTTGTGCAGGCAGATATGAAGTATTCTGAGCAGTGCAAATGGGCTGCAAGAGTAGCTCATGGTGTATTGTTGATGATATATAGGAATTTTTCTAGCAGGGATAAGGAGGTGATTATTCCCTTGTATAAGGCAATGGTCAGACCACACCTAGAGTACTGTATACAGGTCTGGAGGCCTCATTTCAAGAAGGATGTAGAGATGCTGGAACGAGTACAGAGAAGAGCAACAAGATTAGTGAATGGAACAAAGGGGTGCTCTTACGAAGAAAGGCTTTAAGTTTTGCAAATTACAGTGTCTGGAGACTAGGCACCGGCGAGGTGATCTGATAGAGGTGTATAAAGCCTTGAATGGTTTGAGCATGCTCAATGCTGATGGGATTTTGCCTCTTGCTCAGAATAATCACCTGAGAGGGCATAAATTCAAATTGAGAAAAGACAGATGTAGGATAGATGTGCGGAAATTTGCCTTTAGCCAGCGGATAGTTGGTTGGTGGAACAGACTTCCATCCCTTGTTGTGGAAGTTGATAACCTAAATAAATTAAGGCTCAGCTGGACAGGTATTTCGAACGAACGGAGGGGTGAAGTGGAAGAGCTTTTTTTTTTTTTTTTTTTTGGCTGATGCTGCATAAGCTTGCTTTCTTGCATCATATGCCTCTACTAATGCTAATGCTAATGTAACCACCATCAAGAGTAAAGGGAAGGGTTTGGTTTTCATAAAGGTGACTACAGTGGTCTCAGACAGTTTTTGAATTCTATACAATGGGATCAACTGATGATGTTGCCAACTGTGAATTCTAAATAGGAAGCCTTCAGTGACTTAATCTTGGAGGCTACTAGGCTTTTCATACCAACTAAGAAATACTGTTCAAGGTTCAGGCCTATGTGGATGTTGGATGAATTAATGAGGCTCATGGCAGAGAACAAAAATGCATGGGATACATATACATTATCAGGTGACACAGAAGCCTATGGCAGATATAAGCTAGTCTGTAATCAAGTCACAAAGGAGGTTAGGCAGGCGAAGGCAGATTACGAGAAATCTTTGGCAAAGGATGCAAAGAAAAACAGTAAAGAGTTCTTTACTTATGTAAGCTCTATCAGATTGGTCCACTTGATATCAATGGTTCAACTACTGATGATCAACTATTGAGTTACTCAAGGAGGGGAATGCCAGAAGTTTATCAAACTTTAACAGGGAGCTAAGTGATTTTATAATAACTGAGAGCAAAGTGGAGGAGAAATTGTTGAAGTTAAACATAAAAAGGCACCTGGGGCAAATGGAATGTATCCAGTTATAATGCAGGAAGCAGCAAGGGAAGTAAGCAAACCCTTAGCCATAATTATGAGAGCATCCTTAGAGTCAGGGGAGGTCCCCATGGACTGGAGATGTGCAAATGCGTCCACAATTCACAATGAGGTTCAAAGGTTAAACACAAATAATTATAGACTTGTCAGTTTAACTTCTGTTCTGGGAAAAATAAGTAGTCACTGGCTAAAGTTGTGATACAGGAACACCTAGACAAGACAGCAGTAATAGCTAAGACACATTTGATTGGATACTACAATGTCGTCACAAAGGAACTGGATGCAAAAAATAATTTTGATATCATATACTTCGATTTCAGGAAAGCTTTTGATACTGTTGCGCATGGAAGACTGCTGTTCATATTGGAGTGGTATGGCATTAAGGGCAAGATACTGCAATGGATAAAGGGATGGTTGAGCGGGAGACAACAGAGAGTGGTAATAAATGGACACTGCTCTACATGGACTAATGTTATTAGCGGGGTTCCCCAGGGTTCAGTGCTAGGCCCATTGTTGTTTTGTGTATTATTCAATGATATCGATGAAGGCATATCAGGCTTAATGTCTAAGTTTGCAGACGATACAAAGTTTGGCAGGGTTTTTAATGACAGTAAAGACAGAATGCTACTGCAACAGTATCTAGAAAAGTTATGCAGATGGGCTGAGAAGTGGCAACTGAAGTTTAACATTGACAAATGCAAAGTACTCCATATGGGTAGCAGACCCAAGGGAAACGTACCAACTGTGTGGTACTATATTCAGGGAGGTGGAGAAAAAAGACCGGGGGTAATTGTGCAGCCAGATATGAAGTTCTTTGAATAGTGCAGACAGACTGCCAGAGCAGATCATGGAGTTTTGTCAATGATATATAGGAATTTTGCTAGCAGAGACAAGGAGGTGATTATCCCTTTGTATAAGGCAATGGTCAGGCCACACCTTGAGTACTGTATACAAGTCTGGAAGCCTCATTTTAGAAAGGATGGAGAGTTGCTAGAATGAGTACAGAGAAGGGCAACAAGATTGGTGAGAAGAACAAAGGGGATACGCTTACGAAGAAAGGCTTAAGTTCTGCAAGTTGATCTGATCGAGGTGTTTAAGGCTTTGAATGGTTTGAGCAGGCTCAATGCTGACAGGATACTTCCACTTGCTCAGATTAAGAACCTGAGAGGGCATAGATTCAAATTGAGGAAAGACAGTTCTAGAATAGATGTGTGGAAGTTTGGCTTTAGCCAGCGGGTAGTTGATTGCTGGAACAGACTTCTATCTGTTGTTGTGGAACAGCTTAAATAAATTTAAGGCTGAACTAGACAAACATTTGGATTGACCAGATGGGTGAAATGGGAAGGGTTTTTTTTTTTTTTTTTGGCTGATGCTGTATAAGCTTGCTTTCTTGCATCATACGCCTCAACTAATGCTAATTTTAATTACATCATCTGCGAAGTCTATGTGTCAATCAATATATCGTTTCCAACTTGTATTGCCACTACCAAAAACACGCACCGTCTGTTTATCGAGAATGCAGGGAGAAACTGTGATAACAGCAAACTTATTTTTCTGGTTAGTTTCCTGAAATTTGCCATGGTTCTCGTGTTGGTGTTCTTTACCTTGGCCGAAGGAACATTTTTTTATTACAACTATGAAAGAGTAACTGCAGACTAAGCAAGAAAATTCTTTTAATTACAGAATAATTAGCTATCGACACAACTCCCTTCAAATCTTATGGAACTGGAAGATTTACATAAATGTAAAAAATCATTATGCAAATATATATAAAAAAGAAGACCCTTAGATTATTTGACTAAGAATTATACAAAATAGGGTTTTCTTTTTCTTTCAAGGATATTGTTACATATGATATACTGTACTTCTTATACACTAAAAATAGTTTATTTCATTTTTTATTTATTTTGCATCACTCTGTCAATAGTAATATTTAAATTTTCTGTTTATGCTCTGGCACGACAATCAAGTCAGTAGAGTTTACAATAAATCGTCAATACAAATATTTATCGTATTTAGTAGTCACGGGCTTGAACCCCGATCCACTCAAGGAACGTGTGCTATGCACTCTCGCTCCTGACCACTCGGCTAGAACGTCACTTGCAAAGAACCTATTGTAATGATTTTTTTCACTGAATCTTTAGGAAAAGTTGATAAAACCTAAATTATTTGTCTCCTTAAAATTAGTAAACATACCTCTGTTGCAATTTCCCATCCATCAGGATTGAGTGATGGCAATATATGAATACGTGTAATGTTGACCAACCGTTGGATATCAGCATTTCCTTTCTTGTATTCTGTGCAGAGGTAATCAGACAGGGCAAGCAGAAGCTCTCTACCTAAAACCTCATTACCATGCATGTTGGCCACATACTTAAATTCTGGTTCAACTGTGTAAACAACAATATTTTCAGATAAAATTATTAATTGTTATATCATAAAAGTAACACATTACTTTATAAAAAATGCATTGCTTTTTTTAGAAAACAAAACAAAATTATACAAAATTCTTTAGCTTCATGACTGAAGTAATGAAGTAATGGTGATAAATTAAGTTAACAGAGAATAGTATACTAGCAGTTATACTCCTATGGCAGATGGCGCCTCCGTAGCCAGGTGGGAAGGAACAGCAGTGAGTAGCACACGCTTCTTGATTAGACCGGGGTTCGAGCCAGTCACCACCAAATACGGAGGATGCGGAAAGGTCAGGGAATGACCAATGCATATTCCCGGAGCAATATGGCTTTAGTTGCTAATGCTCCTAAAAACCTAATTAACTAACTAACTAACCTATGGCAGAGTTCCTCAAACTGTACATAAATACCTTCAAAAATATATAATAATAAAAAAAAAAAAAAAAAACCCTATGGATGTCTTTTCTGTAAGCCAATATTTTAAAAACAAAAAGTGTCTGCTAGATCACACCTGGATTAAATTTTGATGCTGAACTAGAATTTCTTTAACGAGTTTATTTCCATTTGTAAATTTATTATATTTTTTCTGGCATGGCCTTACATATTTCTTTATTTTTGTGTCAATCACATAATCTTAACCCAACAAAAGCAAGTATGGTACAATTTGGCATGCTATCCTGTGCAAATTGTGAGTTCACTGCTTTAAATAAGTGAATCATGAGTTCACTGCTATTTTCAATAAATTTTAATTTCAGCCCATAGCCTGAATTTAAAGGTCAGCAGATAATCCTAGTTCAACTGATGATGACTTGCCTTCTGTGTGCCAAATATAACAGTGCATTTGGTGCACTATTAGATGAAACTAAACTACTGAAGACAAAAGTGGGAACTTGTCAGGGACTCAATTATCTAGTAATCCCTGATATCGGCTTCTAGAAAGAATAATCAATTGCAGATTGCTCAAGCACAGTGCCCCACAACCAGTGTGCATTTATTTTTCCCAGCTCATTACTAATTTATGACATTATAACAAAGAATCTCTATAAACAGAATTCTATGACTAATGACAAAAAGTAAATTATTTCAATAAGCTTGGCAATGTGAGATGCAACCTCTCCACTCTCTCTCTCTCTCTCTCTCTCTCTCTCTCTCATGTCAGTATTTTTGTTGGTCTTTTGCCTTTTCTGTAAGTTTTGTATCAACTTGTGTTCGCAAATATTCACGTGGAGTTCTTGTGTAAAGTTTATTTCCCTTTATTACTGGCCCTTTAAAATGGATAAATTTTTGTGAAAAGATGATTTAGTTTTATTAAAGAATGATGAACAAAAATCCAATGCTTCTAAAATTCCAACAATTTTTAAAAGACAATACAAGGAAGAATATACTACATACAGATTTACGTGGTGTGGAGATGTGTTGTCTCCAAACCCAGAGTGTGTGGTTTGCAGAGAAAAACTTTGAAATGAAGCAACAGTGCCAAGTAAATTGATGTGACACTATTAACAAATCATCCATACTATATGAAGAAGAATACAATTGTTTTTTTAAGTGGCTTTTAAAGCAGAGCTCAAAACAAAGCCAATATATGACATCTACTCTCACAGTTTCTGACATTAGAAGCCAGTTACCTTGTAGTGAGATTAATTGCTTGCAATAAAAAAAACCCGTACGATTGGTAAAACCCTCATAAAAATAGCGTGCAGAGAAATTGTTTGACTTATGGTTAGACCTGAAGCTGTTAAAGAAGTTAAAGAATTCTTCATGGTATCAGCTGAAGAGATACATTGCTGACACATATTCACAAAATGTCAAGTGACACATTGCAAACTCTCCTTGCAAGATTAAAAGAGGTTGCTTGTTTTTTGCTTCAAACTGACGAGTCAACTGACATATTGTGCATTTTGTTGACCAGGGCTCCATTAAAGAGCATTATTTATTTTGCAAGGAGCTGTCTGAAATAATGACTGGTGAAGACATTTTTCAAGCTACTGATGACTTTGTGAAAATTCAAAAATGAAAACACTGCAAGTGTTTGCACCAATGCCACTGCAGCTATGACAAAGAAAATAAAAGATTTTCAGTCATGCAGGCATAACCTATCAATACAAGTTACTCACTGTTTCTGCCATCGTGAAGCATTAGTGGCAAAAACTTTGCCAGAGCAGATTGGTACAACATTGAGAAAATGTATTGAAATTGTTAACTGACTGAAAGGGCCACTAACTCTCGCTTATCCAAAGCACTTTGTAAAGAAATGGGATCATAGCATCTTTACTTACTTTTCCACACAGAAATTCACTGCCTTTCCCGAGGCAAGGTTTTGTCCAGATTACACGAGCGTCACAATGAGATCAAGCAATTTCTATTAAATCATAATGAGCCTCATTTTCTAAAACTCCTTGAAAATAACTTTCAGTTGGCTAAACTTGCTTACATAGCATATTTGTGCACCTTAATGAATTAAACAAGAAAGTGCAACACCCTAAAGAAAATATTTTAACATGTTTGGACAAATTAAATGGGTTCAAGAATAAATTATAGGTATGGCAAAACAAACTTAAAATGTAGATCATTAGAAATGGACCAACAGACAGATGAAGCTATATACAGTCCATGAAGAAATTGACAGATCAGAAATATTAGATTTGGCTGGAAATCATTTGAGCATGCTACAAGATAATTTTTTGTATTATTTTCCATCAACGAAAATGAAATAATATAATTGGGTTCTAAATCCCTAAGCACCACTGTCAACATTTCTGTCAAAACTTTCCCCAATTACACTATTAATACTTTACTGCCATTTTCAACTACATACCTCTGCAAGCTCAGCTTTTCAACATTAATGTTGATAAAAAATGATAAAAGTCCCCATTTGCTGGATCTGGATCATACACTTAGGGTTGCTCTAATATAAAACCAAATGTTAAATGTTTATGTTCCCTAAAGCAGGCTCAAGTTTCTCGCTAATGTATTTTAGCGAGACATAATCAGTTGCTCTTATTTTTTTCCAATGTCACTTCAATTGATTCTACAAAACAGTTTCTGCTTAATAATATATCATATTTGTTATGTAAAAACTTCTTATGCATAAAAGCTAACATTTTGTAAAAAACAAGGAAATACTTTCAAGGTATTTTTTTCTAAAGGTGGCTAAAGGTGAAAAGGTCTCTCCAGTAAATTTTTTTTTTTTTTTTTTTTTTTTGTTTTACCAGTGCTCCTCAGAGCTGTAAAATGGATGCAGCCGCTTCCATATTAACATGGCCCTGGTGCCTGGTAAATCTTAAATAAATTTTAATAGATTTAATTTTGAAAATGATATTTCAACTGATGTCATGATTGCTGTCAATGAAGGATTATTTTGAAAAGGGTCTGGCCCAAAATCCCGACAGTATCTACTATATTGTAAAAATATATGAATATAATTCTATATATTTATTAGTTTTTTTAGTAAGTAAAAATTTACCTTATTAGATTAATTTTGTAGAAAGAATATAAAAAATTAAAATTTTTACGACAAATACTTCTCTCAATTTGAAGATCATGTTTTCTGTTACAGAAACAAACAGTTTTAAAATATGATCAGCAAATAAAAACGACTTAATTAGTTTTACTTTATTTTATTGCATTTAACTGGTAATTTTTCAATTCGAATTGTGATATTTGTATAGGGCATTTCAGCAATAATTATAGGTACAGCATTAAAATTCTAAAGATAAAAAACCTGAAATAAGAATGCTTTCGGAATATGAAAATTTAGAGTAATGTATTTTGGCAGCTACGCAACATTTGTCATAAATATCATTAGCATTACTAAAACTGTAATTATACCGGTATTTGTTATTAGCTGTACTTTCTTTGACAAGTACATTAGGCATGACCATGGGTACTGGCAAGATATTTTGAAAGAGGTAACAGGAAAAAATATCGCCAGAAAAAATATTCTATTTTTTTATTATTATTATTATAATAATAAGAAGAAAATGGGAAAATAAGAAAATGGGATATCTTATTAAAGATTCTGCAGTGGGAGGAAAGAAATATATTTACAACAAAAGTGTCACTGCTCCTATTCAATGCCTATCACGTGCTCAATACTGGATTATGGATAGTATATTTAAAACCATGCCCACAATTTTTTTATCAATTATATACAATACATCCACCCATCGGTAATGAAAACTATCGAATTCTTCCCTTAGTTTATGTATTGATGATGAATAAGAGTGAAGAAAATTAAGTTTGTTCCAAGATATGACTGACTTTGCCGAATAATATGAAATTGAATTGAGACCACACGCCATATTAACTGACCTGGAATTGGGTGCAATAAATGCCTCCAAAGGTGAGTTCCCTAACATGTCTAATAAGGTCTGTTTTTTACACCTGGAACAATGTGTTTGGAGAAAAATTCAAGCAAGCAGACTGGCATCTCAGTACAGCACCGATGAAGAATTTAGTTTTCTGCTTCGACATTTGTGTTCCTTGGCATTTATTCCTTCTGGTGAGGTACCACAAGCATTTAATGTTTTGAAGCCATATTTAACAAGAGAAGCTAGTGATGTGATAGAGTGGTTTGAAGACAATTATATATATGGAAGAAGTATATGCATAATGGTACAGAATTCGTGCTCCACCATTATTTCTACCAACATTATGGTCCCTATATGATTTGATTCAAATGGGAATTCCAAGCACCCAAAACAGTGTGAGGCTTGGCATAGAAGATAGGATGTATCGCTGGATGAGCACATATTTGCGTATATAGCATCACTGAGGAATTTCAGTAAGAACAGCAACAGATCAATAACCAGGCTGAATGCATACTTCATGGTGAATTCTGTCCAAAATGCAAGAAGGTGACAGTTGTGAAAAAAATGAGAATGAGGGTTGTGAACGATCGTGAAAACTGATCTGTGATGGATTACCTTCGCGGTATTGTGTACAATGTATCTTTATAAAGATTATTTTATTTTATGCATATATATATATATAAATAAAAGTGTCTGTGTGTATATATACAGTCGTACCTCTATATAAAGAAATCAATCGTTCCCTTAAAAAAATCTGTTAAACAGAAATTTCATTATAAAGAAATATGACATTTTCAACAGTGAAAAATACTGTAAATTCAGAAATATAGAAGATGGGAAATAAATCAGAAATAAGGGGAATGAATAAATCTTCTAACATTTTAAAACAATTAATTTATTAACTGTTTTCAAATGTTAGAAAACATTCACAAAAACAGAATTTCTAAGCACAGCAGAGCATCTAGACGAATTGGAAGTCACAAAATCTATACATCTAAAACCTGTTGACTTCTTCAAGTATCTTGGCTGTATTATAACTAAGGAAGGACTTGGGAAAGAGGAAGTTAGCACACGAATTCACAAAAGTAGGAAAATTCTTTGTGCCCTTAATACAATCTGGTGGGACAACAATATCTCCCTTAGAACAAAAAACATATCGGACAGTCGTAAGTGGAATTGTTACTTTGCTACGAATGTAAGGTGTGGACACTGAACGAGAGTGACAAAAAGAAGCTTAGGGCCCCTAGAGATGGACTACCTTCGTCGAAGTGCTAGAGTCTCCAAGCTTGAGAGGATTACAAACGAGGAAATTAGAAGGCAGTTGCACACAGATATGATATTATAGAGCGAAATGAAAATAGAAGGCTGAGATGGTTTGGCCATCTATGCATGAATGAAGAGAGATGGCCTAAAATTTTATATGAGTGAATACTACAAGGGAAGAGAAGATGAAGGCATCCTAGAAAATCATGGAAGGAGGGTGCAATATCAGCTATGAGAGAGAGGAATTTGAAACTTGAAGATACCCAAGTGAGGCAAATTTGGAAAATGGGAACGACAAGGTGACGATCAGTCATATAGTCAACATAGATAGAATTTATTAATACATACATATTAAGAAATGACTACTTACATGATGCACACAATATATTAGTGCACTTTTAAGAATTATATTGCAAAATATTTGGTTATTTTTTGTTGTTCACTGGATTCTACTGTACACCATTCATAAAAATGTTCGCATTTGTTTAAACACTAAAATGTATTTTCTGTTACAATTTCTTCCCACTGAAGGCCTCAATGCAAAGTTTCAAATGCTGCCAACATTTCTTGTTTGGAAGGTTTAATATTACTATTGCCCTCATTTCCTTTGTTGTCCTCATTTTCATCCAATTCATCGTCGATATTGTCACTAGTTCTTTAAATGCACTCCAAAATGTTGGAGTCACTCGGATATTCAGCCACTATGACATTATCTATGACTCATAAAAATTTGTCAAGAACAATTTCTCCACTGATCAAGCCTCTCACTTGGAGTTATTCCCAAGATTGCTTAATGTCTTGTAGTAGTTCATCCCTCTCATCGCTGTAAATTGGTGTTTTGGCAAAATCTGCTTTTGTAAAACAATTCTTAATTGTTGTTTCCATCACATCTTGACTCCACACTTTTGGCAACTCTGATATGCACATCTGCAAGTCTAAAACAGAATCTATAAGTTGGTTAGTTTCTATCCTCAGTATAATTTTTGTCAGTATGTACCTTCGGTAGTGCATTTTCAAATCCTTGGCCCACTGGCTGCAGTATAGATGGGGTAATCGCAGGGAAGAAAATAAGCTTCACACTTGTAAGTTTTGATACCGAGTGAAGGTAGGCAGGGCAGTTGTCGACAATCAACACGATTTTTCTGATTTCTTTCGTCATCTATCAAAATTTAAAATTCACTGCTCAAAAATTTTTTTAAAAACATTTTCTTTCCAATAGGGATAGTCTTCTTCGATTGCAACTAGACGTTCATCACAAATAACATTTTCAAGTAAGCCACGCAGTCTTTAAATTTGTCCAGCCAACCAGAACTCACTTGGAATATTTGATGTCCTAGAAAAGATGCATACAGAATAGCCCTTTCTTTTATAAATTAATGGCCCTGATATTGGCATGTTTTGGTTTCAAATCAACTTTATCCATTTAAAAATTGTTTCATCTACATCTTCATACAGACATAAAACTGGGGATTGGGTACAAGGTTATCCACGTGTTGGTCAAGATTTTGGCAATTCCGGCGAACGCTAAGTTTTTATTATATTTAGTCATTTTACTGACTTTAGCATTAGTAGAGGCATATGATGCAAGAAGGCAAGCATATACAACATCAGCCAAAAAAAAAAAAAAAAAAATCCTTCCCATTTTACCCATCCATTCGCTCCAAATGTTTGACTAGTTCTGCCTTGAATTTATTTAACCTGTCAAATTCTACGACGACACAGAAGGAAGTTTGTTCCAGGAATCAACCACAAGCTGGTTAAAGGCAAACATCTGCACATCTATTCTACAACTGTCTTTCTTCAATTTGAATTTATGTCCCCTAAGGTGATTAAACTAGGCAAGAGGAACAATCCCAACAGCATTGAGCTTGCTCAAACCAATCAAGACCTTATACACCTCAATCAGATCACCTTGCGGTAATTTGCAAATCTTAAGCCTTTCTTCCTAAGGGCAACTTTTTTGTTCAATTCACTAATCTTGTTGGCATTCTCTGCACTCATTCCAGCAGCTCAACATCCTTCCTAAAATGAGGCCTCCAGACCTGTATACAGTACTCTAGGTGTGGCGTAGCCATTGCCTTATACAAGGGAATAATCACCTCCTTATCCCTGCTAGAAAAATTATTGCAGACCATCTGCACTGCTCAGAAAACTTCATATCTGCCTGTACAATTACCCCAAGGTCCTTTTCATTCTCTACTACTGTCAGTGTGGTACCACAGAGTTGATATGTTACTCTGGGATTACTGCTACCCATATGCAGTACTTTACATTTGTCAATGTTAAATTTCAGTTGCCACCTCTCAGCCCATCTGCTCAACTTTTCTAGATCCTGTTGCAGCAGCGTACTGTCATTAGTGTCATTAACAAACCTGCCAATCTTCGTATCATCTGCAAACTTGGACATTAAGCCTGATATACCATCATCAATATCATTAATAAATACAGAAAACAACAATGCACCCAACACTGAGGGACTCCACTAATAACATTAGTCCACGAAGATTGGTGTCCACTGATTACCACTCTCTGCCTTCTCCCACTCAACCATCCCTTTATCCATAGCAGCAATTTGCCTCCAATGCCACACTGCTCCAATTTGTGCAGCAGTCTTCCATGTGCAACAGTATCAAAAGTCTTTCTAAGATCCAAATATATATCAAAGTTACTCCCTACAAGCAGTTCCTTTGTGATCATATTATAGTATCCAATTAAATTGATCAGACAACACTTCTTAACAAAACCATGCCATGTCTGAGCTATAACTGAAGTCTTGTCTAGATGATCCTGCAGTGCTTCTTTAACCAGTGCCTCCATTAATTTCCCTGGAACAGAAGTTAAACTAACAGGTCTGTAATTATCTGCGTCTCCCTTTGATCCTCCTTTGTGAATTGGAGTCACATTTGCATATGTCCAGTCCATGAGTACCTCCCTTGAGTCCAAGGAAGCTCTCATAATTATGGCTAAGAGATTTGCTTATTTCCTTTGCTGCCTCCTTTAATATAACTGGATAGATTCCATCTACCCCAGGTGCCTGTCTTATGTTTAACTTCACAATTTCTCCTCCACTTTGCTCTTAGTTATTACAAAATCATCTAGCTCACTGCCAGAGTTCAATTCACCTCTGACATTCCACTCTCTGAAGAACTCCTCATGTGTGAATGTAGATACAAAATACTCATTTAGTTTGTTATCTACCTGAGCAGGATCATCAACAGTTGAACCATCGATATCCAGTGGACAAATCTGATTCATCCCTTCCTTCTAGAGTTTACACAAGTAAAGAATTCTTTGATGTTTTAATTTTAATACTTTGCCAAAGATTTCTTGTAATCTGCCTTTGCCTGCCTAACTTCCTCTGTGATTGGTTACAGACTAGCTTATATCTATCATAGGCTTCTGCATCACCCATTAATTTATGTGTATCCCATGCATTTTTCTTGTCTGCCACATGTCTCATTGGTTCATCTGACATCCATTGAGGCCTAAACATTGAACAATATTTCTTAGTTGGTATGAAAAGCCTAGTAGCTTCCAAGAGAAGTTCTTTGAACGCTTCCCATTTTGCATTTGCTGTTGGTAACATCATCAGTTGGTCCCACTGTATAGAATTTAAATACTGTCTCAGTCCATCGTAGTCGCCTTTACGAAAGCAATAACCCTTCCCTTTACCCCTAATGGTAGTTACCTCTTTGAGTAAATCCCACTTCAACACACTGTGATCACTGCCACCTAGTGGTTCCTTTATCCAGATTCTTAATGCATGAAGAATCACTAATAATCAGATCAAGAGTATTAATACCTCTAGTTACCTCCAAAACATGCTGCTGTAGAAAACAATGATCCAATATATCCACAAAAGCCTTTCTAGTGTGAGAGTGACCAACCCACAAATTCCAGTCAATATCCAGAAAATTAAAATCCCCCATTATAAGACTCTCTGATTTACTGGCCCACTCTATTTCCCTGTACAGCTGTTTATTATACTCAGAGTCATTAGGCCTATAACACACTCCTACTCTCAATTGTGATTTTCCAGTACTTATGTCACATCAAACTGACTCGACACTGCACTGTTCAGCCATGTCGACTGGCTGTACTTCCTTGGATTTCAATTTTATGTGCTTCTTAACTAATAGCATAACCCCTCCTCCCTTCCTATCCTTCCTGTACACATTGTACTCCCCAAATTCCAGTTCTGCATTCCTTATATCTGTGTGACACCATGTCTCTGATATCCCAACAATATCTGCCATTGATGTTTTGACTAACACCTCAATTTCATCAAATTTATTTACCAAATTCCTAGCATTGGTGTACATGCAAGTATACATGCACCTGTTCCTATTCTTAGCTACCCTAACACAGCCCATATGTTTACTTTTACTGTACTCCCAGCAGTCTCTGAAATCCCCTGCATCTTGTTTTCCAGGCTGCTGCTCATTCTAATAGAAGCAGTGCAAGAATCACGTTTACCTGTGCCAGCATCTACTGTTAATCTATTAGTCTTTGTATTCCCCCAAGCTAGCAGTTTTCCGACCGACCTAACACTGTCTCGATAGCATCAGCAAATATTCTTGCATTCTTTCTATTTAAGTGTATCTCATCCCTGTAGAAGCAGTCTCTCCTGTTAACAAGTAGTCTAGGCTGAAAAAAGTTCTACCCCTTAAGCCTTGCACAATCTTTCCAGGGCCAAAATGGATGAATTGGATGAAATCTGAAATGGAAGAATCAGAATGGTGCACTGGATATTGATGGTTCAACTGTTGATGATCCTGCTCAGGTGGCTAACAAACTAAATGCGTATTCTGCATCTACGTTCACACATGAGCAGTTATTCAGGAGGCACATGCCAGAGGTTAATTAAACTCTGGCAGTGAGCTAGATGATTTTGTAATAACTGAGAGGAAAGTGGAGGAGAAATTGTTGAAGATAAACATAAAAAAGGCACTCGGGGTTGATGGGATCTATCCAGTTATATTAAAGGAGGCAGCAAAGGAAGTAAGCAAACCTTTAGTCATAATTATGAAAGCTTCCTTGGATTCATGGGAGGTACCCATAGACTGGAGATGTGCAAATGTCACCGCAATTCACAAAGGAGGATCAACGGGCGACACAAGTAGTTATAGACCTGTTAGTTTAACTTCTGTTCCAGGGAAAAGCACTGCAGGATCATCTAGACAAGACTTCAGTTATAGCTTGGACACAGCATGGTTTTGTTAAGGGGAAGTCTTGCCTGACCACTTTGATTGGATACTATGATGTGGTCACAAAGGAACTGGATGCAGGGAATAACTTTGATATCACAAATTTGGATCTTAGAAAAGCTTTTGATACCACTGCACATGGAAGACTGCTGCACAAATTATAGCA
Organism: Mastigoproctus giganteus; assembly: GCF_048544385.1. NCBI lineage: Eukaryota > Metazoa > Arthropoda > Arachnida > Uropygi > Thelyphonidae > Mastigoproctus > Mastigoproctus giganteus. Next base: position 161,287,183 of record NC_143576.1, read on the forward strand.
GTGTGGCATTGGAGGCAAATTGCTGCTACGGATTAAGGGATGGTTGAGTGGGAGAAGACAGAGAGTGGAAATCAATGGACACTGCTCTTCGTGGACTAATGTTATTAGTGGATTCCCTCCAATTTCAATTTTGGGTCCATTGTTGTTTCTGTATTTATAAATGATACTGATGATGGTATGTCAGGCTTAATGTCCAAGTTTGCAGATGATACGAAGTTTGACAGGGTTGTAAACGACACTAATGACAGTACGCTGCTGCAACAGGATATAGAAAAGTTGACCAGATGGGTTGAGAGATGGCAAATGAAGTTTAACATTGAGAAAGGTAAAGAATGAGAAGCAGTAACCCCAGAATAATGTATCAACTCTATGGTACCACAGTGACAGTGGTAGAGAATGAAAAGGACCTGGACGTAATTTTACAGGCAGATATGAAGTTTTCTGAGCAGTGCAGATGGTCTGCAAGAGTAGCTCATGGTGTCTTGTCAATGATATACAGGAATTTTTCTAGCAGGGATAAGGAGGTGATTATCCCCTTGTATAAGGCAATGGTCAGGTCACACTTTGAGTACTGTATACAGATCTGGAGGCCTCATTTAAACAAAGATGTAGAGCTCTTGGAAAGAGTACAGAGAAGGGCAACAAGATGAGCGAATGGAACGAAGGGTTGCTCTTACGAAGAAAGGCTTAAGTTTTGCAGATTACAGTGTCTGGGAGACTAGGCACCTGCGAGGTGATCTGATTGAGGAGTATAAAGCCTTGAATGGCTTGAGCATGCTCAATGCTGATGGGATTCTTCGTCTTGCTCAGAATAATCACCTGAGAGGGCATAAATTCAAATCGAGGAAAGACAGTTGTAGGATAGATGTATGGAAGTTTGTCTTTTGCCAGTGGGTACTTGATTTTTTTTTTTTTTTTTTTTTTAATGAAAACCCCAAACATATACGTGGTCTCAATTCTAATCTCAATGATGTCCATTTCCACTTGCAGCCTTCCAAACCCCACGTACTTTTTCTGACTGAATCTCAGTTATCAGTTGATTCAACTACTGCTCATCTCAGATGTCCAAATTATTTGCTGTATGATTCCTTTCGACTCAAAGGTGGTACTTGTGCATATGTCCGTTCTGATATTCCCTGTCAGAGACTTGGCAATTTGGAATCCCCTCTCTTTGATCTTCTCTGGCTTAAAATCTCTCTACCTCATTGTGTAAAATTCATCTGTTGTCTCTACCGTTCTCCCAACTCCACTAATCACTTGGAGCTCTTTGACTTCCTCTCTTTGCAACTTGACTTTCTCCAGTCCAACTTTCCTAACAGTGAGGTAATTTTTCTTGGTGATTTTAACGTTCACAACTCCAGCTGGCTTCCGTTTTCTAGTCACACCGACCCAGCAGGTCGAGATGCTGAGGCTTTTGCAATTACTAATGACCTAGCACAGATTGTTCATTTACCTACAAGAATACCGGACAATCCTAATCATACAGCCAATACGCTTGATCTTTTTCTCACAAACAACCCTTCTAAGTACAAGGTTGAAGTGAGAGGTCCTTTAGGCACTTCAGATCACAACTTGGTGATTGTCTCTTCTCCAATGGAACCTTTATCTCATGGCTATTCCCAACCTCGTATTGTTTGGCATTACAAGAATGCAAAATGGGACAACCTGCGAGACTTCTTTTCTTCTTTTCCTTGGTCTGATTACTGTTTCAAAACTTCTGATGTCAACGTTTGCTCAGATCGTGTCAGTGAAATTATTCTTGCAGGAATGGAATCCTTTATCCCACACTCCACTTTAAAATCTCGTCCTTTATCTAAACCTTGGTTTTCCAATAAATGTGCTAAGGCTGTCCAAGAGAAGAACTTTGCATATCGTAATTGGCTTGTTTCTAATTCTTCAGTTTCATTTTCTGCCTACACCAAAGCTCGCAACAATTGTAAAGCAGTTATTAATCAGTCCAAACTAGAGTTTGAACAGGCTAAGAGTAGAAAACTTGCTTCTTGCCCTAATGGTAGCCGAGCATTCTGGTCTCTTGCCAAAGCTATTGGCCGCAACTTTTGCGCATCTCTGCTCCCACCTCTGTCCAAACCAGATGGTTCTGTTGTCACTTCAGCCAAGGATAAAGCTGACCTGCTAGCATCCCATTTTTCTTTGAGCTCATGTATTAATGATCTTGGTAAAACACCTCCCACCATTCCTAACACGCTCCATTCAATGCCTCCTGTGGTCTTCCGTCAAAAGGATATCAGAAGGATTTTGATGAATCTTGATGCTATGAAAGCTCCAGGTCCTGATGGTATTTCTCCACTTGTTCTCAAAACCTCTGCTCCTGAACTTACTCCTATTCTTTGCCGCCTTTTTTCACTTTCTTATTCCAGAGGTGTTTTTCCTTCTGCTTGGAAATTTGCTCATATCCAGCCAGTTCCTAAAAAGGGTGACAAATCCCTCCCATCCAATTATCGTCCCATTGCAATTACTTCTACTCTTTCTAAAGTAATGGAGAAATCAATTAACGGCCAACTCTTTAAACTACCTAGAAACCTTCCGTCTGATCAATGATCGCCAGTATGGATTCCGTCAGTGTCGATCTACTGGTGATATTCTGGCTTATGTTACCCATTTATGGACTAATTCAATGGAAAGGTTCGGTGAAACACAAGTAGTTGCTCTTGACATCTCAAAGGCTTTTGATCGTGTTTGGCATAAAGGTCTTCTAAACAAGCTTCCATCTTATGGTTTGCCAACTGTTTTTAGTAATTGGTTATCCAGTTTTCTCTCTGATCGCTCACTGAGGGTGATGGTAGATGGCTCTCTGTCTTCTAACTTCTCCTCTAATGCCGGTGTCCCCCAAGGTTCAGTTCTTTCCCCCACTCTTTTCCTCTTGTATATCAATGACCTTCTTCCATTGACTGGAAATCCTATCCATAGGTTTGCCGATGATAGCACATTGCATTCAACTTTCCATTTTGAGAAACCTTGTCCAGCTCAATCAGCTTCAAGTTCTCGAAAATCTGCTGCCAATTCCTTAAATGCCGATCTTCAGGTAATTCTCCAGTGGGGCAAAGACAACGTAGTTGATTTCAACCCTTCTAAAACTCAATCTTGTCTTATATCTCGCAAAAAGGATTCTTCTGCTCCTATGCTTATCTTTAGTGACACTCCGATTTCTAGGCAAAATGATATATCTCTTTTGGGTATTACCCTGACATCTAATCTCTCTTGGCACAAGCACATTACAAATATTGCTTCCTCTGCATCTAAAAAACTTGGTTTTCTCTTTCGCTCTCGGCGTTACTTTTCTCCCAAACAGCTGCTCACTCTGTATAAATCGCAAATCCGCCCTGCCATGGAATATTGTTCCCACATCTGGGGTGGTGCCCCCAAAACCTCTCTCAGGCTTCTTGATTTCATTCAGAAGAGGGCAGTTAGATTAATTAATGATTCATCTCTAACAGAGTCTCTCCACTCGCTTTCTCATAGACGCACTGTTTCTGCTGCATGCCTCTTCTACAGATACTTCCATGGGCACTGTTCTTCTGAATTGGCTTCTATAATTCCCGCTCTCTCTTTCAAAACAGTCCGAACACGTGCCGCCACCAGCCAACATCCATTTACTGTCCAACTTCAAACCCACAGAACCAACTTTTCATCTTCCTCATTTATTCATTCAACTGCCGTTTTCTGGAACAACCTTCCTTCATACGTATTTCCTGAAAATTACAATCTACAGAAGTTCAAGTCCAATATCAACAAATATCTTCTTTCGTCTTCTCAACCTCCAACCCAAGCACGGTACTAAGTACTATAGGTTATAATACCTCTCGTGTTTGGGGTTCTCATAAAAAAAAAAAAAAAACAAGAGGTATTTGAACCTATAGTACCTGGTACTGTGCTTGGTTTAAAGGTTGACAAGGTGAAAGAAGATATTTGTTGACATTAGACTTGAACTTTTGTAGACTGTAATTTTCAGGAAATACATACGAAGGAAGGTTGTTCCAGAAAACAGCAGATGAATGAATAAACTAGGAAGATGAAAAGTTGGTTCTGTGAGTTTGAAGTTGGACAGTAAATAGATGTTGGCTGGTGGCAGCACGTGTTCGGATTGTTTTGAAAGAGAGAGAGCGGGAATAATAGAAGCCAATTCAGAAGAACAGTGCCCATGAAAGTATCTGTAGAAAAGGCATGAAGCAGAAACAGTTCGTCTATGAGACAGTGAGTGGAGTGACTCTGTTAGAGAGGAATCATTATTTAACCTAACTGCCATCGTTTGAATGGAATCTGGAAGCCTGAGAGAGGGAGAGGTTTTGGGGGCACTGCTCCAGATCTGGGAACAATATTCCATCGTAGGGCAGATTTGGAATTTGTACAGAGTGATCAGCTGTTTGGAAGAAAATTAACGCTGAGGGCGAAAGAGAAAACCAAGTTTTTTAGATGCACAGGAAGAAACATTTGTGATGTTCTTGTGCCAAGAGAGAGATTATAAGTCAGGGTAATCCTTAAAACAGATATATCAGCTTACTAGAAATCAGAGTGTCACTAAAGATAAACATAGGAGCAGAAGAATCCTTTTTGCGATGTATAAGACAAGACTGAGTTTTAGAAGGATTGATATCAACTAAGTTGTCTTTGCCCCACTGGAGAATTACCTGGAGATTGGCATTTAAGGAATTGGTAGCAGATATTCAAGAAGTTGAGGCTGATTGAGCAGGGCTAGGTTTCTCAAAATGGAAAGTGGAATGCAATGTGCTATCATCAACAAAACTATGAATAGGATTTCCAGTCAGTGGAAGAAGGTCATTAATATACAAGAGGAAAAGAGTGGGGGAAAGAACTGAACCTTGTGGGACACCGGCATTAGTGGAGAAGTTAGAAGACAGAGAGCCATCTACCATCACCCTCAGTGAACGATCAGAGAAAAAACTGGATAGCCAATTACAAAAACAGTTGGCAAACCATAAGATGGAAGCTTGTTTAGAAGACCTTTATGCCAAACACGACTGAAAGCCTTTGAAATGTCAAGAGCAACTGCTTGTGTTTCACCGAACTTTTCCATTGAATTTGTCCATAAATGCATAACATAAGTCAGAATATCACCAGTGGATTTACACTGATGGAATCCATACTGATGATTGTTGATTAGGCAGAAGGTTTCTAGGGAGTTTAACAGTTGGCAGTTAATTGATTTCTCAATTACTTTAAAAAGAGTAGAAGTAATTGCAATGGGACGATAATTGGATGGGAGGGATTTGTCACCCTTTTTTAGGGACTGGCCGGAGATGAGCAGATTTCCAAACAAGAAAAAAACACCTTTGGAATAAGAAAGTGAAAAAAGGCAGCAAAGAACAGGAGTAAGTTCAGGAGCACAGGTTTTGAGAACAAGTGGAGAAATACCATCATGACCTGGAGCTTTCTTAGCATCAAGAATCGTCAAAATCATTCTGACATCCTTTTGACAAAATACCACAGAAAACATTGAATGGAGTGTGTTCGGAATGGTGGGAGGTGTTTTACCAAGATCGTTAATACATGAGTTGGAAGAAAAATGGGATGCTAGCAGTTCAGCTTTATCCTTGGCTGTAGTGACAACAGAACCATCTGGTTTTGACAGAGGTGGGAGCAGAGATGGGCAAAAGTTGCAGCCAATAGCTTTGGCAAGAGACCACAATGCTCAGCTACCATTAGGGCAAGAAGCAAGTTTTCTACTCTTAGCCTGTTCAAAATCTAGTTTCGACTGATTAATGACTGCTTTACAATTGTTGCGAGCTTTGGTGTAGGCAGAAAATAAAACTGAACAACTGAAAACAAGCCAATTACGATATGCAACATTCTTCTCTTGAACAGCCTTAGCACGTTTATTGGAAAACCAAGGTTTAGATAAAAGGACAAGATTTTAATGTGGAATGTGGAATAAAGGAATCCATTCCTACAAGAATAATTTTATTGACACGATCAGAGCAAACATTGACATCAGAAGTTTTAAAACAGTAGTCTGACAAAGGAAATGAAGAAAAGATCTCTCTGGTCATCCCATTTTGCATTCTTGTAATGCCAAACAATACAAGGTTGGGAATAGCCATGAGATAAAGGCTCCATTAAAGAAGAGACAATCACCAAGTTGTGATCTGAGGTATCTAAAGGCCTACTCACTTCAACTGTGTACTTAGAACGGTTGTTTGTGAGAAAAAGATCAAGCGTGCTGGCTGTACGGTTAGGATTGTCCAGTATTCTTGTAGGTAAACGAACAATCTGTGCTAGGTCATTAGTAATTGCAAAAGCCTCAGCATGTCAACCAGCTGTGTCGGTGTGACTAGAAAACGGAAGCCAGCTGGAGTTGTGAACATTAAAATCACCAAGGAAAATTACCTCACTGTTAGGAAAGTTGGACTGGAGAAAGTCAAGTTGCAAAGAGAGGAAGTCAAAGAGCTCCAAGTGATTAGTGGAGTTGGGAGAATGGTAGAGACAACAGATGAATCTGACACAAGGATGTAGAGAGATTTTAAGCCAGAGAAGATCAAAGAGAGGAGAGTCCAAATTACCAAGTCTCTGACAGGGAATATCGGAATGGACATATGCACAAGTACTACCTTTGAGGTGAAATGAATCATACAGCAAATAATTTGGGCAACTGAGATGAGCAGTAGTTGAATCAACCAATAACTGAGATTTTGTCAGAAAAAAGTACATGGGGTTTGGCAGACTGCAAGTGGAAATGGACATTGTTGAGATTAGAATTGAGACCACGTATATTTGTGAAATGAATTAGGAACTATTTGGGAGGTTTAGATCTTTTCGCAGATAAGCTTGCTCTATTAGTTTGACAATTCATGGTGTATTCAATAGTAAGAAAAAGTGGGGGGACATGCTGTATGAAGTAATGAAATTTTTGGATATGGCATACACATGGTAAGAATATACCCAGATCCTTGACATAACGTTGCCTCGACAATGCCCCCCGCATACACACTACTTGGACTCCCTCCAGTCACTATCTGGCAGAGTAGAGGTAGCAAAAATTATACACTAGCTGATCCGGAAGCCTCCTAAAGAGTTACCAATAGGTTTGGTCTGGTGTACTAACTAGCGGCTGGCCTGCGAACACCGTTTTAGAGCTGTACCCTCGAAATGTAAGGAAGATTGGATCTCGCCTTGATGTTCATCATAACCTCAAAATTCATCAGTCATACTTCATGACGGAAGAGATGGGGAAGGGGTTTACCGGAACTTAGCTCTGGAGACTAGCATTAGCATTAGCATTAGTAGAGGCATTTGATGCAACTTATGCAGCTTGAATTAGTAAATAAATAAAGTATTTATTTACTAATAAAGTGCATTTATGCTGAAAAACAGAAAAAAATATGGTAAAATGTTTTCCACTGTAATTAGCATTAGCATTAGTAGAGGCATTTGATGCAAGAAAGCAAGCTTATGCAGCATCAGCCAAAAAAAAAAAAAAAAAAAACCCACTTCCACTTCACCCCTCTGTTCGTTCAAAATACCTGTCCAGCTGAGCCTTAAACTTATTTAGGCTATCAACCTCCACCACAAGGGATGGGAGTCTGTTCCACCAACCAACCACCCGCTGGCTAAAGGCAAATTTCCGCACGTCTATCCTACATCTGTCTTTCCTCAATTTGAATTTATGCCCTCTCAGGTGATTTTTCTGAGCTAGAGGAAGAATCCCATCAGCAATGAGCATGCTTAAACCATTCAAGGCTTTATACACCTCTATCAGATCACCTCGCTGGTGCCTAGTCTCCAGACACTGTAATTTGCAAAACTTAAGCCTTTCTTCGTAAGAGCACCCCTTTGTTCCATTCACTAATCTTGTTGCCCTTCTCTGTACTCGTTCCAGCAGCTCTACATCCTTCTTGAAATGAGGCCTCCAGACCTGTATACAGTACTCTAGGTGTGGCCTGACCATTGCCTTATACAATGGAATAATCACCTCCTTATCCCTGCTGGAAAAATTCCTGTATATCATTGACAATACTCCATGAGCTACTCTTGCAGCCCGTCTGCACTGCTCAGAGAACTTCATATCTGCCTGCACAACCACCCCCAAGTCCCTTTCATTCTCTACCACTGTCAGTGTAGTACCACAGAGTTGATACGTTGCTCTGGGGTTGCTGTTTCCCATGTGTAGTACTTTACATTTGTCAATGTTAAACTTCATTTGCCACCTCTCAGCCCATCTGCTCAACCTTTCCAGATCCTGTTGCAGCAGCACAGTGTCAGTAGTGTCCTTGACAACCCTGCCAACCTTTGTATCATCTGCAAACTTGGACATTAAGCTTGATATACCATCATCAATATCATTTATAAATACAGAAAACAATAATGGACCTAACACTGAGCCCTGCGGGACTCCACTAATAACATTAGTCCACGATGAGCAGTGTCCATTAATTACCACTCTCTGTCTTCTCCCCCTCAGCCACCCCTTTATCCACAGCAGCAATTTGCCTCCAATGTCACACTGCTCCAATTTATGCAGCAGTCTTCCATGTGCAACAGTATCAAAAGCCTTTCTAAGATCCAAGTATATAATATCAAAGTTATTTCCTGCATCCAGTTCTTTTGTGACTGCATTATAGTATCCAATCAAATTGGTCAGGCAACACTTCCCCTTCACAAAACCATGCTGTGTCCGAGCTATAACTGAAGTCTTGTCTAAATGATCCTGCAGTGCTTCTTTAACTAGTGCCTCCATTAATTTTCCTGGAACAGAAGTTAAACTCACAGGTCTATAATTGCTTGGGTCAGCCTTTGATCCTCCTTTGTGAATTGGGGTCACATTTGCACATCTCCAGTCTGCGGGTACCTCCCGAGTCCAAGGAAGCTCTCATAATTATGGCTAAGGGTTTGCTTACTTCCTCTGCTGCCTCCTTTAATATAACTGGATAGATCCCATCCACCCCGGGTGCCTTTCTTGTGTTTATCTTCAACAGTTTCTCCTCCGCTTTACTCTCAGTTATTACAGGATTCTCTAGCTTACTGCTAGAGTTGAATACACCTCTGGCTTTCCCCTCGCTAAATAACTCCTCATGTGTGAATGTCGATGCAAAATATTCATTTAGTTTGTTAGCTACCTGAGCAGAATCATCAACAGTTGACCCATCGATATCAAGTGGACCAATCTGATTCATCCCCTTCCTTCTAGAGTTTACATAAGTAAAGAACTCTTTGCTGTTTTTCTTTGCATCCGTTGCCAAAGATTTCTCGTACTCTGCCTTCGCCTGCCTAACCTCCTTTGTAACTTGGTTACAGATCAACTTGTATCTATCATAGGCTTCTGTGTCATGTGTTAATTTGTATGTATCCCATGCATGTTTCTTCTCTGTCATATGCCTCATCAGTTCATCTGACATCCATTTAGGCCTAAACCTTGAACAATATTTCTTAGTTGGTATGTAGTATGGCCTAGTAGCTTCCAAGAGAAGTTCTTTGAATGCTTCCCATTTTGCATTTGCTGTTGGTAACATCATCAGTTGGTCCCACTGTATAGAATTTAAATACTGTCTCAGTCCATCGTAGTCGCCTTTACGAAAGCAATAACCCTTCCCTTTACCCCTAATGGTAGTTACCTCTTTGAGTAAATCCCACTTCAGCACACTGTGATCACTGCCACCTAGTGGTTCATTTATCTGCAGATTCTTAATGCATGAAGAATCACTGCTGATAATCAAATCAAGAGTATTCCTCCCTCCAGTTGCCTCCCGAACATGCTGATGTAGAAAACAATCATCCAATAAATCCACAAAAGCCTTGCTAGTGTGCGAGTGACCAGCCCCCAAACTCCAGTCAATATCTGGGAAATTAAAATCTCCCATTACAAGACTCTGATTTACTGGCCCACTCTATCTCCCTGTACAGTTTCTTATTATACTCATCAGAGTCATTAGGCCTATAGCACACTCCTACTCTCAATTTTGATCTCCCAATGTTTATGTCACACCAAACTGACTTGACACTGCACTGTCCAGCGATGTCCACTGGCTTCACTTCCTTGGATTTTATGTATTTCGTAACTAATAGCATAACCCCTCCTCCCTTCCTATCCAGTCTATCCTTTCTGTAGACGTTGTACTCCCCAAATTCCAGTTCTGCATTCCTTATATCTGTGTGACACCAAGTCTCTGATATCCCAACAATATCGAAATCCCGACTAAACATGGGTTCCAATAAGCAAAGTGGTGGTATTGCACCGGTTGATGAGGGTCATCTACCATCTAGTATTGCCTGGTAACACAGAGGGGCGGCATTCCTCCATGTGGTGTGGGCGCCACACCTCGACCCCTGCTTACGTTGGTTCACACCTGGGTGGTCACCCACAGTGCTTGTGCATGGAGATTATATCCAGGATTACTAACGATCCCACCATTGTGAAGGTGCAACTGACTTGATTAGTGCAACACTCTTGATTGGAGCAACAGACTTCCATCTTTTGTTGTGGAAGTTGATAGCCTAAATAAATTTAAGGCTGAGCTGGAGGGGTGAAATGGGAGCGGCTTTTCTTTTCTTTTTTTTTTTTTTTTGGCTGATGCTGCATAAGCTTGCTTTCTTGCATCATATGCCTCTATTAATGCTAATGCTAATGATTCTGTAATAACTGAGAGCAAAGTGAAAAAGAAATTGTTGAAGTTAAACATAAGAAAGACACGTGAGGTGAATGGGATCTATCCAGTCATATTAAAGGAGCCAGCAAAGTAAGCAAACCCTTAACCATAATTATGAGAACATCCTTGGGTTCGGGGAAGGTCACCATGGACTGTAGATTTGCAAATATATCCCCAATTCACAAAGGGAGGGGAATCAAAACATGAAATGAGTAATAACAAAACTGTTAGTTTAACTTCTGTTCTGCAGAAAGTAATGGAGTCACTGGTTAAAGAAGCATTGCAGGATCATCTAGACAAGACTGCAGTTATACTTCAGACAGCATGGATTTGTTAAGGGGAAATCTTGTCTGACTAATTTCATTGGATACTACGATGTGGTTACAAACTGTATTCACAAAATAATTTTGATATTGTATCCTTGGATTTTAGGAAAGCTTTTGATACTGTTGCACATGGGAGACTGCTGTACAGAGGGGAGCAGTATAGCATTAAGGGCAAGTTGCTGCTTTGGATAAAGGGATGGTTGAGTGGGAGAAGACAAAGAGTGGTAATTAACGGACACTCTTTATAGAATAATGTTGTTAGTGGAGACCTTCCGGGGTTCAGCGTTGGGCCCATTGTTGTTTTCTATATTTACCAATGATATTGTGAAGGTATATCAAGCTTAATGTCCAGGTTTGCAGATGATACGATAATTGGCAGGGTTCTTAATGACAGTAATGAAAGTATGCTACTGCAACAGGATCAGGAAAAGATGGGCAGATAAACTGAGGGGGAGGGGAACTGAAGTTTAACACTGGCAAATGCAAAGTACTACATATGGTAGCAGTAACCCCAGAATGCGTACCAATTGTGCGATACTACACTCAGGAGTAGTAGAGAATGAAGGACCTGTGTGTAATTGTGCAGTCAGATATGAAGTTTTCTGTGCCGTGCAGACAGGCTGCCAAAGCAGTTCATGGGGTCTTATCAATGATAATCAGGAACTTTGCTATCAGGGGTAAGGAGGTGATTTTCCCTTTGTATAAGGCAATGGTCGGGCCACACCTTGAGTACTGCATACAGGTCTGGAGACCTCGTTTTAGGAAGGATGTAGGGCTACTGGAATGAGTACAGAGAAGGAAAACAAGGTTGGTGAGGGGAACAAAAGGCTTAAGTTCTTACCAAGAAAGGCTTAAGTTTTAAAAATTGTAGTATCTGGAGATCAGGGACCTGTGAGGTGATCGGATTGAGGCGTATGAGGCTTTGGATGGTTTGGGTAAGCTCAATGTTGATGGGATTCTTCCTCTTGCTGATATTACGCACTTGAGGGGGCATAAATTCAAACTGTGGGATGGCAGCTGCAGAATAGATGTGCAGAAATTTGCCTTTAGCCAGTAGGTGGTTGATTGTTGGAACAAATTTCCATCTTCATTGTGGAAGTTGATAGCTTAAATAAATTCAAGGAAGAACTGGAAGAACTTTTGGAGCAAACAGATATGTGATATCAGAAGTTTTTTTGGCTGATGTTAATAAGCTTGCTTTCTTGAATCATATGCCTCTACTAATAACTGTACTAATAGTAATGCTCAGGGGCGTGCCGTCCTGAGCCGGTCGCCAACATTCAGGGGCAGCCGAAAACCTGAAATTTACATACACATATGAAGAAAATTTTAAAGGGGCGGCAGAAAATTTCAACTGGCACCCGGGCACCAAATTGCGATTGGCTCCTGGCGCAACATAACATAGGAATGCCACTGCTAATGCTAACATTAGGTAACGTATACCCTTTGGACCAGGTGCACTGTTGATCAATTCTTTAAAGATTCCTCTATTTCATACAATATATTTTTCTCCTGGGTGAATTGTATATAACAGGTTCTAGAGCAAAAATTAACATTATTACTGTGTTACTTATTCTAATTTATTTATCAATGAATTGATATTCGCTGATCTGTTTTTTTCAATGAATTATATATTTGGTGAATTTATATATGGTGACTTTTCTTAGACCACAGCATGAGCCCTAGTACAAACCGCCTCACTGAGCCTGTCTTTCTCATCCAGTTCCTCTTTTCTGTAACTGATGGCAGTAGTCAAGATCCCCCACTACTCAATATTCAGGAAACAAGATAGCTGATCCACCCCCACCGTCTCAGAGCTGCTATTTGGTTTATAATCTATACATTCAGTAGTAAACTCTAACAACTGTGTTTTATTCTCAGCACTAAAATTACCTATAGGCTTACGATGTGACATGACAATATGTCACATTGTAAAAGAATTACTATATGTGATTACAAAAATAACTCTGATTGCACGACAAACAGTAACATTAACATTGTACCATAGAAACATAACTGAATCTTTGAGACTGGAATAAAATAAGTGCATGATTATCCAGTGAATAAGAACACCACACTCTGAAACTCAAATCAGAACAAGAATGGTTGTGTGGAGGTTCACTGTTGTGTAGATCAAGTTGGGTCCAAAATACTTGACTACTGGCCCTCAACAGATCAACTCACACATTACTTGCGTGAGTTGATCTGTTGATTAAATGTGTTGGGGACTACTGTCCTCTGTGTGATGACTCAAAGGTTAGATTGTTAAAGGTGAGTCGGTAGGGAGGACATTCAAAAAAACTTGTGGAGAGTCCAAAATCTGTAGTTTCACCTCTGCATTCATCTCTAATATTTTCATTTGATATATATAACTTGCAACATTTGTTTGGAAACTGTCCATTATTGTTTTGGTGCAAGTTAATTAGTTCTAGATATACAGAACTTAATTGAGAGCAGAACTGTTCTCAATTCACAAAGCATCTAAAGTTGGAGTATTGGAAATCTCTGCTACATCAATTTTAGTTTTTTTTTTTAATCTGATACATACAAAAAAATGTGTAAAAATTTATGAAAATTTTTAATATATGCAGCTGTAATTAGAAAAATGAAAAATAAATTTAAAAAATTATTGTTCTTCTAGTATGCTGTTTACATCAAGTGCAGGGCTATGGTGACTACCTCATCTTGTTCTCATCCCCCTCTACTGAGAGGGTCCCCTGCCCAACATGCGAACCCATATTTTTCAATTAAACTGCCTTAAAAATACATTCATAACAACGTCTATTACTTAAAACTTCACTAGAGATTATCATTATAATTTTCGACAACGATCGAATGATCAGATAATCATTTCAATGATCAGATCTTTTGGGATCCAATGCAGCATACCTCCTTATAGCGCAGCCGCAACGAAAGTAGGGAATATTCTCCAGAATTATTCTATAGGAGACTTATCATAACGGACAAATATATATATTAAAAACGGAGAGTTTTGAGTATATTACTTTGAGTATATTACACTAAGACATTCATTCTATAATTTTTCATGGTCAATATGTACAATAATTTTATTCTACATATTTCTGTCGTCTGTTGCTCACTTCTCTTTTACGTTTTCTGCGGTTTTCACGGTAACTTACTCCTTCAGTTTAACTGCTAGTTCGACATATGGTAATGCAGATAAATTCTTTTTTCACCCTGAGATAATGGGCCAACCAAGCTAAAAGGGTCTCTACATCGAAAATGAATACATTTTAATTGAGAAATATCCATATTTTAATATGCAAATACTAATTCAAGCATCTCTTTCATACATCAAAGCTGTACAGGGAAGTTATCAGATAAATCCTGAGAGCGTTCACACACACAATCGCGATAAGCATCTGTTTTTATCTCAAACACATGATACTCTCCAAAGTTCTTGTAATTATTATGTAAAACAGCATATACTTATTTGTATACTTACGTGGTTCGTGTCGCCCTGGATTGTCCGTTATTTCAATCACTGTAAGTGGCCATCCTCGAACGCTGCGGCGATTTAGTTCGTACACTTTCGTAATGTCAGAACAACGAGCATGGATGTATTGCAAGATCTGGTTTAGTTCTCTGTTGTCATGATGTTTAAACTCAAAATCTGATGACTTCTGATGAGTTAGAACAAGCAATGCCAAATGCATGGACAGAAGCAACATCTGCCGTCCCATTTTCGCCTACAGCCGGATCACAAACAATGGCGACGGCGACGACCACTGTAATGAAAGCAACACAACGTTATCGTGAAGGCTGACGGCAAAATTGATTTGAAGAAATTGGTTTCCAAGGTAACTATGACGTAAAGAAAACTGATAAGTAACGCACTATGCAATCAATAGCTCCAGAAAACGGAATAGATTAGATTTTCCTCATCTAAAGAAGATTACCGTATTATGTCTACCATACACAACATCTGTAAGCTACTCTAGTCTCGATAATCCGAATCACGGTCACGGTTAATACAGTTTACGCAAAATCTTGGACAAAAAAACATAATTGTTTATTACAAACATTTGAAAACGAAAAAGCCTAACAGCAATAAAAGAAGTGCCCATTTTTCAGGAACCATTGAGGTTCCTGAAAAAAATTAAGGGTATTCGAAACTTTTAGCGAGCCCTTGGTAAGTTCGATAAGCTTATGCAGGGACATGCATAAAACTGCGTCGATTTTAGCCCTTTTATTGGGAATGGCTGTCAATATGTCAGTCAAGGAAGTGAATCTATGTCAGTATGCGGTAAGGTCAGACAGTTAAACTGCAGCGGTACATTAGCAAAGCTTCAATGGAAAAAACTTAAGACGAAATCGAGTCTAAAAATTTAATCAGGACTTGTGACGCTGCAATGGTAAAAATATTAAAAAATCGTACAAATTCTGTAATTTTTATTAAAATTAAGAAAAATACTGCAATAAAGAGAATGTAACTTTACTGGTATAAGAAGGCAGATATTTGTTTGAAATCTTATATTGTAAGATTTCAAACAGATATTCAGAAAACTATTGATTACCCGTTTATTTTGCTGATACAAATTTTTTCATGTAAATTTTGTATTTTAATATATATATATAAGTGATGGTTTTAAAAGTACAGTGTATATGAAATATGTGTTTATGATAGAAACTAGCATTATAATGAATATGAAAGGGTTCATAAGTTTATTGGCGGCTCGCAACTAGTAAAAAATAATAATAATAAATCTAATTATTTTAACGATGCCAGAGCGTGTTACTCAAATCCGTATGGGTACATACATGTACAAAGCAGTCTGACCAGCCCATATTGTCAAGTTCCGAGAAGCTGTATTAACCTGTTTACTGAAAACAGAATGCAGGTTGACCAGCGTCTGTTTTCATTTCCAGAAACTTGCATCACTCGAAGCAGTTACATATGCATCTTAAAGTGACCAGATCCTTAGTAATCCAATGCAGAACATCTGGGGGAGGGGAGATTTTTCAACCCCCTAGAAACAATATACACATATTTTTTTTAAATGTTTTATATATAAAAATATCACAAACAAAATATAAATTAAATACATATACTTCTTTAAACTAAACTTATAAAATAAAATATCACACTTCTTAAAAAAAAACACAAATATAGCCAATATATATACAGTATATATATATATATATATATATATATATTTTTTTTTTTTTTTCGCAGAAAGGCTTAAATTCAGTATACGGTACAACTCGTTTTAAGCTACGTAACGAACAGAAGGTTGCGTGAAGGATGTGAACTAATAAAAATAGTTGCAATATCATCATTCTCTTTCTTGGCGATTCTCTTCTACTTCTCTTTCTCTCTCAGGGGTAACTCAAAATTTTTTTTTTGGCTGGTTCAGAAAAAGCCTCAGGCTTCCTTGCACCATATCGCTAATAATAATAATAATAATAATAATAATAATAAAAGGCAGAAAACATTAGAGGGAGGGGTTATGTTTTTCGCTGAGTGAGTTTTTCTTAATAATTCTTCATTACACTGTATTTGCTATTTCTTCATAAAATTCTTCATAAAAATTAGCAAAATTGCACTTAACTTGCAGTATTGCTTTTAGCGTTTCTAGGGTCAGCTGTGTTTTTGTTGAAGTCCACAACTTATTTACTATCGAAAAAACTCTTTCCGTTGTACCACTGCCCCAATCCGGGACAGTTTGCAATGCGAAGCAAACGGCTGAAATCCGGAACATCTGGTCACTTTACATATGCTAGTCTCTATGCGTGAATTAAGTGGCATGTACACAGACAAAATATTGTTTTATATGTAAATCCCCTGGTAGAACAAAATAAAGATTATTTATATAGGGTTGACAACTTTGTAGCACTTTTTTGTTAATATTATTTATTTTTTTTTTTTAAAGGGAATGAACATAGCAAAAACACTAACATAAACAGCAGAAACTACCAGAGAAAATACTTGCACGAAACGAGAATATTTCGTTTCTGCGCATCTGTCATACTGTCCATTCCTCCAATCATGCCACAACAACTATACAATAGTTGCCCTCACTGCAAGCCATCGACGGGGACCTCCAAGAAGTGGTCAATAATAAAAAATACAGGAAGGGTATCCTCGTCGAACTGAAAATGTAAAACTGTGCTTTGTTAATAATCTGATTTATCTTTTTTTCTCATGTGTATCTCTTTTGTAAATATGTTTTGTTAACCCCTGGCACCACCATGCCGTGACGGGACTAATTGTATGTCTATCATTGCTGCAATTAAAGATTCGATTCTATTCTATACCCACTGCTTCAGCCATAGACAATTAGCAAGTTTGAAATACAATTCTTTCCAGTAATCAGGCGGATTTATACAATCAGTTCTGGTACTCTGTTACTGTGTGTGCTCCCATTAATTTACCTGATTCATTTACGCTGCGTGAAGGTGCTAGTTCCTCGAAAGTGTGCCATCAGCTTCTACGTTTAAGTACCCTATCGTGTGGTGGGCGTGTACTAGTTTGAGCTCACTGCATGCTGTGCGGGCTAAAAAACCAGAACCCTATGGGGGAAATGCTATCCTTCTCCTTGGGATGAGCTGAATAACTAATAAAATGCCCAACTCATCCTTAGAAACTTTAATCTCTCAAAAGATAAGCGTATTAAGAGCAACCTCGATTGAAGGGAATGTTAGAAATCGGTTACCGACGGGAACCGAGTCCATACTTTTGCAACCGAGTGGCAGACAACGACGTATCGTACCAGTTAAACTGTCACGGTCAGGTTACTTTCACAGGAAAACAAATCATTTCACTATTATCATTAATAAGTGAAAAAAAAAGAAAAAAGTTCAGTTTTTAACAGTCTCCACGATATTAAATTTTCTTTTCCAATGTACTCCATATATTTCCCAGGGGCTCACATCTGGTGAATATGGGATTGGCACACCCAGGGTCCTGATCTGGAAATCATCATTCTTCTCTTCCTTGGTGATTCCCTTCTCTCTCTCTCTCTCTCTCTCTCTCTCTCTCTCTCTCTCTCTCTCTCTCTCTCTCTCTCACAGGAGTAACTCAAATTTTTTTTGGTCTGGTGCCGCAAAAGCCTCAGGCTTCCTTGCACCATATGGCTAATAATAATAATAATAATAATAAAACGTCTTGTCCCAACAATTCATACCGTCTTCAGAATGTATACCCATTCACTACTATCAAAACACGTTGGTCTTAACTTCCATACTTCTAAAACACAAGGGTCAAGTACCACTGCCCAGGAGAGATACAGATAACGATATCCACTGACCAGAAGAAAATAGTCTAAATAACTAATGAAACGCCACCGTTTAAGGGTTCGTTAGAAATTTTTATCTCATAAGATAGGAATACTAAGAAATTGATTATTGGCATATTTCATATCCGCCCCCTCCCCAAGGAGGAGCGAAATACTGTTATTTTAATAAATTTTTACCTACGGTGAATTTGGTAATTTAACTATGTTTGTTCAGAATCTGTGGCTCCCCCAAGATGTTGGCATCCTACGCAATCGCCTAGTTTCCTAATGCGTTGTGCCGGGCCAGGTTCATAAGTAGAAAATGTATAAATAACATTTATATATAAAAAAAAAGTAACATATGTAATTTTATTTTCTTAATTGTAATTACGTCTATATAAATATTTACTTGTTTGAATTATGTGACGATTTAGTGGCGTCGACACCTATTACCCGTTTGAAAAGGTCTGAGCTCGATTCGCACCAAAAGGTCTGAAAAATTTATTCAGGCCTCTTCACGCAGCGTTATAATTTGATAGCCTCAGAGAAGTGTAGAGTTTCTCCGGGGAATTTTCCGTTTCTTTCAGCTGGCCAGCTTGCCTGTAAACACACGTGGTTATAGTCACACAGACCAGTAGTTTAACTCAGTCGGTTTGCACTGTTTCCTTTGAACGGTTGATAAATAGTAACAAAGAAGTTTAATTGGTTTAATTTAATTGGTTTAATTTTATCAAAAGAAGGGAGCAGGGGGGCTTTGCCCCCTGCTCCCTTCTTTTGATAAAATACTTACAGAAGCTTTTGACACTGTGTGTGTGTGTGTGTGTGTGTGTGTGTGTGTGTGTGTGTGTGTGTGTGTGTGTGTGTGTGCGTGTATTCCTTAGCTATGAATACATAAATACGTTAAGATATCTATATAATATCGGTGTACATACACCATAGACAACTCTTAAAGAAAAACTAGAATCGTAGTGTGAAAGGCATCGTTTCATCTGTATCTCATATTGCACTCATCCTTCACAACGAGTTACCAAGTATCGCACTACCCCGAATAAGTACCGCTTCACTAATAGAGAAGACTATTGAAGACTATTATCTCGGTGGGTGCTACCACCCGGACGGACCGTTTCAAAGCTAGTTGGCTTTTCATCGGGGGTGCCTTTCACACTAGGATCGTAGTTTTTCTTTCAGTTGTCTATGGTGTATCTACACCGATATTATATAGATATAGAATCTTAAAACATTATGCCTTGTTGCATTTGGCTTATTTAAATACGTTATATATAGAAATCAAGAATGGTACCGTGTGGTCTTGTTAGATAAACAAAACGCGCGACCACGCTTAAAGAGAAGCTTGTTTTAATACAGTAAGACAAGCTTCTATTACGTATTACACGTAACCCGCATCCGTCTTCTCCCATTGGCTGAATAAATATCATTAGGAGGAAAATTATTTTAATGTATAGAAATATGACTAAAATAAGTGTATATTACTCTTACAGTAATATAGTGCAGTTGTTTGTATTGAAACGAATAGCACGTGTAAAATAAATTAATGTATTACTACTATCCATAACGCTTTCTTATAGCAGCAAATTGCATTTCTTTCACAAAATTGTTGCGCAGAACTATCTGCATTTGCGTTTTATTATACCGCCGTGTACAGTGTATTTATTGAAACAATATAAATCCTACCTAACAAGAGATTCAAATTTGGAGTCTGAGACAGACGACGCCCACGTAACCTCCTCCTTCCGCGGGGAGAGACCTAGCGGTATAAATAAAATTTTCTGTTTATATTCCCGGATAACCGCAGGTTCAGAGTAGTTCACTAGCGCGAGGGTGCTTGAACCCCGGTCACTCAAAGCACATGTACTTATGCACCCTCGCGCCAGTTTCCTTACTCGTCTGAACTAACCATTATTTGAAGTAAAATAAAAAAAAAAAAAAAAATTTTAATTAAACTCCAATACAGCCGAAGGTGGAGTTCACATCATTGTTGCTGCTTTTAACTGTACAGTTTTTGTGGCAGCGTACGTCTCAATTTTGCAACGTGCTGACGCGGCCACATATAAGGGTAACATAACCTCAGGGGCTCACATCTGGTGAGATGGACTCGGCACACCCAGGGTCCTGAGCTGGATATCATCATTCTTCTTTTTCTTGGTTTTTACCTTCTACTTCTCTCTGTCTCGGGGTAATTCAGAATTTTTTTTATTTTATTATTATTTTTTTTTTTCCTTGGCTGGTGCAGCATAAGCCTCAGGCTTCCTTGCACCATATGGCTAATTTTTTTTTTTTTTTTTTATGTGAACCCCAAACACGAGAGGTATTAGAACCTATAGTACTTAGTACCGTGCTTGGGTTGGAGGTTGAGAAGACGAAAGAAGATATTTGTTGACATTGGACTTCAACTTCTGTAGATTGTAATTTTCAGGAAATACGTATGAAGGAAAGTTGTTCCAGAAAACGGCAGTTGAATGAATAAATGAGGAAGATGAAAAGTTGGTTCTGTGGGTTTGAAGTTGAACAGCAAATGGATGTTGGCTGGTGGCGGCACGTGTTCGGACTGTTTTGAAAGAGAGAGCGGGAATTAATAATAATAAACATCATTATCTGATAATGTTGTCTGATAATGTTCAGGGACCGAATCAATGTACTTTCAATCCCCCCCTCCCCCATGTGGCAGACGGAGTTAAACGGTTGCCAACGATTTCGCATAGCATTCCTGCATGAGACAGGATCGTGGGAAGCAACTACAGCACGAGGCAAGAAAATGAGTGCTCCTTGAGGCTTTTATCCTTCTAAATCACCCTACCCACACAATTTCCTGCAATTGAGGAAGATTTATGAACAATACTATAGAGATTAAGGCGAGATTATTTATTTTTGTGCACAGCACAAAGGTGGCCAAGGAAAAGATATAGCCAAATTAATCGAGCAACATTTTGAAAATGCGTAATTTTCTTATATTTGTGATTTATTATAAGGAACTCTCTACTATGTTAATGAGTATGTATTTTCTTTTTTAAATTTCCAATAAAGTATTATTATTATTATTATTATTATTTCTAATAATAATTAATTTAAAGCTTATTATTTTTAATGTGTATATACAAGGTGTCTACTAATGATCTGGAAGATTTCATTCAAGAACACATCCGGAGGGATTTGAACAGGAATATTAGTTTATAAACATAATTTCTTATTATGATATTTTAAAACATTAAAATGAAATGCATATTTTCCAGCTAAATGGCCTGTCAAAACACCTTGATCCGCCTGCCTTTCAACTGCATCATCTATTTTTGAGGGGACTTGTGCATTCCTTCCTTATATATAATTTTATTTCATTTAAATGTTATTCAGTTATTCATAATCCTTTATTGTATATGAATAACATATGAATTATATAATGATGAATTACATAAAAGTTGGCTAAAATTTCAAGCTAAATTCGAGCCTAAAACTATTTAGTATTCAAAATAGTTTTAAATTCTGTTAATGTAACACGATAAAACATTCAAATTTAATGAGGTTAATTAAGAGAAACAAATTAGTACTGTATGTACTAGTACTGTATGTACTGAATAACATACGAATTATATAATGATGAATTACATAAAAGTTGGCTAAAATTTCAAGCTAAATTCGAGCCTAAAACTATTTAGTATTCAAAATAGTTTTAAATTCTGTTAATGTAACACGATAAAACATTCAAATTTAATGAGGTTAATTAAGAGAAACAAATTAGTACTGTATGTACTAGTAAACAACATATACGTAGTAACTCGAACAGTGCTGTCGAGAGCCAGTACGAATTCCCGACCTGCTTTACTACACGATGTCTAGGACAGGGGAGACTAACCAACTTCATTTCCCCCTCTCAGTTGCGAGGGGAGAATTGGGATGATCGTCCCTCAAGAACTTGAACAAATTAGAGAAAATATTGTATGTTTTGTGATATTAAGTCAAATTTTCAGGGTCATATTTCGGGGAGGGGGGGGGCAAATGCCAGTTGATATGCGGTTCCTATTTGTAAATTCAACGAGCTTTAGTAACACTGCCTCATTGCCCCTGCCTTTCTAGAATTGCCCGTATTCGTTGTTGTTAATAAATCAGATATTCACATGTAAAAAAATAAAAAAAACAACGGAATGCACTTTTGGATACGGAACGTGCTTTTTAATCACAACAGTTCGAACTGTGGGTGTCATCCAATACAATTGGAACGTGAGTGACGTGAGCACGCCGAAGTGCAAGTGAAAAACTGATCTTTTGCTGAAATCCTTGAACAACTTGAACCCGATTACTATTTTTTACGAAATTTCGTTTTACATATGCCTATGTTTAAAAGACTTAAATCTTCAATGCTAAATATATACTAATCTCGACATTTAAATGTAAACTAGTACTTAGAATTAACAAAAGGAAGATAAAGAAAATAAAGCGAAAAGAAAAATCCATTCATCCACATGGCCACCTCTCAGTTACTCATCTGGTGCTTTGAATGGATAGATGGCCAACCGAAATGAATAGCTCATGCATACTCGTTTTCCCAATTGCAGTTTTACTAATTTTAATTAATTTCATATTGAGTATAGCCAAAAATGTAAATTTTATGATCATATTTTGTGATCGAATGCAAATTTTTTACTTTTAACATATAATTGGTATTTCCAGCAAACTGGGATTGGAACCCACTGCTCTATGGGTACGCATCAAATAATTTAAAAATATACATATACGTAGTTCAATGAAATATATCATTTACCAGATACTTCCGAACACACTAAGTGTGACAGCTGGCAAGAAAATAGAGCAAGGTCAAGTTAACCCCTGATTATACCGGTTACAAGGGGGCCGTCTAGCGATGCTACCCTGCTGCTGTTGTAACAGGGTTTTACGAGCGTGAGCAACTAAGGCCATATTGCTCCGTATACACTGTCTTTAAACTGCGTGTGTTCTGTGATCGATTTTCGGTTGCTAGATGAAAAACTAGAGTTTCTGGGAGAAAAAAAATCATGCTACCCTCGCCTGAGAATGACTAACTCAGCTACATTGTGAAAAAGGCCCATAAAATTTCTTCACATCATCGACGGGACTGGACCTCGGGTCTTTTCCGCCCGGTGTGGGAAGGATGGCGATTCTATCAACTGCTACCCACGAGGACCTGTTACTCTGCACTAATCTGATTTGGGATGGCGCGTCAATATTTCTAAATGAGTTAAATATAAAATTTCACAAAAATCCGTCCACTGCGAATCGAGTTGGACTCGGATAGACAGCATGGTGGAGACATTTGGCGCTTTACACATGTGCGCATGTGTGTAACGCTCATATGTGTAAAGCACATAAAAATTACACAAAACTAAATGAGCGATATTCACAGAATAAAAGTGCACAGACTGCACGGGAAACTGATGCACTTAATAACATGGCGAACTAAATAAGTGACCAAAGTTCAAAAATCAGTTTCGTCTTGGAACTAACCGATGGTGTGATTACTCTCTGCATAGCCAAGTGTTTCTAAGTTGTCCTTGCCGTTCTTTTAGGAGAGTAGTATTCAATCCCAATTCTTTTAGGAGAGTAGTATTTTCCATTTTTTACAGGCCAAAATTATAATGTGCCACAAAGTGATGTACAATAGGTAAATAAATTTTTACAACTGTGAGATATTCCTAAGTTCACATATTTAATTAAAGAAGAAAAAAAATCTGTATAAAAAAAAATAGTTTATTACAAAAATTGGTGGGTTTCCTGTTGATTTTGATTTAGTTTCATTGACGAATCAGAATCAGATTGATGAATCAACTTATATAAAAAATATAATCATATAAAATACAAATTATCAAACCTCTTCAGTACGCCAAAACTCTTGCATGATGAGAGGAAGAGGAAGCAATAAAAAGGATGCTCGCTCTTTATTCGGCCCCTTGTTCTCTTTACGTGCAAGCTCTCTGTGGCACCAAATATTCAATTTTTAAAAAGGCTATTTTTATTTTTCCCCTCTGGTTTGAAGACCATTAACGTTAATGTGCCATTTCTAGAGTGACAATGTGCCATCAGTGTTACATGTTGAATACTCCTGATCTAGGACGTCATTTTTGTTGAACTAGCACGAACAAATTGATTGCTAATACGGCATTCTGTGATGACTACCCATTGGAAGTGGGTAAGCTGAACGTCTCGACCTATTACTATATTTAAATATAATAATTTTTCTGTTTATACTCCGGACTATAGGTAAAGTGACCAGATCCTTAGAACGTATTTCAACGCGGACATCTGTGGGGGTTTACATCCCCCTAGAAACAATATACGCATATTTTTTTTTTAATTTATTCTTTTATTTATAAAAAATATTCACATACAAAACATAAATTAAACACATATACTGTACTTCACTTTTTGAATTAAACTTATAAAATAAAATATCACACTTCTTTAAAAAATATATATATATTTATTTATTTATTTTTATTTTTTTTACAGAAAGGCTGAAATTCAGTATAGGTACCCCTCGTGTTACGCTACATGACGAACAGAAGGTTGCGTGAAGGACATGAACTGAGAAAAACAGTTGTTATTAGAAGGAAAAAAAAAACACTTATTTGAGGGGGTCATGATTTTAATCGACTTATATTTTTTGTTTAGTGAAAAAAGGTTACGTTTTTTCTGTGAAATAATACTAATAATAAAAATACAAACTTCTTTTTTTTTAACAATAAAAACAAGGGAATTTAAATAATATAATTAAATATATTTTTCCGCTGAGTGAATTTTTCTTAATAATTCTTCATTATTTGCTGTTTCTTCGTAAAATTCTTCACAAGAATTAGCAAACTTGCACTTAACTTGTAGTATTGCTTTCAGCGTTTCTACGGTCAGCAGTTTTTTTGTTGACGTTCACAACTTATTTACTACCCAAACAATTCTTTCCGTTGTACCATTGGTTTCCGGCATATGAAACATAATGCAAATGATTTGCATTATGTTTGCTATTAAGTGTGGAAGCTACATGCCCAATCCGGGACAGTTTGCAATGCGGTACAAACGACTGAAATCCGGGACTCTCCCGCATAACCCGGGGCGTCTGGTCACTTTACCCTTGCCCGAGACCGAACAACTAGTCACAGTGTGACGACGGCCTGCATAAATTTCTCCCGTATTTGACGGGATTCGAACCTGCTCCATTCTCAGTACATTCTAGATTAGTGTTGTTCAAATGGTGTTCGGCGAGCATTGCCAAAGTGTTCCTGGAAATGTATCAGAAATTAGCAGTTATCTAGAGCAGTTACTTAAAGTAAAAAGAAAACGCGTTCCATATACCAATACTGAAAACAAATTCTCATGCTGTAATTAATTTAAATAATCTTGTTCAGTCATGAAGAAAAAGGTTGTTTTGTATTGTAAATGAAAGAACGAAATTAAGTTCATATACGTTTGGTATTCCGCCCATTTTTACTCATTCCAAAATATCCCTTACTCAGGAAGGTTGAGAAACACTGCTCTAGACACTATTGTGGGTGAACAACACAGCATGGCGACGGTGTTCATGGTAGCGTATCTGGTGCCGATTATCATACCATAATCAAAGTCACTTAGGTCGCGCTGTTTACCCATTTCTTGATAACCTGCGTGTGTGAGCGCGCGCATACATACACACACATACACTTGGTATTTGACTATCTGCTTTACACAGTAATAGTCTAGTATGTACACGTGGCATTGCCTCTGACAGAGCGGTTCATTCCTTGGATGAGGATGAAACTGATAAACTGCCCACTGACTGTATATTGATCTGTGAAATAATACTAATATGCAACTAAGGAATAGCGAATACTACCTGAATGCTTTCAGGAATTGACACTTGCTAATAGATGAAGACTTGCTAATAGACGAGCAGAAAACCCACTACACTATCATTATGGGGGACTTCAGTACTAAGGTTGGAAAGAGACAAAACAGAGCAGAAAGGGAAACTATAGGAATTTTTGGAATTGGTGAAAGAAATTAAAGAGGTGAAAGACATGAAAGAGGTGAAAGACTTGTGCAATTTGCAGAATCTCGAGGATTGTCAGTAATGAACAATTTTTTCAAGAAAAGGGTGAACAGAAAGTGGACATGGAAAAGCCCAAATGGATTAACAACTAATGAATTCGACTTCATCCTCACTAACAGAAGATATATCGTGAATGATGTTACCGTCCTGAACAAGGTAAATAAATAAATGTTGGAAGTGATCACAGAATGGTAAGATGCACACTTGATATAGATCTAAGAAAAGAAAGGAAAAAACTGACTCGAGTAAATAATACGAAGGTCTTTGAGATAACAGAAGAGGAGAAAAACAGTATATACTGGAACTTAAGAACAAGTTTGAGCTTCTGCAGACTGCTCATGACCAAGATATCAGTGAGGAATATTACAACTTTCTGAAAGTGATGAAGTCGAAAAAACCTATAAGTAAAAAGAAATCCAAAGAAGAAAAAATTTGTCAAGAAACACTTGTTATGATGAACCGAAGACGACAAATGAAGAGCAAGATAAACACTGACAAGGATAAAATTGAGTATACTGAGTTATGCAAAGCCATTAGAAAGAGACTCAGAGAGGACATAAGAAGATTTAACACAAGAAAAGTAGAACAAGCATTAAGGGAAAA
Organism: Mastigoproctus giganteus; assembly: GCF_048544385.1. NCBI lineage: Eukaryota > Metazoa > Arthropoda > Arachnida > Uropygi > Thelyphonidae > Mastigoproctus > Mastigoproctus giganteus. Next base: position 161,314,028 of record NC_143576.1, read on the forward strand.
CAAAGGACTTAAATCAACAGCCATGAACAGTAATACAGAGAGACAATTGATACTGAAACTGAAAAATACCGATGGTGTACTTGTAAATAGCAGAGAAGGCATAATTCAAATAACAGAAGACTACTACAGAGAATTATAAAAGGAGCAAGGGAATGATGCCAGCAGTGGGGAAGATGGATCGCAAATTAATAACACACATACGACATACCAGATATCCTTCCTGATGAGGTAGAACGTGCATTGAAGAAAATGAAGAATCAGAAAGCCCCGGAGGAAGATGAAGTTACTGTAGAGTTGTTAAAATTGGTAGGAGAGACATGACACAAAAACTGGCAAGACTCTTCACAAAATGCATTAGAAAAGGTGTGATGCCTAAGGAGGGGAATAATGCAATCATAGTTTTGCTGCATAAGAAAGGAGATAAATCAGAAATTGAAAATTATAGACCAATTAGCTTGTTATCCCACATTTACAAGTTGTTCACAAGGGTCATTACTAACAGATTAGAAAGAATACTTGATGAGAATCAACCGAAAGAGCAAGTTGGCTTTAGGACAGGATTCTTAACTATGGATCACCTTTACGTAATATCACAGCTAATGGAGAAAGCAAATGAATATAAAACACCATTATGCCTGGCATTTGTGAATTATGAAAAGGCATTTAACTCCATACAGCATAAGACAATGTTTCGGGCACTGGAAAGACAAGGCATAGATACCCCACATATTATGATTTTTAAGAAAATATATGAGAATGCTACCTCCTTTATTAGACTAGACAAAGACAGTAGGAAATTTAAAATTGAGAAAGGAGTTCGACAAGGAGACACAATATCTCCGAAGCTGTTTACAGCTGCCCTTGAGGAAGCTTTCAGAAGATTAGACTGGTCGGAGAAAAGAGTCAATGTGAATGGAGAGTACCTAAACCATTTAAGATTGTGGTCATAAGCCACGATCCCAAAGAATTAGAGGAAAATCTTAGTCAGTTATGCAGAGTTAGTAAGGATTTTGGACTAAAGTTGAATATGGCTAAAACAAAAGTAATGATGAACAAGTATGCCACAGAAAGGGATATAGTGATTGAAAGAGCAGTAATTGAAAAGGTGGTCATATACTTATCTGGGACAAATCATTGACTGTAATAATAATAAATGGCTGGAAGTCAAGAGAAGAATAAATTTTGGATGGACAGCATTCAGGAAATATAGTCACATACTGAAGAGCAATATCCAAGTATGTCTGAAACGTAAAATAATGAACCAATGTATACTCCCCACTATGACTTATGGAAGTGAAACTTGGGCACTCACCAAAAGAATGGAAGAGAAGCTGAGAACGACACAGCGAAGAATGGAACGAATTATATTGGGAATCAGACTGTTAGATAAGAAGAGAAACACATGGATTAGGCTGCAAACTCAAGTAAAGGACATTCTAATCAAAACTAAAGAACTAAAATGGGCAGGACACATAGCTCAAAGACATGATTACAGATGGACTAAGAAAATAACAGAATGGTACCCAAGAGGACCTAGAAGAAAACCTGGAAGACAACGACGGAGATAGACAGATGAAATTCATGAGTTTGTGGATAGTAAATGGATGGCCATTGTACAAAGTTGCTGAAGAGGCCTTCATCCTGCAGTGGATTGAAAATGGCTGATGATGATGATGATGAATAGATAAAGTGTGCACAATTTAAGCGACATGAATTTGTTGCTGTTTTCGATTATAAGAAGCGAATTTTGTTTTGAAAACGAAGATCTTGGTTTTTTAGTGAGTAAAAATGTCACTGTTTTGGAAAATCTAACCGGTGCTGATTTAGCGAAATTAATGGCACTCACTATGTGTTTATTCAAGGTTGTTTATTACTGTAGTAGCACATACCTAGAAGACGTTCTTCGTAGATGGCGTTATATACGTAACTAGACTTTAGATAACCTCATAGAAGGAAAGGAGAAAAAGGGAGGGAGTCAGTGTTATTGTTACGTGTACAAGATGCATCTACAGACCGTTTCTTCAAAGTGTATATATTGCTAGAGTAATAGTGTAATACACACGTAGAGGTGAGTGCCATTATTTCTATCCCACATAAAGTTGTTTATTAAGAATTCATATTTATATTTTTCCTTTTTTTAAAATAAAAATATAATAAAGTTTAAAAAGTTTACAAAATGTGTGTCAGTGTTATGAGTTTCTCTTACAAATACATTATATATATATATACTGTATTTTTTATTCTATTTATTTATTTTTTATTTTATTTATTTTTCTTTTCTTTTCTGTATTATATGAAATGAAATTCAAAAAGAAGGCATGTTACGTAGGGCAGGGGAGAAGTTAAAGCTTCCGTTACGTTTTATTGGTGGGTGAAGGCTGTTACTTGCCGAATTTAAGCATATGTCTTGGCTTGTGGCCTCGGCATCCAACCTTGCTGTTTCCCTTTGTGAAGATAGAAATATACAGGGTGTCTCAAAAATATTGGTACAAACGTTTAGGGGAGGTAGGTAACATTCTAAAGGAATGTGAATCGCATAGGAACCCATAACCGGAAACGTCACAGGAAAGTAGTAGCAGAGGCACAAGAAGCAGAAATGACACAAGGCAGTAAATTTTTCTGTTTATACTCCGGCACGACAACCACGTCAGTAGAATTTACAATAAATCGTCAATACAAATATTTATCGTATTTAGTAGTCACGGGCTTGAACCCCGGTCTAGTGGCAAACATTTATTTGACATAATATTAACAATGGAGTACGAGATGGATGCATTTCATGATGTTACAACAGATGCTCGAAGGTTCAACCATGAGACGCGATGCATGCGTGACACCGACGCAGCATGGATTGGCGGACACGGTCGAACACACCTTGAGTTTCTTTGACAGTAGCAGCAATGCAGACGAATCTCGCCACGAGATCCATTTCCTTCTTCATAGGCGATTCATACACGATAGATTTGAGGCCCCCCACAAAAAGAAATCAAGGCTCGATAAATCAGGTGAGCGTGGGGACCAGATAACGGGTCCACCACGGCCAATCCATCGACACCCAAAACGCCTGTTCAAATGGTTACGAACAAACCTTCCATAACGGGCAGGCGCCCCGTCATGTTGAAACCAAATGTTGCGTCTCACATTGGCTGGAACATCGTCAAGTAACCCTGGTAGAACTTGTTCAAGAAAGATCCGATATTTAGCGGAGTTCATGCGGGATGGTAACAGGTATGGGCCGACTAAGCAGTCACCGACCATACCTGCCCACACATTTATTGCGAAGCGATGTTGTGCCGCATGGGAGTGCACACCGTCTGGGTTGTCGTGAGCCCACACATGAGCATTGTGCTGATTGAATAAGCCTTTCCGAGTGAAATAAGCCTCATCCGCGACCAAATCATAGGCTGGAAAATTCAAGTCTCGAACACTTTCTTGGAGAAACCACCGCGCAAAAGCCACGCGTGCAGGATGATCTTGGGGGAGCAGTAACTGAACCCTTTGGAGATGAAAGGGGTGTAAGGAATCGTCGTGCCAGACAATCTGTACACTGCAACGAGACACTGCTAAGGCAGAGGCAACAGCACGTGTGCTGGTAGTAGGATTATTCTGGACGGCATTCAACACACTTTCTTCCATGGCGGGAGTTCACATCGAACGTGGTCTGCCCGCACTACTCCTGTTACCTCTAAATGACCCATAATCGCACAAATTTTTATGCACACACGCAAACAAACGGTGGTCCGGTACATGTCTGTCTGGGAAGCGTTCTCCATAAATTCGTTGAGCAGCTCGTCCATTGCCCTCTGCTAATCCATACACTAGGTGCATGTCTGCCAGCTCACAGTTCTTATATCGATGCATGCTCTTCGTGCGGCGACTACTGCTTGAATGAGTAAACCAGAAATTTTCCCTCTCGCGAACTGATGAACAGCGCCGTGTATCGACTTACGCTGACGTTTCCGGTTATGGGTTCCTATGCGATTCGCATTCTTTTAGATGTTACCTACCTCCCCTAAACGTTTGTAGCAATATTTTTGAGACACCCTGTATATATTACAGTACCTAATTATATTAATTTTTTGGGCCCGAACCCAATGTCTACAGGATAACAAAATTATAACAGTTATCTAATAATGCCTTGAGGGCAAAAAAAACCCCACTTTTTCTTTTCCTCTTTTCTTCTTTATTTACCATACTACTCGTTGGGTTAGGATAGAAATCATCTTTCCATCTTCTTCTTCTTGGCCTTCCAATTAGACCAAGAAGGCGGTACCGTAACCGGTGCAAGCGACTGTACTGAGGTAATCCCCATGTGCGTCTGTTCCGAGGTGCCATTGGCCCCGAGTTTGTGTTTATGGATGATAACGCCACACCCCATCCACCTAGCGGCACGTCCACACCCACCAGAATATGTTCACCAGCTGAAGATGGCGCTGACAGACGAATGGACGATGTTACCACAAGAACTAAAAGGCCGCCGTAACCTAGTGGTCAGGCACGCGGGTGCATAAGTACACGTGCCTCGAGTAACCGGGTTTCAAGCTCGTGACTGCCGAATACGGTGCTGTTTCTTGTATTCTGTGTAAGGCGCCTCCGTAGCCAGGTGGGAAGGAGTAGCAGTGCGTAGCACACGCTTCTTGATTAGACCGGGGTTCGAGCCCGTCACCACCAAATACGGAGGATGCGGAAAGGTCAAGGGAATGACCACCGCATATTCCCGGGGCAATATAGCCTTAGATGCTAATGCTCCTAAAAACCAAATAACAATAACAACAATAACAGTATTCTGTGTATCTTGTAAACTCCTCTGACCGTTTGGTCGTCCTGGAGTATAAACAGAAAATTTATTTAACTTATCAACAACATTGTTCTAAGTATGGATAGGCGGTGCAAAGCCTGCATCGACATTAGGGGTGGCCATATCTCCTACTGAGGACCACTTCTTCTCTTTGTTCCATCTTTGGCAGTGATGCATCTATATCATGGCAGCCAGTGCTATGTTGCCATTTTTGAACAAAGTTCCTCTGTACGGTTTTGTTTCCGTTGTTGTGTCGGTGTTGTTTCCTTCATCATTTCTGTACCTCACGAGGTACCTTTGCTATGCTTTTTCCATATCCAGGCCACTCCTATGAGAAGCTACATGTGAAAACCTGACTGGTCCTTAAATTTTGCACACCAGTGTATATATACAGGGTTGTTAAAATTAAAGTATCCCTATGTAGAGGGCTCTGGAGCAAGTTCTAAGGATCTACTGAAGAGAAATTTGGACAACAGGTACAATAAAGAATGCGCTCGCCATTTATTGGAAAAAAAAAAAATTGTCACTGTATGCCGCGTAACTATCTTAGTTACGATTATGCAAATAACTTGCGTTATTTGTTATTTGCATAATCGAAAGTTATTGCCACAACGCCACTACTCAGCTCTACTGTACTGTACTGTATAAAAGCAAAGCAGTCTCTTCAAAATCATACAGTAGATATTTGCAACGTTTTCCTGCAACGTTTTTGGCAATGCCAAAAACGTTGCAGGAAAAAGAGCTATTAGTGAAGCTGTACTATTAGAACATCAACAATGCAGCTGCGGCCGGCTATCGGGGAATTCTGGCGTCAGAAGCGCATAAGACATGGAACTATGACTGTTTGTGCTATCCGCAAAATGATTTCAAAATTTGAAGCGACAGGACATCTTGGTGTTCAACCAGGTAGAGGTCGAAAACGAGTGGACTCCTCTCGTGTTGAAGATGTGGCTATGGCTGTCGTAGATTTATCGAGTCAATCTCCATGTGGTAGCGCAAGTGTGCCAGCTGTTTCTCGCGAAGTGGACATGCCGTATTCCACTGTAAGGCTAGTAATGCGTCAGGTGTTGCGGTACTATCCTTACAAGATGCACATGCTACAGCAGCTGAAGCATGGTGATCAGTGGCGGATTAAGGATAGTTGGGGCCCCTAGGCAAATTATATTTGCCCCCCCCCCCCAAAATAATAATAATAAAAAAAATTTTAAAAAAAAATAAAAGTTAGGTGGCAAATAAATGAAATTTTGTACTTTTGAATTGTGGCAAATAAATGAAATTTTGTACTTTTGAATTTTTTGAACTCCTGGATTTTTCTGCCTGTTAAAGTGTTAAAGGATGATAAATAATAAAACTTTTTAGTTTAATGAATACTTTTTGATGTTGTAAGATGTAAAATCTTACATGTTTAATATTTTAGAAAAAAGTGAGATTAATGTAAAATAAAGATTAGGAAATGGCAATATGGGGCAGCGGAACAGTACTGGTCACAAATACTAATTAGATAATGGGTCACAGGCAAAGGGATTAAATGTAGACAAAGTAACATGTAAAGGTTAGCGTGGGAGACTTCGGGCCGAACGTGGCTATGGCTACTGGCGAGGAGGTGCGAACAAGTTAGGCTAGGACAGAACAATACGAGAAGGACACAATCGGTCGGACATTCCTTTTGATCAGGGACCTCCGGAGGCCAGCCAGGTGGTAAATAGGGGTCAAATGCTCTAGTGAGATTTTAAAATTGGCGTCCGACTGTCGGCGATCGCAAGGTTAGAAGATAGTGAAAAACAAATTTGTTAAAAGCACAAACAAAGTAGCGGCGCGCTTCAAAGGAACAGACAATCTGGGAAAATTATAATTTATTAAAATAAGAGGTTGAATTGTACATAGTAAAATTTAGCTTGAGAAAAGTCGAAGGACGAATAGGGCAGAAAGAAAGTTGATAAAATGAGAAGATTGGGTAAACTCAGAAAAAAGGCGGGCCGGAATTATGAGGGGCGTTGCTGAATTCAGAATAACAAAAAGTGAGTGAACAGGGGAAAAGACAGATCCCTCAGTTGAGCTTTATGTGGGTGGTTATGAAGATGAGTTAGAAACAGTGAGAACCCCGAGTTGAGTATGTGGGAGTGTGTGGAAATAAGTTAGGGGAGACGCAGTTGAAGTTTTTTTTTCGTGTTAGAAAATGTGAAGACACAGATCCGTCAGTTGAGCTTTATGTGGGCGGTTATGAAGATGAGTTAGAAACAATGAGAACCCCGAGTTGAGTATGTGGGGGTGTGTGGAAATGTGTTAGGAAAGGACAAAGTTTAGATTTTCATCGGCTTTTGGGAAAATGAGTTAGGACAGGCAGTTGAGTTTTTTGTGTCGTGTTATAAAATGGGACAGACACAGAGTTGAGAATTTGGGAGTGTTTTGCGAAGATGAGTTAGTAACGTGGACAGTTCAGGGTTCTGTTGTGGCAGAAAATATGTGTCAGTTAACAGTTGAGTGTTTGGTCGTGGTGGGAAAAGAGCAGGGTAGGGCCCTGGGAAATTTTCTTCTTGAAAGAGTTCTTAATAGGTGGAGCGGGAAAACGAGGGTAGCACACTATGAGTTTTTCCTTGTGAAAGGTTTTAATAAGGTGGAGAGAAAGGGAGCGAAATCCGCAGAATCAGTAGCTCGAGAGAAAGGAGCGAAAACTCGGAATTAGTAACTCGATAAAGTGGCGAATGGAAGTAGCCCGTGTAAGTTGAAAAAAGGCCTCAGGATGAAGATAGCAGTCCCCATATCGACGGAGTATGATAGTATGCAACGTGCCAGCCCAGTTAAAGTGTACAGTGAGTCCATCAGAATACCAGAATTGTGATCCTCATTAGAAAATTCGCTAGGAGTTCTAGAATGAATGCCCTGATATACGATGATGACATTTCCAACTAAGAGTGGGAGGATCCAAAACAGCGAAGCCGCCTAAGAAGAAATTAAGTAAGTGACTAACATAGTATTCTCGTTACCTTAAAGGACTTTAGGACCCTAATAACAGATTAGTGGAGATTTAAGATACTAAGAGATATATACATGTATAAAAATATATACGTAATGTAGAGAGAGATAAGTTAGATAATAATAATAGAAATTTGACAGGTATAACTTTGTAATTAGTGAAAGGAGCTAAATAAGAAGAAAAGGGTGTTAATGATAGTAGTGGCTTTGATTAATAATCAAACATATGTTATGTTATAAGCAAAAGAGAGAAAAGGAATATTTGTCATAAGTTGTTTCCTGAAAAATGTAGGTATGATTAGCATTTTGGAAGGGGAGGGTAAAGTCCTAAACCAGTGTATAAGGTAAGAATTATGGAGCATGTAAGGAAATTTATGGATCATGTGCAAGGAAGGAAATTATAACAGTTTGCTGTACTAATATCGTTTGTGTTGTAAAGGAAAGGATAACATTAATAGAGTATAACCAATGTACATAGTTATATATATAACTAATACTAAGTAGACAAAGTTGAATATTAATAGTACATGCCTCAGTTTGTTCATTTTTTTATGTTGTATATATATGTAAATAAACTATGTTATATTATATATTTGTGTGTGTAGTTTGTCATCCTGGAACACCCAGGTTTTCCGAAGGGAATTATAATTAATCGAGAAGTTCCCTTGAATTTGGAATTCTTCTGTGAAGTAAAGTCAGATGCGTAAGTGGGGGAAATTAAAATAAGGTGGACAACAACTCTTATAAGGGAACAAATAAAAACAAAATAATAAACAAAATAAATATATATATCATCAAAGATAAATTCCCCCCCCCCCCCCAATGTCGTTTTTACAAATTCACTTTGCGAATTTTAGAATTCGCGAATTTATTGTCTTCAAAGTTTATTTTTTCGGCAAACTTGAGTTCAATGGAAATTAGGGATAAGGCATTTAATCGCTCTTGGCTCATTATAGCCATTGGTATTGCGGCATTATTTAAAACGTAGATAGTCTGCGCTGTTCAAAATACGTATTAAAACGTAATAATTGTTTTGAAAAAAATTTCGCTTAAAACAATCAAGATTTTTATGATGTTTACTGAAAACATTAATCTATTTTAGAACACTATAGGAAAATGTCTTGGCTTGGGGGCCCCCAAAGCCTGGGGCCCATATGCACGTGCCTCATTGCCTTAATGGGTAATCCTATTCTGATGGTGATGCAGATATTCGTTTCACATACGCACTTCAGTTTCTGGCGCGAATGACAGTGGATATCACTTGGCCATGGAACATCCTTTGGGGGTGATGAAGCCCACTTCTGCTTAAATGGACAAGTGAATACGCATAACTGTCGCATTTGGGCAACATAAAACCCTCGAGTTATCCAAGCGGTCCCGTTGCATTCTCCAAAAGTGACAGTGTGATTTACGGCCACATTCATGATTGGGCCATATTTTTTTTGAACAGGTAACACCGACTGGACCCCGCACCTGTTCCGTCACTGGACAGCGATATTATGAAATGTTGAAAATTTCGCAATACCAGAGCTGCAACAAAGTGTGTGCCTTCAGGATACCATATTCATTCAAGATGGTGTGCCACCCCACATCCACCGTTGTGTCCAAAGATTCCTAAGGCAACACTTTACAGACGAACGGGTCATCAGCCGTTGTTTCCAGACATCTTTGCCAAATCGATCACCGGACCTCACCCCATGCGACTTCTGGTTGTGCAGTTTTTTGAAGAACCAGGTGTATTGGGAAGAATGTCAAACTCTGGCAGATCTGAAGGACAGCATTAGACGTCATGTGCTGGCTATTTTACCCCAGGGGCTTACATCAGGTGAGTATGGGCTTGGCACACCCAAGATCCTGAGCTGGATATCATCATTCTTCTCTTTCTTGGTGATTCCCTTCTACTTTTGACTCTCTCTCTCTCTCTCTCTTTCTCTCTCTCTCTCTCAGGGTAAATAGGGAAATTTTTTTTAGCTTGTGCAGCATAAGCCTCAGGGTTTCCTTGCACCATATAGCTAATAATAATAATAATAATAATATTCCACTTGATATGTTACGTTCTGCTGTAGAAAATGCTATTCAGGCGCGCGGGTGCCTAAGTACACGTGCCTTGAGTGACCGGGGGTTCAAGCCCGTGATTGCTGAATACGGTGCTGTTTCTTGTATTCTGTCTATCTTGTTAACTCCTCTGACTGTTTGGTCGTCCCGGAGTATAAACATAAAATTTATTATTTATTCTTAAAATGGAAACTGTTGTTGACCAAAATGAAGGACACATTGAACAATTGTAGCGCTGTTCAAGTGATTTTATTGCCACAGCGCCATATAGTGACAAATTTTGTAACTATTTTTTTCCCAATAAATGGCGAGAGAATTCTTTATTATACCTATTGTCCAAATTTCTCTGCAGTACGAGCCTTATAACTCGCTCCAGAGCCCTCTATATAGGGATACTTTAATTTCAGCAAAAATAAATCAACAAAATAAATAGTTCCTCGAAGACCTTCCTTTCTTCATTAAGGAACAAGTCCAAGAACGTAAGTGTTGTGTGTGTGTGTGTGTGTGTGTGTGTGTGTGTGTGTGTGTGTGTGTGTGTGTGTGTGTGTGTGTGTGTGTGTGTGTGTGTGTGTGTGTGTTTTACCTGTATCGAGGGTAGCTCCTAGGCCTAGGCCCATCTCCATCTTGTACGTCTGTGTTGGTGCAGAGCTTTATGTGTCAGTATTAGTGTATGGTGTATCGCTTGTGTCGGGTCACCTCGCCACCAGGGAGTAGCCAACACCCAGGCAGCAGCCGCTGCGCGGTGCCCACCTCCCATGCACGAGGAGCCGGGCCTGGGTTTACATCACCTTTAGTGCCTTGGGCACAAATACCACACCCGCCGGAGATAGTGCAATACTGGTGGATCTACTGGAAGGTCAGGAGAGAGAGTGGCGGCTAAGAAATGGGACCTCCGCGACCAATCTAGTGATTCCGGTAATCGATCATTTAAGAATGTTCCTACTTATCGCCCAAAATGTGGAGCCGCTCCGTCGTGCTGAAACCACATATTGTCACTTACACTTAAAGGAACATCTTCCAGAAGTGTTGGCAATGTTCTCTGCAAAAACTGTAAGTAACGATAAGCATTTTGACTGGCAGGGAACTCGTAATGAATAAAGTTATATCTTGCAATGCTGGCTCACATATTGATTTAACCGCACTTAGAAACGGGATTGCCGAATGATGTGAGGATTTTCCACTGACTATGTATGGAAATTGTGCATGTTGAATAGCACATCTCGTGTAAACGTTTCCTGGTGGGTCCACAAGGTATTGACAAGGATGTTAAAGCTGTTGTTGATACGATTAAGTATCCATAAACAAAATTTCTCACGCGCAACTGAATCGCCTGCTTGCAATGCCTGACCTCTCTACATATGGTATGCATTCAACCTTGTTCACGCAGTGTGCTCCAAACAAAGGTTTTGGGCTGACCCATTCTTGCAGCAGCTCTTCGTGTGCTGGTGGGGGGGATCTAACGTCACGAAATCCAGCACCTCTTATTTTTTTTTTTTTGGTAGTTGTTGGCGCATCGGCTTCTGTGGCCATAATGCACCTCCCAAGGTTTTTGCAGTACTTTGATCCAAGCCCGAGGCGGGATTCGAACCCGCGACCTTTGGGTTGCAGGCAGGCACTTTACTCACCTGGCTAGCCCGGTCGGCCCAGCACCTCTGCTTGTGTAGAATAATATCCTTCCGGCCTCCGCCGTGTGCCCTTTCGCTGTACCTCATCACACAAAGTGAGTGTCTGCATATTCTGCTATTCTTCAAATTTAATGCTCTTCTACTTGCCATAATACACGTAATTTACTGTACCACAGCAACAATTCATTCTCTACAGACTTACATTTTTATCACGCGTTTAAAAAAAAAAAAAATACAGTACGGCAATTTACATAACATTTTTTTCAACAATCTGATTTACATACCTTAATTCATGATGTTCCGGCTAGAACGGAAATGACCTCACTAACCTGTTTAACACCTTAACTAAAAACACATTGCTCTTACTACAAACTGACTGTGAACGTTTCTTGTATTTTAATGAACCATTCTCTTAATAAATATCGATTCGATTTCAAGGACACCCTGTATACTGGTTTCTGGTCTTGACATGGGTGTTTTTACTGTGTTGGCAAGATCTAATATTGCCAACACTCAACCCCTCACAAATAAAGGAGAGTGAGTATACAGTATTAAAATAATAAATTTGACCAGCGTTCACCCTTAAGATACAGCTAACTTGGGGGAGGGGAATAGCGATTGATAACAACCAGGATTTTGTCTAATTGAAAATATTTAATACTTAAATTACTTAATCTACTTAAGTAACTTAAATTACTTAATAAAGTACTTAAATATTGTGGAGATGATATACTCCACAATTTCCCATCACTACTTTTACCATAGGCCTGCTTACCTCCACACAGTTATCACTAAAAGATCGGTAAACACCAATATATTGGACACTAATTAGAATTCAGGAGGACCTCAACAACAAATCTCAATTTGACATTATGTCTGCCTTTGATTGAGTTCTGTCCTTAATATTCTGCAAAATTATTTCAATATCCATGGGAATATTCTTTTAATATTAGCAGCCATCCTTCAGGAGAGGCACCTTTCAGTTACTCACCAACAGTTTCTCCATGAATACACCACATCAAGAGAGTCCTACAAAGTGCAGTTCTCTCCACCTATTGTTTTCTGTCGCACTTGAGCCGTTCCTCCCCAATCATCCTGATATTCTATCAGATGCGAATGACCTTGAGCCCTTTCTGATCACACAAAACAAGTCCCCACAAAAACTAGACAGGCTGCTCAATTCTTAGTTGAACTACAAATCTACTTAACTCAATTGGCCTCGAAATTATCCAAAGTAAATCAGCTCAAATGACATTCATGTAGAGAAAATGGAAAAATGACATAACCGTCCAAATTAACACCATTCAAATTCAAAAAAGTCAAATATCATATAAATACAAAGAAGGAAACGAATCAGATCGGACCCTTGTGTACTTCGTGTGGGAAAATCTTAGATAACCCAGCTGAAGTTGCTGACGAATTGAATAGGTATTTCGCATCAGTCTTTACTGATGAAAGACCCTTCATGCTGAGGAGAGGCCGTGCGAGTGAGGCTGAGCCCTATGAAATTAGTGATTTCGAAATTAAAGCTGACTGTTTATTAGAAAAATTTTATAGGCGAAAGAGAAGTAAGGCTCCTTGTGTTGATGGCATATACCCAGTAATTTTGAGGGAAGCGGCTAGAAGTTAAGAACCATTGAAGTTAATTATAAGGGCATCATTAGACTTGGGAGAGATTCCTTTGGACTGGAGAAGTGGTAATAACATATTGCTAATACATAAAGAGTGAAGTCGATAGCTACAAACTGATTAGTCTAACTTCATTGGTAGGGAAAATCTTAGAGGCTATGATTAAGAGTGCACTCCAAGGACATTTAAATAGAAATGGCATTCTTCAGTATATGTTTTCAGAATCCATTGCTTTGTTATGGAAAATCATGATTAAATAACCTGGTAATCTATTTTGACACACTCATGAACTGGATGTAGGGAACAATTTCGACATAGTTTATTTGAATTTTAGGAAGACGTTTGACTCAGTCCCACATGAGAGGTTACTGCATAAGCTGGAATATGTTGGGATTACCGGTAAAATTATAAGATGGATTGCAGGATAGTTGCAGGACAGAAGACAGAGGGTTATGATTAATGGATATTCTTCAGATTGGTGTAATGTCAGAAGTGGGGTCCCCAAGGATCAGTTCTTGGACCATTGTTGTTTCTGATTTTCATAAATGACATCGACGAAGGGATAACGGGCATAATGTCTAAATTTGCAGACGACGTAAATATTGAGAGAGAGAGAGTCATTAATTAAAATTAAATTTTTCTGTTTGTACTCCGGCACAACAACAAAGTCAGTAGAGTTTACAATAAATCGCCAATACAAATATTTATCGTATTTAGTAGTCACGGGCTTGAACCCCGATCCACGCAAGGAACGCGTGCTATGCACTCTCGCTCCTGACCACTGGGCTACGTCAGGCCTAAAATGATCAGTCCCAAGCAGCGCTCCATCAGGATGGCTTGAACAGGCGTCAACAATGGTATTTTTTAATGATTCATGCTATGTTTTGATGCAGCAACATTCAAGGTCTTATACTTGGGAAACAGCAAGCCCAAAATAACTTATACACTTGGGGGATTGAATTAAAAATAGCAGCAGTAGAAAGAGATCTGGGAGTTACCATACATAAATAAATAAATAAATTTTCTGTTTATACTCCAGGCCGACCGCAAGGTCAGAGGAGTTCACAAGATTGAAAGAATGCAAGAAACAGCACCGTATTTAGCAGTTACAGGCTTGAACCCCGATCACTCAAAGCACACGTGTACTTATGTACCCTCGCGTGGAGCAGATGTAAAGTTTTCTGGGCAGTGTAAACAGGGGGGCCAGGAAAGCCATGGTGTCCTATCGATGATTTATCGAACAATATAATGTACAGAAGGTTATAATCTCGCTGTACAAGGCAATTGTAAGACCACATTTAGAATACTGTGTCCAAGCATGGAGACCTCATCTGAAAAAAGACATTGAACTTCTTGAAAGGGTTCAAAGACGTGCAACTCACATGATGAGATCAGTAAAAGGATGATTGTACGAGGAAAGACCGATTATGTGGGCTAAGTTTGGCAACCAGGCACCTTTGAGTGCACCTGATTGAAGTTTATAAAATTAAGTAAAAGGATGTAAAAGGATGATTGTACGAGGAAAGACCGATTATGTGGGCTAAGTTTGGCAACCTTTGAGTGCACCTGATTGAAGTTTATAAAATTCTGAAAGGGATTAGTAAAATGAATGAAGGGGAATTTTCACTGTTATAAAAAATCCCAGAACTAGGGGTCATAAATTCAAATTAGATTTAGACTAGACTGTAAGTTTTTTTTTTAGCCAGAGAATCATTGATTGCTAGAACGAGTTGGCTCCGGAAGTAGTTCAGGCTGACATTTGGAAGAAATTCAAAAATCAACTAGATAGTTTCTACATGAAGAGGAAAGAACATCATTTGTTTTGTATTTTTTTTTTTTTTTTTTTTTTTTGGCTTGTGCAGCAAAAGCCTGTGACCTCCTTTCCATTTCTCCAGCACTTCGGAAAAAAAAAAAAAAAAAAAAGTCAAAATATTAGCAAAGCTATGGAACAGGAACATACCTATATAAACTACGCCAAAATGACCATACAGTACTGTATATTAAAAGGTGCATTACCTCAGTTTTCATGTATGTATCTGTAATCTGGTCATCTACCGAAATTCCTCAACGTCGAACACTACTGCATTCAACGACCGATGTCTAAATAAACTTACTCGAAACCCACCAACCATCTCGAAGTCAGTGATGCTTGCTAACCTGCAAATCATCCCATGGAAACAATATGCTGCTGCTAGGAACATGCTATCTTGTCCCAACTCATAACGAGGGAGATCGACACCCCTGATATCTCCAGAGTTGACAGACATCTCAGAAGGAGAAGGAAGGAAAGAAACACTGCACCAGTAACAACCGATGGCGCCCTAAGTTTAATAACTGGACTGCCTTAAACACTTCTTCCCAGCCAGTAAAATTCCGCTGTGTAACTTGCTCTGCCCAGATGTCAACAAGATGTGCAACTTTAAGAAACACAGGGCTCAATCTTTGTCACAAACATTTCAACTTATCCAGTTCTAATTTCTTACTGTCATTGAGATGTGTTTTTTTTAGTGTGATGTCCTAACTGAAAACATCTTCCATTGATAACTCTAAAATAAACACGCTCCTGCAACTAAATTTTATATTATACTATTTCTAATGGTTAACTGTAATGCTATTGTATATAATTTAATGTGTATAATGCATGTACTTAATAATGTAATTAATGTATACAATGTACATATTTAATAATATAATTAATGTATATAATGTACATATTTAATAATGCATATAACGTATACATTTAATGTATATAATTTTTATAATGTATTTAATGTATATAATTTATATAATGTATTTATTTAATGTATATAATTTTTATAATGTATATAATTTAATTTGAAAATTCCATATATTGATGTAAGCTTATTAGCTAGTCAAAATAATTATGAAACTTGGAACCCTCCTGGTGCATACATGCGCTGTACAGGGGTTAAAACTGAATAAATAAATAAATACCGGTAAATGCAGGACGCCAATAGGACTAATAAACTACACTGAGTGGACAGAAATCATAGGATATCTAGTAACGGGAAGGCCCACTTTTCTCCCGGATAAGGGCATTCACACGGCGAGGTATTGACTCCACTAGTTCATGAAAGCGTTCCACAGGAATTTCCATCCATGCTTGCTGTACCGATGTCCATAATTCCGTCACATTCCTGGGTGGAGGACCCAAAGCTCAAACGGACCTTTCCACAGCATCCCAAAGATGCTCCACTGGGTTCATGTCTGGTGAATGGGGAAGAAATTCCATGGTGGTAAAAATCTGCGGAATGCTCTTCGAACCATGTTCTAGTCACCATGGCTCTGTGGGGAGGGGCACTGTCCTGCTGAAAGAGTCCATTGCCCTGTGGGTGCACAATGACCATGAAAGGATGCAGATGGTCTGCAAGGATGGACACGTAACCTGGACCGTTCAGAGATGCGTCTAGACATACCAAAAGTCCCAACGTGTGCCAGCTGAACACACCCCAGACTATTACCGACCGTACATCTACCTGAACAGTTCCTTGTTGACATGACAAGTGCGTAGCTATGTGCAGTTTCCGCCAGATACGCACCCTCCTGTTCGCTCGAAATATCTGAAAACGGGACGCATCGTACCTGTCTCCAATCATCCAAGGTCCAGTGCCGATGTTCTTTCGCCCAATTGAGGCGTAGAGTCCTGTATCGTGGTGTTAGCAATGGGACTCTGATGGGTCGGCGGCTCCCATAATCTATTGCAGCTAATGATCGTTGATGGTCTTGGTGGAGATGTTTCTGGCACATCCATTGTTGAAGTCGGCGGTGATTTGTGCCACTGTCGTTCTCCAGTTGGATGAAACAATGCGAGACGGACGTCGACGGCCACGTTCATCTACCACCTTTCTCTGCCCACAGCGCTGTCCAGGATGAGATGTTATTCCAGAAATGGCGTATTCCCGATACACTCTCGATACTGTCGAACGGGGATAGTGCAATTTCTGTACCACCTCCGCGACAGAGTGACCCATGCGTCGAACACCAATTATCATCCCTCTTTCAAAGTTTTAAAAAAAAAACTTTAAAAGAGTCTTTAAAACAAAGTGTGTTAACCCATACTGACATCGAATTACCGTCTACGTGAATCTAGTGTACCTATATACCTGCGGTGTGTTCGTCCACTAGCAAGAGGGGTGACAGTGTCACGTTGCCCAGGAACCAGGTATCCCATGAATTCTGTCCTTTCAGTGTAATATTTATTTAACACTGCTATTTTAACACCACCTCCCACAGCTGGCACCTGGATTTACTGGTTTCCAGGCTTCCATGGCAGCACATCTGTCCTGATTACAGTGTGCTCGTGGGTAAGAATTAATCTCTGCTCCCTTTCCCACACATAGCTGCGTCATGTGGCAGCTGTCGCCTCTTGCTGCATTCCCATCACTGGACTCTGTAGACTCTTGTTGCATGCAACCATAGCACCTACGTCTTTGCAAACAAATAAATAAAAATTACTAGGCTTCAAATCCCATTCTGACAGGAGGAATTTTAATAGTTTCTTTTCGCACGATGGTCGAGTTAGTCGTTTTCGGGAATGGGTACGTCTTTTTTTTTCTTTTTTTTTTAATTTCGAAAATTCCCATTTTTCATTCTTTAGGTTTCTTTTTTTTTTTTGATTTGGAAGTTGTTGGCGCATCGTCTTCTGTGGCCATATTGCACCTCCCAAGGTTTTTGCAGTACTTTTATCCAAGCCCGAGGCGGGAATCGAACTCGCGACCTTTGGGTTGCCGGGCAGGTACTTTACCCACTCGGCTAGCCCGGTCGGCCATTCTTTAGGAAATATGACCTTGAATCACGTCACGTTGAACACAATACATTGTAGCTTCGTGGCCTTTAGGTGTTTTTCAGCATGAAATCCATAAAAAGCAAATTTTGAAAAAAATCAACCAATATTTGATTATGGAATTCGACCAATACATATACCGGTTTCTGCAGCCAGTCATCACCTACGGTTCAGAAATCTGGGCGTCGGTAACGAAAACCACGCTAAAAACCATTGCATCTCATGAGTACTGGCTTCTTCGGTGGGTCCTCTTCAAGCATAATCTGCCACCACTCACACATACTTCAGATATCACCCAACTTCTAAATTACAGAAAAGTCTCCAAACTGATATTCACCCTCCGCTTGCTTGTGTCAATTAAAATGATAGCGGGTGAAGTCAATACGCCAAATTTTTGACAGATGTGCAATTGGAGGATCCCCTCCCCCCGAAACTCTTGAGCCCTCCCCTCTCTGCAGTCTGTGGCGTGGAGGCTCAGGATAGGGGATAGATTCCTGCCCATGGAGATGCTCCACAACGTCCAGGAGATAGATGTGGACTACAAAAAGTTCATAGAGAACAAATTGTACAGAAGATGCATCATCAGGGACCAGCTCTCGTCCCGAGTGACTGCCATCGTCTCTTCATCGCTTTTCATGTGTTTTCATTAACATGTTAATATTAATTTTATATGTAAAATATATAATTATACGTTTTATGTCCTAATATATGTTTTATGTAATTTTTCTTGTATTAGTTATTTCATGTTAAACTCCTAGCATTGTCGCTGTTGTGGGTATTATTGCATCAGGCAATCATGTATCCAATCACTGCCTGCAATAAAGATATTAATATTAATAATAATTGATGATAATGTTCAAACACTGCCATGCCAAAACTTTAAACGCCTCGATCAGACCAAAAAAAAAAAAATTCTGCCACTTCAAGCAGGAATTAGCCTGCCTCGTGAAGGAAGGCAGGCCGCCCTTATAACCCCTCCCAAAACATAAATAAATAAATAAATAAATAAAGATAATAACAATAAATAAAATAAATAAATACAGTATATAATAATAAATAAATAAACAATAATAATAAATAAACAATACTAATAAATAAATAAAATAATAACAATAAATAAAATAAATAACAATAATAATAATAAATAAAATAAATAACAATAATAATAATAAATAAATTAAATAACAATAATAATAAATTCAATAATAATAAATAAATATATGTATTTATTACTATTTTTTATGTAAACATCAAATACGAGAGGTATTAGTACTTAGCACCGTGCATGGGTTGAACTGCCATTCAAGTTAGATGTACATCGATTTAATTGGAATAGCTACCAAAATTATTTTTTTTTTTGCAGAAGTTGCACTAAACTTTTTTTTTTTTTTTTTTTTTTTTTATGTAAACCCCAAACACGAGAGGTATTAGAACCTATAGTACTTAGTACCGTGCTTGGGTCGGAGGTTGAGAAGACGAAAGAAGATATTTGTTGACATTTCCTGTAATTTTCAGGAAATACGTATGAAGGAAGGTTGTTCCAGAAAACGGCAGTTGAATGAATAAACGAGGAAGATGAAAAGTTGGTTCTGTGAGTTTGAAGTTGGACAGTAAATGGATGTTGGCTGCTGGCGGCACGTGTTCGGACTGTTTTGAAAGAGAGAGCGGGAATTATAGAAGCCAATTCAGAAGAACAGTACCCATGGAAGTATCTGTAGAAGAGGCATGCAGCAGAAACAGTACGTCTATGAGACAGCGAGTGGAGAGACTCTGTCAGAGATGAATCATCAATTAACCTAACTGCCCTCTTCTGAATGGAATCAAGAAGCCTGAGAGAGGTTTTGGGGGCACCACCCACAGATGTGGGAACAATATTCCACGGCAGGGCGGATTTGCGATTTATACAGAGTGAGCAGCTGTTTGGAAGAAAAGTAACGCCGAGAGCGAAAGAGAAAACCAAGTTTTTTTTGATGCAGAGGAAGCAATATTTGTAATGTGCTTGTGCCAAGAGAGATTAGAAGTCAGGGTAATCCCCAAAAGAGATATATCATTTTGCCTAGAAATCGGAGTGTCCTAAAGATAAGCATAGGAGCAGAAGAATCCTTTTTGCGAGATATAAGACAAGACTGAGTTTTAGAAGGGTTGAAATCAACTAAGTTGTCTTTGCCCCACTGGAGAATTATCTGAAGATCGGAATTTAAGGAATTGGTGGCAGATTTTCGAGAAGTTGAAGCTGATTGAACAGGGCAAGATTTCTCAAAATGGAAAGTGGAATGCAATGTGCTATCATCGGCAAAACTATGGATAGGATTTTCAGTCAATGGAAGAAGGTCATTAATATACTAGAGGAAAAGAGTGGACGAAAGAACTGAACCATGGGGACAACCGGCATTAGTGGAAAAGTTAGAAGACAGAGAGCCATCTACCATCACCCTCAGTGAGCGATCAGAGAGAAAACTGGATAACCAATTACTAAAAACAGTTGGCAAACCATAAGATGGAAGCTTGTTTAGAAGACCTTTATGCCAAACACGATCAAAAGCCTTTGAGATGTCAAGAGCAACTACTTGTGTTTCACCGAACCTTTCCATTGAATTAGTCCATAAATGGGTAATATAAGCCAGAATATCACCAGTGGATCGACACTGACGGAATCCATATTGGCGATCGTTGATCAGACGGAAGGTTTCTAGGTAGTTTAAGAGTTGGCGGTTAATTGATTTCTCCATTACTTTAGAAAGAGTATAAGTAATTGCAATGGGACGATAATTGGATGGGAGAGATTTGTCACCCTCTTTAGGAACTGGCTGGATATGAGCAAATTTCCAAGCAGAAGGAAAAACACCTTTGGAATAAGAAAGTGAAAAAAGGCGGCAAAGAATAGGAGTAAGTTCAGGAGCAGAGGTTTTGAGAACAAGTGGAGAAATACCATCGGGACCTGGAGCTTTCTTAGCATCAAGATTCGTCAAAATCCTTCTGACATCCTTTTGACGGAAGACCACAGGAGGCATTGAATGGAGCGTGTTGGGAATGGTGGGAGGTGTTTTACCAAGATCATTAATATATGAGTTGGAAGAAAAATGGGATGCTAGCAGGTCAGCTTTATCCTTGGCTGAAGTGACAATAGAAATATCTGGTTCTGTTGTCATGTTTCTGTTGTCACTGCGGCATTTTCAGTTTTAAAAACGAGGACGAAATGAGGACATTTTAAAAATTATATTTATTATTAAAATTTTACAATATATATTTATCGTTACTGCCAATCATTTTCGTAAGAAGTAATTATAAAATGTTTTACAATCCATTTTCCAATTATAAGTAACCAACAAAATATTATTCACAGTATTTCTTTCCATTTTATTTCTAATTAATGATTATTTCTAATTAATAAATTTCTAATTTATTTCTATGATAATTAATGAAATTAATTAGCAAAATTTCATTTCTGATTGCTAATTAATGAAAACACACGCTCTACGTTCTCTTTATGGGTCAAAATAGAAAGTGTATATTTAACAATTTTTAAAAGCTGGGAACTCTTGCATTGATTAAAATATTCAGCCCACTTTCTATGCGCTATCAGCTTTCTCAATTATCATCTTTCTTTTTCTCAGAAACAAATTCAGTAAAATTCATAAATTGTTCAAATACAGTACACGTGTGTAATTTTGGGATGATAGAGTACACTTGTGTAATTTTGGGATAATACGGTCCAATTAATGCAACCAGGCATTGTTTTTATTTATTCTGTTGTACTGACCGAAGGTGCAACGTGCAGAACATTTAATGAAGGTTCATTTTATGATGAGATTATTTTTTAAATTACAAAAAAACTAGGACGCAAGTGTAACATCCACAAGAACGCCCTAAAAACTAGGACATGTCCTCGGAAACGAGGACGTCTGGTAACCATAGTTTACGGCAGCGGTTCTCAAACTTCTTCTTCAGTGGGGCAATATTGATGAAAATACGACGATAGAAATTGTGGGTGGGCAGAAAACAACACTCAACAAATTTAGATATAAAAACGGCCGCAGGCGGCATACAAAAAGCTCCAGGACCGCAGATGGCCCGCGGACCACACTTTGTGAACCCACGTTTTGAGGGATCTCTCCACAAAACTAAGTGATCTCTAATCTCTCCACAAAACCTTGATAAAGTGCAGTAGTCATAGCCCGAAGGATTAAATTTACCACTTACCCTTAACTACAAATGACAGTGGGGAGAAGCATACAGGGGCAACACCGAAGTACTGCTTCGCTTCCTCCTTTAAATTTCAAAAATTAATATTGATATGTATAATAAAAATTATATTTAAAGAAGAAAATAACGTTTCTTAATTTAATACTGAAATCTAGATGTCAGAGGGCTTTTTATTGGGTAGCGGTAGCGCGCGAATTAAAGACAGGATTACAACCAGTGCAATACAACCAATGCAATTTGTGGTTTGCAGCAGATTACATGTGTATACTTAGTGAACCCTGAACTGTCTTGCGAAACAACAGTACGTGTTCCCAAGGATATTGGTATATTTGTTTTCTGTTTCCCTCTTTTCGAAACTACAGCGATGTGCACTTGAAAAAAAAAAAAAAAAAAAAGTCAAGCGTCGTTTCTGTGGAATGTTTGACCGATAAATCAAAAATGCAGAAACACAGAGACAAGGGCGTACAGAAAGGGGTTATATACATTTCATGCGACGCAACTGGGGGTCCAACGCAGAAGACGTTTTCTCCCATAAACGTTTCTTAAATGGCTATAACATAGTTTAACAAAAACAAAGGGGGGGGGGGACACAAATACCGGCCGTAAATATGGCCTCTCAGACAAGGTCTGCACGGTCCTGAATAGATGCTCAAGTACCAAGAAGAAAGCTGACGGCATTTGGCATACTAAAATCTTTCACCAAACTAGTAATTAATCGAAATTAGGAGGAAAGGTTCTGTTTGTAATGAAGATTATAAAAAATAAAAATAATGGAAACACGCCGAAAGTATTTTCTTAAGTTATAAAAATGTTTTTTTTTTTTTTTTTTTTTTTCCAGGAGTACTAAAATGTATATGCTAAACTTGGAAACTTTATAAGTTTTATTTTTCATTAAATTGATTTAATTTTATTGTTTTATATATATATATATATATATCTGCTCAAAGCCCTGGCACATTTTGGCCTTAGCTGCCCTTGTGCCCTTAAATACCAATACCAATCAAGCTCAAAGCCCCCAAGGAAGTAACAGAGAGACGGCCATGTGAAAGAAAGTCACATTCCTAATTTCTCCCTAGCTATATTCCTAAACTTTCTTGACTTAATATTTAATAAGTTCCTTTATTTTCTCTCTCCTCCTTCTTTAAATCTCTAATCTTTCCAAACTTTACTGGCGCATTATAGCCCATAGCCATAGAAGCTGATGCAGCAGTAAAATATCCAATCCAACCAACCAAACTTTACATTTATATTTTTGTTAACTTGATCTCATGTTAATAGTTAACATGGAACTATAGGTGATCCAACACCTGCTAGTACTACTACGGCTAGCCAGTTAGTTAGGCCTTAATTACCGGTAGTGCTTCCCGCCCAAAATTTTCACCACCACTCACAAACCAAAATCTATCGGGACCTTGACCTAATATATATATATATATATATACTGTATATATATTGTATATAAATATAATATATACGGGGAAATGGAAGGGCCTGACGGATTTTGAACAAGGAATGGTTTGGGCCGCTAGGAAGGCAGGGAGCTAGCATCTCAGCAAAGGCAGGCAGTGTCCGCTGTTCGAGGGTACCGTAGTGAAGGTGTGACGTCAGGGAATGGTCGAAGAGGGGTACTGAACCAACCACGTGCTGGGACGTGGAGACCACTACTGGTTTACAGTCAGGGTGACCGGCGGTTGATAAGTGCTGTCCGGGACAACAGACAGCAAACGAGCTCTCAGTTAACGGCAGACATCAATCAGGGGGCGCAGTGAAACGTTTCCGAGAACACCATCCAGCGGATGCTCTTGCGATAGGCCTGTTCATGTTGCCATGTTGACCAGTCGCCATCTGCACCCTGCCTGCAGCGCCCACGGCAGCATCGTTCCAGAACATGGTCTGATGAATCAAGATTCCAGTTTCATCATGCCGATGGTCGGTGAGTATTCGACGGCGAGCAGGTGGACAACAGAAACCAGACTGCGCGGTTGGACCGCAGATCTGTGGCGGTGGTATCATGCTTTGGGGGGGGGGGATGTTTTAATTGAAATCACTGGGTATCTGCGCGAATAGCACAGTGGTATCGTCTCCGTTCTCCCCATACCCGGTGGAAAAGACCCAGATTCGAATCCCGTCGATGACGCGAGGAACTTTAATGGGCTCTTTTATCCTCCGTGGCTGAGTTAGTCGGTCTCAGGCGTAGATAGCAAGGCCCCCCCCCCAGAAATTTGGATTTTTCGTCCAGACAAATCGACCATAGAACACACGCAATTAACAGACATAAGGCACACAGCACGGCATATGAATTTAAATATTCAGGTGGCCTAATATAATAGTTTGGTTTTGACATCACTGGGTCCCCTCATCACCAATGGACACACCCACACCGTCAAATCCTAGGGAACGGCCTTTCCTGGTGATCGCTGCTCCCTAGTTGCTAAGTGGCCAGAAAAAACAAAACAACACAAGACACACACACACACTTCGCAGACTATACTCATATTTGGCACACTATACTCGTATCTGGCCATTTTACAGAGTTCTCTATTCATCACAATGTACCATGGCGGAGTTGAACTAATGCTTAGGTGCCACCATACATAAGACACAACACATGTCCACACACACACACACACACACACACACACACACACACACACACACACACACACGTCTACCTCAGTGTTGTTTCGGACCAAGTTTTGCCCTACATGGTGACCGTGTATCGAGATGGCATTGGATTCTTTCACAGAACAGGAGAGCAAATTCCCTCAGTATCACAAAGTCCGCATTATGCAGAATTTGTTCGAGCATTTTGTATGCTCCCTATTAGGTAAGTGATCGTAATTTTTTGGCTATATATATTTGCTGGCTATATATGAGTGTGTATCGTTTGTTGTTGTTGTTTTTTTTTATGAAACAAATATGAGAGATATTAGAACCTATAGTACTTAATACCGTGCATGGGTTGAAGATTGAGAAGATGAAAGAATATGCTTGTTGACATTAGACTTGAATTTCTTCTTGAATTGAAAAAATAAATTCAAAATCAAATTGTATTTCATTACTCCTTCCTTGTCACAAGGCCACCATTGTGCAGAATTGATTCGAGCTTCCCTGGCCACCAAATTACACCTCCCTCCCGACTTAAATCCCATGAAACATTTGTAGGATGCGGTGGAGCGTACCATTCGCCAGTCCATGCCATTGTCTCGCTCCGTCGCCGAACTCCGAGACATCCTTCTGTCCAAGTGGTCCAGGATACCTGAAGGAACTTTCTGCGATGCCACGTCGGGTGTAAACGGTTTTCAAGGTCAAACACGCTATTAGGTAGGTGATCATAATGTTTTGGCTCCTGAGTGTGTATCATGAATGATATTTTTCGGGATTTTTTTTTTTTTTAAATTAATTCAAAATCAAAAATGTATTTCACTACTTTTACACTTTTCCTAATAGTAATGTGTAAGACGTAATACTTTTTTCTTTCCTATTTGTTTCTAAAAACATATGAATATCAACATTCTAAACCCAAATAATAATAAAACTGATATGACATGAAATAAAATATAACAATTATATATAATAAATATACCCAAGCACATTTTTTTTAAATCTATTAGTCGTGCAAAGCGCGTTATGAAGGTGGAAATCGAATCTGGCCCGCAATATCAAAAGGTTGTCGAACCGTGATACAGATCTTTTATTTCGTTTTTGAAAATATCGCTAATATTGACTAATAAAAATATTCTACCTTATTCATTAGCTCTCAACTCAGTTCCAACTTTTAAGGAATCAAAGTTTGGTGCATACTGATGTTCCAGTGTTTTAAACTATGAGCTTTTACAAATTTTAGTTTCTGCATGTAGGCAACGCTAACACCGTAGTTATAAAAATTGTTGTTGTTATCTGGTTTTTAAGAGCATTAGCACTAAGGCCATATTGCTCCAATTATACAAACGATACAAACGATGCTCCAATTATGCAAACGATACACTAAACGCTGCTTGCCTACTACAGTTTTCAATATTATAACATTGTCACAAATTCTCAAAGCAATCAGTGTGGTTCCATGATTTTCTGAAGGGAGGGACTAGGGCAGTGTTCGGGGAATCATTAAGCTTTAATTATCATATGCCAGTAAAAAATTAACATTTTTTGATCTTAAGGGAGGAGGGGCTCTTGCCCCTACCTGGTAGCGGTACCAAGTATGGGCTAAAGCTACGATCTAAACAGGGCTGTCATAAACTGAAATGAAATTACAGTATAGGTAATCTGGAGGCTCTAGGAGAGTAAATTCCCTTAATCAATTGTACTGTGATAATCCGAGCAACTGCTTCAGATAAGACACAAGAAAGAAATGACAGGGAGGGCGGATAAGACAAGCAAATATTTTCTGTTTAAAACCGAGCACAAAAAACATCAACTGTAGGGAGGATAAAAAAGTACACGCAACCACCCTGCATTACGTAATTCATGATGGCTCTAAAGGCGAGTTCTGTTTTTGCCAAAACAAAACCCTACATCCCTACCCTTAGGCACCTCAACACTCCCCCCCCACCAAAAAAAAATTTAAAAGGCCAAGAGACTCATGTAAAATTCACAAAAGTGCCATAACCAATTGTAATACCACTAAGCTAGCGAATACTTGTTTTTACGTTTGCCAAGTGACTTCCTTATAAAAATCTGACTGCTATCACTTTCACATAACCGAAGCTTCGAAGTGATTGACACAGATGTCAATCACTTCGAAGACTTTTTCCTGGAGATTTCAATAAGAATAACGGACACGCACAAGAGGAAACTGCTCAAAAAAAAAAACAGTTCTCAATGGAAGGGGATACAGTGTAATAAAAAATACAATAGTCTACAACTTTCAATTTAAAATTAACTGCGCAACTTTCAACTTTCATAATTTTTTTTAGAAAAAACATCTTCCACATCCAAAGAATTGATTGATATATTGAACACACACACACGTTACTTCGTGCAGATTCAACATCGAAATTTATGTTCATCCGTAGACAGAAATTTAAATTTCATTGAAATAGCAGAAACTTCAGAAGTTTGACTATTATTATTATTATTATTATTATTATTATTATTATTATTATTATTATTATCTACATGGTGCAGGGAAGTTGAGGCTTATGCTACACCCGCCAAAACACGTGTATAAAATTATAATAAAATTTACTTAATTAGAAAATATCATCCAGTCACATGTCCGGTATTTGCTCAATTAAGTTCAAATGTCAGACCATCCTGTCCAAAATCGGATTCCTGGCAACCCTTCCTTTTCTCCAAATATCTCATATTTGGAGAATAGGTAGGTTTGCGGGTATACAATGTCGACATATTTTATGTATCAGTGCAACTGAAACTCAAATATATACTTTCTCAAAAATTGCCGCTTGATTAATATTGTATAGGAAACAATAGTCACAATTGTGCACTCCTGAAATTGATAAAAAAGTAGTTATAAAAAATAAAAAAAACACGAATCAAAATCTGAACATTTTTATGAGGTAAAAAAGATTTCCGAGATCAGTATTCAAATTAAAATGTTTAAATATACATATTAAACACTGTACTACAACGTTACAATAATAATAAATAATTTAAATATACGTACTGTCTTTGGCTCCGGCTTGGAACTCGAGAGAACACTTACTAATATAACATGTCCGCCGCACACTTCCCACGAAAACCTGGATACCAGTGGATAGTTCTGTTGGGAAAAATGTTATTTTTAAATAGCGCAGCACCATCTTTGGGACGAGTAATAATTTATGTATATAAAATATACAAGTAAAATGCTGTACTTCACAAAGCTTTTCTCTCTGCAGAATTTCAAAAGGGAAAATATATTTCACACTGTAATACTGTCATTGATTTGTCATTCATGTTTAATGACAAAGCTGGATTTTACCTAAACCTATTCTGGAAAAGTTTATTAGAATATATATTCTAATATATAAGTTTATTAGAATATATATTAAAATTTTCCTTGACAATTAAAAAATAGATTTAAAATTAAAATTAATTAAAACGCTTTAGTTCAATATTTTAAAGGCAACAATTTGTGTATTGACTTAGTAATGTTGCGAAACCGTTCATTCGTCATACTAAAGCTAATTGCTTATTTACAGACGACGTTTTTCGAATCTACTTTGGGATCACTAGTGGATCCAGAGAGTTTTAATAGGAGAGGCGATATATCAGTGATAACATATATATATACAGTATTACAAGAACTGGAATTGCTGATTCAGAAGAAAAGTGGAAAAGCATGGAAAACCCTATAGAAAAGATATGCAATGAAATTAATGAATTCCTTAATTATTAATTATCATTTACAAGAAATAAGTACTTAGTTAAAGCTTAATAAAGAGACAGCACTCACCTCAATAATCCGTTGTTGTTATATGAATTAGGGAACAGCAGTGTGAGAAATCATTGATTGAACTAAAATCGGAGTTTAAAAATCGCGATTAGGAAAGCGTAATTTAAAAAAAAAAAAGCATAATTTAAAAAACTTAACCTAGAGGAGGAGGAGGTGCACCATATCGTCCTCTAGTTGTCAATTACAGTACTGTATAAATAAAATATCTTAGAATTAAAATTAAAAAAGGAAGAAGGCCAATAGTCGAGAACGACGGACTTTTTCGGAACGACGGATATTTCTTTTCACGAACTTCGGCATTATAAGCTTTTGCTAACTCTTTTTATGGTAATTATCATTTATTAATACAGTACTAATTATTTTAATTAAAATGAAATTTGTAATTTAATAATTAACTAATTGGTTAAATTAATTAATTCATTTTTTGTGTTACACTAAATACACTATGCTCCCATTATTTTGCCAATACTAATACAGTACTGTACTAACATAATAATTGGGATTGATGGTATGTATGTATATTCTGTCTATCTCCACCTAGGGTTATTGTGCTGGTATATAGAGAATCTGTAAAGCGGGCCTGATGTGTAGTTAGTGTGTTGTTATGTCGGGCCTCTTTGCCCCCTCATCCCAACAACCATCAAAGGAAAACCCGAACCAGTGGATGCCAAATCCCATGTATGCAGATTATCCAAACCTGTGCTTTAAAATTAAAAATATTATATATATTTTTTAATATTTTTATATAATACAAGGTGGCCACTGAAAGACTGAATGGTTTGAAAAAATCATAACTTGTTCATTTTTAATCTTTTTTATTTTCTTTTTTTACAGGTTATAGAGCATCACTTGGAGATTAAATTGGCTACGTATGATATCCAGCAACGAGTAAAACTCGTTGGGTTTTTCTATTCTAGTGAAAGATCAATTATTGAAACTCAGAGAAAATACCGGCAACATTTTAAAGTCCTCCTAGCGATAACATGATTCGGAACCTAATCGTCCGGTTTGAAAGAACTGGATCAGTCGGCGATCTTTCCGGGAAGAGATCCTAAGCGCACTGTGTGCACTGACGCAGCGGTGGAAGCTGTACGGCAGAGTGTCCTTGAGGATCCATCTGCCTCTACCCGTCGTCGCTGTGCTCAACTAGGCATCGCCAGAACATCGCTTCAGAAGATTCTGAAAGGGTGGTCAGTCTTTCAATGGCCACATTTTAATCTCCAAGGGATGCTCTATAACCTGTAAAAAAAGAAAATAAAAAAGATTAAAAATGAACAAGTTATGACTTTTTCAAACCCTTCAGTCTTTCAGTGGCCACCCTATATAAATATATATATTAAAATAAATAGTATATAACGGAGCTATGGTGCTCAATACATTCTACATTGATATCAATTACCCCAGGGGCTCACATCTGGTGAGTATGGGCTTGGCACACCGAGGGTCCTGAACTGGCAGTAATGAGGTAATAAGTGTTCTAAATATCATATTGAGGTAAATTTCTCTTATTCTTCTATAAATATTAAAATAAATAAAACAATTGTGAAAACAACAACGTCCTGTTGGTAAATATTCTGCTTTCACAAATTAAACAAAAAAATTTAGTTATAGCAAAGAACTCCAAATGGAAAGGGTGCTATCTTGCATCCTTGAAGATGCGAGGTAGCACTCTTATCCTGAAAAGTCTTGAGCCAATACTGATATAGAAACACAAAAGGGTACACAGTAGAAATTTTTCGAAACAAGAAAGACTTCATTGCATAAATTGCACCTTCTGGGACCTAGGCAATTATTATGAAAGCAATAATGTCCTGCAGGTAAACATTCTGCTTTCACAAATTTAACAAATAATTGAGTTATAGCAAATAACTCCACATCACCAAATGGAAAGGGCACTGTCTTGAATCCCTGAAGATGTGCGACAGTACCTTATCTTGAGCTAGTAATGATACAAGGACACAAGAGGGTACATAGTTGAAGTCTTTCTGACCAAGAAATACTTCAGTTCTGCATCTTCTAGAAACTAGCCAAGTAGATGTCAGTGTGATTTGAACCGAAAATATTCAGTAATGTTTGGGCGATGTTACCAGCAATGATATCACTGAACTATCATATTATAGTTAGGATATATTTTGTCTCCCACGATCCTTTGTGACAGATGGCCACATGATTGGACTTGTTTAAAAATAAACTTGCAGTGCAACTTGGGGGACAACACACGTTTATCTTTAAATATTTCTGTGGCTGCATGTGCCACATGATTTTTTCATAAAAATAATTTTTTTGGGATTCGATCTGAGGTCTGTTGGCTAACTGCCTAAGCACGGAGACATTTACTTTTAAACATGTGAAAGCTCTGTTACAATGTACACTGCTCTACCATTAATATCCAGACATCTGCCTTTAGACAAAACAGAGCTTATATTGTGTCATTTAATGTTTTGTGCTGAAACCTTTTGTTTTTATGATGGCCTTCAATCTTCGCGGCATACTATCAACCAGTTTTCTATAAATGTCAGGTGATATATTCCTCCACTCAGCCTTTAACGAAGCCACCAAGTCGGCCTTGTTCTTTGGGTAATCTCGACGTGCACGTACTCGACGATCCAATACATCCCAAAGGTGTTCAATAGGGTTTAGATTAGCATTCTGGGCTGGCCAATCCAACTTTTCCACACCCATATCCTCAAACCACTCTGTTATGACCCGAGCAGTATGGGTCATGGTGCATTGTCCTGTTTAAGTACAATTTAATTGATTAACAATGAAGATTAATAAAATTTATCAATTTAATTGATTAATTGGCAATACTACACTAAGCTAATGGTCTAAATGCAGTGATAAGTAATAAGCTATCAAGTATTACGCTATATTAATGATAAGTATTGCACCTTAAGACTCAGGCTATCAAGATATACGTTATGCTATACCATTACGATCAGAGTTTTA
The DNA here is from genome assembly GCF_048544385.1 of Mastigoproctus giganteus. Lineage (NCBI taxonomy): Eukaryota > Metazoa > Arthropoda > Arachnida > Uropygi > Thelyphonidae > Mastigoproctus > Mastigoproctus giganteus. The sequence continues at coordinate 161,345,461 of NC_143576.1, forward strand.
AATTAGTTATATCTTTGCTATATACAGGGTGACTCACTACCAGTGCGACAAACTTGCAGGAGGTATAGGGGGCACAAAGACGAATCGGACTCACATAGCATTGCAGGGTCCGAAATGCCTTCGTCATGCGGTAGAGGACGTTGAACGGGAGGTCGCGTGAACAGCGATCCCGCTGGAAGTCAACATTTGCGAACCGTTTCTGTTGAAGAAACCAAGTAGCAAAAGTCCTCCGAAGTGGCTAATCTGCAGACTCCAATGATTGGACGCGTTGCAGATGGTATGAACCCATTTGGTTTGTTGACAGTATCCTCCATACAGTGGATTGGGAAATACCCAATCGTTGGCCTATCGCTCGAGTACTCGTACTCGGATTGCCTTCTGCAAAACGTAGGACATTCTCCTCATTGTCTGGCGTCCTCGTCGTTCGCTCTCGATTCATGGTACCTCTCGTGAGACAACCAGTCTCACGTAACCTTCTGTGCACACGTGCGAAAATCGTATAATGAGGAGCATGCCTGTGCGGGAAACGTTCCTGATACAAGCGCAGAGCGGCACGCCCGTTATAGTCTGCAGTCCATACGCGAGGTGCATGTCAGCCAGTTCAACGTTTGAATACTCGTCCATCCTACTGCCTCGGGAACCGGTTCGCAAATGCTGACTTCCAGCGGGATCGCTGTTCACGCGACCTCCCGTTCAATGTCCTCTACCGCTTGACGAAGGCATTTCGAACCCTGCAATGCTATGTGATTCCGATTCATCTTTGTGCCCCCCTACACCTCCTGCAAGTTTGTCGCACTTGTAGTGAATCACCCTGTATATATCCTAAATTAGTTATAAAAGCAGGGCCGGTCTTAGGCTGATTGGGCCCAATCAGGCCCCGCGCTTTGTAGAAAAATTAAAATTAAACGAAACAAGGAATCAAGAATAGATGAAAGAAAAGGAGATAAAGAAAAAAAGAGAAGGAAAAAGTTTTTTTTAAGTTAAAGGGCTTATGAAACCCGGAACAATGACTTTTATTATATATGTTTAGAAAATATGATTAGCATTTTATTAAGAAGTACAAAGGACGCAGACAAAAATAATGTTATTATTATTTTTAATTTTTATTTTTCTTAAATTCGTATTATGTGAACAGCAAAGTCTGTATAATTTACAAAGGTGTAGAAATTTTGGCCATTGTCTAGATAATTATCTCAAGACCAGTTTTTATACATCCCTAGACATATCAAAAGTAATTAATTTTCACACATTTCTACGCCACTTTAGGTATGGGCCAGACATAAGGTGGGGTATACATGTATGAAAATTAAGCGATTCATACTGCTGAACGCATCGCTATAAAGTTGTATTATAATCTTGGTGTGTTTTATTTGAATAATTGTGCTCCTTATGGTGTAAGTAAGTAAAATTTATATTATTTATTGAGTTGGAGCTGGAAAGCGACACAAACCCAGTGGCATAACTATGCCAACGCAGCTGCATTGGAGCCGAGCTTGAAAGAGGCCCGTGAAATTTGGAAGGCAGATTCATTTCTCAAGACAATTCACGATTTTCATTCATAAACCAGCAAGTTTTTTAAATTAAATGTAACACATTCTTATGGACCCAGCAACTGGCCACCACCCGAATATTGTTTAGACTGATTCCAAGCTTTAGCATTAGCATTAGCATTAGCAAAGGCACATGATACAAGAAAGCAAGCTTATATAGCATCAGCCAAAAAAAAAAAAAAAAAAAACCCTTATTTCACCCATCCATTCGCTCCAAATGTTTGTCAAGTTCTGCCTTGAATCTATTTAAGCTATCAACTTCTACAACGACAGATGGAAGTTTGTTTCAGCAATCAACCACCCGCTGGCTAAAGGCAAACTTCCGCACATCTATCCCACAACCATCTTTCCTCAATTCGAATTTATATCCTCTCAGGCGATTATTCTGAGCAAGAGGAAGAATCCCATCCGCATTGAGTATGCTGAAAACATTCAAGGCTTTATACACCTCAATCAGATTACGTCACAGGTGCCTAGTCTCCAGACACTGTAATTTGCAAAACTTAAGCCTTTCTTCGTAAGAGCAACCCTTTGTTCCATTCACCAATCTTGTTGCCCTTCTCTGTACTCGTTCCAACAGCTCTATATTCTTCCTAAAATGAGGCCTCCAGACCTGCACACAGTACTCAAGGAGTGGCATGACCATTGCCTTATACAAGGGGATAATCACCTCCTTATCCCTGCTAGAAAAATTCTTGTATATCATTGACAAGACACCATGAGCTACTCTTGCAGTCGTCTGCACTGCTCAGAAAACTTCATATCTGCCTGCACAATTACCCCAAGGTCCTTTTCATTCTCTACTACTGTCAGTGTGGCACCACAGAGTTGACACCTTATTCTGGGATTACTGCTTCCCATTTGTAGTACTTTACATTTGTCAATGTTAAACTTCATTTGCCACCTCTCAGCCCATCTGCTCAACTTTTCTAGATCCTGTTGCAGCAGTGTACTGTCATTGGTGTCATTAACAACCCTGCCAACCTTCGTATCGCATGCAAACTTTGACATTAAACCTGATATACCATCATCAATATCATTTATAAATACCGAAAGCAACAATGGATAGAACACTGAACCCTGAGGGATTCCACTGATAACATTAATCCACGAAGAGCAGTGTCCATTGATTACCACTCTCTGTCTTCTCCCACTTAACCATCCCTTTATCCATAGCAGCAATTTGCCTCCAATGCCACACTGCTCCAATTTGTGCAGCAGTCTTCCATGTGCAACGGTATCAAAGGCTTTTCTAAGATCCAAATATATGATATCAAAGTTATTCTTTGCATACAGTTGCTTTGTTCCAGTTCCCAGTTCTTCTGCTTATAGAAATATTAGTAAATAAAAGATAGTCGTGAAATATTCAGCAACACCAGTGTCAAATTTTAAATATACATTAGTCTGATTTTATTTTAGTGCTGGTGAATTTACATTTTTTTGTGTGTGCATACTCTGATTGTTGTCAGAGGGGAATATGTTTTATTTTACACAAATACACAAATTTGTTACATAATAGTTTGGCTATGGATAGGCGTTTTTAACGCCTATCGCGCTAGATTTGGCTTTCTTTCTTTTTTTCTTCTTCTTTTTATATCTGAAACGAAAAACTGCAAGGACTAGGAATCAGTTATTACTATGCTAACAAGAGACACATTTCAATCACGGTTCGTTTGCTCCTCACGTATGGCGTTCTGAACCTGACCAGTATAGTCGGAGGAACCCTTCCCGTAATTAGCGTTTATCCTGTGGTGTTCAGAGAGGGAATAAGCAATAACCAGGCAGAGTAAAGCGTCTACTTCGGTCACTACAAAGCATTAAGTTTCGTTAAGTTTATGGTTCTGAGGTTCATTTGCCATTTTCACAAAAACATTCTACCCTTGTATATTGCTTTGTTTCTATGCAGCCAACAGGACCCGGACTTTGTTACTGGCCATAAACAGTGGCGGATTACCCATTAAGGCAATGAGGCACGTGCCTAGGGGCCCCAGGCTTTGGGAGCCCCAAGCAAAGACATTTTCCTATAGTGTTCTAAAATAGATTAATGTTTTCAGTAGACATCATAAAAATCTTGATTAATTTACGCGAAAATTCAAGCAAAAAAATTCAAAAGTACAAAATTTCATTTATTTGCCACCTAACTTTTATTTATTATTTATTTTATTTATTTTTTTATTATTATTTTTTGGGGGTGCACCCAAATATAATTTGTGTAGGGGCCCCAACTGTCCTTAATCCGCCACTGGCCATAAATAATACATTTTATAACCGTTTTGTGTGTTGTATCTGTTTTGGTTTCGTTTGTGGTGGGAAAATTTGTTGCTAAGTTAATTGAAGGAGTAACTTGGGTAAAGACAGTGGGAAATTAAACAAAAAAAATTCAGCCAATCACAGATTTTCATTTGCTTTATTGACAGAAATAGTTCTGCAACTCTTATTAAGCATCATGTAGCATTCTGTGATTCTACATTTTTAAGTTTCTCAGAACATTAAAAAATTTACTCATTACCATCATTTTTTTTCCAACTTGTGATAAAAAGGATGAAGATGTAAATTTATTATTCCAGTTTTCGTTCACAAATTGTGGATTCATAATTTGTGAATGTGCGCCATTGCTGTAGATTTATTTATTTTACTATTCTTTGCATTTTGCAATTTGACAAAACGATTTATAATTTTATTACTCTGGTGTCAGTATTTTTTTTTTTAATTGAAAATTTGCTGAAAGATCATTTACAGATCAGAGAAAGATATAATATGAATTTCGAAAAGCTATTTTTCTTGTCCGCACTTTTTTTTTTTTTTTTTTGTCGCGGTTAGTGAACAATGAATGCGCACTTCTGAATTGCATTGATTTGCTTTGTGCGCAATGCAATGCCAACTTTGTAGTGATTCAGTAATAAGTGATTTTATTATTAAATGTAAGTGATTTTATTATTCCAGTTTTCATAAGTTTACATTATGGACAATTCACAAATTATGAATGGTCCATGACGTCGGCGATCGTCAAACGTTGTATACAGTAGTTTGTAATAATAATATATTATTATTAGCACCTCGGGCTTCTTTGCACCATATGGTGCAAAGAAGCCCGAAGTTTATGCTGCACCGCCTGGTCTGCACATGACGTTTATTATCACTGGATACGGCCCCTTCCATCAGAAACTTACACTATGGCGATTGAAAGAGAAAAGAAATTTTATAAATTTCGTTATTCTATAACAAGTAAATTGAAACAAAACATGCAAGAAATTTTTTTTATTATCGTCTGCTGCCTTATAATTTCTTTTTAGAATGTAAAAAAAAAAGAATAAAAGCATACAAAGCGGCCACGCTAAAAGGAAGAGGAAAAGATAGTCCACAGAAGCACTCAGAGGCGGATTTAACGGCGGGCGCGCGCCCTGGGCCCCGACTTCTGAAGGGCCCACACAAAACCTCAACAAATTAGTTGAACATATTAGTTCAACTAATAGTTAAACTAATATGTTCAACTATTAGTTCAAAACTTTGTGATTATTATTATTATGCTATTATTAATTATATTATACATATATTATATTCAAATTTTATTGGAAATAAAACATTAATAGTACATAATATTTTTTATTTATTTAAAAAATGGTTAACATGTATTTTTATTTTCCCTGTCTCTCTCTTTTTTTTAAGGGGCCCAATATTTTCTTCTGCACCCGGGGCCTCAACCGACCTTAATCCGCTCCTGGAAGCACTAGAAAAAGAATTTTTTTCTAGTGCTTCTGTGGACTTCCCTTTTATTGCACTAGAAAAAAAAGAATTTTTTCTAGTTTTTATTGCACTAGAAACTGGGATTTTTCGTCCAGCAACGACAGGCAAATCGACCAGAGAACACACGCAATTTACAGACACAAAAACACATGGGTAGATGTAATCAATTACGGGACCTTAATAAAAAAAAATTTCTGAAGCCCCTGTAAAAATGATGTCCCGGGCGACTGGCCTGTTAGCTTGTGCATTAATCTGGCACTGATCAGGAACAAACGTCCCGGACAATTAGATATGTCTCCAATGGAATATTCCCCACTACGCCAGTCAGTGTGTATGAACAGTTCATAAAATTTATCAATGTAAAGAGCAGTACCGGAGAAAATTTGTACAATGTGCTGAAATAGGAATTCGAAATATTAGGATTAGACATAACTAATATCCGAGGGAAAGGTTATGACGATGGAGCTAATATTAAAGGAAAAGTTTCAAGTGTTCAGGCAGGACTTTTACAGGAAAATTCAAAAACATTTTTACATCATGTGCTTGTCACAGTTACAATCTAGTTCTAGGGGATATGACCTTTTTGGTACACTTCAACGTCTCTTTTCAGTTTACGTGCTCTTTTACGTGCTCTTTTCAGTTTCAACAAAGAAATGGTCATTTTTCAAATATATATGAAGGGTCTTTCTGTAAAGCCACTCTGTGAAACAAGGTGGGAGTGTCGAATGCAGTGTAAGGTATCAAGTTGGTGATTTCGATGATGCGCTTTTGGAAATAGCATCAGAAGATGCCCAAGCAAGAAGTGAAGCTGAATCACTAGCTAACCAGATCAAGGAATACAAGTTTCTTGTTTCTTTAGTATTGTGGCATGATTTTTCACGTACGTAAAGAACTGCAAAGTGATTCTACAGATCTTGCTGTCTTCTTCATTTCTTCTTTCTTTCTTTCTTTCATTTAAAAAGCTCTTTGTTCTTAATTTCATAACCTTCTGCACTGGATGCCAAAGTATAGAGAGACTGGCTTTAAACAAATCTTAGTTGGTGCCACACAAAAAAAAATTATTATTACCCGTAATTGATTACATAAACCCGTATTTGTGTGTGTTCTCTGGGCGATTTGCCTGTTTTGCTGGGCGAAAAAAACCCCAGTTACTTGGGGGGGGAAACCTTGCTATCTACGCCTGAGACCGACTAACACAGCCACGGAGTGAAAAAATCCCATTAAAGTTCCTAGTATCGTCGGCGGGAATCGAACCCGGGCCTTTTCCACGCGGTATGGGGGAGAACGGTGACGATACCACTGTGCTACCCATGCAGACTAGTTGGTGTCAGAGAACTTGCGACAGAATTGGAAGTACTGTATCTCCAGAATTTCCCACAAGAAGATTACAAAAAATTAAGAGGCACTTCAATTACCAGCCCGCTGATGAACCTATAACAAATCCTAAGGAAGCTTACAAGGTAAACTGCTTTAATAAAATCTTAGACAAGGCTTTGCAATCTCTAGAGTCATGTTTCTAGCAGTTAATAAAGCATAATAATCTTTTTGGTTTCTTGGGTAAATTTCTAAGAATTCCAAGGACGAGTTAAGAATACACGCTGCAGATTTAGAAATAGCACTTTCAGATGCTAAAATCATTGAGGACAACGAATTGGTCAAGTCTGTGAAGGTGGCAGATATTGATGTGGCCATACGCTAGTGGAGGAAATGGAAGCACTGAAACTATAACTCTTCCAGAATCGAGCTTCGAAAATCCTTTTAATATTTTACAATTTATCGCAACTAATGAAAGAGCAACTGGATTTTCGAATTTATTGATATAGCTAAGAATATTTTTAACGATTCCAGTGACTGTAACGTCAGGGCAAAGTAGCTTTTCCCGGTTAAAGTTTATTAAAACATAATTAATTAAATAATAAATATTTAAATTATAAATTATTATACAAATTATTTAAGAAATCATTTAATTAAAACATATCTAAGGTCACAACGCTTCAACAGAGACTCACCAGCCTTGCTATTGTATCCATTGAAAGAGAAGAAGCAAGGAATTTATATTTTAATTAAGGCTTCAAAGATTTTGCCGATAAATGGGCAAGAAAAATATCCTGATTAGTTTTGTTTATATTATAAAAATTTCTAGTCAACAGATTGTAATAATATAAAAATAATAAACAATTATTCATAGTTTTAGTTTTTCATTTTTTTATTATTTCAAAATATTGAAGAATTAATATTGAATTTTTAAAGGGGCCCCGTTGGCATGCTCCAATCGGGTCCTGCATTTTCCCATTAAAAACAAACAAATATACATCAAACTACGTGATTAGACCCATCGAGCTACTTATTTGTCGCAATTAAAACTCTACCAGTAGCATAGCTACCCTTTTTCGGGCCCAGAGGCAAAGACCATGTTCAGGCTCCTACTCAATTAATGAAAATTGCAAAAAGAGGAGACAGCCAAAGATGGCGGGCCCCTAAAGGGCACGGAGGCAATTGCCTTGCCTGCCTACATGGTAGCTACGCCACCGAACCCTACTATTCCACCGCATTACTAGTTGCTGATATTTTTTTTATTGATGTTTTTTTATAGATATATATATGTTTTTTTTTTTTTTTTTCTGGCATTCTACAATCAGTCCATGGCTGTTGTTTTTTTTTTATTATTATTATTATTATTTTTTTTATTTTAATTTTTTTATTTAATTTATTTCTTTAATTATTATTTTTTTATTTATTTAATTTATTTTATTTCTTTAATTATTATTATTATTATTATTTTTTTTTATTTATTTATTTATTTTTTTCCTTTCTCTTCGCGTTCTACAATCAGTCACAAGGTTTTTTTTTTTTTGCGTTCTTCAGGGTTGCTGTCACTTTTTTTTTTTTTTTTTGCGTTTTACAGTGATATTATTATTTTATTATTATTTTTTTTATTATTATTATTTTTTATTATTATTTTTATTATTATTATTATTTTATATTTTTTTTTTATTTTGCACCACGGGAAAATCTAAATAAATATAAAAATGTTTTTTTTTTTTTTTTTTTTTTCTCTCCTCTGGAGTGGGCCCCCAGAGGAATCTGGCCCACCTTTTGGCAACATCAGGTGGATCAGAGTCTCGTATTGAGACAGTACGTGATTAGCTGAGACTGGCCCACCTTCCCGTGGTGTGGACGAGTACCCAGAATCATCTGTCCAGGTGACTGATGCTTCTGGGTAGCCAAGTGGCCAGAACAGAACAACAGAACACACACACAAACCTATGTCACATACATATCTGGCCCATTTGTAGTGATACTGTTCTTCACAGAGATACGAGGCGGAGTTGAACTAACGTTCTAGGAGCCGCCCATTACAAAAACACATGTCCACATAGTTGCTGATATTCGCGCGACAATAGCTCCATGAATAAGTAGTAATAACTTAAAAACGACCAGCTAAATTTAAAAATAAGCTAAGCAACGTGAACAAGTCTATTAAACTATTTGCCAAACAAACTTCAATACAGTACGTTAATCAAAAAGAATGGGCTCACATCTGGTGAGTATGGGCTTGGCACACCCAGGGTCCTGATATCATCATTCTTCTCTTTCTTGTTGATTCCTTTCTACTTCTCTCTCTCTCAAGGTAATTCCGGAATTTTTTTTTTTTTTTTTTTTCTGGCTGGTGCAGCATAAGCTTCAGGCTTCCTTGTACCATATAGCTATGATAATAATAATAATAATAATAATAATAAAGGTAAAAATTTCCAAAAAAACTTATCCATTCCCACAAGTTCAAAATTCTTAGTCCAATATGCACTGGGGAGCCTACAAAGTTAGGAAGCCTCTCCCGGTTGCGACCTGGTATGGTGTCTCGAAGCTGTGGTGTCCACGAATTCCAGAGGGTCATAATAGTTAAATAATCTGCCACTATATAAATAGTCGTTTGCACGGTAGCACAGTGGTATCGTCACCACCCTCCCGGCACTGGATGAAAAAGGCCTGGGTTCAAATTCCGTCGATGACGCGAGGAACTTTAATCGGATTTTTTCACTCCCTGGCTGAATTAGTCGGTTTCAGGTGTAAATAGCAAGATTTCCTCCCCAAAAACAGGTTTTTTTCGTCCAGCAAAAAATCGACCAGAGAACACAGTTTATAGATATAATATACAGGGTGTTTCAGTTAAACGTTTCAGAACTTCTAAGAGGGGTAGGGTACATCCTGATAACTCGAAATCATATAGCAATGTGGGGTCGGAAATGCTTTCCTGAAGCGGCGTTGTACACAGAAGCACCATAAAAAGAAAAGAGACCGTAAGTGAGAAATCGTTTTAATAATACATGAAAAGAAGCAAAAGGTACATGGATTAAAGTAAGTGTTCGAAGTTTCTTCAACCTCGTATTGCTTTCGCACAGTGGTACCTTGGAAAATGTGCTACAAATCCCCTTTTTCCTGCTGAAGTGTTGTTTTCCGATGAGGCATCCTTCACAAGGGAAGGAATTTTCAACACGCATAACGACCATATCTGGGCGGTCGAGAACCCGCATGCAATACGACGTCGTGCAGCACAGATTCGATTTTCGGTCAATGTATGGGCCGGTATTATGGGAGATCACCTCATCGGACCTTACCTGTTACCGTGTCGTCTAACCGGACCTATCTACTTGATCTTTCTGCAGCAAGTATTGCCACAACTCTTGAGAGATGAACAGATTTCTGCATCGACGCAACAGACAATGTGGTTCCAACACGATGGAGCCCCTGCCCATTATAGCGGAGATGTTCGTAACTACCTGGATGTCACATTTGGTCAACAGTGGATCGGATGTGGTGGTCCCGTGCGTTGGCCTGCTCGGTCACCCGACCTATCATGTCTTGATTTTTATTTCTGGGGTCATATGAAATCGCTAGTTTATGACACCCCTGTTGACAATGCTGAGGAGCTGGTTGCAAGAATCGCAGTAGCTGCCGAAGAAATTCGAAATTCGCCTGGAGTATTCCAGAATGTTCGGATGTCCATGCGTCGGAGATGTGAGGCGTGCATTGTAGCCCGTGGAAGAAACTTCAAACACTTACTTTAATCCATGTACCTTTTGCTTCTTTTCATGTATTATTAAAACGATTTCTCACTTACGGTCTCTTTTCTTTATGGTGCTTCTGTGTACAACACCGCTTCAGGAAAGCATTTCCGACCCCACATTGCTATATGATTTCGAGTTGTCAGAATGTACCCTACCCCTCTTAGAAGTTCTGAAACGTTTAACTGAAACACCCTGTATAGAATTTAAAAACTGTCTGAGACCACTGTAGTCATCTTTACAAAAGCAAAAACTCTTCCCTTTACTCCCAACGGTAGTTAAATATTTCAGCAAATCCCATATCAGTACTCTGTGATCACATCCACCTAGTGGTTCCTTTATCTGCAGAATCTTAATGCATGAATAATGCATTGTTGATAATAGGATCATGAGTATTACTACCTCTGGTTGCCTCTCGAACATGCTGCTGTAGAAAACAATCATCCAATAAATTCGCAAAAGTCTTGCTAGTGTGCAAGTAACCAATCCACAAGTTCCAGCCTATATCTAGGAAGTTAAAAGTGGCCAGGAGCTCGACTGCATAGCACACTCTTTGAGGGGACCGGGGTTCAAGCCATGATTGATAAATTCGATTAACGCATTAGTCGATGTATTGATTGATTTATTGGAAACTCCACTGACCTGGTGGTCATGCTGGAGCATAAACAAGAATATAAAATCCCTCGTTATTAGAAAATCTGATTTACTGGCCCAGTCTATTTCTCTGTATAGTTGTTTATTGTACTCATCAGAGTCATTAGGCCTATAACACATTACTACTCTCAACTTGGTTTTCCCAGTGTTTATGTCATACCAAACTGAATCAACATTGCACTGTCCATCCGTGTGAATTGGATGCACTTCCGTAGATTTCATGTGTTTCTTAACAAACAGCATAACCCCTCCTCCCTTTCTCTCCTATCTATCCTTTCTGTACATATTGTATGCCCGAAAATCCAACTCCGCATTCCTTATATCTGTGTGAAACTATGATTCTAATCTCCCAACAATACTGCCTTTGATGTCCATGTCTTGACCAGCACTTCACTTTCATCAAATTTATTTACTATAATCCTAGAATTGGTGTATGTGCAATTATACCTGCATCCATTGTAGTTTACGGTAATGGGGATGTCAGAAGTCGATGTGATATAGAAATGAGGAGTTGGGGGTGGAGGACGGTGCGGCTTAACAAGTAACACTGTACATCCATCTAATACTATAAGTTAATATTAGTATAAAGGAAAATAAGCTAGAAGAGAAATTATTGCAGCTAAAAGTGAAGAAAGCACCTGGAGGTTATGGAATACAGCTGATTATATTAAAATAATCACCAAAAAAAGTAATCAAACGTTTAGCTATAATGAGGACAGCTTTGGATTGAAGGATATTCTCAACATATCAGAAATGCCCTCGAGGAAATTAATGATGGGCCTTTCAAGCACTCAGCTGCCTAACTCAATGCCAGAGCTCACTCCTGTGCATCACCCAACACATCGGCAATCTCGAAGGTAGAATGCACTGATCCCACAGAAAGTAGTTATCATTGGTGACTCTACTGTCAATGGCACGGGGAACAGGACCAGGGTATGTCTGCCAGGAGCAAAGATCGATGATGTTGTAGAGCGGATATCATCTTTTAAGGGCACAAAAGGTGATATAGTTGTACACATGGCACTAATGATATTAAGAGTAAGAAACCAGCAGAATTACTTAACAAGTACAGTTCACTGTTGAAAAAAAGCTATGAATTAGGGTTGAATTTGAAAGTGTCTGCAATTCTGCTGAGACACGATAGGAGGGAGTATATGATGAGAGCCTTGTCAATCAATTCGGTCCTGGAAAGATTGTGCAAGGCTCAAGGGGTAGAATTGTTTTCAGGCCGGTCTGTACTTGTTAACAGGAGAGACTGCTTCTAGAAGGATGGGATATACTAAAATAGAAATGGTGCAAGAATATTTGCTGATGCTATCGAGGCAGTGTTAGGTGGGTCGGAAAACTGCTAGCTTGGGGGGATACAAGGACTAATAGATTAACAGTAGCCACTGGCAGAGGTGAAAGTGATTCTTGCACTGCTTCTATTAGAATGAGCAGAAGCCTGGAAAACATGATGCAGGATATTTCAGAGACTACTGGGAGTCATTGCGGTACAAGTAAACACATGGGTTGTATTAGGGTAGCTATGAATAGGAACAGGTGCATTTATTGCATGTACACCAATGCCAGGAATTTGGTAAATAAATTTGATGAATTTCAGGTATTGCTCAAAGCATCAAAGGCGGATATTGTTGGAATATCAGAGACGTGGTGTCACACAGATATAAGGAATGCAGAACTGGAATTTGGGGAATGCAACATCTACAGAAAGGATAGACAGAATAGGAAGGGAGGAGGGGTTATGCTATTAAGAAAACACATAAAATCCAAGTCAAGCCAGTCAACATCGCAGTCTCGAGTCAGTTTGGTGTGACATAAGCATTGGGAGATCAAAATTGAGAGTAGGAATGTATTGTAGGCCTAATGACTCTGATGACTATAATAAGAAACTGTACAGGGAAATAGAGTGGGCCAGTAAATCAGAGTCTTATAATGGGAGATTTTAATTTCCCAGATGGGAGATTTTAATTTCCCAGATATTGACTAGAATTTGTGGGACGGTCACTCACACACTAGCAAGGCTTTTGTTGATTTATTGGATAATTGTTTTCTACATCAGCATGTTCGGGAGGCAACTAGAGGGAATAATACTCTTGATCTGATTATCAGTAGTGATTCTTCATACATTAAGAATCTGTAGATAAAGGAACCACTAGGTGACAGTGATCACAGTGTGCCGAAGTGGGATTTACTCAAAGAGGTAACTACCATCAGGGGTAAAGGGAAGGGTTTTTGCTTTTGTATACGGTGGGACCAACTGATGATGTTACCAACAGCAAATTCAAAATGGGAGGCATTCAAAGAATTAATCTTGGAAGCTACTAGGCTTTACATACCAACAAAGAAATATTGTTCAAGGTTTAGGCCTAAATGGATGTCAGATGAACTAGTGAGACATGTGGCAGAGAAGAAAAATGCATGGGATACATATCAATTAACATGTGACACAGAAGCCTATGATAGATATAAGTTGAACTGTAACCAAGTTACAAAGGAGGTTAGGCAGGAAAAGGCAGATTACGAGAAATCTCTGGCAAGGGATGCAAAGAAAAACAGCAAAGAGTTCTTTACTTATGTAAACTCTAGAAGGAAGCGGATGAATCAGATTGGTCCACTTGATATCGATGGTTCAACTGTTGATGATCCTGCTCATGTAGCTAACTAACTAAATGAATATTTTGCATCGACATTCACGCATGAGGAGTTATTCAGCAAGGGGAAAGCCAGAGGTGTATTCAACTCTGGCAGTAAGCTAGATAATCTTGTAATAACTGAGAGTAAAGTGGAGGAGAAATTGTTGAAGATAAACAAAAGAAAGGCACAAGGGGTGGATGGGATCTATCCAGTTATATTAAAGGAGGGAGCAAAGCAAGTAAGCAAACCCTTAGCCATAATTATGAGAGCTTCCTTGGACTCAGGGGAGGTACCCATAGACTGGAGATGTGGAAATGTGACCCCAATTCACAAAGGAGGATCAAAGGCTGACGCAGGTAATTATAGACCTGTGAGTTTAACTTCTGTTCCAGGAAAATTAAATTAATGGAGGCACTGGTTAAAGAAACACTGCAGGATCATCTAGACAAGACTTCAGTTTTAACTCAGACACAGCATGGTTTTGTTAAGGGGAAGTCTTGCCTGACCAATTTGATGCAGTCACAAAAGAACTGGATGCAGGGGATAACTTTGATATTATATACTTGGATCTTATAAAGGCTTTTGATACTGTTGCACATGGAAGACTGCTGCACAAATTGGAGCAGTGGGGCACTGGATGCATATTGCTGCTATGGACAAGGAGTGGTTGAGGGGGAGAAGACAGAGTGGTAATCAATGGATACTGCTCATAGTGGACTAATTTTATTAGTGGAGTCCCTCAGGGTTCAGTGTTGGGTCCATTATTGTTTTCTGTATTTATAAATAATATTGATGATGGTATATCAAGCTTAATGTCCAAGTTTGAAGACAATACAAAGGTTGGCAGGGTTGTTAAGGACACTACTGACGCTATGCTGCAGCAACAGGATCTGGAAAGGTTGAGCAGATGGGCTGAGAGGTGGAAAATGAAGTTTAACATTGACTAATGTAAAGTACTACATATGGGAAACAGCAACCCCAGAGCAACGTATCAACTCTGTGGTACTACTCTGACAGTGGTAGAGAATGAAAAGGACCTGCGGGTAATTGTGCAGGCAGATATGAAGTTCTCTGAGCAGTGCAGATGGGCTGCAAGAGTAGTTCATGGTGTCTTGTCTATGATGTACAGGAATTTTTCTAGCAGGGATAAGGTGGTGATTATTCCCTTGTATAAGGCAACAGTCAGGCCACACCTTCAGTACTGTATACAGGTCTGTAGGCGTCATTTCAAGAAGGATGTAGAGCTGCTGGAACGAGTACAGAGAAGTTCAACAAGATTAGTGAAGAACAAAGGGTTGCTCTTACGAAGAAACGCTTAAGTTTTGCGAATTACAGTGTCTGGAGACTGAGCACCAGCAAGGTGATCTGACTGAGGTGTATAAAGCCTTGAATGGTTTGAGCACGCTCAATGCTGATTGGATTCTTCCTCTTGCTCAGAATAATCACCTGAGAGGGCATAAATTCAAATTGAGGAAAGACAGATGTGCGGGAAATTTGCCTTTAGCCAGCAGGTAGTTGGTTGGTGGAACAGACTTCCATCCCTTGTTGTGGAAGTTGATAGCCTAAATAAATTTAAGGCTCAGCTGGACAGGTATTTCGAATGAACGGAGGGGTGAAGTGGAATTTTTTTTTGACTGATGCTGCATAAGCTTGCTTTCTTGCATCATATGCCTCTCTACTAATGCTAATAAGTCGCAAGCTAATGTTGAATTTGAAAGTGTCTGCAATTCTGCCCAGAAACAATAGGAGGATGTATATGATGAGAGCCTTGTCAATCAATTCAGCTCTGGAGAGATTGTACAAGGCTCATGGGATAAAATTTTTTTCAGCGTGGTTTGTGCTTACTAACAAGGAAAGACTGCTTCTACAGGGATGGGATCTACTTAAATAGAAAGGGTGCAAGAATATTTGTTGATGCTATCAAGGCAGTGTTAGGTGTGTTGGGAAAACTGTTAGCTTAGGAATTCACAGACTAAAAGATTAACAGTAGTCGCAGGCAGAGGAGAAGATTCTTGCACTGCTTCTGCTGTAATAAGCAGCAACCTAGAGAGCAAGTTGCTGGGGATTTCAAGAGCTGCTGGGTGTCATCACGGAAGAAGTAAATACATCGGCTGTGTTAGGGTAACTAAGAGTAAGAACAGGTGCATGTATGTTTGGATGAAACAAATGAATTTGAAGTGCTGATCAAGGCATCAAAGGCAGATATTGTTGGGATATCAGAGACATGGTGTCACAGAGATAAAGCAATGCAGAATTGGAATTTGGGGAGTACAATGTGTACAGAATTTAATTTTCAAAAAAAGTTTGCATATTCTATTTCTCCAATTTTAATGAAATTTGCATAGACTTACATTTTTTTTTTTTTTTTTAAGCCACATTTAAAATTAGAGTTGATTGTGCATGCAGAAGGCAGAGACCAAAATAAATACATAACAAATTTCTATTTATTGTGAATATGTTAAGAAACGTATCTTATATTAGGTGAGTATGTCTTACTGTTCCAAAATTCTATTCTCATATTTTTTTTTAGAATTTGGCAAATAGCCTGGGTTCCTAGAACTTGAAACTTGTTGCTCGCTTGCTCAGCAATGTGTAGGCACCCTTATTGGTGTTGTATGTGTACTTGGGAGGCTTTCATTATGCAGCTCAGCCATTCCTTGTTGCCTATTTAGTACTATACTGGAAACTGATTATCTTGTAACAATGCCTCAATATTAAATTATATTTGCTATAATAAACTGGAATTCTCAAAAATGTACTTTTTGAGAACTTGAAAAGTAACTAGGACATAACACCCAATAAATTCCACGAACTGTTTTATTCTGATAAAGGAGATGAAAAAATTCTTGGGTTTTAAAATGTGACCAATAATGCATATATATGTAATAATTATAAATATACTGGTATTAATTCATGTCCTAATTTTGCATATTCTATTTTTCAAATTTTAATGAAATTTGGATTTAAGTTTAGAATTTTGTAAGTTGAGCTTAAAACTAGAAAACTTTTTGTGCTTCACAGATTAACTCTGAAAGATTGAATCAGAATATACTGACTGTATTAACTGTACACAATTTTTTTGGATCCCCAAATAAAATTAAACATTTTTTATAAAAAAAAAAAAAAAAAATACAAATATATATATATATATATATATAAAGTATGTACAGGGGATCCCCAGTATCCAAGTATTCATTATCAGAGTCCCCACAGTTACAAGGATTTGAAAATTAAACCTTTTTCCCTTGAGAAAATTGAGCAAGCACTTGAAATTTTTTGTAAGAATGATCTTCTTTATGATCGTGCAACAAAAGTTAAGACCAAAGTTAAAGACAACTAAATGCTATAACACAATTTTATTTAAAAAACATAAGGCAAAAAAAAAAAAACAACAACAAAAAAAAAAAAAAACGAACAAATCTGGATTCATTCTTTATTTGTACAACTGAAAAATAGTGTAACTTAAATAAACTTTACTTAACCTTACATTGCACATATTATAATAAAAAATGTGTAATAAAATAATTTTCTCATTTTCAGTTCCTTCATCCATTTTTTTCCTTTGTAATGTACAAGTACATGATAAACATTACTATATAATATTGGTGTAGATACACCATAGACAACTCTTAGGCAGTAGAGTGAAAGGCATCATTTCATCTATATCTGATACTGTGCTCATCCTTCACGAGTTACCATGTATGCACTATTTCAAATAAGTAACGCTTCAATTAGAAACTATTGTTACTTATTCTCGGTGGGCACCACTTGCAAAATGGTATGGGATAGATACTCCACATACAATCCCTATTAGATTTAAGAAAGCAAAAAGGCATAGGAGAGGAAGAGGAAGAAATGCTATCGAAAGAAGAGACAGTTACTCCCAATCACTGACTGAACTAAATCATTCACAAATCCCCCGAATAGACAACGCTTCTCCGTCCATCACACCGAGTTACCATGTATTGCACTATCTCTAATAAGTAATGCTTCACTAATAGAGAAGACTGTTGTTACTTATTCTCGGTGAGCACCCTTTCAAAGTTAGTCGGCTTTTCGTCGGTGGGGAAAAGCTAGCTTTGAAAGGGTGCCCACCAAGAATAAGTAACAACAGTCTTCTCTATTAGTGAAGCATTACTTATTAGAGATAGTGCAGTACATGGGCAACTCATGAAGGATGAGCACAATAAGAGATAGAAATGAAATGCCTTTCACACTACTACCGTAGTTTTTCTTTAAGAGTTGTCTATGGTGTATCTACAGCGATATTATATAGATATAGAATCTTAAAACTCTTAAAATGTTATGCCTGTTTCATTTATTTAAATAATAAACATTACAAAAATTTGGTCCCATTTAAGTGGAATTTTATGTAGCCAATGTTCCTCAGATAACGAGGATCTTAAATGAGAACTTAATACAATTTTTTTTTGCAATTATTTTTATACTTTTTTGGTCGCTAATTCCAACCAGTGGCTTCCTTACCCTTTAAAGTTCAGGTTTAAAATCCACTAATTGTACCAGCCACTGATTTCACCAGTCACATTTTTACATTGTCATCTGTTGAAAGGCAAACAGCACGATGATTTACAACCCCACTAAGTAATGGCATTTTACTTTTATTTGCAATATTTTTTGCACTGTTTTCAAGAAAACATATCAATATTGATATTGCAATGAAATTAAAATTAATTAAATAGTCCAGGGAAAAATCTTTTAAAATATTTCCTGGTAACAGTATTTTATAACTGAAAATATATCACATTTTTGACATATTATTGCTTCTAATTTAATGAACTTCATCTTGGCATTCAAAAAAAATTATCGATACCTTTCTGGCAAAAACAATGACAAGTTAACTTCAACATGAGTTTTCTCCATGAGTTTTCTCCGCCCTTTTTTTTTTTTTTTGGTGAAATGGGCTATGGGACACCTGCTGTATTCATTTGAGCTCTGTGAGAGAGCAGACAGTTCTCACCATGTATTGTATCATTATAAAAATAAACACACAAGGCATAATAAACTACAAATTTGAAATTCACTATAGAACTGCCAGTGTATATACACAATATTTTGTTCATAGTAGTGAACTACAACAGTAAGGTAAAAGGCATTGATTTAATTGTATCTCATATTCTGACTACCTTCAAGTTACCTTGATATTGCTTCCCTTCACTAATGGAGAAGACTATCGTTACTTATTCTCAGAGGATATCACCACCCAGATTTTCTAGTACCATTACTATGCATACCATTTGGCATCTCTCATATCATCATCTCATATCATATCATATCATCTGGAATTATACTTCACAACTGGGTACGCATGATTGCGACACTGGTGCACCTACCCACCCACTGAGGATGGGCCAATAAGCTTTGAAATGGTGCCGTTTGGGTGGTGGTATCCTCTGCAAATAAGTAACAAGTCTTCTCCATTGGTGAAGCATTACTGATTCGAGGTAGTGCAATATCATTAGCATACGATACTTTCTTGCATCGCACGGCTCTGCTTTGCTTTCTTATGCAGCATAAGAAACCCCCCATTTCACCTCTCCATTCATTGCAAATGCCTGTCCAGCTCAGCCTTAAAGTTATTTAAGCTATCAATTCCCACAACAAAAGATGGAAGTCTGTTCCACCAATCAACCACCCACCGGCTAAAAGCAAACTTCCGCACATCTATTCTACAACTGTCTTTCTTCAATTTGAATCTATGCCCCCCCCCCCCCAGGTTCTTAATCTCGGCAAGAGGAAGAATCCCATCAGCATTCAGCTTGCTCAACCCATTCAAGGCCTTATGCACCTCAATCAGATCACCTCGCAGGTGCCTACTTTTCAGGCACTGCAATTTGCAGTACTTAAGCTTTTCTTGGTAAGAGCATCCCTATGTTTCCCTCACCAATCTTGTTGCCCTTCTTTGTACTCGTTCTAGCAACTCTACATCCTTCCTAAAATGAGGCCTCCAGACCTGTACACAGTACTCTAGGTGTGGCCTGACCATTGCCTTGTACAATGGGATAATGAGTTCCCTGTCCCCCCCTAGCAAAATTCCTATATATCGTTGACAAGGCTCCATGATCTGCCCTGCTCAGCAAACTTCAGACTTGACTGCACAATTAACCCCCAGGTCTTTTTCACTTTCCACTTCAATGAGCGTAGTACCACACAGTTGGTACGTTTCTCTTGGGTTATTGCTGCACACATGCAGTATTTTGCATTTGTCAATGTTAAACTTCAGTTGCCACTTCTCAGCCCATTTGCATAATTTATCTAGATCCAGTTGGAGTAGCATACTGTCTTTAACAACCCTTTCAACCTTTGTATCATCTGCAAACTTGGACATTAATCCTGATATACCTTTGTCAATATCAATGATGAATACACAAAACAATGGCTGAGTACCAAACCCTGAGGAACTCCACTAATAACATTTGTCCATGAAGAGCAGTGTCCACTGATTATCACTCTCTGTCATCTGCCACTCAACCATCCCTTTATCCATTGTAGCAACTACCCTTAATGCCATACCTCTCCAATTTGTACAGCTATCTTCCACGTGCAACAGCATCAAAAGCTTTCCTGAAATCCAAGTATATATCAAAATTATTTTTGACATTCAGTTACTTTCTGACCACATCATAGTATCTAATCAAATTCGTCAGACAAGACCTCCCTTTAACAAACCCATGCTGTCAACCATTACTGGAGTCTTGTCTAGATGATTCTGCAATGCTTCTTTAATTACCTTTTGAACTCCCTTTATGAATTGGTGATACATTTGCACACCTCCAGTCCATGGGGACCACCTAAGTCCAAGAAAGCTCACATAATTATGGCTAAGGGTTTGCTTACTTCCTTTGCTGCCTCCTTTAATATAACTTGATAGATCCCGTCCACCCCAGGTGCCTTCCTCATGTTTAACTTCAACAATTTCTCCTCGACTTTGCTTTGTTATTACAAAATCACTTAGCTGCCTATTAGAGTTTGATAAACTTCTGGCATTCCCCTCATTGAATAATTCCTCGTGTGAATGTAGATGCAAAATACTCATTCAGTTTATCAGCTACCTGAGCATGATCATCAATAGTCAACTCATCTATATTAAGTGGTACAATCTAATTCATCCTTTCTGTCTAGAGTTTGATTAAGTATAGAACTCTGCTGTTTTTCTTTTGCCAAAGATTTCTTGTAATCTGCCTTCACCTGCCTAACCTCCTTTTTGACTTGATTACAGACAAGCTTATATCTACCATAGGCTTCTGTGTCACCTGATAATTTATATGCATCCTATACATTTTTCTTCTCTGCCACAAACCTCATTAATTCATTTAACATCCATTTAGGCCTGAACCCTGAACAGTATTTCTTAGTTGGAATGAAAAGCCAAGTAGCCTCCAAGATTAAGTCCCTGAAGGCTTCCCATTTAGAATTCACAGTTGGTAACATCATTAAATAAAATAAATAAATTTTCTGTTTATATTCCGGGACGACCAAACGGTCAGAGGAGTTCACAAGATAGACAGAATACAAGAAACAGCACCGTATTCAGCAGTCACGGGCTCGAACCCCGGTCACTCAAGGCACGTGTACTTATGCACCCGCGCGCCTGACCACTAGGCTACGGCGGCCTATCCTTAGTTGATCCCACTGTAAGAATTTAGAAACTGTCTGAGAACCCTGTAGTCAGCTTTACAAAAGCCTTTTCCTTTAGCCTTGATGGTAGTTACATCTTTTCTCTCTGGTTGCCTCTCGAACATGCTGCTGTAGAAAACAGTTATCCAATAAATCCAAAAAAGTGTTGCTAGTATGAGAGTGCCCAATGCACAAATTCCAGTCAATATATAGAAAGTTAAAATTCCCCATTATCAGACATTCTGATTTACTGTCCCAGTCTATTACTCTGCACAACTGTTCATTGTACTCATCAGATTCATTAGGCCTATAACACTCACTCACTCTCATTTTTCCTTTCCTAGTGCTTATGTCACACCAGACTAAACACATTGTCCACCAACATCAATTGGATGCACTTCCTTGGATTTTGTGTCATTCTTAGCTAATAGCATAACCCTTCCTGACCTGTCTATCTTTTCTGTACACATTTTACTCCCCAAATTCCGATTCTGCACTGCTTATATCTGTATGACACCATGTCTCTGATATCCGAACAATATCTGTCTTTGATGTCCTAACTAGCACATAAAGCTCATCAAATTTATTAACTATACTCCTAGCATTGGTGTTGTTGTTTGGTTTTTAGGAGCATTAGCAACTAAGGCCATATTGCTCCGGAATATGCGGTGGTCATTCCCTGACCTTTCCGCATCCTCCATATTTGGTGGTGACGGGCTCGAACCCCGGTCTAATCAAGAAGCGTGTGGTACGCACTGCCGCTCCTTCCCACCTGGCTACGGAGACGCCCCTAGCATTGGTGTACATGCAAGTATACATGCACCTGTTTCTACTCTTAGTTACCCTAAACACAGCCCTTGTTTTTATTTGTTCCACTGACTTCTGGAAATCTCCACTGGTTTGCTTTCCATACTGCTGCTCATTCCAATAGAAGCAGTGCAAGAATCACTTTTGCCTCTGCCTGCAACCACTGTTAACCTTTCAGTCTGTTTCCCCCTAAGCTAGCAGTTTTCCGACCCACCTAACACTGCCTCAATAGCATCAGCAAATGTTCTTGCACCCTTTGTATTTAAGTGTACCCCATCCCTGTAGAAGCAGTCTCTCCTGTCAGCAAGCATAGACCATGGTAGCTCATCGTGAAGGTAGTCACAATATGAGATACAATTAAATCGACGTGTTTTACATTACTGTTGTAGCTCTCTACTATGAACGAAATATTGTGCATATACACTGGCAGTTCTGTACTGCATCATTATGAACGTTTTAAGTAGCTGGCCTACGTGGGTAACCAACAGAAAACAAATGGAGAAATAGAATAACAACAAATAATGAGGATGTTTACTGAACACTCCTTTTTATGTTTTCTTTGTTATATTCTAGGAGAACTACAAGAGAGGTTTGAAAGGTTATGTGGTTATTCATCTTATAGATATAAATTACAGTAAGCAACAGTGAGCTACCATGTGTAAAGATTAAGCTATTTTAACGATAATGTTATATAAAGTTATTTGAAAAACCTCAACACAAACATTAAACTCTTTGGCCATGTTTTGAGAAGTCAGTGCTTCTCTCGCCATAGTGGGTTAAAATAACAGCCAAGTTAGAAATTAATTACACTGATGATTATGATAACTAAATTACTGAAATTATCGATTTACTTAGTTACACATGTAGGGAGAATGAAGAAAGGTGGAAGATGAGGATGGAAACTGGTGAAAAATCAGATGAAGTATGAACTAAGAAAGTTATAATGAGATGCTCCTGATTCCAAAATAACAGGGAAGAAAGTACAGTAAATTCTCCTCTACAGTAAATCCATCTCCATTTTTCTATTGTTCCTGATGTTTTGTAGTTTCTTCACTGTAATTTTGGAAATAGCCAGAAGTGTCTCATTTCAACTCTCCAGGGTCTTAAAAGAATGACACACTGATGAGTCAAAACATTACGACCAGCAAGTCATTATGCAAATAGCAGCAACTGCAGGTGAACTACAGCACATGCTTGGGTCAGGACATGGTGTAAAAACACCCGATACTGAGCTCCATTAATCAGTGTTACTCTTGTTCTTCAGATAGGAAAGGCAGCAGACTTAAGCGAGTTTGAGAGAGGCCAAATTGTAATGGCCAGATGATTGGGTCAGAGCATATCCGAAATGGCATGACTGGTGGGGGTGCTCATGGTCAGCTGTGGTTAGTACCCACCGAAAATGGTCTGAGGAGGGGGAACCCACGAACTGCCGGCAAGGTGTTTGACTGCCGTGTGCTCGAGGTGAGCGAAGGCTCTTCCTGGATGGTACGTTGCAACAGAAGGGCGACTGTGGTGCAACTAGCTGGTAATTGGAATACTGGTGACAGGAGTAATGTGCCACAACACACACAGTACATCGAACCCTGCTGAAAATGGGGCTGCATAGCCGTGGGCCACTCCGAGTGCCTATGCTAACCACAGTTGACCGGGAAGTGCCTACAATGGGCACGCGAGCATCGAAACCGGACCTTGAGTGATGAAGAAGGTCATCTGGTCCAAGGAATCGTGTTTCCTGCTGAACTATGTGGATGGCTGGGCGTGTGTGCATCCTTTACCCGGGGAAGTGATGACGCCTGGATGTACCATGGGATGAAAACAAGTCTGTGGCAGCGGTGTCATGCATTAGGTGATGTTCTGCTGGGATACCTTGTGTCCAGTCTTCCATGTGCTGGGCACTCTGACGTCCACTACCTACCTAAACATCATTGCTGACCAGGTATCCCCTTTCATGGCAACTGTCTTACCCTCTGACGGTGCAGTCTTTCAGCAGGATAATGAGCCATGTCACACTTCCTGGATTGTTCAAGACTGGTTTGCGGAACATGAATAAGACTTCCAGGTATTGCACTGGCCTCCAAATTCCACAGATATCAATCCCATCGAGCATCTGCAGTTTGTGTTGGAACAGCAACTCAGATCTGTGGCGTCTCAACCATGGACCTTACAGGAGTTAAACGATCTGCTGATTACGTGCTGGTACCAGATACCACAAGACACATTTAGAATCTTGCAGCATCCATGCCTTGCCGGGTACGAGCTGATTTGGCTGCACGTGGAGGAACACCATATTAGGTAGGTGGTCATAATGTTTTGGCTCATTGGTGTATAGTTAATAATCAACTGTAGGTTATCCCATTTTTTCACTGCATCCCCACCATATTTTCACATTCTCCCTATATAAGTATCCCAATAATCTCAGTAACTTAAGTTATCTTAATCAATAGAAATTAATTTCTAACCTGAACTATTATTTTAAACCACTCTGCAGACCTAACAACATGAAACGGTGACCTCTCAAAAACTGCCAAACAGTTTACGTGTTTGTACTGCGATTTTTTCTATTAACTTTGTAACATTTTGAATAAAACAGCTTAATTATTGTACTTCATATCCACAAAAAATTACGTCACCTCCAGTCAAAGTTCTTGTAAAAATCTTTTTCCACCTATCACTACTTTTATGGTTTATACTTATCACAGGAGCCCATCATACAAAATATTTTGTTTGTTGGTTTGCACTCTGAGATAGCTTACAGCCCTTGTGCAATAAACTCAATGTCAAATTGAGTTTAAATAGCTTTACATAGCACCCATTCACTAAAAACATCTTGGGAGAAGTTCTATTAGAAGCTGTTTAAGAACCTGAGAAGTCACATTAAAAAAAAACATAAAACATTGTTTTCCAATTAACTGCAATTCACAATACTTGGCCTTCAAAGGGGCGTTCATTGATTTAAATCAATCTTAACTAATATTATAATTAATGAGAAAATGACTGAATGTTGGACCAACTGCACTATTTCTTGCATCTTACAAAAATATGCAGTCCATACACCATCCTGCCAATTGGTGTTATTGAAAATGGAGTATCCACCCAGGGGTTCTAATTAGCTGAAGTTTACTGAAGTGTTCTTTATAAAACTGCTCTTAAGTGCACAGGGCTTTGTAGCCAACAATTGCTCACCAATGCTGTTTTCAGCTTAGTTTTTGTTGATGTGCATTTTGTAACTGAGTAATTGATTTTAGCTTACCGTGTAGGTAGTCCCAACTTCACTGTGTTGTGTGTGTGTTTTTTTTTGAAGGCTTCAGAGAGATCAATCATCAGCTACTGCTAATAATGCAAAGGTCAAAATTTATCAGAAAAAATTTGTTGAAAACTAAATTGGGCATTTATAAAGACTGGATTCAGACGAGTGCCAGGTTTACACTGCACTCGTCTGAATTCAGTGTTTTTTTTTTTTCTGGAAAAAAAAAAAAAAACCAGCTGCTGGAATATGTACCAGCAAGATGAGAACAGTGAGCAATCAACATATATAGCAGGTTCTCTCATTTCTATAACTGGGAAACATTTCATTTCCATTAATACAAAACACTAAATCTTTTTTTTTTTTATAATCCTTATTACTGTAGTACTATGCTGTATACTACATTATCATGTTTTATTGACACATTCCTGACAATAGCAATAAATCTATAAATTAATTTTACTAACACTGCTATCCATACTGGTATTTAATGATCATTAAGAAAAAATATGTATTTACTGATTATTTAAAAAAAAAATGCTCTAATTACATTTAAAAACATTCAAAAGAGGAAAGTTTTAATCTGTGAGAATAATTTAGTAATTACAAATAAATGAGGAAGAGTACACACATCAATAAAAATTTATTCCATATTATTGGTTATTTACTTATATTACATATCTTACAATTATATGCTCATGCAGCAATACATTGAAGATTATATATACAGTTGTCCAGCTCTGCAAGTCTGTTTTGGGTGTCCTAGGAAAAAAAAAAAAAAAAACCAAGATCTTAATCTAAACAAATCTGATAAAGCACTTTGTTAAGACTAAACACACATACACAGCTTACCAACCACAGAAGCATCACATGATATTCATGTTGTCTTTCAGTTATGGCAGATTATGTTCCAGAAAAAGCAATATAAGTTGAAACTGATTTTTCCATAGTAATGATGGTATGGTATAAACTTTACCATGAATTCAATATACATTTTATAGATAGGAATATTAGATGCTTAAACTACATACATAAAATATGTTTCTTTAAAAAAGGTTTGTGCAGTCGGTGAGTAGGGGTGGCATTTTCATCCTTTAAACTCTTTTCTTTCATTTCATTTCTCATCCTTTCATTTTTTAAACTCTAGACTTTAAATCCCTCCCCCAATATGTGCTATTGTTTTCTTTCTCAGCTGTAATATAATAGCCCTTCTACTAATTTACTCAAAACACACTTGATAATTTTTTGATAATTTGATAATTTATTTATCCCTATTTTTTGTTACAATTGTTGGGAGATAACAGAAAGAAGGGAGGGAGAACACATAAGCCAGAGGCTTTTTTTAGGGGGTGTTCCCTTTGAAAAAGATAACAATAAAAACAGATACATCATGAATCGGACATGTTTCTACATTCCATTACCGAGACTACGTAAACCAACCACACATGTCGCGTGGTTAACAACAGTACATACTTATAATTACATTGTGAGTACTTTTACAATAGCAAGTATGAAAGAAAAATTATGAAATAATTGCATAGAATGTTACAATTTATGACAGCTATTCCTTCAACTTGTTTACACAATTTCCAAACTGGTATGCATTGTGGAAAGTTCAGGAGTTGAGTGGAAGGTGATTTAGATCAGACCCCCCTGGTGATGTGTTCAGTCAGGAGCTTCTTGAACTTGTTTAGTGAAATGGCATTTTTGATGTTTTCAGGAAGATTATTCCAGGTTTTTGCGCCTCTGTATTTTATATTTTTCTGGCCTATGGCTTTTCTGAAAAGCAGAACCTTCAGGTTCGCTTCATTTCTTAAATTATATCTTATTCCTTCTTCTTCTATTGTTATAAAAAAGGATCTGAAGAGAGGAGGAAAGTTTGGTGTTTTCAAAGCATTGTAGACAAAGACCGCTTCAGCTTTTTGTATCAGTTGGTAGATGCTTAAGAGTCTCGCTTCCTTATATCTCGAAGTCACCGATGCATTCCAGGGAAGGCCCAAAATTGAACGAACACATCGATTGACAATTGAATTGATTCTCGTAAGGTTATATTGACTGGTCGTACCCCATGAGATGATTCCATATGTGAAGTGAGGCTGTATTAAGGAAAGGAATACTAGTCTGAGAAGGGAAGGAGGTACCCAGGCAGAGGCTCGGGCAAGTATTCCTGCTAGTGACGAAGTTTTCTTTCGTAAGGTGATCATTTGTTTATCCCAACTCAGCTTGTCATCTAGCCAGATTCCTAGAAACTTGGTATCATTCACCCTTTCCAGTTGTTTTCCTTTGTATGTTATTTCGAAATCAATATTCAATGGTTTATTTTTCGTCCTAAACACCATATATTTGGATTTTTCTGGGTTTAGTATCAGCTGATTCTTTTGAAGCCAACTATGCATTTCAGAGAGCAGGGCAGAGATCTTGCATTGAAGTTGGTTAGGGTCTTTATCAGTGATTAGAATGGAAATGTCATCGGCATACGCTACTAGGTGGGAAGATGGAAGATGAGAGAGAAATTCATTAATGTAAAGAACAAATAGGATCGGTCCGAGAAGTGAGCCTTGAGATACTCCCCTAGAGAAATAAGAAATGTCTGAAAAAGACTGGTTTGTTTTAACGACAAATGGCCTATCACTAAGGTAGTCTTCAAGGAGAAGGTTAATTTTTCCTCTCAAGCCAAGATTGTTGAGCTTGTTGAGTAGGATATTATGATTTATGCAGTCAAAAGCTTTTGATAGGTCTAGAAACAGTGCTATTGCATAGTGACCCTTTTCAAGACAGTCCGTGATCCTGGAACAGAAGTCAACAATTGCCAGGTCAGTGGATCTTTTTGAACGATAAGCGTACTGTTGTTGATGGATAAGCTGATTGACTTCCAGGAAGCTCATGAGTCTGCCGTGAAGAATTTTTTTGAATAATTTAGCAAAAACTGAGAGTAGAGCTATTGGACGAAAATTGTTGATAGAGTTACAATTTTTCCCCTTAGGAACAGGAACAATGACTGCTTTTTTGAATTGAGACGGGAATTTACCAGATTGAACGGAAAGATTGTAAATATACTTCAGTGGTGTTAGAATTGAGTTAAGGACCTTTTTCAGCAGAGCAGGAGATATTTCATCAAAGCCAGGGGCTCCCTTTTCTTTTAATTGATGTCCTGCTTCTAAAATCTCTTGATCTGAGAGCGGAGCGAGGAAAAAAGAGCTCCTCATTGAGTGCTTGACAGATTCTTTCGTTGCATTATCTCTAGAGTCAACTTCGTCTTTAAAAAGGTTATTCACGCCTGAGATAAAGTGATTACGGAATGCTGCGGCTTTTTCCTGGTCATCCGAAATGAGTACCTCGTTCTCAACTACATCTCCAACGTAGCTCTGTGGTTTCGTTTTTCTTCCAGGTAGTAGCTTGTCCAAGACTGCCCACTTTTCCTTGCTTGTAATGACGCCTTTAAGTTGGGAACTATAATATTTCCTTTTCTCCGACCTAATACTGTCGGTGACTTTGTTTCTGTACGTTGTGTATTTGTTTTTATCCTCCTCCTTTCCTGTTTCTCTAGCAATTCTTGCAAGTTTGTCCCTTTTCTTTAGCATGTTACAAATTTTGTTTGACATAAATGGGCATAATTTCCATCTTGGCCTAGTGGTCTTTTTATTCCCTGGGATCCTGATGTATGACGCGCATTTTTCGTAACTATTTAGGATATGCTCAAAGAAGAAGTTCGTCGCAATTTCAGGATCATCTGTAGCAGCCACTCCATCCCACGAAGACTGCTGGAGATCATAACAGAGCTGATTGAGAGAGCCTGGAGTCACAGATCTATGAGTGTGCATGATCTCTTCCACAATTTCTTCATTTTCAATTACCATTAAGATGGGACGATGATCAGAAATGGTTGCATCCAGTACTGCATAGGTTAGTGAGCATTCCCCAATTGCGAAGTCAAGAAGGGAATTGTGGGACTCTCCCATTCTAGTCGGGATAATTCCGTCAGTCAGAAGAGAAAAACCATTGGAAGAAATGACATCTAGGAGGTCTTGCACTTGAGAGGAAGAACTTTGAAGTATGTTAATATTAAAGTCTCCCATCAGCAGAAGACTAAGGGATTTGCTTGTGAAGTGAGATAGAATATTGTCAAGAGTTACAAGGAAACTGTTGACTGAAGCTGAGGGAGGTCGGTATAGACACCAATGACCATTGAGCACTGACCATTCTGGTTATCTAGTTTAACAAATATTCTGGAACCCTGAATGCACTGCAGTAAATCCACAGAGCTGGTGAGCAGAAGATAGATCAGAATAACTTATTTGATTTTCAGAAAAATTAGCTCCTACAGGTGACCTTAATATCAAGCAGCACTCCTGTCACTGCTTACTTTATTGCCAATATCTCTTCTGAGAAAGAAGAATACTGATGGTGCAACTGGTCAGTAGTTCCTTCAGGTGCTCTTTATCAATTTGTGATGAGGCATCATTAAGACTTTGGTGACCAATGTATGGAATAGGTTTTTCCTGTATCCTCCTTATTCTAAGAATCAGCTTCAAATTTGCAATGTTTCTACAAAAAATTACATGATTTTCTTCTCGATTTCTTAATGAAACATTCTCAGAGATAATAGCAACTGGTTATTTCTATAATCAAAGACTGGTTTCTACCCTTGACCTAGTATTAAAGAGTTGCATATTTATGTCTCTTATAACTATAGGAGCAGTTACTCTCCATAAGATTCAAGAATTTTATAGTGAAGTCTGAGAATTCTGCCAAATTTTTGTTTACACCCCCTCTTGCACAATTCCTCAGCAAACCATATTGTACAACAGATATATCACCTTACATTCCAGTTTTCATTGCTTTTCAGCATCCACAAGATTTTTGCTTATCATAGAGATTTGCACTCCTGTCAAGTAAGAAATACTATCTTATTGTCATCAAACACTTCCACCACACTAAGAAAATTTCTTCCCTTCATTTTATAGCAGTATTCCCCATCATTAAGTGATATATCATCAAAGTTTCTTGCAATGACCGACACCAGATGGAAGTTTGTTCCAACAACTGCTCTGGCTGAAAGCAAATTTTCATACAACTACTCTGCAACCATCCTTATTCAATTTAAATATATATCCTCTTATGTACATTACTGAGAAAAAGTGAGGATGCTGTTACCATTAGTTTACTCAATACATTCAAAGCCATAAACAATTTCCTTGTTCCTGCTGGCAAAATTACTGAGCTCCCATGAGCTGTCCCAGCAGCTTATATAATTAATTACTCTTAGGTCTTCTTCATTCTCTACTATCTTGAATGTGGTACCACTCAATTGGAATATTATTCTGGGATTACTGTGAGCCATATGCAGAACTTTGCATTTATCAATGTTAAACCTCAATGTCAGTTCTCAGCCCATCTGCCTAATTTTTCTAGGTCTTGTTCTAGTAGTATGCTTTAATTCTTGTTATTAACCACCTTGCAACCTTTGTATGTTTTCAACAATATTGTTAATAAATACAGGAAACAGTAAGGAGAGCCCGGTACTGAATTACAAGGGACTCCACTAAAAATATTCCAAGTATAGCAGTGCCCATTAACAACTACCCTCTGTCTTCTGCTGCTCAACTATCCCTTTATCCATAGCAGTAACTTGTCCCTAATATAACAAAACTACAATTTGTACAGCAGTATTTCACATGGAACAGAATCAAAAGCTTTAATGAAATCGAAGTATGTTGTCAAAATTATTTTTTGCATCCAGCTCCTTTGTTATTGCATCATAGTAGCTAATCATATTGGTCAGACAAGATTTATCCTTAACAAATACATGTTGTGATTGTTGTAGTATAGAATATTAACATTTTAAATCTGCTATTATCTTTAATCCCTCTAATATTATCAAAAGTACTGAATGGAATTTCATAATCATATAGATCTGCAGCTTGCAATGAAGCATGACAAAATTTGGTATGGTGGTGTACCACAGAATGATGAAATGAGGAGACAGCAAAAAACTTTGGACAGGTATAAAGAACATTTATAGGAATTGTATAAGCACTACTAAAAAAAGGTCACATTACAGAAATATATACAAGATGCTAAAAAATATGGTCACGTAACATTAGCACAGTGTATAATCCTTCTCCAATGGCTAAACGAGCCTGACAGTGGCGAACCATGTTTGATACACAGGTGTCTATACGATTCTGTTGCAACAAATCCTATTCTCCCATGAGCACAGACCTTACCTCATGAAGTGACTGAGGAGTTGGATGTCGGCGTGCAATGTGATGCCCTTTGGCATCCCACACATATTCAATCAGATTTAAGTCTGATGATCATGCTGGCCATGGCAGTATTTGGATATCTTCAGTTTCAAGATATTCTTCCACCACTTGAGTCCTATGTGCAGTGGCATTGTGCATGAAAAGATCTGGGCCAACCGCACCCCTAAAAAAGTTGCACATAAGGGTTCAAGAATCTGTTCTCAGTACTTCTGCGCAGTTATGGTATCCCTATCAAAAACACGAAGAGGAATGCATCTGCTGATCATTATTCCACCCTACACAAGAACACCACCGCCACTAAGTGTCCCCTTCTCCGATGTTGGAGGGATGTTACCACATGAGAACAGAACTGCACCCCATTTGTCAGTACTCCAAGTCACATGTTCATGGCACCAATTTCAATTCATTTGGTGTTAATGGAATACAAATTAGCTTCCTTGCGTAGAGTCCATTTGAATTGAGCCTTCTTAACACAGTCCAGTTGGAAATGTTTTCACCTCAGCAACCTCAAGAGACAGTTAATGACAGGATATTGTAGGGTTCCACCTTGCTGTTTGAGCCAGATAAGTCTGTTCTGGTTGACGTTGCCCTCAGGTGACCTTGGCCAGCTTTTCTTATAGTGTTCCTGTCTCCTGAACTGTTGTCATAGTGCCGAGATGACACCATATGGCCCATTAAGCCAATGTGCCACCTCCACCTGTGACGGCCCGGCTTCAAGTCATCTAACGGCTTGGCACCTCAAAGAATCATTTGAACAACAATGACTTGCCAGTCTGAATACTGGAGAAGTGGTGGTCCCACCAATCAAACCAAAAAATGGGAATGAAGTGATGTGGTTGCAACCCGTGTTTTTATAGGCATGAATAATGTGAATAATGTGTGGCTCTGTAAGGTGGTAGATCAATTTATATTAGATACCTGGAATTTGAATTCCAGGATGCCTATCATATCAAATATTTGCATTCAGTGACACCGTTCAGAATAAAATGTTCATGAAAAACATTCTGTTCTGTTAATTTCTTCAAGCAGTGTATTACACTGTTTGTCATTAAAAAATTAAACTGCTTTGGTAAGTATTGTTAATGTAAAACACACATAACTTGAGAGTAAAAGAGAGAAACTTAACAGTTATAGAGAAAAAAAGTGTTAAGCACTATTGGCATTAGTAGAGGCGTACGATGCAAGAAAGCAAGCTTATGCAACATCAGCAAAAAAAAAAAAAAAAAAAAGCAGCTCTGATTTCACCCCTTCATTCATTCCAAATACCTGTCCAGCTCAGCCTTAAATTTATTTAGGCTATCAACTTCCACAACAAAAGATGGAAGTCCGTTCCACCAATCATTATGATCCACCAATCGCTGGCTAAAAGCAAACTTCCGTACATCTATCCTACAACCGTCTTTCCTCAATTCAGATTTATGCCCTCTGGGGTGATTATTCTGAGCAAAAGGAAGAATCCCATCAGCATTGGGTATGCTCAAACCATTCAAGACTTTATACACCTCAATCAGATCACCTCGCCGGTGCCTAGTCTCCAGACACTGTAATTTGCAAAACTTAAGCCTTTCTTTGTAAGAGCAAACCTTTGTTCCATTCACTAATCTTGTTGCCCTTCTCTGTACTCTTTCCAACAGCTCTACATCCTTCTCAAAATGAGGCCTCCAGACCTGTATACAGTACTCAAGGTGTAGTCCGACCATTGCCTTATACAAGGGGATAATCACCTCCTTATCCAAGTTAGAAAAATTCCTGTATATCATTGACAAGACACCATGAACTACTCTTGCAGACTGTCTGCACTGCTCAGAAAACTTCATATCTACCTGCACAATTACCCCCAGGTCCTTTTCATTCTTTACCACTGTAGTACCACAGTCTTGTTCTGGGATTACAGCTTCCCATAGGTAGTATACTTTACATTTGTCAATGTTAAACTTCATTTGCCACCTCTCAGCCCATCTGCTCAACTTTTCTAGATCCTGTTGCAGCAGCGTACTGTCATCAGTGTCATTAAAAACCCTGCCAACCTTCATATCATCTGCAAACTTGGTATAAGCCTGATATACCATCATCAATAACATTTATAAATACAGAAAACAACAATAGACCCAACATTGAACCCTGAGGGACTCCACTAATTACATTAGTCCACAAAGAGCAGTGTCCATTGAATACCATTCTCTGTTTTCTCCTACTCAACCATCCCTTTATCCATAGCAGCAATTTGCCTCCAATTCTGCACTGTCCCAGTTTGTTCAGCAGTCTTCTATGTGCAACAGTATCAAAAGCCTTTATACGATCCAAATATATTGTATCAAAGTTATTCCCTGCATCCAGTTGCTTTGTGACCACATCATAGTATCCAATCAAATTGGTCAGACAAGACGTCCACTTAACAAACCCATGCTGTGTCTCCAGTCTATGGGTACCTCCCCTGAATTCAAGGAAGTTCTCATAATTATGGCTAAGGGTTTGCTTACTTCCTTTGCTGCCTCCTTTAATATAACCGGATAGATCCCATACACACCAGGTGCCTTTCTTATGTTTATCTTCAACAATTTCTCCTCCACTTTCCTCTCAGTTATTACAAAATCATCTAGCTCACTGCTAGAGTTTAGTTCACCTCTGGCATTCCCTTCCCTGAGTAACTCCTCATGTGTGAATGTAGATGCAAATTACTCATTTAGTTTGTTAGCCACCTGAGCAGGATCATCAACAGTTGAACCATCGATATCCAGTGGTGGTTGTTGTTGTTATATGGTTTTTAGGAGCATTAGCAACTAAGGCCATATTGCTTCGGGATGTGTGGTGGTCATTCCCTGACCTTTCCGCATCCTCCGTATTTGGTGGTGATGGGCTTCCCCGGTCTAATCAAGAAGCGTGTGCTGGATATCCAGTGGACTAATCTGATTCATCCCCTTCCTTCTAGAGTTTACATACGTAAAGAACTCTTTGCTGTTTTTCTTTGCATCCTTTGCCAAAAATTTCTCATAATCTGCCTAACCTCATTTGTGACTTGGTTACAGACCAGCTTATATCTATCATAAGCTTCCATGTTACCCATTAATTCATATGTATCCCAAGCATTTTTCTTCTCTGCCACATGTCTAATTAGTTCATCTGACATCCATTTAGGCCTAAATTTTGAACAATATTTCTTAGTTGGTATGAAAAGCCTAGTAGCTTCCAAGATTAATTCTTTGAATGCTTCCCATTTTAAATTTGCTGTTTCTAACATCATCAGTTGGTCCCACCGTATAGAATTTAAGTACTGTCTCAGACCTCTGTAGTCGCCTTTACGAAAGGAAAGACCCTTCCCTTTTTTATTCTTGGTCGTATTTACCTCTCAGTAAATCCCACTTCAGCACACTGTGATCACTGCCACCTAGTGGTTCCTTTATCTACAGATTCTTAATGCATGAAGAATCACTACTGATAATCAGATCAAGAGTATTACTCCCTCTAGTTGCCTCCCGAACATGCTGATGTAGAAAACAATCATCCAAAAAAAAATCCGCAAAAGCCTTGCTAGTTTGTGAGTGATCAACCCACAAATTCCAGTCAATATTTGGGAAATTAAAATCTCCCATTATAAGACTCTCTGATTTACTGCTCCACTCTATTTCCCTGTACAGTTTCTTATTATACTGATCAGAGTCATTAGGCCTCTAACACACTCCTACTCTCAATTTTGATTTCCCAATGCTTATGTCACACCAAACTGAATCGACACTGCACTGTCCAGCAATGTCAACTGGCTGCACTTCTTTGGATTTTGTGTTTAATAACTAATAGCATAACCCCTCCTCCCTTCCTATCCTGTCTATCCTTCCTGTACACATTGTACTCCTCAAATTCCGGTTCTGCATTCCTTATATCTGTGTGACCCCACATCTCTGATATTCCAACAATATCTGCCTTTGATGTTTTGACCAACACCTCAAATTCATTTACCAAACTCCTAGCATTGGTGTACAAGCAAGTATACATGCACCTGTCCCTATTCTTAGCTACCCTAACACAACCCATGTGTTTCCTTGTACCGCAATGACTCCCAGCAGTCTCTGAAATCCCCTGCATGTTGTTTTCCAGGCTGCTGCTCATTCCAATAGAAGTAGTGCAAGAATCACTTTCACCTCTGCCAGCGACTATTAGTCCATGGATTCCCCCCCCCACCAAGCTAGCAGTTTTCCAACCCATCCAACTGCCTCGATAGTATCAGCAAATATTCTTGTACCCTTTCTGTTTAAGTGTATCCCATCCCTGTAGAAGCAGTCTCTAATGTTAACAAGCACAGACCAGGCTGAGAAAAATTCTACCCCTTGAGCCTTGCGCCATCTCTCCAGCGCCAAATTGATCGACAAGGCTCTTATCATATACTCCCTCCTATTGTGTCTGGGTAGAATTGCAAACACTCTCAAATTCAAATTTGAATTTGTTTATGATTAATGATTAAAGAAGAAATGCTGGACCATCTAGAAAGGAATGCCATTATACTGAAGTCACAGCATAGATTTGTTAAGGGGTTCTTGTCTGACCAATTTGATTGGATACTACGATGTGGTCAGAAAGGAACTGGATGGAAAAAATAATTTTGATATCATATACTTGGATTTCATGAAAGCTTTTGATACTCTTACACATGAAAGACTGCTGTACAAATTGGAGCAATATGGCATTAAAGGCAAGTTGCTCCTATGGATAAAAGTTGTGTGGGAGAAGACAGAGAGGTAATAAATGAACACTGCTGCTCGTCATGGACTAATATTATTAGCAGAGTCCCTCAGGTTTCAGTGTTGGGCCCAGTGCTGTTTTCTGTATTTATCAATGAGAGAA
The DNA here is from genome assembly GCF_048544385.1 of Mastigoproctus giganteus. NCBI lineage: Eukaryota > Metazoa > Arthropoda > Arachnida > Uropygi > Thelyphonidae > Mastigoproctus > Mastigoproctus giganteus. Next base: position 161,381,897 of record NC_143576.1, read on the forward strand.
ATGAACGTATATATCCAAGTTTACAGATGACACAAAGGTTGGTAGGGTTGTTAATGACAGCATGCTACTGCAGCAGGATCTAGAAACGTTTGGAAAAATGGGCTGAGAAATGGCAAATTAAGTTTAATGTTAAGGAATGCAAAGTAGTGCATATGAGTAGCAGAACCCCAGAGTGATGTACCAACACCCAGGTTAGTGGAGAATGAAAAAGACCTTGGGGTAATTGTGTAAGTCAGATATAAAGTTTTGAAAACAGTGCAGACAGGCTGCCAAAGCAGATCATGGGATCTTGTCAATGATATACAGGAACTTTGCTAACAGGGATAAGGAGGTGATCATCTCCTTGTGCACAGCAACGGTCAGGCCACTTGACTGCATACAGTGTTGACTTGGTGCATTATAGCCTTAGATGCTGATGCATCATAAAATCCTTAAACAACCAACAACCAACCAGCATACAGGTTTGGAGGCCTCATTTTAGGAAGGATGCAGAAATTGTAGTGTTTAGAGACTAAGCACCTGCGAGGTGATCTGATTTTGAATGGTTTAAGCGACTTCAATGCTGATGAGCTTCTTCGCTTAGCTCAGATTATACACTTGAGGGGGCATGAATTAAAATTGAGGGAAGATAGTTGTCGAATAGATGTATGGAAATTTGCCTTTAGCCAGTGAGTGGTTGATTGCTGGAACAAACTTCTATTTGTTGTTGTGGAAGTTGATAACTTAAATAAATTCAAGGAAGAACTCGAGAAACTTTTGGAGTGAATGAATAGGGAAAATTGGAATTTTTTTCCCTTGCTGACGTTGTATAAGCTTCTTTCCTGCACCATATGCCACTGCTAATGCCCACATTTGATAACAGACCATATTGCCCTGTGTGCATTATGTCTATTAGTGCGTTCATGAGGCAAATTTTATATTATACAGGATGAAAAACCAAATATAACTTATGGGCTTTCACCTGAATTTGATGTTTTTACCAATACTTCAAATTTATTTATTATACTCCTAGCATTGGTGTATAATTTTTTGCCCTTACTAATCCTAAAACAACCCATATATTTGGTTGTCTCACAAGCTCCCCCCAGAAGGACTTATAATCCCCTGTTTTCCAGGCTGCATGTCCCAATAGAAGCAGTGCAAGAATCAATTTTGCCTCTGCTTGTGGCTGCCATTAAACTATTATTTCATGTATTCTCTCCTTACAACTAGTAGTTTTTCTGACACATCTAACATTACCTTGATGGCATCAGAAAATATTCTTGCATCTCTTCTGTGTAAGTGTATTCCATCCCTACAAAAACAGTCTTTCCTGTTCACAAGCACAGACCACACTAAGAAACCTCCACAAGCCCTGCACAATCTCTCTTGAGCTGAATGACAAGGCACTCATTGTGTACTCCCTCCTGTCATGCTTGAGAAAAATTCCAGGAATTTTCAAATTTAATCCTAACTCGCAGAATTTTCTCAACATTGCCCTATGCCTGTTATGTAAATATTTATATCTCATATTCCTAATATCGTTAGTAATTAAAATAAATGTACAACAGCACCTTTTGTGCCTTTAAAAAAAAACTGTTTTATAACATCAACTTTTGCCATTGGCAAATATATTCTGGTATATAACTATTTCCTGAGGGATCAGAGCTTTTTTCCTTTGGGATCCACCATGTTGTATGACACAGGAGTATAAGCTCTAGCAGTGAGTTAAACAGCTGCATTGGAGTCCCTCATTCTAATTCTTTTGAGAGTGTCACCACTGTTCTTGTTGTTCGTATCTGCATATCAAAACGCTGAATTTGCACTTAATTTCCTCACACTCTGCAAAAAAACACATATGGCATTCCCCATTGGCTGTATTATATGCTTCTACAAATAGCTTCAAAAACTTGCAACAGATAAACAAATAATGCACTTTATAAAACCATGATTCAAGAGGAGAACTGCCTGTGGCAGTCCCTCACCTAATCCAGAATCAAAACAGTCCTATTACTTTAAGTCCTTTGCTGCTGCTGCTAGTCTGATTCATGATTTTGGCTTAAATTTAAATTTAAAAAAAAAAAAAAAAAAAAAGCCACAGTAAACTAAGCCATGTAAGTACAATAATAACACTACAGTATTCCCAGGTTATGCAACAGTACATTCACAGAGAAACTTATGTTGTGAATTATATTACAGGTAGGCCTGAATTCATGACACTTCATTTTACGCCGTCCTCAGATTAACACCCTTTTAAAATAATAATGGAAAAAAAAAAAAAAAAAATATATATATATATATATATATATATATATATATATACAGGCGGGCCTCGATTAATGCGATTAATTCGTCCCACGAGAGCATCAATCGAATATCATAACCAATAGGAAAAATTATAATTGCTCCTTGACCTTCTGGAATGTCCATAAAGAATTTTAAAAATACCTTTTAAATAACTTTTTAACTGTATATAATGTAAAAGATAATGAAAATAATTATGGAATTAAATGTTTATTGCATAAAACAGCGGTTCTTAAACTGTGTGCCGCGGAATATTTTAAATTTTCGAAGGAAACACAGCGATACTCGACATCTGTCGGACACCGCGCGAACTACTAGCTCGAGGTAGTTCACAGTTTCAGCATTTCTTATTAAGTTGTTTGGACCTAACTGCTAAACGAAACTGTTAGGTATTTCTTTTGGTCTGGGTGCGCCTTGAAAAAATTACTGAGACATTAAAGGCGCCGTGAACCGAGAAACTTTGGGGACCTCTGACATAAAATACACAATGAAGAAATGACTGTTGCGGAAATATTTGAACAGTGTTGACTTTCTCTTTTCATCAATCAATTTCCGATAGCCGACAACAATCTTCCCTGGCAAAATAAATATCGCAGAGAACATCAAACCTTTTGTTTGAGGTTCTACGCGATACGAAAGATTTCATCTAATTCTTTTACCGTTATCTCCTTCGCGGTAACATTTTCATTTGGCTCATTTAAAAATTTGAATTTTTAAATGCAAGTCTGCATTGACTTTATTAGCAGGAGACAAACACGTCTTCTTCCGATGGTTGATGGAACACACCGAGGCGGGCAGCAGGCAAACGTCTGTTTATTGACCGTACGACTCGCGGTAAGCTTAAAGCGCGATTCAAATCTTTTTCAACTATCGCATAAAAAAAAAAAATCGCGTTAACTAGAAATTTGCATCGTGTAAAGTGAAAAGTGGTATAATTTTTCAAATAGCGTTAACTGAATATCGCGTTAATCGAACTCGCGTTATGAGAGGCCTAGCTGTACACATATACGGTAAACCCCCGCTATTCGCGGTTTCGCGTATTCGCAGTCGCTGATTTAATATAAAATGAAAGCAAAAAAAAAAAAAAAAAAAAAAATGTGAATTTTAAAGTGCCGTGAACATTTTCTGCCATAAAAAACATGAGCGTGGCTAAAATTATCTTTCCCGGTGAAAACAGTGCTCAGTGGGTGGGGGAGGGGGGGTGACAAAATCCCAGCATGGATGTTTCCCGCCAATCCTTGTTCAGTGTGTGTTATGTGCTTGTCATGGAAGGTTTCGTTGTTTGCTTTTAATTTATATGCTTATAAATTGAATAAATTTATCAATTTATAAATTGATATGCTTACAAAAGTGAAAAATCTACTGTTATGCAGTGTAAAACAGACTTTTTCGAGTGTTTAATGGAAGAAAGTGACTTTATTGTGGACAAGTTCTTCCTAACCCCTACAAAAATATGGCTACGAATAACAAGAGAAATGTGAAAATATAAAAGGTGATGACATTAGCGAATAAAATTGAGTTATTAGATAAAATTTCTAATGGTGAAATTGTCTCCTCAGTGGTAAAACATTATAAAATCAATGAGTCAACGGTACAATCAATCAAGAAATCGGAAGAAAAAAATCTGCCATAGTGTCCGTGAAAATGCGCTAACTACTTCAAAAATTTGCTCTGTAATTCGTGATGTTAAATTAGAAAAAATGGAAAAAGCTTTAAATCTGTGGATAGAAGACTGAACTCAAAATAAAATTCCGTTAAGTTCCCTCATTATTCTGAAAAGGCAAAACTCCTTTATCAACACTTTAGCGAAACTGTTGATAGCACTGGCGGGATAAGTTTTTTAGCTAGCAAAGGCGCTGGTTTGAAATTTCTAATAAATATTACATGTAATATTAAATTGTTTCTTATTTTCATTTCGATGAAATGAAAATGCTTGCATTTCACTATGTACTGTCTATGTACATAGTCATATTATGAAGGTACATATAATACTTACATAGACAAAATTTTAGACTAATTTTTCTTATATATTTCATACTTTGGAACGGAACCCCTTTATTACTATGGGAGCCATAACTCAGTATTCGCGGCATTTCTCAGGAACGTAACCCCCGCGAATAGCGGGGGTTATTGTATATATATACATAGACACTTATATTTGAATAATGTTTGAAATAATTGAAAATTGAATCTTACATTAAACAAAAAGGGGTAAAGCATGCATCAGAGGCAGCAAAGAGCATTTTCCTCTACATGACGCTTGAGATATAAATTTAAGTGAGAATAATGATTAAAATAAAAATAAATAAAAATGCCAGCAGCATGGCAAAACAGAAGAGTGAAAATTGTGAAATTATACTTAACGATCAAACCAACAGGGAGGGAAGAGAATAAAATTATTGTAGCAGAAACTCTCGAAGATAATTTAGAAAGTCTAAATACAAAGACAATAAAATATAATCAATAAATTTTGAATAGCCAATTAAATGAAATTTAACGGCGCCCCCCTCTGATGGGTACCAGGTCCAAATTTATGTGAAATATCATGAACAGAGATGTGAATAACTATAATAAAATAAAATAAAAACAGAAATAGACTGACCATCATGCCCCATCTCAACAGAGGACCACAAGGCCAATAATGGTCAGAGAATCTCGCTGCATTTCAATCCCCAGATCGAACCGCCAATGCAGAGGACTTGAATAGCGGTGGTCCCGATGCAGCAAAAATTAAAAATAGGACAGATACAAGCACTCAACTTCGATCTGGGGATCGGATAGGGGTGCTGATTTTATGATTGATTCGCCTTTGCGGCAATTTGTCTGGCGATCGAAATGCAGCGATTCCCTGACCATAATTGGCCTTGTGGTCCTCTGTTGAGATGGGGCATAATGGCCAGTCTATTTCTGTTTTATTTTATTTTATTTTATTGTAGTTGTTCACATCTCTGTTCGTGATATTTCATATAAATTTGGACCTGGTGCCCGTCAGAGGGGCGCAGTTAAATTTCATTTAATTGGCTATTCAAAATTTATTGATTATATTTTATTATCTTTGAATTTAGACTTTCTAAATTATCTTTGAGAGTTTCTGCTACAATAATTTTTTCTCTTCCCTCCCTGTTGGGTTGATCGTTATGTATAATTTCACAATTTTCGCTCTTCTGTTTTGCCATGCTGCTGGCATTTTTATTTATTTTCATTTTTATCATTATTCTCACTTAAATTTATATATATATATATATATATATACACACACACACACATACAGGGTTGCTAAAATTAAATATCCCTATGTAGAGGGCTCTGGAGCGAGTTCTAAGGCTCGTACTGAAGAGAAATTCGAATAACAGGAACTATAAAGAATGTGCTCACCATTTATTGGAAAAAAAAAAAAAAATAGTAACAAAATTTGTCACTGTATGGCGCTGTGGCAATGCAAGTTACTTGAACAGCACTACAATTGTTCAATGTGTCCTCCATTTTGGTCAACAACATTTCCATTTGAAGAACAGCATTTTCTACAGCAGAACGTAACATGTCAAGTGGAATAGCCAGCACATGACATCTAATGCTGTCCTTCAGATCTGCCAGAGTTTGACATCCTTCCCAATACACCAGGTCCTTCAAAAAAACCACACAACCAGAGGTCGCATGGGGAGAGATCCGGTGATCAGGATGGCCAAGATGTCTGGAAACAACGGTTGATGACCCGTTCATCTGTACAGTGTTGCCTTAGCAATCTTTGGACACAACGGTGGATGTGGAGTGGCACACCATCTCGCATGAATATGGTATCCTGAAGGCACCCACTTGTTGCAGCTCTGGTATTGTGAAATTTGCCAACATTTCATAATATCGCTTTCCAGTGACGGAACAGGTGCGGGGTCCAATCAGTGTTACCTGTTCAAAAAAATATGGCCCAATTGTGAATGTTGCTGTAAATCACACTGTCACTTTTGGAGAATGCAATGAGACCTCTTGGTTAACTCGTGGATTTTCTGTTGTGCGTATTCACTTGTCCATTTAGGTAGAAGGGAACTTCACTCCAAAGGATATTCCATGGCCATGTGATATCCAATGTTATTCATGCCAGAAACTGAAGTGTGTAAGTGAAACAAATATCTGCATCACCATGCTTTAGCATGTGCATCTTGTAAGGACAGTACTGCAACACCAGACACATTACTAGCCTTACAGTGGAATACAGCATGTCCACTTCACAAGAAACAGCTGTCACACTTGCACTACCATATGGAGATTGGCTTAATAAATCCACGACAGCCATAGCCACATCTTCAACACGAGAGGAGTCCACTCGTTTTCGGCATCTACCTGGTTGAACACTAAGATGTCCTGTCACTTGAAATTTCGCAATCATTTCGCAGACAGCACAAACAGTCATAGGTCCACGCCTAATGCGCATCTGATGGCGGAATTCTCTGATAGAAGTAGCTGCATTGTTGCTGTTCTGATAGTGCAGCTTCACTAATAGTGCCTTTTCCTGCAATGTTGTTGTTAGCATTGCTGCTGTGGTGCAGGCAAACATCTACTGTATTATTTTGAAGAGACTGCTTTACTTTTATACAGTATAGTAGAGCTGAGTAGTGGCACTGTGGCAGTAATTTACGATTATGCAGATAACGTAAGTTATCTGCATAATCGTAACTAAGATAGTTACATGCCATACAGCGACAAATTTTGTAACCAATTTTTTTTCCCAATAAATGGCAAGCGCATTCATAAAGAATACGCTTGCAATTTATTGGGAAAAAAAATTAGTTACAAAAATTTGTCACTGTATGGCACGTAAATATACCTGTTGTCCAAATTTCTCTTCAGCATGAGTCTTAGAACTCGCTCCAGAGCCCTCTACATAGGGATACTTTAATTTTAACAACCCTGTATATATATATATATAAAGAAAATATGAAAACACAAGCATAAACACAGCATGGGAAGTGGATACCTAGGTGGTGCTAGTGTCAACGTCAGTTGCTTTCTCCTCGTCCGCCAGTGTGCACGTGTTGTGAGTTGTGCCTTAAATTTTAATAATTTCCTGTGTTCATTAGTGCTTTATTATTTTAAATAAATTGTGCAACCATGTCTTCTAATAATAAATTATGCAACCATAGTTGTGAATCTGTGCCTGCACATGTTAAAAAAGCCACAAATCTAACATTTGAAGTGAAAATGGACATTATTCATCACATGAAATCTGGTGAGCGAGGTTTGGAGATGTGCAAGATTTTATTTTAGCACCTTCTACTGTTATGACCATTATGAATAATGCCGAGAAGATCAAGCAGTCACCACCTACAGGAAATGTTAATATAAGAGTTTCTAGAAAAACTTATTCAAGGAGTAAGGCAATGGAGAAGATGGAGACGTTATTAGTGCTGTGGATAGATGATATGAACTAAAATAACATTCCTGTAACACATGCAGTGGTTATGGATAAGGCTAGGAGCTTGTTTAATGAAATTAATTAGGAATTGGGAAGGACTGAATCATTTCTGGATAGCAGGGGTGATGTTCCCCAGTTCAAAAACTGGACCAGAATTCATAATGCAAAAATTACTGGTGAGGTGGCTATCGCCAACATTGCAGGTGCTGAGGAATATCATCCCATGTTCCAAAAATTAATTGATGAAGGTTGCTACACCCTAGCCTTGGTCTTTAATTAATGTTGATGAAATGGGGCTGTACTGGAAGGTGCCTGGTAGAACATAAATAGCCTGTGAAGAGGTCTGTCCCTGGAAAAAGATCAGGAACTTTTTTAAGTTAAAGCCGATGTTGGTGTACCATTCAGAGAATCCACGTGTTATTACGGACATTGTGAACACTCGACTTCTGTTTTCTGGCACTCTAATAAGAAGGCATGGGTGACCCAGACCACTTTAGTGAAGGGTAAACTTCATACTTTTGTCCAGAGGTGGCCCAATTTTGTGCAGCAAACAACCTGCCCAAAAATGTTCTAGTTCTCGGCAATGCTCCAGGACATCCAGCCAACCTTGAAGAGATCCCTAACAACATTCTGAATGTGAAGGTTGTTTATTTGACACCCAAATCCACCTCACTGTTGCACCCAATGGATCAGGGCATTATTGTGAGCTTCAAGGCAAAATATTTATGTACAACCTTCAAAGGGATTGTCGAGGCAATGCAGGCATCTAACTCAGTGATTGTGAGGGACTACTGGAAGTCCTACAACATCCTTAGGGCCATAAGTAACATTGCTGAAGCCTGGAAAGAAGTGTTCTGATCATAAATGAATGGCATTTATAGGAAATTGTGGCCTAATGCAGTGTCTTACTTTCTTGAGTTTAAGCCAGTTTCAGCAGTAGCTGAAGATGTCACTAGGATGGCTGAGGATGTTGGCTTCGACAAGGTTGACAATGATGATGTCAGTGAGTTGCTGCAAAGCCACGGTGAGTCTCTTTCAAAGGAGGAGCTGGCTGCACAACTGGCTAAATAGGATTCTGAGGAGAAAGAGGGGTTGATTGTGCCAATTAGAACCCTTACCACAAAGACACTTCAATCAGCTTTGGCACAAATACAAACAGGCTGTGAAACTCTATGTGATAATGACCGAAACTGGGAATGCAGCTCTTTCATCCAAAGAGCTGTTACTAACATATTGAAGCCCTACCACAATATGTCAGAAGAGAGAAAGGCTCACCAGATGTCATTGCTACAGTTCTTTTCTAAGGCCAAAGAACCTGCAGAACTGGTCGACCCTCCATCAGGCCCATCCCATTAACAGCACCCCATTACGCCACTGCCAAAGAACACTAATATGGGAGGGAGGGCAGACAGTGGTGTTACTACATACACCAAAGATGGCTCTACAGGAACGAAGTACTAAGTTAACTTTTTATATCTCATAATTATAAAATAACCACAAATATTTAATATAAAAAAACACTTATATTAACTCTTATGATTCAATTTTCGTAGTGAAGGAACCTATCTTATTTAAATACATTATAATTCTTCCATGATTTAAGCCACTTCAGCTAATGACCATGAGTAGGTGGAACATAACTCCAGCATAAATCGGGGCCTACCTGTATACAGTTATGTTATTAAATCACATTCATATTGTTCTGAATTTACACTTTACAGACTTAATAAAATTATGTAAAAGCATATTAAACATTATTTATATCATTATTCTATTGAAGATGCAATGACCAATGAACAATGGTAGCAGAATTCTCTCCTACTCAGATTTATCTGAGAAATTTCCAAGGCCAAGTAAGAAACAATTCACTTACTTTATCAAATACACACAAATAACTGAATTACTAATATTAAACAGAAGATAACACCAATAATTTTTATGCAATGAAAAATTTTACTTAGCACGTTTAAAAACTGCTCTCACTCAGTAGTTAGGATGCACCAATAATCAATGGTAAATCTCAATTTTATACCAAGTTTGTTATGACTGACACAGGAACTGCTTGTGAACTTGAGGTTATAGGCCTCATCTCACCAATTCAATTCCTGTTGTTCAACATCATGGTAGTTTTAACTGTTACTGAAAACTCTGCATGGACCACATCTCATCTGCCATGTTCTTATTCCAGACGGTTTGCAAAGTTTGCTCTTAGTTAACAATTTTAATTACTGTATTTTCCAGACCATAAGATACTTTTTTTTCCCTGCAAAATGTTGCCTAAAATTCTCTTGCATTGGTCAGAAGGTACATTAGGTGCATGCAGTGATATCTTTAGCCGTGGCTGGAGCCTGTATGGTCAAATTGTCAAGTGGCGTTTAAAAAAAACCCCAGCTGTTTTATCATGTGACAACAACAATGCTGTATTGATATTATACAGTACGAGTAAAAGCTTAAATACATATAATAAAATATTGTATACAGGGTGATTCACTACCAGTGCGACAAACTTGCAGGAGGTGTAGGGGGGACAAAGACGAATCGGAATCACATATCATTGCAGGGTCCGAAATGTCTTCGTCATGTGGTAGAGGACTTTGAACGGGAGGTCGCATGAACAGCGATCCCGCTGGAAGTCAGCATTTGCGAACCGGTTCCTGAGGCAGTAGGATGGATGAGTATTCAAACGTTGAACTGGCCGACATGCACCTCGCATATGGAGCTGTGGACTGTAACGGGCACGACGCTCTGCGCTTGTACCAGGAACGTTTCCCGCACAGGCGTGCTCCTCATCATACGATTTTCGCACGTGTGCACATAAGGTTACGTGAGACTGGTTGTTTCATGAGAGGCACCATGAATCGAGAGCGAACGACGAGGACATCAGACAACGAGGAGAATGTCCTATGTCTTGCAGAAGGCAATCCGAGTACGAGTACTCGAGTGATAGGCCAACGATTGGGTATTTCCCAATCCGCTGTATGGAGGATACTGTCAATAAACCAAATGAGTTCATACCATCTGCAATGCGTCCAATCATTGGAGCCTGCGGATTATCCACTCCAGCGGAATTTTGCTACTTGGTTTCTTCAACAGAAACGGTTTGCAAATGCTGACTTCCAGCGGGATCACTGTTCATGCGACCTCCCGTTCAACGACCTCTACTGCATGACGAAGCATTTCAGACCCTGCAATGCTATGTGATTATGATTCGTCTTTGTGCCCCCTACACCTCCTGCAAGTTTGTCGCACTGGTAGTGAATCACCCTGTATATTTTATTAATCCAAGGATCATTTCATAATTACAACAATTAAACTTGATATGGCCAGTTTTTAGGAGCATTAGCAACTAAGGCCATATTGCTCCGGGGATAAGCGGTGGTCATTCCCTGACCTTTCCGCATCTTCCATATTTGGTGGTCACAGGCTCAAACTCTGGTCTAATCAAGAACCGTGTGCTACGCACTGCTGCTCCTGCCCACCTGGCTACAGAGACGTCTAATAATATTGATAAATATTAACAACAGTAAGGGGCACCCCAACGAAGAACCCCAAAGGACACCATTTCTTAACAACAGTCTATGAGGAACAGTGGCCACTGAACTATCTCTTCATCCATAGCAGGATCTTTCCTTGAGGCCACACTGCTCCGATCTGCACAGCAGTCATCCACATGAAACTATATCAAAAGCTTTACTGAAATCTAAGTACATAATGTTAAAATTATTTTTTTTGCCTTCAGTTCCTTCACGACTATCTTAGAGTAGTTAATAAGACTGGTTGGACAGGAACTTCCCTTCACAAATCTGGAGCATGATTACCATATAACTGCATCCTGTTAAGATGATCCTGCATTACTTTTTTTAACCACTGACTCCATTATTTTTCCTGGCACAGAAGTCATGCATATAGATCTGTATGATTTTGATTAGTAAAATAAAGATCTGTGTACTCACTTTAGCCTTTATATCAACTTTCTGAATAGGAGGGATATTTGCACTTTTCCAATCTGTAGGGCCATCCTTCAGTCCAAGGATGCTCTCATAATTATGGCTAACAGTTTACCTAGCTTTGCTGCTACATTTTTTTTTAACTGGCAGCAGTCATACAGAACCTGACCTTTTTGTACATATATAATTCCAACTTCTCCAAAGTTTGAGCATACTTATGAGGATAAAAAAAACTTCAGATTTTTAATCATTAATTAACAGTTATTGTACATCAGCTAGTTTTGGGAAGGACCTGAAGTATAACTCCATAACTGGGTTGTCACTCACTGTATCACCGGGGTACCTATCCGCCCACCACTGAGAAGCCAACAAGCTTTGAAACAGTGCTGCCTGGGCGGTTGTATGCATCAAGAATAAGTAACATTAGTCTTCTCTATTGGCAAAGCATTGCTTATTCAATATAGCGAAATATCACGGCAACTTAAAAAGGCATTCATAATGTGATATGTAACAAAAACAATGCTATTTCACCTACTTTGCTGATGAAGAACTACTGAACTAAATGAATAACTGTGAAATAAAATGATCATAATCAGCCATTTTCAATCCACTGCAGGATGAAGGCATCTCCAGCAACTTTCCAGTTCCTTCTGTTTTGTAATGGCCATCCATTTACTACCCACAAACTCATGAATTTCATCTATTCATCACCGCCATTGTCTTCCAGGTTTTCTTCTAGCTCCTCGAGTACCATTCTGTTATTTCCGTAAATGGTTTAGGTACTCTCCACTCACATCGACTCCTTTCTGTGACCAGTCTAATCTTCTGAAAGCTTCCTCAAGGGCAGCAGTAAACAGCTTTGGAGATATTGTGTCTCCTTGTCAAACTCCTTTCTCGATTTTAAATTTCCTACTGTTCTCATATATTTTTTTTTCAAAATCATAATATATGGGGTATATATGCCTTGTCTTTCCAGTGCCAAAAACATTGCCTTATGCTGTATGGAGTTAAATGCCTTTTCATAATTCACAAATGCCAGGCATAATGGTGTTTTATATTCATTTGCTTATCTTCATACGTGGAATTGATCATAATTTTGTACCAGTTGAAGATTTAGTGGATCTACAGAGTATGCACGGAACTGCAGGTGAAAATCTTTTTGAAAATTTTTGCCAATCTATTGAAAAGTTAGCAGTAAATATCAAAAACCTGGTAGGAGTCACAACTGGTGGTGCAAAAAATATGATTGGTGAAAACATTGGGCTTATGGGTAGAATAACCAAGAAAATGATAGATATTGGAGCTGAACCTCAGATTGGAATTCTCTGCATTGTGCATCAAGAAGCTCTCTGTGGAAAAGTATTGGATCTCCAACACGCTATGAATGTGGTTATATCAACTGTAAATATTGCTCAGTATTATGGAACTCAAAGCAAAATGCCTTTTCCTAAGTGACCTATGTAAATGCAGGTAAATAATTACATAGTGATATTTGCTGAAGTCCAGAATACACTGACAGGTACCTCTCTTTTCTGATTGTTTTGCGTTGTCGAGGAGGGGAGGGGAGCTTAGCTTAGGTAGGGTATTTATCCCTCCATCCCAGTTCTAAAATGGGAAAAAGAGTTCCCGATTTAAAAACAGCGGCAAATGTGGGGAAAAATATCATAGACATATCAATCAAGAAGGACAGTGGGCATGGAAAGCAGTGGCATCTGCCTCCATTTGTTGAAATATGGGAGTCACAATTTGTCAATCACTGCTTTCCCATTGTTTTGCTTGCTGCCATGTTGAAGAGAGTACACCATTCTAGTTTTACCGTGATATTTATTTGACCTTGAGAATGCCACTCACTACAAATGCACAGGTAAATAATTACATAGGTCATTTCCTGACCAGTACGCTGACCAGTACATTTCGACAGGTGTGTCTTTTACATAGAAAAAGATGCGCAAGAGGGGTGAGCAAAGTAAGCAAGGGGACAAAGCCCCCTTGTCTAAATTAATAAAATTTGAGTATTTAAATTTTATGTTTATCATTATATTTATCTATTCACCTTAATATTGAAAAACAGTGATCCTTTTCAGGTTGTAAATTTTCTAAAGTGAGCATTTAAAAGCAAAAGTAAAGTATTTTTTTTAAAACAAAAAAGTGAAGTATTTAAAAAAAAAAAAAAAAAGTCATATTTTTATAATTTTAACAAAATCTAAAAAATAAATCACTGACATGGATTTGTTGCACATAAAAGTGCTGGGAATTTGCATTTTTTATACATAGCCTGAAAAGAAAAAATAGTAACATGAAAATAGAAACTTCCTTTTACGTGTAACAAAATATGGAAAATGTGACACAATTTTACTCGAATCACTCTGTGCGTTCCATGAAACAAATCTAGCTTTGAATACGGCCCCCATACGGGAAAAGGTTGGACACCACTGCATTAGACCACAATGGTCACAGACAGTTTTTAAGTTCCATGCAGTGGGACCAAGTGGTGAAGTTACCAATGGCAATTCTAAATGGGAAGCTTTCAAGGAACTAATCATAGAAACCACTAGGCTTTTCATACCAAATAAGGAATATTGTTCAGAGCTTAGACCTAAATGGATGTCAGATGAAATTTGTGGCAAAGATGAACAATGGGGGGGGGGTGCATATAAATTATCAGGTAACACAGAAGCCTATGGTAGATATAAACTAGTCTGGAATCAAGATTACAAGTATCTGGAAAAGAATGCCAAGAAAAGCAGCAAAGACTTCTTTCCTTATCTTTACAGCAGAAGAAGGTTGAAACAGATTGGTCCACTTGATGTCAATGTTATTTGGTTTTTTTTTTTTTTAGGAGCATTAGCAGCTAAGGCCATATTGCTCCAGGGATATGCAGTGGTCATTCCCTGACCTTTCTGCATCCTCCGTATTTGGTGGTCACGGGCTCGAACCCTGGTTTAATCAAGAAGCGGGTGCTACACACTGCTGCTCCTGCTCACCTGGCTATGGAGGTGCCTTGATGTCAATGGTTAAACTGTTGATGATTCTGCTCAGGTTGCTGATAAACTGAATAGGTATTTTGCTTCATACATGAGAGTTCTTTAGGGAGGGGAAATGCCAGAAGTTCATCAAAATCTAACAGGCTATATATTTTGTGATAAGGAAAAGAAGGTGGAAGAGAAATTATTTAAGCTTAACATAAAAAGGGTGCCTGGGATCTATCCAATTATATTAAGAGAGGATGCAAAGGAGTAAGCAAATCCTTAGTCATAATTATAAGAGTATATCTTTGGATTCAGGAGCAGTTCCTATGAACTGGAGATGTGTGAATGTATCCCCAATTCACAAAGGGGAATCAAAAGGTTAAATGAGTAATTACAGACCTGTGAGCTTAACTTCTTTTCCAGGGAAAATGAAGGAGTTCCTAGTTAAAGTAGTAATGCAGGACTGTTAACAAATCTGTGCTGTCACAGCATGGATTTGTTAACAGTCAACCTTTTCTGACCAATCTGACTGAATACTATGGTGCAGTAACAAAGGAATTAGATGAAAAAAATAATTTTGATATCACACACTGGGATTTCAGGAAGCTTTTTGATACTGTTGAACATAAAAGACTGCTGTAAAAACTACAGCAATGTGGCATTAAGGCAAGTTACTCTATGAAAACAGGGATAGTTCAGTGAGTGAAGAAAGATTGGTTATCAATGGGTACTGCTCTTCGTGGACCACGTTATTAGTGGAGCCTCCCCCACCTCCAAGGATTGGTGCTGGGCCTATTGACATTTTCAATATTTATTGATGATACTGTTCAAGATATATCACACTTAATGTCTAAGTTTGCAGATGATACAAAGGTTAGTAGGGTAGTTAATGACAGTAATCAGGGTAAAGTACTGCAACAAGATCTAGAAAAATTTGTCTAGATCTAGATTGAGAAATGGCAGCTGAAGTTTAACATTGACAAATGCTAGGTACTGTATATAAGTAGCAGTAATTCCAGATTAATCTACAAACTGGGTGGTTCTACACTCAGCATAGCAGAAGAGGAAAAAGACCTAGGGGTAAATGTGCATTCAGACATTAAAGTCATTAGTTCTGTTTTTATTTTTGGTTGATCTTTAAGTGTGCTTTCTTGCATAATTTGCCACTACTAATACTAAAGTTCTCTGAGAAGTGCAGACAGGCTGCCAGGACAACTAATGGGATGTTGTCAATGATATACAGGAACTTTGCCAACAGGAATAAGGAGGTGATTATCTCTTTGTACAAGGTCATGGTTAAGCTGTGGTCTAACCATGGCCTTGAATGCTGTATACAGGTCTGGAAACTTCATCTTAGGAAGGATATAGATCTGCTGGAACATGTGCAGAGAAGGGCAACGAGATTGATGAAGGGAACTAAAGGATGCCCTTACCAAGAAAGGCCTCTGTGAGATCTGATTGAGGTGTTTAAGGCTTCGAATGGATTGATTAAGCTCAATGTTGATGACATTCTTCCTCTTGCTAAGGCTGCGCACACAAGGTGGCATAAATTCAAACTAAGGAGGATAGATATGCAGAAGTTTGCCTCGAGTCAGTGGGTGGTTGATCGTTGGAACAAACTTCCATCTGTTGTTGTGGATGTGGTAGTTTCAATAAACTCAAGGAAGAACTAAGCAAATTCTTGGAGGAAATGGATGGGTGAGGTGGGTAGTTTTTTTTTTTTTTAGTTGATCTTTATAAGCTTGCTTTCTTGTATCATTTGCCACTACTAATAATAAAGTTTGAATGATCTTTCTAAAAACAGATATCAGTATATTCTTAAATCAGATAAAATACTTATGGAAGGTAACATATTAGAATAGAAACCAGTTTACATTTACCAGCCTATGCAATCTTTTCTGTAGGTTGACTTATAAATTAAGTTAATATCAAACTAGGATATTTTTTTTTGGGGAAACACAGAATTATTAATGAAAAGCTTACCAATTTCTAGAATTTAAGGCTGAAAGAATGAGCTTCGTGGCCTGCCATGTGAAATCCTCCAGAAGCTATCAGTCCCTCATCATCAGCTTCTCCCTGAATGAGAACAAATTGAATTTGAAAAAATAAAATAAAATAAAATAACAAAATATTTTAAAAAATGTCTTAAAATGCATTAACAACACAATTCTCTCTTAGATATTCGGTCAGAGATAGAAATGTACTTCTCACTAAATAATTACTCAGATTTACTAGAAATCCAAGATCCCTATATTCCTGAAATTACAAAGCAACTAATGTTATTTTGGCCTTTTCAAAATTATGAAAAATACAAGGATTTTCTCATGCTCTCTCTCTCTTACATTTTTGTATTTTCAGCCACAAAACCACAAAGAGAGATGAGAGTGCTCTCTTACTTATCATAATCCTATGCATCACTTGCAATAACCTTTATGTCCTTTAAGGATTATTGCTACTACAGTCCGTCCCCGAAATACGTAAGAGATACATTCCAGGACTTCTTATGTAAGTTCAGTTTTATGTAACTCAGGAATGACTAATAAAATATTGCTACTATATTCCTGATATGCCAAAATTACACAATGTCCTCAGAAGAATGAAGAAAAATAGTTATATACCATAACAATTAAAACTTCATCTATGGACAGTGGTGAAGTAGCCGGAGTGGCACATAAGAAAAGAAAACATAAAAGGAAGAAACGCATATTATTGTACTGTATAAACGGATATGTATTTTGTATGCCGAAGGCGTACGAATAAGGGAATCAATATTTAAGAAAATTGGTCTAAACCACACAATGAATCAAAGTCTATACACTTCAGGAGTTGAACTGAAGGTAACTTAAAATGAACCTGAAGCATTAATAAGGCACATTAGGGAGGTAGTACGTGATATGAACTCTGATCTTCATCTGTTTCGTATGCTTTTTTTCTCCCTTCATAAATTTTGCCATCTTGAAATTTTCTTTCTATTTTCAAGAAACGTTCGGTGTTTTCATCTATTCCGTTAAACATAGAGAGACCGTCCTGAATTTTATGAAATGCTTTTGCCATTTCCTTTAATTTGAACTGCTTCGTGGGTTGCTCTGATTCCTCAATGGATCCAGCTCTCCCTTGCTCCTCTGGGCTAGGTCTTCTGTTGTTTAACCTTGTTCATCCACAAACTCATCTATATCTTCGTCCTTTAGGACCAGCTGCCACTTCTGGACTAAGTTTACAATTTCTTTGGTAACAGTAGACTTCAGATCACCTTTGTTGAAGCCTTCATTTTTAAGCTTGAAATGTTTTAGAAGTTTTTCCAAACTCTGCATATTTCATCAAAGATGTTAAACTTCTTCCAAAATTGCAGCAGATCCATTTTCTCTTGCATTTATAGCCTCAGAAAATGTTGTCCGTATGTAATAAGCTTTGAATGCGCGAATAATTCTCTGATTCATTGGTTGAATCAGAGCAGTTGTATTTGGAGGGAAGAATACCACCTTGACGTTGTCATGCAGATCATCTAGATGTTTAGGATGACCAGGAGCATTAATATCTTAAAAGGCACTGACTGTCAAGGAGCATTAATATCTTAAAAGGCACTGACATTTGTAAGCAATATTTTTAAACTTCAGGGACAAACACATTTAGAAACCATCCTTTAAACATGGTTATTGTCGCCCAGGCCACTCTAGTTATTTTATAGATTCTAGTCACACCGCAGGTTATTATCCAACATAGTTTGTATGGGAACGAAAATTAAAAACGTTATACAGAAAGTATCTTTACGACTTTACCAAAAAAAGTTACATAATTTTGAAGTTATGTAACTCAGGGACTAACTGTACTTGTTTTTACTACTTGTAAACTAATTCAGATACAGGGTGAGTCAAAATTATACATAAACACTTTGATACAAGGGGTTATCAAAAAGTTTGTACCCTTACATAGAAATAATAGCCCCAGAAAGGTGAAACTTCACAGGAACTTTAATCCTTTTCTATGTACTCTCCATGTATAGTAACAAATTTATCCCATCTATGGATCAGTTGTTTAATGCCTTGATCATAGAAGTCCGCACTTTTTGCCTGAAACCACGATTCCACTTCATTGATGACTTCCTGAGACAAATCAAAGTGGTGTCCATGAAATGGTTTCATTTCTCAAAACAAGTCTGATGGTGCTGGGTCAGGAGAATAGGGTGGGTGCTGCAGTAGCACAAATCCAACAGTTGGCGAGAACATTGCATTCGATATTGCTTCCGCAAAGGCGTAGCAATCTTGGAACCCATCGTGTGGAGACTTTAGATACGTGCAGATGGTCATGTAAAATGCCGTGGCAAGACCCATAACTAATTCCCACTGTATTTGTGATGAAATAAATTGTCATACATCTGTCGCTCAGCATCAGCTGCTCAACCTTTGCAACCGTCTCACTGTCTGTGGATGGCCTTCCTTCTTTGGCTCATCAAAGACACTTGTACAACTGCACTGGAACTCCCATTTCTTTACAGTGTCACAGGATGGACAATTCTGCCCATACTCAGCTTTCATTTCTTCGTCAATTTCCTGAGCTTTCTTGCCCTGTAAATGCAGGAACTTGATCACTGCTTGATACTCCACTTTGTCAATCATAGCGTCCTTCCTCAGATTCCAGGCTCCACCTCTGGTGTACAATCACCTATGGGAATGAAATTTCACACATGTTAGTTATTGAATATGTAGACAACTTATATTAAAAACAGCATCTTCCTACTGATGTTTTATTGGTCAGGGTACCAACTTTTTGATGCTCCCTCATATGTTGTACCTCAGCAAGTTTACTCAGAAAACAAACCAAAAAAGGTTTTCAAATAATTAGATATACAGAAATGGATGCATAACGAAGTTATATCAGATGTTCAAATTATCCGTTACCAGCATGCATACATGAATAGTTTCTCAACAGTCTATGACATACAGTGCCGTACACTGTACATTAGCTGTAATTTTACCTGCTTCCTGCTGAATCATCATTTTTACCCACTTCCTGCTGCATTATCACTTACAAATCTAGCAACGTGCATTTTATCTTTCAGATATCGCTGTGTAAACAAGTCTGTTTGAGCGAAGTCCACATACCTTGGGGGATATTCACTATCCAGATAGGCACTGACATCAAAATGAAAATTAAAATGTGTAAGTGTGCCACCCTATTAAGTTACACCAATGTATCCAGAAAATGTTTCTTATTGCAGTAACTGCATCATTCAATAACTCAAGATAACTCTATTCAGTAACAGTATCACTGAACCTATAGGGTTTGATTACTCCACAGGAGGAAAATCTCATACACAGCAATCTCTGGCAAGTTACACCTTTCTTTAGAGAAGTGAGACTTGTTGCTGAATCAGCAAACCCCGTCACAAGGATTCAAATTATCAGCTTCACTGCTCTTCTAACGGTATCATTCACCAAATTATGATTATTTTCTTTCTGAATCACATGCAATAGCTGAGGTATGAAAATCTCGAATTTTGTCTTTCAAAAGGATCATAATATTCAAATGACTTAAAAACAGTCTTTTTGACTTCTTTGGTTATTGGCTGTATTCACTTTTAAATAGCTTGGATGTTTTCAGTACTGCTAAATGTCCTTTTCCCCAAAACTTTCTTTATTAATGTTATGAATATTAATAAAGAAATTCTTCAAACTAAATGGAGGGGGGGGGGATTACTGTTATATGCACTGGTACCTTTGTCCAATATTGATATTTTCATATGTGCTGATTTTCTTTAATGTTTTACTTTTCAAAATGCACTTCTTTTCTTCAAATTTTAGTCAATTATTTTCCATTCTATTTAAACTATTTAAAGAGTTTATACATAATTCTGACTTACCCTGCATATTTAAATCTTTTTTTCTATTCTTATATCCATCAATCAATTTTTAAATTTTATTCATTCTTCCAACAACAGAGGACAAGTCACATACAACATGTTGCTGAGGATGTGACAAGTTAGGCGCAGGGCCAAAACCACTACTGTATTTTCACTAAAATTACAATTACAAATTGAATTAAATACAATTAAAATTACAAAAATTACAACTAAAATTACAATTAATTGTAATTAATCTTAACATTTCTATTTAGTAATTAAGAATAATTTAATATTACAAATATTTCTGATTAACTTTTATGTTTCTTGTCACAAACAGTACTGGTGGTAGACAGAATAATGGAAACACAAATACCAGGTCTCTATAACAGTTATAAGTGCAAAGCTAGGGGATGCCACATGCAAGTCACTTTACCAAGCAATTCTCTGGTTATGGTTACAAAAGGAGCCTGCCAAGGCCAATATTATTAGTGGGCAGGGCTGCATGAGCAGACCTCAGCAACTTTGAATTGAATAGGGTGTAATCATTTGAGCCGAGCTGCAAGAAAATCTGCAATGGAAACAGCAGAATTCAAAAACATGTCATGACAAATTGTTCTGAGGGTGATGTTGGCATGGGTCAAAGATGGGCAGACATCATCATCATCATCATAAACCACAACAACAACTGACAATGCACACTCAACAACAGGGATGTCTGTTGTCAAGTATAGTATGTGTAGTGTAGTGTAGTGTAGCATTGAGAGAAGCATGCGCAAAATTAAACATGAGTTGCAAGTGACCTGATTCCAAGAAATTCCTACCTCGATTTGGACACCATGGTCAGGTTGCTGTGCACAAATTACTTGTAATACCTGCCAATACGGCGAGTTGTTCTTCACTCTTTTCATAATAAAATGACGTATATCTAAGGTGACAGTCAAAGGAAATGAATGTTATAGAGCATCTGCATCCAGCAATAAAGGGTTTTGCCACATCTGTAATGATGGGGAAACACATCTCATCGTTACAGGAGTTAGTTATGTTACTGATATGAGTTACATTAGCATTTTGAGGAATTATCTATACCACATGCTGCAGCATTTCTACCCATCCACGAGGTGTCTTCCAGGATGACACCTCTACATCTCACAGGACCTATATTATCAAGTAGAGGTTTGAGGCCACGAGGACAAGGTTACCCATTCACGGGAGTTTCTAGTCTTTTTCTTCGGTGTAAACCTCTACTATCCAACCTGGCAACTTCCTTTATTGATAAATCGGCAACTTCCTTTATTGATAAATATTTATCAATAAAGGAAGGAATAATTGGCAACTTCCTTTATTGATAAATCGTCACGAACAGTATATTCGTTTGTCCACTTGTCACTTACTTGGAGAAGTCAGGGTTCAAATCCTGTCATAGACTAGAGGAATTGCTAAAAGGCACTTCAATCATGGGAGTAGTTAGCCGATCTCAGGCAGATAAGCGGACCCCCATGAGTTATTCCAGGTTTTTAAGCCCACACAATATGCAAATTGGCTTGTGAACACACAGACCTGCACGGGCACAATACACAATGGAAATAATACACATCATTGACTTGGGTCACAAATATAGTCTAAGTCACTGACAAACCTAAAATTCAAATGGTCAGATCAGTTTGTGGATTTCATGCCCCACTATATCAGCACTGTCCTGGCTGACATGGTGGCTTAACACCATACTGATTGACTTCTGGAAGGTGTTTCCATTATTCTGTCCATCACCTGTATAAGAAGCACAGAAATAAAATAACTTCTTCATAATAGCACCAAATAATTTTTTTTTTTTTTTTTTTTAACAAATCGTAATGAAATACCAGTCTATCTTTAGAAGTTAAAAAGTAAATAGGTGATACTAGTGAAAATTTTTTTGCCATCAAATACACATGGACAAAAATTTTAACTGGGTTATTTTTAAAAATTGTATTCAGCTAAATGAATTGTCTAAAATTAAGTGTTTAGTACTAGCCATATGGTGCAAAGTTACAAGAAATATGGAATTCATTATAAAGTCCTATAGGCAAAGCAAGCCTCTCAGAGACTCTGGCTGACCTCTGACTTTCACTTTTTAACAAAATAGTATTCATTAAGAATAAAACTCACATCATCATCATTACCTGTGAGAATGTGAGCTGAGCTACAGATAAACTTTCTCTGGACCATAAGGTGAATTGGGTTGTTTAGAATAAATGGTGACTAAGGCATTAATATATTAGTACAGGCAACCCCTGTATAACACGGAAATTCTACAACAAGGTTTTGCTCTAACACGGTATTTTTGAGCTTTTGTGCTAGGAAAACTCTGCTATTATGTTAGATGTGATTTTCAACATTTCCATTCCCTTTTATGAATCCCTGCTGTTGACTCGCTAGTTATTATTGCCTTCGTGATATTTTTCTAAAGCACATTTATGGAGGTCACTACCATAAAACGATAAAAACAATTTGCAATTTCTGGTTTATTGGTCTTTTTTGTTAGTGTAATCAGTTATAAATGGGTAGTAAACTCTATCTTCTTGCATATTCTATAGTACTGATAGCTGGAATTCTGTGGGTTTTCACATTATTATGGTGAAATGTGTTTCCCCTTCCATGAAATCTTCAATCATATAAAAAACAAATACATTTTCAGAAACTCATTACTCCGTATCGTGTTTGTTGCAACTTGTGCATGCCATATTCTTTGTTATTAATTGCTTATTATTTTTACTGTTTTAAATTTTACAACAAAAAAAAAAAGTCAATGAACAGAAATATCAATTAGTATGTATATATTACATACTATATTACTATATAATATATTATACTATATTATATATTACAGTATGTATTAATTAAGCTATGTATGTAAGTGTAAATTTATTTTTATTTTGCTAATTGGAAAGTATTTTTCTGATTTTCACATATCATTTAAAGTGAGGGTCCACTGCATTTTGTTCGGAGATCCCTGGGTTAGGTTCTGTGCTATTGAGCTTGTGCTTGTTTGAGACCATAAAAATAATTGCAACTTCGAAGAGTGCAGTTTGTTACTTTTAAAGAGAGCAGAAGGTACACGAAATCTAAATGCTGCAGAAGAGATTGTGCGTAGCAGCGATGAAGAGGAAGAAAATTAAAAGTTGTTTGTCCAGTTACTACTTTTATAAAAATAAAGTTAAAATATTAACTTTATTATATAAACATAAATTATAACATAAATTATATGTATTCTATGGTTGGTTTTTTTACTCGTGGAAAGGAAACAATTTTCATGAGAAAAAACTTGGCTGCCATGCAGGGAGGGGGGAAGTAATAAAAATTCCTCTATCTTTAAACAAATCAAGTATAGACCTTTTCTCACAGTGTGGAAGAACAGTGATCACAGCAATTATGCTAATCAAGAGGGCCTGGGTCCATAAAAAAAAAAAAAAAAAAGATTCTGAAAGTAGTTTCAGGAGATAACACAAAGAGCAACTGGAGACAACAGTAGTTGAAAAAGACACATCACACATCTTCTGGAAAACTTCTCTGGAACACTACTAGAGACAACAATAGTTGTAAAAGACACATCACACGTCTTCTAGAACCCTTCCCGAAGTGGATTTTAGAATACAACTGAATGACAGGACTTCCTCTGAAAAGTTTCGCAGTGATTTCCCCTCTGTTAAAGTAAAATTTGCATTTCTGAATTATAAAACCAATGTTATAAGTTATAAAAAATATGACTATGACCACTGACTCCAGTTCTGGGCAGCATCAAAGCATATAAAAAGATTTAACTGCTGTCAGTGAAAACTTCAAAATGTCCCCAAAAGTTGGACAGAATCTTGATGGGTTAAGAACACTAGGATATTTTTTGTCTTACATGCTTGAAGAAAGGTTATAAGTGTTTAAAATATTTCAAAATGAAATATTTCTTTTCACATAACAATCCAATTTGAGTAGAGAGTTTTCTTTAAAAAAAAAAGTGTTTGCACATGTATAGGTTACATGTGCAAACACCTCTTCTCAATAAAAGAGTTTATGTAATACACATAATAGAAGAATATACTAATACTACCAACAAATACGTCAACTTACCAACTGTCGGGCATACTGTTTACCACCAGAAGGAGGTTTAGGGCTTTGCGCTTTCCGATGAACTTGTTCACTCTTGGCAGGCCATGTAGGAAACATTTCTGATGGAACAGGAAGCGGTCGTTCCTTAAAAAAATCATGTTTGATAGCCTCTTCTGCTGTTATGCGGCGAGCAGGGCTGTATGTTAGAAACCTTAGGAAAAATCAAGCTTAATTATAATAACTAAATTATATCTGCAACTTGGCATTGAATCTTTAAATTTGCATTAAAGTTTTCTTAAAGACAATGATTTCAATAAAAATATTGATTTTACTGAAATCAATATTTTTATTGAACACAGACCTTGAAGAGAAGATATATATATATATATATGAAATATATGGCAGTGTACAGATATTACAGACATATAATTAATATTATATCAATATTAATTATATATTAATATTTATTAAATATTATAACAGTGAAACCACTCTCTAAAGTGGACACCACTGGGTCAGAAGAAAGGGTCCACTATAGGGAAGTGTTCGCTTTGCAGAGGTCTATGCAGCCAGTTTTAATATTCGGAAAAAAAAAAAAAAAAAAAAAAAAATGAAATTTACCGTAATTGGTTTGTCACTCAGAATTCTTTAATCGATTATCACTGAAAATATGTTTCAATTAATTAACTTTTAATAAACAACACAATTTTTAGTAAACACATAAATAACTTTAATTCAAAAGGAATATAAATACTTTGTTTAGAACATTTCAATTTGGCAACTTCATTTTCAATATGGATAATTAAAACACTAAATCCATTTTATGATGTGATAGGATACATCTTCCCTTTAATGGGTCAAAACTCCTACCTTTTGAAATTTCTGCATACAATCCTCTTGCAAACAGCAAGAGGATTGTATGTGCATTTTTTAAGAAATTTCATTTCTTAAAAAATTTAACCAGTATTCCAAGAGAAAATCTGTATACATGAATAAACTTTGCAATGTAGCTACGAAAAGTGATAATTTAATTCGCAGACCGATACAAGTGTTCTTGTATCAGTCTGCAAATATCTTATCAAGATCTTATCTCAATTGTCATCATCTGAACCTTCTGTGGATTTCTCCTTCTTGAAACACTCTTCCTTGAACTTTACATGCTTTCACTACCATCATACCCATGCATTAAATGCTTCTTGCAAGCTATTTTTCAAAAGACTGCAAAGTGTTTCCATTGTGACTCTGTGAGCATTGTTGTCAGATGTGAAAAGTTTGCCTTTCAGATCTTTCTTCAGCTGTAGAAACAGGAAGAAATCACATCGGGCTAAGTTCAGTGAATAAGAGGGCAGGTGGTAGAACCTTGGCAACTATGGCAGCATCACTGGGTTGTCTTGATAGAGAAACCACTTCACACAGGAAAGTTCTTGATGTTTCTCATGAATGGTGCAGGGAAGTTTGACTCTGAGAACCTCAGAGTATGCTTTCTTATTCACAGTTGTTCCACGAGGCACAAAATGTGTAAGAAGAATGCCTTTTATGTCAAACAACACAAGAACCATTTGTTTATCAGCCGAATGAGAAGCTCAAAATTTCTTAGGTCTTGGTGAATCAGTATGCTTTCACTCACTCAACTGTGTGACTTTCTATCATAGTGAAAAATCCAAGTTTCATCAAAAGTCACTATTTGATTTAAGAAGTTTTGACCCTGTGCTTCAGAAAAATCAATAATTTCTTTGCACAAGTCTACCCTTTGCTGTTTTTTGTTCTGGAGTAAAACTGTGTGGAATCCAGGATCCGGAAAAGTTGCCCCCCCGCATTTCACTCCCCACATTTCGTTTCCCACATTTCGCCCCCAGTAGATAATGAATAGGCTATAGAAATGTAAATAATACACCTAATTTTTTATTAATTCTAATTTATTTTGTTTTAATAGAATGAATCAATCAAAGGTAATCAAATCAAAGGTAATTAATCATAGAATAAATGCACATTATTATTGTTTAAAACTCGAAGTTGTATGCAATGCCTCTAAGGTAATCAATCACATTACGATTTTGAAAATCTTGGACTATTCTTTTTATTCTAGCAGAAACTGCAGCATACTTCTTGTTCCATCAGAAAACCACTCCTGGCTACGCGCCAATAACTGAAGATTGTTACTAGTGGAAAAAATAAGCATGCGACCCGGGAGCAGTTCGTCCTGAGAATCATACATTAAAAGCTGTTTAATAGATTTGATAATTGAGAGCTATTAAGTGCTCGATAATTCCTATACAGGCTAGCTTCAATTAATGCGATTAATTCGTCCCGCGAGCGCATTGCGCAAAACGGAAACTCGTTAATCTAATATCATAACCAATAGGAAAAATTATAATTGGTCCTTGACCTTCTGGAATGTCCATAAAGAATTTTAAAAATATCTTTTAACTTTTTAACTGTATATAATGTAAAAGATAATGAAAATAATTATGGAATTAAATGTTTATTGCATAAAACATCGGTTCTTAAACTGTGCACCGCGGAATATTTTAAATTTTCGAGGGAAACAGCGATACTTGACATCTGTCAGACACCGCGCAAACTACTAAACGAAACTGTTAGGTATTTCTTTTGGTCTGGGTGCGCCTTGAAAAAATTACTGAGACATTGACGGCACCGTGAACCGAGAAACTTTGGGAACCTCTGACATAAAATACACAATGAAGAAATTACTGTTGTGGAAATATTTGAACAGTGCTGACTTTTTCTTTTCATCAATCAATTTCCGGTAGCTGACAACAATCTTCTCTGGGCCCTGGCGAAATAAATATCGCAGAGAACATCGAACCTTTTGTTTGAGGTTTTGTGCGATACGAAAGATTTCATCTAATTCTTTTACCGTTATCTCCTTCGCGGTAACATTTCCATCTGGCTCATTTAAAAATTTTAATTTTTAAATGCAAGTCTGCATTGACTTTATTAGCAGGAGACAAACACGTCTTCTTCTTCCGATGGTTGATGGAACACACCGAGACGGGCAGCAGGCAAATGTTTTTATTGACTGTACGACTCGCGGTAAGCTTAATGCGCAATTCAAATCTTTTTCAACTATCGCATAAAAAAAGAGAGATTGCGTAAACTGGAAATTTGCATCGTGTAAAGTGAAAAGTGGTATCATTTTTCAAATAGCGTTAACTGAATATCGCGTCAATCGAACTTGCATTATGCGAGGCCTAGCTGTATTCTATTATATTATAAATCAACAGGGATTACCTTTATTTTAGATATAGGAAGCTTCTTTTCCAACTCTCCTAGTCCAACTTGCTAATAATTCTTGAGGATGACAATATCAATTTTGCAAAACAGGTGGGACATCTTTCCCACTGTCAGAACCGTAGTGTTCAGACCGTGTGGTCTCAACAATGAGCGCTCAAGACTTGTCTTCAAACACCATACCTCTGGCAGCAAGGAAACCATTACGTGGATTGGCATAAAATTAGATTTTTGAAGGTCTAAACTGTTTAATAAATATGGACCGGTTATTTCTTTTGGTCCTGTAGCTGGACTTTTAGAGTTAAATTTAGGGGTCTACTCATTTTCTACTGGGGGCAAAATGTTCCGGGGGTGAAATGTGCGAGGCAAAATGCTGGGGGCCACTTTTCCATAAACTATGGAATCCAGCGGGCAGATTCACGACATATTCAGTTAATCATTCACAATATTGTGAGCACTACCATATGAAATGGATATTCTAACAGCTAATTCGCCTGTCTTCATCCAAGGTTTCCTGGGCTTTTGTGATTTGCCCAGGAGTTGAGGTAGAAGGCTGACTAGGTCTTGGGTCATCTCCAACAGACTCATGAACTTCACTGACATCGCTTGTGTCATTTAAACATGACCATCGTATCAAGACACTCATTACCATATGCTTCATTCATCTCTTTAACTGTGTCCAATACATTTAAGCCCTGTCTGACACAAAAACGAATCACATATTGCTGTTCAATCTGCACATCCAACACGATACTTGCTTCAAACAATTGTCAGTGACACACAGCTAAAAAAACCCTTCACAGAAGTACTGGCATGCACACACAGTCTGCTCAATAGCTATCAGGGAGAGTGCCTCTAGCATCAGTTATGAAAAGTTTGCACAGTAAACATAAAATCTTGCATCAGTCTGTGAATTAAATGAACACAACTCATACTTAAACCAACCCACCTTTTCTCACAGCTGGGTGAAAGTGGCATGTGATGGCAAGGGAAAATTTTCATTGTCTCTCAGTTAAAAAGCTGGATACTGCCATTGCTAATGCAGTTATGAAAGTAATGTTACGCATCACATAGTATTTTTTTTTGATATACTGGAATATTGAATGTACGGAGTATCTACAAACTTAAATCATTATTGCATGAATAGGGTACACGATACAAATCTAAAACTACTTCCACGTGATAAAGGATACCGTCAAGTTTTTATGCACGAATAGGAAAATGTTAATGCTGCAGTAGATGGCAGTATAATCAAAAAAACTGTAATCATGGCTTCTATAAGAGTTGTAACTTGTATGGTTTCATCCTTAGATAGAGATATAACATATCACATACTGTTGACCTTGTTAAGCTTATAACTGGCATGTCGTATGGATTTTCCTGGGCTTTGCATAAAACTTTCTTGAACCAGATCCATTGTGCCCTCATTGAATTTTTTTTGGCCATCATACTTGCCAAGATGACTGCACAAACAAGTGTCCTTTATGGATTTTCCGTACTATTGCAGAATTATAGGTATACTCAGTGGCTTCTTTTTAAACCATGTTCAAATACGCATAGCAGCAGTGGCAGACTGCAGCTTTTTGAATAAAAATATACACCTTCTCAGGGTTGGTAAATTCTGATATGATTACAGTTTGTTTGATTATGGTGCCATCTAGTGCGGAGCGCAATAGTTCATCAAACAAGTGCAATATTTCAGTTAGTGAATAAAATTTGAAGATATCCTCTATCACCTAGAAATGGTTTCAGATCTGCACCATACTGTTCTATTGCAGAATTGTAGGTATACTCAGTGGCTTCTTTTTAAACCATGTTCAAAATTTACGCATAGCAGCAGTGGGACTGCAGCTTTTTGAACAAAAATACACACTGTACCTTCTCAGGGTTCATAAATTCTGCTATGATTACAGTTTGTTTGATTATGGTGCCATCTAGGGCAGAGTGCAATATTCCAGTTAGTGAATCAAATTTGAAGATATCCTCTATCACCTGGAAGTGGTTTCAGATCTGCACCATGCTGTTGACCTTGTGTGTCCTTTAAACAATTTAATTTTGTAAAGGAGATTTGTGGACATAGAAAATCCTTCATTTATCCAGTCTGTTGTGAGGTGATTTTTTTTTTTGTATGTAAATATCACACACTGAGTGCTATTAATATATAACAAAGAGCTAAAAAGGCTCAATTAATCCTGTTTTATCAATATTCAAAAATTTAAGAAATTACCTCAATTGCCAAACTGAGAAATGCTGTTTCCAAAATAGAGTATTGCTGTACAGGGTCCGGTCACATTATTATGAACACCTACCTAGTATCCAGAATATGCGCCTATCGCAACATGCACCGCAGCCAGTCACCATGGGAGGGACTCAATAAGACTGCGGAAGGTTGCTACGGGTATCTGTGACCATGCAGACTGCAGTGCACCCCACAGTTCCTGTAGTTTCCTTGGTGGAGGATCCATCTGTCTGATATGTCGATCGAGGTGGTCCCATAGATTTTCAATTGGGTTAAGATCCGGGGGATTCAGTGGCCAAGGGAGTAGTTTGAAGTCTTCATCTTGCTCCTTAAATAACTCATCGACAATTCTGGTGACATGGCATTGTGCACTGTCTTGCTGATAGCTACCATTGCCCAAAGGAAACATGGCCAACATGTACAGGTGTACCAGATCGGCGACGATCGATAGGTAAAAATTTGCATTCAGAGTGCCCTCTAGAGGTATCAGCGGACCCATGCCATTAAAACATTCCCCAGACCATAACACCGTCCCCACCAGCCTGCCTTTTGTCAACAATCACGTCCGATTGTCTATTCTCGGGCATAGACAACCGGAGATGGGAGGAGACGGACAAGGGCCTAATAACTAAGAAATTCATCCCGGATGTCAAACTAGTTTATCCAAAGTCGCTGCCTTGGTTCTCTCCTAGCCTCTACTGTACATATATTATAACTGGACATGGCTCTATAAATCATAAGTTGACTACCTTGGGAATCATCAATAACCCTTACTGTACATGTGGAGAAATTGAAGATTGGGATCATCTTCTTTATAACTGCCCAATTTATGACGATCTTTGAGGAACACTGTACACCAGACTCCAATGCATACCTCAAGGACAGGAGCACCTGTTAATTTCTGACAAACAATACTACAAATTATTAACTGAGTATGCATAGAACCTCTTTTCTAGGTGCAGGACTCTACAACCAACTTAAGCTAGGGATACAAACCTGTAAGGGACTTGCTAAAACTTGAAATAAAAAATCTGTACCTGACCATTTTACCAGCATCGACTTGCTAACCCTGGAACATCCAGGGTAGGATTAACTGCTAACTTTCCACATGGTTGAGTAGGCTCCAGTGGTCTTAACCACTCCACCGCAAAATATAAGTCACACTCAGCACTCTCGCTGAGTGGCTTTTCTACCCTTCTGGAGTTATCCCCCCCCCTTTTCTCCTGGTGGGGCATACACACCACTGTCAATTTAGGGGATGCCCTCACCTACACCCCCTTACTCTTACTTTCATCCCCCATCTTCTTCCGTACACCCTGTACTGCCGCACTCTACCTTATTTTTTATTTATTTTATTTTTTATTATTATTTAATATATTTTAATTTTAATTTTTATTATTATTTATTTATTTTTATTATTTAATATATTTTAATTTTTATTTTTATTATTTAATTTATTTTTATTTAATTTTTTTTTTATTTATTTCATTATATACATATTTTTTATTATTATTATATTTTTTTTCATTGGTCTCCGTTCAGGAAACTCAGGCGACCCTGACGGAGACCTGCCAGAGAATAATGGGCAGCCTGGCTACCTCCTAGTGATGTGTGCGGACAACGTGGGGTCCCATCAGGGATCCAGCGGCCAAATGCCAGGACACAAACCCAGCACAATACTACACATTCAACACACTACACTTTTTCTGGCATTTACAGTGTTCTGTATTTCTTTACAGTGTACATGTGGCACAGATGTGGGAAACCACAGGTGGCGCCCGACCTTAACACTATGCACTATGTCTATTCTTGGGCTTTGCGTTCTGACCCCAAAGCAGAAAGAGCTTGCTGTTATAATGAACTCGTCAACATTTGGCAGGCTAGATGGAATACCTCCTACACAAGCTCCGTTACCAGAAAATTCCTCCCTGATGTCACTTTCACAACCTCGAAAACGGTAAAGACCCGGCTTTCCCTCACCTCGGAATCCTCCTGCTTGGTTACTGGACACAGGTCCCTCAACAAAAAGTTACATCTACTGGGTTTGCTATCAACAGATCGCTGGATCTGCGGCAGACAAAGAACTGGAAACATCTTCTTTTCGAATGTTGCAGGTTGTACGATGACTTAAGAAGGACCTTCCTGCAGGCTATGCCAGGTATCTCGGAACAGCAACTAGAGCCCCTACTTCAAACACCTGACAATCTAAAGGCATTCCAATCTTATGCATCCCAAGTCTTTGAGCACAGGAAGCAGAGCTACATTGTTGTTACTGCACCTAACAATACCTCTTCAGTGACTTAAGGGATCCATATTCACAGGCCACCACCTTTTTTCTTCTTCTTTTTTTATGTGCTCTGCCTGGAGTTCCCACTAGTGCAACTAGTTTATTTATTTTCATTTTATTTTATCTTAAATTTAATGTTATTTTTATGTTAATAAATTAATTATTATTATTATTTAATTTGTTCTTCATGTGCTCTGCCTTGAGTTCCCACTCTAGTGCAGCTTAATTTAAACTTATTATTTATTTATTTTTTCCTAACTGCACCACAGGTGGTTGTTTTTATTATTTCCCCCTTTCTTTTTTCCTGTATTCCCCCCCCCCCCCCCCAATGAGGAAGCCTTCCCAGAGGAGGCTGACCCACCTTCTGGCAACACTAGGTGGGCCAGACGAGTACCCAGAATCATCTGTCCAGGTGACTGATGCTTCTGGGTAGCCAAGCAGCCAGAACATAACAACAGAATACTCACAAACCTACGTCACACACATATCTGGCCCATTTGTAGTGATACTGTTCTTCACAGAGATATGAGGCAGAGTTGAACAAATGTTCTAGGTGCTGCACTTACATATACATACATGTCCATGTCTGTTCTTGGCAGTTTCAAGCCTAATACGCAACTGTCCATCCACTCGGTGGAGCAGAAACTGTGACTCATCGGAGAAGGCCACTCGACCGGGTTCCAGTGTCGGTGCTGTGCAAACTGACAGCATTGTTTGTGATGAACGGCCATCAGCATGGGTGCCGTCACCAAGTGTCTGCTCTGGAGACCAATGCGCAACAAGGTTCGCTGCACTGTTGTGTTGGAGACCTTTCTGGTAGGCCACACGGTTCATTTGGACGGCCAGTTGAGCAACAGTAGCACACTGATCAGTCCTGATCAACCGTTCCAGCCGACGTTCACCTCTGGGATCAAAGGCGAATGGGGCTCAACAATTGGCACGTCGGGTCATCAAAACTTTCCTGTTCATCCAGTCTTGAACCACTTTCACCACTACAGCAAGTGAGCATTTCAAAAAGCCCGCTGTTTCGGAAATGCCGGCACCCTTGGCCCGATAGCCGACGATCATGCCCTTTTCTAGGTCTGATAGGTCGCATGCTTTGCCCATGACAGAGGCTGTTACTGTGTTCACGGATACCAAACATCAAGCCTTATATGTTTGCGGTGTGTGTGATGTTTGCATTGGGGGTGGTCATAATATCATGACTGGACTCTGTATATAAGCACTCAATATTTAAAAACATAAGAGATTACCTCATAGCTTCATAGGATGTCTTCTGCACCATACCCTCCAAATAGTATTGATTAAAAAACAACTTAAAATTTAAATGTGTTCCCCACTCTTCACTCATGGATGGATCGACATTCCTGGGATCACAGCCAAAGGCCCCAACTCGACCCCAGGCATATCAAACCCCCCACGAAACTCAGAGTGACTAAAGACTATATCAAATATACTATGGTGAAAAAATAAAACCAATCTACGTAAATTTCCTCCCTTGGGTGGACTAAGCTTTTCGACTCTTATCTTGATCACAGGTTCGGAAAACTGACATGAGGTGTGTGCACGCGCGCTACAATACTAATAGGAGATTAATTGTCATTGTGCATGCGTGCAAACGACCATGAATCAGAATTGAGGTACAGCTGTTGAATATTAATAAAATTACTGTGTAACCTCATTTCCAGGGTTTTAGCAATAAAAAATTTAGTGTAATTATGTTTGGGCGTAATTAATATATACAAGAATTACATAATTACACTAAATTTTTAATTGCTAAAACCCTGGAAATGAGGTTACACAGTAATTCTATTAACGTTCTACCACCGTACCTCAATTCCGATTCGTGGTCGTTTGCACGCATGCACAATGACAATTAATCTCCTATTAGTATTGTAGCGTGCGTGCGTGCGTGCGTGCGCGCGCGCGTGCGCACACACACACCGTGTCAGATTTTCCCAACCTGTGATCAAGGTAAGAGTCGAAAAGTTTAGTACACTTAAAGAAGGAAATTTACGTAAATTGGTTTTATTTTGGCGGCATGTTTTTATCAAAATTCTATCTTTTAAAGTTTACTTTTATGCCATAGCATATTTGACATAATGTCTTCAGTCACTCTTAGTTTCGTGGGGGGTTTGATATGTCTGGGGTTGGGTTGGGGCCTTTGGCTGTGATCCCAGGAGTGTCGGTCCATCCATGAGCAAAGTGTGAGGAACGCATTTAAATTTTAAGTTGTTTTTTAACCATTTTTAATCAATATTATTTGGAGAGTATGGTGCAGAAGACATCCTTCATAGGATGTCTTCTGCACCATACTCCTGAAGGAGGTTTGGACCAAAGCAATTTCTATGAGGTAATCTCATATTTTTAAATACTGAGTGCTATATACAGCAGTACTCTATTTTGGAAAGAGCATTTCTCAGTTTGGCAATTTTATTGTCTTGCTAAGTGGTGTGCAACAGTGGAATAGCATTGGACAGCCCAAATAAATTTGTACACATTCTTTAGTTGAGAGTGTATTAACAACGTATCGTGCCATCTGCTCTGTGAGTTATCCACGGCCATTAAAAGTCTAAATGGTGTTACTGTAATGACCTAGATCATTTGTCTTCAGTACAAAAGCCCTTTGACCACCAAAAATGCAAACTGGTGTCAATTACCCTCACCCTTGAAAGTGTCCCATCTAGGGTGATTGATGATACCACCTATAGGTGTCTGTGTCTAATCCAACTGCGGACATCTATTAAAGTGTTCGCATCCATATTAAAAACTGTCTACAACAAAAGGTGTCCCTTTTAGAGAGATGTCCATTAAGGGAGGTTTCACTACAATTAAATAATAATTCTGAGACCTCTCCCTCTTTAAGAAAAAACAAGCACAACTGTTTTAGGATAAATCTTTACCTATTCAGAAGATCAAATCCCATGTTAGTGAGGTTTGGACCAAAGCGATTTCTTAAATTATTGTATGGATACTCTGTAAAGGTGACTTTCTTAACCATTGGAAGTTCTAAATATCCCGGCCATATTTTATCGCTTGGTGTTCCCAAGTCCTAAACAATTAGGTGAGTAAAAAAATAAAATAAAATAAAATAAATAAATAAAAATAAAACATGATAACTTCAATACAACACTGAGTCATTTATCAGAAAGAGAAAATTAAATCACATTAAATCAGAATTTTAAGAAATGTTTAAAGTCACATCTTAGAATACAAGAATATTTTTTAAATTTTATTTTAACATAATTATGCATATATTCAGAAAGACTATTTCTTTACGTTGCTAGTCTTGAATATTAATATTTACTCTAAACAAATAAGAGGGATATTCAAAAAGGACTGAGCAAATAAAATTAAAAATATAATATATTGTTTTATTGAGATCAGAAACTAGGCATAAGAGACTTGACTGAAACGTATAACGCTCTAAGTGATAAAAATAAAATGAATGAGAGTCGAATTTTCACTGTTACAAATGATTCCAAAACTATGGGCCTTAAATTCAAATTACAGAGGGGGAGAGGTTTAGAATAGACTGCAGGAAGTTTTTTTTTTTAGCCAGTGAGCTGTTAATTATTGGAATAAGTTACATACGTCAGTGGTTGAGGCTGACAGCTTGAAAAATTCAAAGGTTAGCTGGACAGGCACTTATGACAGGAGAGAGTCAAACAGGAAGTTAATTTTATTATTTTTATCTGTTAGTACTTTTTTTATTTTTAATTAATTATTTTTTATTCACTATTACTTTTTTGGCTGGTTAACAAAAGTTTAGGGCTTCCTTGCAACATATGTCTAATACTAATAATATTCCACTTAATAGCTACTGCCTGTGAAAACTGTGCTATCTGTTGTGGAGAATTTTGTTGTGCTGTGTGATGCATGAGTTTAGTCTCCTGTGTTGTGCTGGGTGGCTGAGTGCTAACGGCATACTGCGTGAGAGAACTATCTCTGTAGATTTTCTACCTGAATTCCTCTTCTTTAAGGCCTTTCTTAAATATTCTAAATTAAAAGGAAGCCTCCAAATTAATCCTGCCAAGTTACTCCACATGTCTATTTAAAAGATAACTACCTTTCATGTTTTTTACTCAAACATGTGGAACCCTCCCTGAAATGTTACCGCCTTGTCACGGTGAGGAGGCTTGAGTATCCCGATGACCCAGAGAACTATACTGGCAGTAGCTAGACTACTGGTAGGGCCACCCTAGCCAGACAGGTCAAAGGGTAAGGATAAGACGAAGAGTAAAATACTGGTCCTCCTGGTTGGGGGTTGTGCGGGAGGCTGGTTCCCTACCCAAGTAAAAAATAAAATATAAAATAAAAACTCAAAGCTGAAAGAGAAACCGAACGGACAGAGGGACACGACTCGGACTAGAAAAAGGAAACGAAAAGGAATAACGGACATTTTAAATGTTGTAACATGGAACATAAAAGGAGGATTAGGATATAAAGAAGTTGAACTACTTAAACACTTAAAACAGAAGAAAGTAAATATAGCAGTCATAACAGAAACAAAGAAAAAATTAAAAGGTATGAAAGATTATGATTCTTATACAATAATATACAGTGGAGTAGATCAAAAGGAAAGAGCCAGTGGAGAGTAGCAATATTAATAGATCAGAAATGGAAAACCAAAATACAGAGCTGCACATTTATAAATAACAGAATAATAGCAGTAAGATTTAAATCAGACAAAGGTTATTTATGTATAATTGGAATTTATGCTCCAGAAGATGGAAAAGAGGAAGAAACAGATAAATTTTATTTAGAGTTACAAAAAGAACTAGATAAGAATGTAAAAAGGACCATGTAGTTATTTTGGGAGATTATAATGCTCAGGTAGGGAATAAGCGAATAAAAAATATTATGGGATGTTAGGGAGAAAATAAAGTAAATGGAAATGGATATAAATTAAGAGATTTTGCAACATTTAATAATTTAAAGATAACAAATACATTTTTTAGAAAACGTGATACACACATAAATATACATGGTCAACAAGAGGTACATAATCAATAATAGACAATGTAATAGTAAATCAAAAATTAGCAAAACAATGTCGAGATACTAAGGTGTTTAGAGGATATGATATTAATTCAGATCATTTTTTAGTGGCTTCAAAAATAGAGTTATGGGCTAAATGGAAGAAGAGAAAAGCTATTAAACAGAGGAAGGAGAGGTTAGGTTACAAAGTATATCTACTTCAAGAAGAAAGTATACAAAATTTATATGAAAAAAGGCTTAAAGACGAAATAAGTAAAACATCGGAGAGAGAACAAATAGAAGAAGAATGGAATAATATACGAAATATAATTCAAAAGATAGCAAAAGAGACACTAGGACAATTCAGGAAAAACTATAAGAAGAGGGGAGGGGCTAAAGGTATGGAATGAAGAAATAGCTAAAGCAGTACAAGACAAACAAGATAAATATCTTAAATATATACAAAACAGGACAAGGGAGAATGAAGAAATATATAAACAAGAACGTAATAAAACTAAAGATATAATAAGAAAGGCTAAAGCAGAGTCATGGGATAGATTTATAACTACAATAGAACACAATGTTCGTGGAGGACAAAATCTGGCATATAAAATGATGAAGCACTTGAATAACACAGAGAAAGACACTTCAAGAATAAATAAAATAAATAACAATGGAAAAAAACATTATGGAGAATTGTGGAAAGACCCAACATATCAAATAGAAGAGATACAGTTAGACCCAGTTAGTGACATAAAATAGGAAAGCAGTGGAAATGGATGGTATAAATACAGAACTGATCAAGTATGGAGAAAGATTTTTAAAAGATAGGATACTAAATTCATTTAATAAATGTTGGGAACAATATAAAATACCAGAGGAATGGAAGATAGCAAAAATTATTCCAATGTTTAACAAAGGAAATAGAAATGATACAAAGAATTATAGAGGGATTAGCATATTAAATACAGTATATAAAATAATAAATAATAGAATTAAAATTATCTCTGATGAAATATTAATAGAACAGGCAGGATTCAGAAAAGGAAGATCATGTACAGATAATATATTTGTATTAAAACAAATAATAGAAAAACGAAAATAGTTTAATTTAGAAACGCATTTAGCATTTATAGATTATGAAAAAGCATTTGATCGAGTAAACAGACAAAAACTATGGGACATATTGAGTAATAAAGGATACCCAAAGCATCTTACAAAAATAGAGATTATATAAAGGAACAAAAATAGTAATAGATACAAGTAATAAATTAACAAAAGAAAGTAAAATAAATCAAGGAGTTAGACAGGGATGTAGCTTGTCACCAATGTTGTTTAACATATATATTGAGGATGTGATATGTAAATGGAAAGAGGAAATTAATACAGGGATATATTTAAATACAAAAAAATAGGATTAAAACACTGTTATTTACAGATGATCAAATAATTATTCAAGATATAGTGAAGATAATTTACAAACAGCAATATTTAAATTAAACCAAATAACAGAAGAATATAAAGTTAAAATATCAACAATGAAAACTAGAACAATGGCTTTTAAGGGGAAAAATACGGTGAGAACAAAAATAGTTATAGACAATAAAATATTAGAACAATTAAAACATTTTAAATATCTAGGATGTGATATAACATATGATGTCGAAGAAGATATGAACCAGAAATTGGCAAAATTCCAAAATATATGTGGAACAATAAAAAACTCTGGCTAAGAAAACAAGGAAAGATACACAATTGAAATTTTACAAAGTAATGGCAATACCAATACTTCTTTACGGTTCTGAAACATGGATACCGAAACAATGAGACATTAATAGAATACAAGCTGCAGAAATGAAAATTTTAAGATGTTTTAAAGGATGTACAAAATTAGATAAAATACCAAAGGAATTAAAGATTTACTCAATTAATAAAAAATTATAGAATATAGACAAAGATGGAAAGAACATGTAGAAAGAATGGAAGATAATAGATTCTCTAAATTAGCTTACACATATAGAGCAAAAGGAAAAAGAGACAGAGGAAGCCCGAAGAAAAGATGGGCAGACCTCTTTGAGATCAGAACAGGCAGATCGCCTAATCCGTGAAGGAAGACAAGACATGTGGAACTCCCTAAAACATTTGGATGTGTATTATGATTCTAGATTTTCAGATGCAAATTCTTAAGGGCAATATTCTTCAAATTGTCCTGTAAATTGTGGCTCCTACATCAGAAATGCAATCCATGTTTCTGATCAAGAGATTCTAATTGGATATCTTAATTTGCATTTATGTCATCAATGTTACATGAAGTTAAAAAGAGAGAGAGAGAGAGAGAGAGAGAGAGAATTGCCATTGTCTAATCTCAAGCCAGCTTTCATTGGAATTTTGAATTCTTAGGTGAGCTATTTGAAATGTGGGTTTGAAATTATCAGCTGCAGATCTCTTGCATCCGTGCTCCACCCTTCATCAAAGGATGATATTACAAGATTCCATTTGCTTTAACAATGACTGTAAATATAGAGAGGATATTATTAAAGTGATTATTTTCTGATTGTCATTATCTGTGTGTGTTGTACTCTGTAAACCCTTCTGGATCTGTAACATTCAGGGAGGATCTATACACTAATGCATTCTCTGTAATAGTACTAATGCCATTAAACTGTCTGTTTATTTAAAAATTATTTATTTCGTTACAGTCTACGACAAATCTTTTATATCCAGTTAATATTTAATTGTACTTTTTGGTAGTGATAAACTATGAAGTGAATATAATTATCCTTCATGAAATATAATAATAATATATTTTAGCAATTCAAGTAAAAGAAAAAGATTGCAAAATTTATTTTATTTTTTATTATTTTGAGATGAAACACTGATAAATCCTGTGCAAATTACTTTTACGTAGCATTTATTATGCTAAAAATTTAAACTACAGAAATTCCATTAGTGTGCAATCAAGTATTCCCTTTACTCCAACACAAAACTTTATTTAAAAATTAAATCTCGCAACTTTTCTACAGTCCTCGTGGAATCATCAGGTGTAACAATAACAGCAAAAAATAATTATTTAATAATTTAATAATATAATTTATTATTTATAAATTATTATTTATAATCATTATATAATAAATAATTATTTATTAATTAATTAAGTTAGGAGTTAACTACGATGTGATGAAATAGCCCAGTTTAACAGATGATGCTAATCAATGCTAAGAAGCAATGTTACCAACATTGCTGCACCCCTTACAATGCATCATAAAAGAGACAATATTAAAGGGCTGTTCCAACAAGGTGTACATGCAATTTCAAAGACTGTGCATAACTGAACAGAGGAAAATTCAATGTTCACCAAACCTCCAGGTTGTCTTCCCCATGACATGTTCAGAAAATAGAAATACCTTGTAAAGTCCAAGTTATCAATTAAGGAATTAAAGTGAAAAACGATCCTACCAGGCTGAACATATCACATTATATTTAATGTCTTATTACATTTTACTTTAAATTAAGAGATGGAATACAAAATTAACCAACATGCCAAGGGTAGCATGAATTAAACAAGGTGCTACATTGATATTTTCTTAAGATTCCTGCTGGGTGTAACCATTCAGCATAGATCTTGAGTGAATAAATAACAATTTACTTCTCTACCTGGAAAAGGTTACTTATTCAGATTCAATATAAGATTCAATGATGAGATTCAATATAAGATGTTCAAATAATAATGCCTTTTATGCAAAACTTTGTTTTTATTTTGTAGCTACATATAAAATGGCATTTAAGTACTTACTGTTCATTGGTTATTCTCTCAAGATTCAATTCTAAAAGGTTCCTATAACCAGATGAAATTTAACTATAAGATTAATTATCTTAATGAATACGTCAAAATAAGTTAAATTTACTAATTAATAAAATTAATTAGTAATTTTAAATTTAAGACAGAAAAAAAAATAAAAAAATTAAAAAAAAATAATAAAAGCTCATGGGATAATAATCATCATCACCATGGGATGGTGAAGAATGGGACAGTGGGTAGCAACACAATTGGTATCTCTGCAAGCTAAGTTTAAATGCAAAGGTTCTCTGGTAGACATACTCAGATGCTCCAGTAATTCCACCATTCTTTCCAGCTAAAAATATTTCAGTTAGGGATTTGACGTTATGTATCTGCATACTACTAAGTCTCAAGAGTTAATGTATATTTATTTGTTTTTCTAGATTAATCAATTACTAAAATAGAGCCATAAACACAGCAAGAGGTGGTATCCAGAAGAAGGTTGAAGTCCAATCCATTAAAAAATTTTTTCATTTGCAAGGTAAAGAAGAAAAAAAATCATGAGGAGATGAAAGCGTCTGCATTCACTTACCCGGGGCATTAATCCCTCTGTGTACTGCCTACCAGTGAGTCAGACTGAGTCATTGCCTTTGAGCCTCTGTTTACAAGTAGTCTTCATATAACTGATTAGTATCATTACCAAGCTTAGCTAACTGTCTTCTGGCTATTGGTTTAGGAACTTGTTTTGTTTGTTATTTGGTTTTTAGGAGCATTAGCAACTAAGGCCATATTGCTCCAGGGATATGCAGTGGCAATTCCCTGACCTTTCCGCATCCTCCGTATTTGGTGGTTACGGGCTCGAACCCCGGTCTAATCAAGAAGCATGTGCTACGCACTGCTGCTCCTGCGGCGCCAAGGAACTTGTAAATTGTGTGTTATTATGTTCTTGAGTATTTATAAATAGGCCTCTTTCTGTTATATCCTTCACATTCTTCTCAGTCATTATTCCAAAAAAGAACCTTATTTCTTGAATTTGTTATGTTGATTTTTTTGGTTGTCATTAATTAATTAATTTTATTAATTACCTATCATATGAGACTGAAAAATTGGAAAAAGAAGTTGAGGTGTGAGCAAAGAAGCATGTACAATAAACCAAGAGATGGAAGACCCATCTTGGACACAGACTCTGCCATTGTAACTAAAGTGGCACTGACTCTGCCACTGTAACCTTGAAGACAGACACATAACTAACTATAAAAACCTCAAAAGGATTCCCGAAATAGTATTCCAAACAATTGTTGGAGCTTTGTAAAGAGAATTTGATGATTTTTTTGACCAAATTGTGATGATGGATGAATGCTGGGTACATCACTACGATCCAGAAACAAAATAGATGATTAAACAATGGAAATTCACTTTCACAAACCCTCAAAAATTCTAAGGTTCAATTGTCTACCAACAAGTTCACGTCAGTCTTCTGAGATGCTGGCGGTATTATCCTTACAGGTTACTCCCCACAGCAGTGCAGAATACTACAGAAATCTTCTCGGAAAATCAAGTGAAAAGATTTGGGAAGCTGCTCAAGGTGTCTGCCTCCTAGCCAACAATGTTCCTGCTCACACAGCTACTCTCATAATGTACTTTGAAATGAGGTGCGGTTTGGAAAATCTGCAGCACATACCTTATTCTTCTGATCTCTCACCTTCAGACTTATTCCCTAAATGAAGAAACCATTACAGTACAGCAGCAGCTTTCTAGATGAGGGTAAATTCTTATTGCCCACTCCTATTATAAACTAATTACAGAAGATAATAATTTATACTTTCTCTTGGAACTTGAACATGGAAAACAGTAGGCAGGACAACTTCAGCTGTTTTGAGACAGGTGAAAAACGATGCTTCTACTGGACATTAGTCTTTCTAGATGTGACAAATTTCGGTTTACTTCTTAATAGGCTAAAGCAGAACATGTAACTTATTTTATCTTGTTGCATAGGTTATAACTGTGGGATCTATTTTTATCTTCAGCTCTTTATTTGGTTGTTCACTCTGATTAGGGAGAGATCATTCTATGGCAAAAATGTAGTTTTTTTTTTTTTTTTTTTTATGTGAACCCCAAACACGAGAGGTATTAGAACCTATAGTACTTAGTACTGTGCTTGGGTTGGAGGTTGAGAAGATGAAAGAAGATATTTGTTGACATTGGACTTGAACTTCTGTAGATTGTAATTTTCAGGAAATACGTATGAAGGAAGGTTGTTCCAGAAAACGGCAGTTGAATGAATAAATGAGGAAGATGAAAAGTTGGTTCTGTGGGTTTGATGTCGGACAGTAAATGGATGTTGGCTGGTGCGGCACGTGTTCGGACTGTTTTGAAAGAGAGAGCGGGAATTATAGAAGCCAATTCAGAAGAACAGTGCTCATGGAAGTATCTGTAGAAGAGGCATGCAGCAGAAACAGTGCATCTATGAGAAAGCGAGTGGAGAGACTCTGTTAGAGATGAATCATTAATTAACCTAACTGCCCTCTTCTGAATGGAATCGAGAAGCCTGAGAGAGGTTTTGGGGGCACCACCCCAGATGTGGGAACAATATTCCATGGCAAGGCGGATTTGCGATTTATACAGAGTGAGCAGCTGTTTGGAAGAAAAGTAACGGCGAGAGCAAAAGAGAAAACCCAAGTTTTTTAGATGCAGAGGAAGCAATATTTGTGATGTGCTTGTGCCAAGAGAGAGAGAGAGATTAGAAGTCAGGGTAATCCCCAAAAGAGATATATCATTTTGCCTAGAAATCGGAGTGTCACTAAAGATAAGCATAGGAGCAGAAGAATCCTTTTTGTGAGATATAAGACAAGACTGAGTTTTAGAAGGGTTGAAATCAACTAAGTTGTCTTTGCCCCACTGGAGAATTACCTGAAGATCAGCATTTAAGGAATTGGTAGCAGATT
Source organism: Mastigoproctus giganteus (assembly GCF_048544385.1). Lineage (NCBI taxonomy): Eukaryota > Metazoa > Arthropoda > Arachnida > Uropygi > Thelyphonidae > Mastigoproctus > Mastigoproctus giganteus. The sequence continues at coordinate 161,425,900 of NC_143576.1, forward strand.
TTCGAGAAGTTGAAGCTGATTGAGCAGGACAAGGTTTCTCAAAATGGAAAGTTGAATGCAATGTGCTATCATCGGCAAAACTATGTATAGGATTTGCAGTCAATGGAAGAAGGTCATTGATATACAAGAGGAAAAGAGTGGGGGAAACAACTGAACCTTGGGGGACACCGGCATTAGTGGAGAAGTTAGAAGACAGAGAGCCATCTACCATCACCCTCAGTGAGCGATCAGAGAGAAAACTGGATAACCAATTACTAAAAACAGTTAGCAAACCATAAGATGGAAGCTTGTTTAGAAGACCTTTATGCCAAACACGATCAAAAGCCTTTGAGATGTCAAGAGCAACTACTTGTGTTTCACTGAACTTTTCCATTGAATTAGTCCAAAATGGGTAACATAAGACAGAATATCACCGGTGGATCGGCACTGACGGAATCCATACTGGCGATCATTGATCAGACGGAAGGTTTCTAGGCAGTTTAAGAGTTGGCGGTTAGTTGGCATTACTTTAGAAAGAGTAGAAGTAATTGAAATGGGACGATAATTGGATAAGAGGGATTTGTCACCCTTTTTAGGAACTGGCTGGATATGAGCAAATTTCCAAGCAGAAGGAAAAACACCTTTGGAATAAGAAAGTGAAAAAAGGCGACAAAGAACAGGAGTAAGTCAGCATCACAGGTTTTGAGAACAAGTGGAGAAATACCATCAGGACCTGGAGCTTTCTTAGCATTAAGATTCATCAAAATCCTTCTGATATCCTTTTGACGGAAGACCAGAGGAGGCATTGAATGGAGTGTGTTGGGAATGGTGGGAGGTGTTTTACCAAGATCATTAATACATGAGCTGGAAGAAAAATGGGATGCTAGCAGGTCAGCTTTATAGTTGGCTGAAGTGACAACAGAACCATCTGGTTTGGACAGAGGTGGGAGCAGAGATGGGCAAAAGTTGCGGCCAATAGCTTTGGCAAGAGACCGGAATGCTCGGCTACCATTAGGGCAAGAAGCAAGTTTTCTACTCTTAGCCTGTTCAAACTCTAGTTTGGACTGATTAATAACTGCTTTACAATTGTTGCAAGCTTCGGTGTAGGCAGAAAATGAAAATGAAGAATTAGAAACAAGCCAATTACGATATGCAACATTCTTCTCTTGGACAGCCTTAGCACATTTATTGGAAAACCAAAGTTTAGATAAAGGACGAGATTGTTAAGTGGAGTGTGGGATAAAGGATTCCATTCCTGCAAGAATAATTTCACTGACACGATCTGAGGAAACGTTGACATCAGAAGTTTTGAAAGAGTAATCCGACCAAGGAAAAGAAGAAAAGAAGTCTCACAGGTCATCCCATTTTGCATTCTTGTAATGCCAAACAAAACGAGGTTGGGAATAGCCATGAGATAAAGGTTTCATTGGAGAAGAGACAATCACCAAGTTGTGATCTGAAGTGCCTAAAGGACCTCTCACTTCGACCGTGTACTTAGAAGGGTTGTTTGTGAGAAAAAGATCAAGCGTATTGGCTGTATGATTTGGATTGTCCGGTATTCTTGTAGGTAAATGAACAATCTGTGCTAGGTCATTAGTAATTGCAAAAGCCTCAGCATCTCGACCTGCTGGGTCGGTGTGACTAGAAAACGGAAGCCAGCTGGAGTTGTGAACATTAAAATCACCAAGGAAAATTACCTCACTGTTAGGAAAGTTGGACTGGAGAAAGTCAAGTTGCAAAGAGAGGAAGTCAAAGAGCTCCAAGTGTTTGATTGCTGTGGTTGTTGTCTTGTTTATCAATGCTGGCATTGGGTGTTCCCATGTTTATTTTTAACTTGGAGAGAATTTCTAGAAATAAAGTGAAGTAGGCCAGACTGAAGTTTACTTCTTGCTGTTATTAAACACTGTAGCCCTGAAAATCTTAATAAAAAGATTCCACAAATATCTCAAATAATACAAAGATTCTGGAGATAAAACAAATACCACTTTAATATTCCACAACTCTGTAGTTACCCTAGCAGCCCATTTGGAGTGCTAAGAGAACTTCATGTCTGACTGCACAATTACCACCAGGTCTTTTTTTTGTTCTCTACTAGTGTTATCACACTAGTGGAGAACACACTAGCTTGATACCCAACTACACAAAACTAGTGTTTTGTTCTCCAACAGTTGGTATGTCATTCTGGTATTACTGCTATCCACATGCAGTATTTTGAATTTGTCAATGTTAAATTTCAACTGTCACTTCTCAGCCTGTCTAAGAAGTGACAACTGAAATTTAGTAGCATTCCCTTCATTATTGTCATTAACTACTCTGCCAAACTTTGCATCATCTGGAAACTCAGACATTAATCCCGATACGCCTTCATCAGTGTGCGGCCCGCAAGCTTTAATTGTATTTTCGAAAAATAAATTTGTATATGTAATACATTATAGAATTTGTCGACTTGTAAATTGTTTTATCATCTCTGTATTGTTCAAATTGAGATAGAATTTGAGAGTGTGCAAAAAATTTTGCCTAGATTCAAAATTTAACTAGACAACAAAATGTGTTTACGCAGCTAACTAAGGAACAAGAAGCTACTGTTATTTCTCATATAATTGCAAAAAGCAACAAGCCTTTTTTGTGATGGAGACTATATTGAAGAATGTAAGACTGAAGCTTATGGTATTATATGTCCTGACATTTTGTGAAAATTATCCTGATTATAATTTAATTACAATTCATTGTATTATACATCGACAAGTATTATGTAAAAATGTGTTAAAAGTTGAACATGTCACATCTTGTATTATTAAACTAGTAAATTTAATATGATCGAGAGGGCCTGAAACAAGACAATTCGTTACTTTTCTACAAGATATTGAATCCGAGTACACAGATATTCCTTATCATAGCCAAATTCGATGGCTTAGCTTAGGAAAAGTTCTTCGGCGAGTATGGGATCTTAAAGATGACATCGTTCTATTTTTAAAACTGAAAAATATTATGGACTTTCCCGAATTAACTGATAATAACTGGATTTGTGATTTTACGTTTACCCTGGACATCGTGACACACTTAAATACTTTAAACACCATGTTACAAGGGAAAAATTTATATGCCCATGATAGGGTAAAAAGTTTGAATGGATTTCAATTAAAACTCCAGTTGTTCCTTCGACATTTATTGATTAACAAGGTAGACCACTTTCCAATCATGAAGTTGCTGAAGATTCCAGAAAATAAATTTGAAAAATATTGTGAAATTATCAATGCTTTGAATGGCGACTTCTGAAAAACTGAGTCAAGTTTGGCAATAGTGCGCGACCCATTTTCAATAGAAATCGATAGTGCACCGAGTGAACTACAGCTTCAGAATATAAATCTGCAGTGTGATACCGATTTAAGGGAATTGCACAGTCGTGAGGAAATCTGTAAATTTTACAATACTCTTAATTCGGACAAATTGGACGAACTTAAAGATTTTGCCCGAAAAATGTTGGTTATTTTTGGATCAACCTACATATGTGAACAAACATTTTCCATCATGAATCTAAATAAAAATTCTTTACGATCAAGCATCACTGATGAACATTTACAAGCAGTTTTAAGAATCTCAACTACAAAATTAACACCCGAATTTAAAAAAAATGTTAAAAGATGTAAAACAGTTCCATTCATCTCATTAAATTCTTGGTTGTTAGAGAATAATTTTTTTATGTTATATTTCTTCTTCATGATAACAAATAATATATATCTAAAAATAGTACAGTAATACCCCGAAGTTACGCGATAGGTGGGTCCGACGAAAATCGCGTAAGTCGAATTCGCGTAAGTCGGGGTACAACTTTGCATATAAATACATATAAATTTTGCTTAATTGGGACCAAGGACTAACAAAAACACTAATTTAGAAGAAAAATATTAATAAAATTGCAGTTCTTTATACATATTAATACAAAATATGTATTAAAAAAACAAATGACTTACGTTAAAAAGTTATTTCGATGGCTTCATAAAATCTAACAAATTCGTCTGACGACACAGCGCGTTCTTTTTTTCACGCAGAATTTCTTCGTAGCAAGCTAATAATTTTTTTATTCCTTGCTTTGTAGCTTAATGCCTTCTTCGTTGGAGTCTATGTTTTCTAAAATTTTTAAGCCCTTTACAATTGAGATCTTTTCAATTTTCAACCTGTCAAGTTTGCAATTGTCATGTGCTTTTCGCCGTTGCTTCATTTAGGCCTGTAGCACGTGCAATATCACATGGTCTTTCATTTCGCTCAAAGCATTTCACAATTTCATATTTTTTCTCTATCGACAGAGGCGGACTGGCCATAAGCCTTACCAGGGCCAGTGTAACCCCGGTGGACCAGTGTGAGTTTGGCCATAAACCGTAGTATGAGGCCACTATAAATTTTCCCGGGTAAGAATTTTTGACCCAGTCCGCCTCTGTTTATTGATAATTGCTTTTCTTTTTCTCTCTGAATCTGCAGTGTCTTCACCAGGACGCTTCCTTTTCACACCTTTTAAGTATTTTACTCATTTTTAGGGAATAAAGTGCAATTACAAAAAGAGGAGGCACGCTTGATACGCATAAACAAAACTGCGCGCATGTAGCAACTGAATAAACAACACCATAAAGGCAGAGATACACTATTAACACCTCACATTTCTAGGGGTTACTACCATAAAACAATAAAAATCCAGTTGCGTTTCTACTAGTGAAATCTGTTATAAACTGGTAGTAAACTCGATCTAATTGCATTTGCGATTATATCGATAGCTGGAATTGTGTTGGTTTTTACGTTATTATGGTGAAATGTGTTTCCCCTTCACTGATATAAAAAACATAAAAGCAGCAAAGTTGAATTTTGTTCATCTTTCGCTCTCATTCTCCGCCGTCGCACCGTATATCGATAACATATGAAAAACGACCTTGAAGATAGTGGGCGGCAGCGTTGCCAAACGAAAAAAAAATCAAGAACCGTGTAACTCACAGTTCGCGTAAGTCGGTGTAGCGTAAGTCGGGGTATTACTGTATTTTATGTGCGGCCCGCATTCTTTTTGAATTCCTATTGTGGCCTTCACAGCCCAAAAGTTTACCCAGGCCTGATATACACTATTCACTGTGTACTTTTGTTGACTGACAAAGGTAAGTATAGACACTAGTACCAAATATTAATTTCAGAAGACTGGTAGTAAACTTCTTTCCTTCATATTCCTTATAATAAAAATAAAGAAATATTACAAATAAATAGTTTTATCTTACCTTGAAGATTCTGTTTATCTGATCCATTTCTGATTTTCCAGGAAATAGTGGTTTCATTGTGAGTAGTTCGCCAAATATGCATCCTACAGACCACAGATCAATTGGAGTGGAATACTCCTATAAGTTTGGAAAAAAAAGCATATTTTAAGAAAAGAATTTTATTAAAACAGAAATGGCAAAATGATCGACTAATTTAAAATTATTCAAAACTAAAATTATGCTTGGAAAGTACCTGAAAATAGTGAATTAATTCTGATTCTATTTCTGTACTCACAATACGACTACTTCAAAACCTAATAAAACCTGTTAAGTTCCAGTTCATTTAAAAAAGGAACTGAACAATTCTTCATTAAAAGTTTTTGCTTATCTGTTTTAGTGAGGAAAACAGAATTTTATTATTGTATATAATCAACAAATAGATATCACCAAAATTATTTCAATTTCTTTTATTCCACCACATAAAAGAAGCAGCAATAATAATAATACATCAGAAGCTAACACAAACATACCAGCTGATCAAAGAAAGTTTGTCGATTACAAGTACGAGCCTCACACCATACTAGAGACCTCAACTCAGTCTATATTGGGACCATGCCAAAATAACGGAAAAGACGATCTCACAAAACAGACCACACATAACTCTCATCCACAAGAAGGAAATGGCTACCTCCCTGATTGACATAGTGGGGTCCAACACCAGCATACTTCCCTTAATCCTTTTATCAGTGAGTTGGTGGCATGTGATTGGGTCTCTTGCAATATACGTTTTTGCAAGGTTTTGAAATTTTGTAAAATATTACTGTATTTCTTCGATTGTAAGATGCACCTTAATTTCAGTACATTAATTTCAGAAAAAAAGCTTTGATTCTTAAGAAAGAAAAAAATAAAAATAAAATAAAACGCTAAAATAAATCTAACAAATATTTTGATTATAACAGAATTCAATTTACTAACAACAATAGTACCGGTATTTATCAGTAGGTATGTTATTCATCACTTCCTTCTGAATCTTCTGAGCCGTTGATATCTGCATCTGAATCAATATCAGGGTCTACTTCACATTCAGGGTCAGATTCTTCTGAGCCATCGTTACCTTCATTATTCCATAATATATCATCTTCTGAGCCATCAAGAGCATTGGTGATGCAACATTTTTTTAATGAGTGCTTTACTATTCTTTTTGGGATCAGCTTCCAAGCTGTTGATATCCATTCTGCCAATTTTGATGCCTCAATTTTTCCAGGTGTCAGCGGAAGGCTGTCGGTCAACAGCCAGGATTCATATTCCTTTCTCAAGTAATCCTTAAATGGTTTGTTGACTGAAACATCGAGTGGCACCAGGAATTACAACTTGGTTGTGATTCCTGGTGACATGACTAGCGGTGACATGACATGACGGACAAATGTCCGCAAAATGCATCAAGTACTAGCATGCTAGGCGGGTTAAGAAGACTTCCAGGATATCTATTCCACACAACATTTAGCCAGTCTTCCATAAGCTCTGCCGACATCGATCCATTTTTTGTGCACGCACAATAACATCTTTGGGGAAAATTTCATTCTTCGGTATGGTTTTTCTATTTAAAATTAAATATGGTGGCAACTTTCAACCATCAGCAGTGATATGCTGCTTTTCGTAGCCTGTGCGTATAATCTTGATTTATTTAGCACCTTTAGTGGTGACTGTGTAATTTCGAGGCATATCGAAGAAGACCAGGGGTTTCATCAACATTTCCAATTTGAATAAACTCATAGTTTCTTATTATCCTTAATTTCATCACCTGTTGCTGAAAGTTGATCAGCTTCTGTTGAAAGTCTGCAGGAATTTTTTGACAGATACATGTTCTGCACCTTAACGATAATCCACTACAACACATGAGGCTGTTGAACCAGCCGCGACTGCCTTTAAAAATTATTTTCTCTATTCCGAGGGACTTGGCAATTTCTCCAGCTTTCAATTGCATGTCTTGTTGAGCGATGGGTAACCTTCTGCGCGTCTCCGTTGCAAAACGTATCAAAGCTTCATCGACATGTGGAAATCTTCCTTTCTTAGGCCCTGTAAAGCACTTGGTTGTTTGCTTTGCACGAAAATATGGAATTGCAATAATTTCTCCAATGACGAACATTTACTTCACTAATGTCAAAATGTCGACCTGCAGCTCTATTTCCATGTTCTTTTGCATACACTAACTTTTCATTTCAGTGCGGCTTCGTAGTGCAATCTTTTTGACATTTTAATGTGCAATAAGGGATCAAAATTAACGAAATACAGTAACTCCACTTTTTATATACTTTCGAAGATACAAACAAAACTTCCTAGTTTTCGCTGAGTGACCTCCATTATAATGAAATAATGGTGGCTTCATATTTCAAAAGCACGTGAAATCACCCACACCACTTTATTCTCCAATGGAATTGGAGAATGTGATAACGGTCAAAGTTGGAGGTGAGGTTTCCACGTAAAAACAAGACAAAACGTGTGGTGCTGTGCAAAGCATGGGAAAATTAAAAAAAAAAAAAAAAACTGCCATTGTAAGACACACCCCGTTTTTAGAGATGTTTATAGAGAAAAAAAGTGCATCTTAGAATCGAAGAAATACAGTAATTATGTTCTTATTCTGCCCAAGGTAAGCAGAATTATTTTTAAAAGTGAAATCAGAGTAAAAAAAAAAAACTATTTCTAAATAAAACCCTAAATCATTACTTTTTTGACACAATAATATCTTCAACATCTATTTATGTATTATTTGACTTGGTTTTAACAAATTATAGATCTGAATTACACAGAAATTCTTTAATTTTTGCATATGTAAATCAGACAACTGAGCACATTAAGTGCTCCATCCAATTTTAAAAAATATTTTATTGCTGCCATCTATTATAAATGGTGTCCAATTAGTTTGAAACACAAATAATAGACAGCATTTAGCACTAGAAAATTTTCAAATTATTTGCATGCTAATAAAACATTGTTGAGGCCACCTTCACAACGTAGATCTACCGACAATTCTGCCTATGTTTGGAACCACATTTCAAAGTTCTTATTAAATCACTTTCCATTATGTATAAAAATATGTATGACCCCTTATGTATAACCCCTGGCATCACCATGCCGTGACGGGACTAATTGTATGTCTATCATTGCTGCAATTAAAATCAAAAAACTTAAATAATATTTAATAAATATTACAGAATTTTCTAGAATATTCTAGAAAGTGCGAGTATTACTTCAATATTACAGAATTTTGTAGATGATTCTAGAGTGTTTTGCAATAATATAAATTAGCATTAGTAGAGGCATATGATGCAAGAAAGCAAGCTTATACAGCATCAGTCAAAAAAAAAAACCTTTCCATTTCACCCATCCATTCTCTCCAAATGTTTGTCCAATTCTTTCTTGAATTTATTTAAGCTATCAACAACAACAAATAGAAGTCCATTTCAGCAATCAACTACCCGCTGGCTAAAGGCAAACTTCCATACATCTATTCTACAACTGTCTTTCGACATTTTGAACCTATGCCCCCAGAAGTTCTTAATCTGAGCTAGAGGAAGAATCCCATCAGCACTGAGCCCGCTCAATCCATTCAAGGCCTTAAACACCTCAATCAGATCCTTTTGCAGTTGTCTAGTCTCCAGACACTGCAATTTGCAGTGTCTGGAGACTAGACAACTGCAAAAAACTTAACAAATTATAAATAACCCAAACTTAAGCCTTTTTCATAAGAGCACCCCTTTGTTCTCCTCACCAGTCTCATTGCTCTTCTCTGTACTCATTCTAGGAACTCTACATCCTTCCTGAAATGCTTTCAGACCTGTACACAGTACTCAAGGTGTGGCCTGACCATTGCCTTATATAAGGAGATAATCACCTTCATATCCCTGCTAGCAAAATTCCTGTACAGTAAGACCGCGTCGTATCCATGGGGGATACGTTCCAAGACCTACCATGTGGATGGCCGAAACTGCAGATATATACAAACCCCTGCTGACCCCCATATATATATAAAGTGATTTTCTTGTACATATGAAGGTGGTTAAATAACTTGTACATAATAATGTTACTCGGTTGTCTGTCTTGTATGTATAATAAAGTTTAATTGATAAATTAAACACATGTTACGACATTACCAACATTAAATACGGTAATAATAAAGTACAGCAGACTCTCAAATTTACCGGGACACTTCAAGGCTCTGAATTTAAAAAAAAAAAAAAAAAAATATAATAAAATTCAAGTAATAACTAGTAGAGGTATAAATAGATATTTTGCAAGTAGTAAATAAGTGACAAGAACCGGTGTTATAAGTCATCATTGTGAGATTAGTGTACCTATCATCTTACAACCCCTGCTGGCTTCAACACCTACCACTCAAAAGAGAGAGAGAGAAAAAAAAAAAAAAAAAAAAACAGACTAAATGTTTAGTTTGATTTAGTGTGTTGCGTCGATTGTTGTGTTCCATCACACCGCAAAAGGACAAATTTTGTCTCATTACTTATGTCAGGAATGTTGGAATTTTTTTTATTTTTTTTTAATAGTAACTATTATTTTATTTATTTATTTTTTCTGTTTAGAAATCGCGAAAATGATAGGCAAATGTACAGTAAGAGTACAGTAGGCAAATGTACAGTTGTGCTTTCAAATTAAACACTAACTTGAAATTATTCAAAAGTTTGAAAACGGTGTATCCATTAAATCTCTAATGAACCATTATAATGTTGGTGACCAAACCATATGCAACATTGTAAAAAAATAAAGGGAAGCATCGTATTGGACACATGGGTTGAATGTGTTAATTTTTTCATTTTTTTTTTTTTTTTCAGTGGTAACTGAATTAGCAGATATGTGGGCACAACTGTATATCATTGACAAAACACCATGACTTGCTCTGGCAGCCTGTCTGCACTGCTCAGAAAACTGCATATCTGACAGGTCCATTACCTCAAGGTCTCTTTCATTCTCCAGTACCCTGAGAATAACACCACACAGTTGTGTGGTGTTATTCTCAGGGTACTGGAGATATACATTTCTCTGGGATTACTACTACTTATATGTAGTGCTTTGCATTTCTCAACAGTAAACTTCAGTTCCCATTTCATAGCCCATCTGCCAACATTTTCTAGATCCTGTTGCAGTAGCTTACTGTCATTAACAACCCTACCAACCTTTGTATCATTCGCAAACTTGGATATATACCTTCATCACTCTCATTGATAAATACAGAAAACAACAGTGGGACCAACACTGAACCCAAGGGTTCAGTGTTGGGTAGACATGTTGTTTTCTTTGTGGACTAATAACATTAGTCCACAAAGAGCAGTGTTCATTGATTACCACTCGTCCACTCAATCATCCATTTATCCCTTATAGCAACTTGCCCTTATTGCCATAAGGCTCTAATTTGTAAAGTAGTCTTCCATGTGCAACAGTGTCAAAAACTTTCCTGAAATCCAATATGTATATGATATCAAAATTATTTTTTGCATCCAGTTCCTTTGTAACCACATCATAGTATCCAATCAAATTGATCCAACAAGACTTCCCCTTAACAAACCTATGCCGTGTCTGAATTATTACTGCAGTGCTTTAACCAGTGACTCCATTATTTTCCCTGAACAGAAGTCAAACTAACAGGTCTGTAATTACTAGTGTCAACCTTTGATCCCCTTTGTGAATTGGAGATACATTTGCACATTTCCAGTCCGTGAGGACTTCCCCTGAGTCCAATGATGCTCTCATAATTATGCCTAAGGGGTTTGTTTACCTCCTTTGCCACCTCCTGGATATAACTGGATAGATTCCATTCACCGCAGGTGCCTTTCTTATGCTTAACTTCAACAATTTTCCCTCCACTTTGCTATCAGTTATTACAAAATAATTTAGCTCCCTGTTAGTTTAATAAGCTTCTGTTCTCCACTTCTCTATAGAATTCAGTTTGTCAGCTAAGGTGGCAGACAAAAAACTGTATATCACCTGTGAATTTTGCAAATAATGTATTTTGCACAGCATTGTGGGTTGCAGAAATGTTTGAAATGCATTTGTTAGATGGGATATACAGCAGACTCTTGATTTACTGGGATCGGATTAACCAGGACACTTAAAGACACCAATTTAAAAAAAAAAAAAAAAAAATCAACCAGAGATCATAAAATTCAAGTGATGTTTTGCAAGTCATAAATAAGTGGTCATTGGGAGATTAGTGTGCCTATTATCTTGCAACTCCCGCTGTCTTCACACTTGCCGCTCAAAAAAAAAAAAAAAAAAAAAAAGACCAAATGCTTAGTTTGTTTTAGTGCATCGCATTGATTGTTCCATTGCGCCTCAAAAGGACAAATTTTGTTTCGTTATTAATATGTCAGGGATGTTGGATATTTTTTTTTTTATAGTAACTTTTTTTTTTTTTTTTTTTTTTTTGTTTAGAAATCATGAAAACGATGGGCAAATGCAAGAGTTGTTGTTTGTTTGTTATTTGGTTTTTAGGAGCATTAGCAACTAAGGCCATATTGTTCCGGGGATATGCGGTGGTCATGGGCTCGAACCCCGGTCTAATCAAGAAGCGTGTGCTACGCACTGCTGCTGCTCCTGCCCACCTGGTTACGGAGGCGCCTGCAAGAGTTGTGCCTTCAATTAAACGAAAACTTGAAATTATTTAAAAGTTTGAAAATGGTGCATCTGTTAAATTTCTAATGAACCATTATAATGTTGGTGACCAAACCATATGTGACTTTGTAAAAAATAAAAGGAAGCTATTAGATTTAAAATCAACATCATAAAAAATAAAGGGAAGCATAGTATTGTACATGCGGGTAGTGCGTGGTAAATTTGTTTTTGTTTTTTATCTATCGGCATACTTTTTACCTTGTTTGCTGAACATTTTTTGATACAGTAAGTCCTGTTATGTTATTTATATAATTTATATTACATGATATAAATATATCATATAACGTAAAAACCCACAGAATTCCAGCTATCAGTATTATCGCAAATGCAATAGGATAGAGTTTACTACCCATTTATAATAGACTGTGCTAACAGAAAAGCCCAATAACCCAGAAAGCGCAAATTGTTTTTATTGTTTTATGGCAGTGACCTCCAGAAATGAGCTCTAGTAAAATGTGAGCTTACGTGGGGCGATAATAGTTAGTTTTTGCCTTAACCCCGTGAAATTTTTTTCAGAAAATTTAATTTTGACTGTTATCATGGTGCTGACTAAGAAAATAAGTGACAGCAATACTAGTAAATCTATCAAGAAAATGAAAGCGATTGAGTTGGATCAGAAAATTAAAATAACAAGGATGTATGAAAATGGCTAAACATTACAAGTATCGTGTGGAATTCAGATCTGTCAGTGGCAATGGTGAACACAATAAAGGAGAAAGACAGAATACAAGAAGCGGTGAAGCGATCGGCACCAATGAAGTCAACTATAATAACTAAGGCTAACAAATACATATCAGTTTTATCTAAGGATTTATGTAAGCGGTGAAGCGATTGGCACCAATGAAGTCAACTATAATAACTAAGGGTACGAAATACATATCAGTTTTTACAGTACAATAACATGTATTTTTTCTTCCTTTTATGTTTTCTTTTCTTATGTGCCCGAATAAAGTTTTTAATTGAACTAAACAAAAATATATAACTATTTTCCTTCATTCTTCTGAGGATATTACGTAGTTTATGTAATTTTGGCACATTAGGGATATAGTAGCAATATTTTATTAGTCATTCCCGACTTACATAAGAAGCCCTGGAACGTATCTCTTACATATGACGGAGACACTATTTTTGGATTAACTGGGAAATCGATTATCCAGGAAATTTTTTTTACCATCTATCCCTGAAAATCGAGAGTCTACTGTATATCTCTGTGAATGAAATCCAATAAAAAGACTCCACCCGAGATACCTAAATGCCATAAACATCTTCCCAAAGGGTAAAATGCGTAATTAATGGAAATATGGGAAATCATGCAAATGGCAAGTTAATGCAATAGTATTATGTACTGTAAATCAGCAAAATAAGTCCTCAATATTTTGTTGTTCCTCCTCGAGCTGCAATTACTGCCTTGAAACAATTTGGCATAGAGTTAATCAACTTCTGGATATATGACTGCCGAATTTCGTGGTACCACACCCTTAACAATGCTCTCCTGCAGCTGAATCTTACTTGTTGGTTTCTTCTGAGCAATTTTAGATGACATTATGTACCAGCAATTTTCAATAGGGTTCAAATCTAGACTGTTGCCAGGCCAGTTCAACACTAATGCCAGCATTTCTGAGGTATGACTGCACCTTAAGGGAGAAAAAAAAAAAAAAAAAAAAAAAAAGAGTTAAAACATTGGTGTAAGTATGTTTTAAGCCTTGTGATACAAGAAGACAAACTCATCATTAAATCTAAATAGCATAAAACTTACCACTTTTGTTGTATGGCAAGGTGCTGAGTCCTGTTGAAAAATGCAGTTTTGAACATATGTGTGGTGATCCCTAATAATGAGTTTCGGGCACTCCTCCAAGATAGCAGTGTAGGTTTCTGCATTCATCATTCCATTAATAAACTTAATTCACCCCACCCTTTTGTTGTTATGCATCCCCAGACCATCTGACTGGCTAGGAACTTTACAGTCGATGTTGTGCCTTTGATTTTTGTCTTCTGACATATCGCTTCCCATCCAAGCCATGCAGATGAAATTTCGATTTGTCAGAAAAGATGACTGTCTCATTGTTCTTTTGTGCACGAAACATGAGTTTTAGCCCAAGCAAATTGCTTCTTCCTTATTTGTTGGGCCAACAAAGGCTTCTTCTTGGGCTGATAGGCATGCAGACCACATTCCAAAAGCCGGATGGATAGTTTGTGCACTTGTTTCAACACCAGATGCCATCTCAAAGTCCAGTTTTAGAACAGGATCACTAGCATGGCGACTAGGAAGGCTTAGCCATTTCAAATACCGATCTTGGGAAGGCATAGTCACTCTCTTACGGCTTGATCCAGATCCTCTCTTCACATCACCAGTTTCACGCTTTAATTTCAGCACCCAGGATACTGTTGGCTGGTGGCAGCCTATTTTATCAGTGATAGCACAAGTAGAAAGTCCTCCCTGGACAGAACAACAGCTGCACTTTTTTTTCTTGGTGTCAACTGAACATATGAGCCATGCTTACACCTCCGCAAAACAGGATACTAATGAGCGTGTATACCCTTCCAACGGCGTATTTATAGAAACGGCTGATGCAATGACTTGCAATTACTGTCTGATGCAATAGAAGCATTATCTGATGAAATACCTTTGCTCTTTGACAAACAAAATGACTATAATCAAACAATATCTTATACATTTCACTACAATTGTTACTTTTTTTTAAGGTGATGCAGTTTTTTTTGTCCGCCAATCTATCTGAGCAGGATCATCTACGGTCAAGCCATTAATATCAAGCATACCAATCTGATTCATTCCCTTCCTTTTACAGTTGATATAATTAAAGAAGTCTTTGCTGTTTTTATTTGCCAAAGAATCCTCATAATCTGCCTTTGCTTGCCTAATCTTCTTTATGACTTGATTACAAAATAGTTTATATCTACTAGAGGCTTCTGTGTCTCCAGATAATTTATATGCATCTCATGCATTTTTCTTCTCTGCCATGAGAAGAAAAAATTTATTTCACCTGACACAAATTTGGGCCTAAACCCTGAACAGTATTTCTTAGTTGGTTGAAAAGACTAGTAGCTTTCAAGATTAATTCTTTGAATGCTTCCCATTTAGAACTCACTGTTCGTAACATCATCAGTTGGTCCCACTGCATAGAATTTAAAAACTGTCTGAGACCACTGTAGTCACCTTTACGGAAGCAAAAACCCTTACTTTTACTGCTGATGGTAGCTAAATCTTTAAAGTAAATTCCACATCAGCACACTGTGATCACTGCCACCTAGTGGTTCCTTTATCTGTAAATTCTTAATGCATGAATAATCACTTCTGATAATCATATCAAGAGTGTTACTCCTCTGGTTGCCTCTCTAACATGTTGCTGTAGAAAGCAATCATCCAATAATCCACAAGTCTTGTTAGTGTGCAAGTAACTGATCCACAAGTTCCACTGAATATCTGGGAAGTTAAAATCCCCCTTTATAAGACACTCTGGTTTACTGGCCCACTATTTCTCTGTATAGTTGTTCATTTTACTCATCAGAGTAATTAGGCCTATAATAGACACCTACTCTCATTTTTGCTTTACCGGTGATTATGTCACACCAAACTAACTCAACATTGCACTGTCCATCTATGTCAACTAGATGCACTTCCTTAGATTTTGTGTTCCTTACCTAACAGCACAACCCCTCCTTCCTTCCTATCTATCCTTTCTGTACACATTGTACTTCCCAAATTCCATTTCTACATTCCTTATATCTGTGCGACCCCACGTCTCTTATATCTCAACAATATCCGTCTTTGATGTCTTGACCAGCACTTCAAATTCATCAAATTTATTTTCTATACTCCTAGCATTGGTGTACATGCAAGTATCCATGCATCTGTTCTTACTCTTAATTACCCTAACCTGGGTAGGATTACCCATTAAGGCAATGAGGCACGTGCCTAAGGGCCCCAGGCTTGGGGGGGGGGGCAAGCCAAGATAATTTCCTAGTGTTCTAAAATAGATTTATGTTTTCAGTAAACATCATAAAAATCTTGATTATTTTAAGCGAAAATTTTTTCAAAACAATTATTACGTTTTAATACATATTTTGAACAGCGCGGACTATCTATGCTTTAAATAATGCCGCAATACCAATGTCGGCACTAGTTGACAAGCTTCGTATTTTATATTTTGAATATCGTGCGCTATCTATGCTTTAAATTAAACCGCATTACCAATGTCGGCGTACACCGCTGTTGACAGCTTCGAGGTCACGAAAACTGATTGCACTGCCAAGATAGGAAGTTTCACCCGGTTGGTCCTTAACTTCATTTGTGTCAAAAATAGCTTTAGTGAGGTGTTTGTGTCAAAAATAACTTTTTAGTGTGACTTTTCGTGTTTTCATTATTTGAGTGTAGTGCAAGTAAAAAAAAAAAAAAAAACTTTGTAAAATTGTAAAAAAAACTGATAAACAATCAGGTTAAAGAGCAAACGTAAGTAATAAACATTTTTTTTTGGAAAACTCAAAACTAAATCTCAAACTTTTTTTAAATTTACTTATTTTACCCTTCACTGTTTAACTATGAAGCGGCGGTACCCGAGTGGAGCAGAAAAGCGGAAAGTACAAGAAAAGAAAAAAAGAGAAGCGAAGGGACAAACATCTTTAGCAAATTTAGGATTTCTTGAATTAAAAGCTAATGGTGCTAGTAGCGTTTCTTCGACATCGACATCCGAGAGCTCTATAATTAAAAATGAAAATGATGAACAAGTAATCACACCTTCTTCTCTGCCAAGTTCCGGTTAAAATGGTGAAAATTTAAAGGAGAGAGGAAAATTTGTGCTTAATGATAATAATGAACAGGAAAGTGCATCACACACGGTGACTGTTCATGTTTCGCCAAATAATGACCCTGCTGAATGGAATAATTGTGAGCAAGAACTGCTTATTCAATATTTTGTTCAAAAAGGTTATTTTTCACAAAATATTGATTTTGATGACAATGAAACGATAGTCTACACTGCAAATAAGTTGAGGAGTTCAACGGTTCATTTCAAAATCCTTTTTCAAACGGAAAATGCTGAATGGCAAAGAAATTGATCGTCCTTCGCTAGTTTTTTCACCAAAGACAAAAATGGTGTATTGCAGATTTTGCAAGTTATTTTCTTCAGTTAAACTTCCGGATCAACTAATAGTTGGACTTCATGACTGGAAAAATGCCGGATCTTGGCTTTCGACCCACAAAAATAGCACAGCTCATTCGAGATCGGTTGTGAGTTAGTCCATTTGATCTAACAAGAAGGGTTTGGATACGCTTTTTATTAAAAAAATGGAAACTCAGTCCGAATACTGGAAACAAGTATTACGAAAAATAGTCAATGTAATACTTTTTCTTTGTGAGCAAGGGCTTGCACTAAGAGGAAAAAATGAAATGTTCGGATCACCTTTCAATGGCAATTATTTGAGTATGCTGGAATTATTAGCAAAATATGATGTGTTTCTGGCAAATCACAGAGAAATTTGCAAATTGTGGATGTGGAAATATGTCATACCTGTCCTCAACTATTTGTGATGAATTTATTCAATTGTTAGGAGAGTACGTACTTGTCAAAATTCTAAAAGTTAAAGAAGCAAAATACTTTGG
This sequence comes from Mastigoproctus giganteus, assembly GCF_048544385.1. Lineage (NCBI taxonomy): Eukaryota > Metazoa > Arthropoda > Arachnida > Uropygi > Thelyphonidae > Mastigoproctus > Mastigoproctus giganteus. Next base: position 161,443,408 of record NC_143576.1, read on the forward strand.
TATTATAGTAGATTCCACTCCTGATTTGCAACATGTCAATCAGCTGACTTTTATAATAAGATATGTAAATCCAAGTACTTTTGAAGTACACGAGAGGTTTCTCAAATTTTGCCTATTAGAAGGCACAAAGGCAGTGCATTATCTCAAGAGATTTTACAATTTATTCAAGATTGCAACTTCGATATAAAAAACTGTCGTTCTCAAAGTTACGACAATGCAGCAAACATGTCAGGGAAATACAGTGGAGTGCAAAGCCAAATAAAAGAAATCAATGATCTGGCCGAATACATACCATGCAGCGCTCATTCTCTAAACCTTGTGGGAAAAACCAGAGTGAGTTGTTGGGTTTTTTTGGCGCAAGAGCTACTTTGGCCATATTGCGCTTGTTCTTGTCGAGAGACACAGTAAGGATTAATAAAAGGGTTTATAGGAGCATAAATACAGTCGGTCCTCGTATAACACGTGTTTACATTACACGAATTCGATCATACATGATTTATAAATAGGGGAATAATATCTTATATAACACGAACCGAATTCGCTTATGCACGATTCGCCTTCATGTTTACAAGAAATGGCAGTCGAACGCGGAATCACCCCAACTGAACGCAACACGATAGGACTGAAGAAGATTCTGAAAATGTATTTATGTGTTTTATATCAGTGAAGGGGAAACACATATCACCATAATAATGTAAAAACCCACACAATTCCAGCTATCGATAATTTGCAATTGCAATTAGATCGAGTTTACGACCAGTTTATAACAGATTCCACTAGCAGAAACGCAACTGGAAATTGTTTTTATTGTTTTATGGTAGTAACCCCCAGAAATGTGCTTTAGTAAAATGTCGGCCTTTATGGAGTTGTTTATTCAGTTGCTACACGCGCGCAGCTTTGTTTATGTGTATTAAGGGTGCCTCCTCGTTTTGTAATTGTGCTTTAAAAATGAGTAAAATACTTAAAAGGTGTGAAAAGGAAGCATCCTGGTGAAGACACTGCAGATTCAGAGAGAAAAAAAAAGCAATATCGATAAACAGAGGCGGACTGAGTCAAAAATTCTTACCCGGGAAAATTTATGGTGGCCTCATACTACGGTTTATGGTATGAGCCAAAATCACACCGGCCTCCGGCCCACCGGGGTTTCCTCGTAAAGGCTTATGGCCACTCTGCCTCTGTCGATAGAGAAAAAAATATGAAATTGTGAAACGCTTTGAGCGCAATGAAAGACCATGTGATATTGCACGTGCTACAGACCTAAATGAGGCAACGCTAAAAATTACAAAGAATGCAGAGAAAATAAAAACAACTTTCATAGCAGGAACAACTCAAAGTGTAATTAAAATCCATTAGATTAAGACACAAGAATTGGAAGAGATGGAACGGCTGTCTTTTCTATCTGTTTGGATAGAAAATCAAACAAAAAACAAGTTTGCTTACGATAGAAGCAAAAGCATTAGCAATATTTTATTACGTAATAGTCGTAATAAAATACGTAAGTATTTTATTATGACTATTTTATTTAATATAATAAATTTTTTACGAATAAAATATGTATTTTATTCGTAAAAAATACTTTTTAGTATTAAAAAATACTAAAAATACTTTATTATAATATAATAAATAATAAAAAAATAATTATTTTTTATTATTTATTATATTATAATAAAATATTATATTATTTTTTATTACGTATTTTAATCGTTATAATATACGTAAGTATTTTATAACAATTAAAATTACCTGATTATTTATTGTGTTTGGTAATGTTTTGGTTCCAAATGTGTGTTCAATCTTGGGTGGTCGGCACATAACCCCACTTTTCCCATAGGACCTGTTGTTTATATTGCACGATTTTGCATTGCACGAGGGTTTCTAGGAACACAACTATCGTGCTATATGAGGACAGACTGTATATTAATCTGTTTTAGATAGTGGAAAAACTCAGGTAAATTGGAGTTGTCTCCAATCATATGTCTAATTTGAAGAGGTTCATTTAAATTTGATAGGGATCGGAATGATGTGTTTCTGGCATACTGATAGTGAGTGCACTCTATAAGAATATGTTTTACGGTTAGCGTTGAATTACAGTGGAAGCACAGTGGTGGACTATTTCCTCGCAATAAATAGTGATGTGTAAGATGGGTATGACCTATACGTGCTCTGACAAGCACCACCTCTTCATGTCTGTTTGAGCGGAAACTAGATTTCCATAGCTGTGGATTCTGTTTTATATTTCGTAAATTGTTATTTACCTGATTATGCCAAATTTCTCGCCATTTTTCATTGCAAATTCGGCGTATGATTGATTTGTAGTCTGTGTAAGGAATCCGGATGTGGTTATTATCAGTGGGGTTCCTTGCTGCTTTATCTGCACTCTCATTTCCTGGTATTCCAGTGTGCCCTGGAATCCAACAGAATGTGACAGTCTGCCTATTGTTATGAAATTCGGATATTTGAGTTCTTATTTGATTTATTAGTGGATGTGGAGAACGAGAATTGCCTTGGAGGGCTGTCACTGCACTCAAGGAGTCTGTATAGATAATAGTCTTCGGAGTGAAAACATGAGCAAGTAAGGTCAAACCCATCTTAATGGCATAGAGTTCTGCAGTGAAAACGCTGCATTCTTGTGGTAATGAAACAGACACTGTTGATGTTGGTAGCACCACAGCAGCTCCTACAGCCGTGTCATTTTTAGAGCCATCAGTATAAATTTGCAAAGTGTCTGCATTTGCCAAAGAGTGAGCTGCATGTAGTTTCTGAATGGTTGGATTGTTCAGGGAGTGTTTCCCCCAACGTCAGAAATAGTCATCACACAAAGGTATACACACTTTCCATGGAGACTGTACAATTTCTCTGCCTTGATGTAAATTGGTCAACTGCATATTCCACTGCTGAATCAGTTCTCGTAGACGGATTCCTGTAGGTTTGTTTTCAAGAGGCTTGTTTCTGAAAAGGTTTACCCATTGTGGATCATAGAGGTATGACCAGGTAGGATGAGATGGAAGGCTATATGTTTTAACTGCATAATTGAGGAGCAGCATCTTTCTCCGACCGAAGATGGAGTGGAGGTTCATTGGCCTCTATATATAAGCTTTGCACCGGCGAAGTCCTGAACGCCCCAAGAGCAATCCTGAGCGCACTATGTTGTATTGTGTTGAGACAGGCTAACAGAGTCTTTCGGGCAGAGTCATAAACAGGAGCACCATAATCTAATCGAGATCTGATTAAGGCCCGGTATAAGTGGAGTCGAGTATAGCGATCAGCTCCCCATGTCATAGATGAGATGACTTTAAGTATATTCAGCTTTTTCATACAGACAGTTCGCATTTGTAGTATGTGTTTCTGGAATGTCAGTTTAGTGTCAAGAGTTATGCCCAAGAATCGGATATTGCTGGTAATTGGTATCGGTTGTTTTTCCAGTGATAATTCAGGTTCTGGATGTAGTTGGCGTTTTTTGCAAAAGTGAATGGCTGCAGTTTTGGTTGCTGATAGACGGTAACCATTACGTGAAGTCCATGACACTGTTTTGTTTATTGCAAGCTGCAAATGTCGTTCAATGGAACGCATATTCTGTGAATGGCAAGATATCGCAAGATCATAAGCATAAAGATAGATTTCTACGTTACTCAAGATGTTCTGCGCTAAATTGTTTATCCTAAGAGCAAAGAGGGTAGCGCTGAGTACCGATCCCTGTGGTACACCTTCTCTTTGGATAAGAGCTTGCGAAACAGCATTACGATAACTCACTTGAAAAGTTCTATTTTTAAGGTAATTCTCTATGATCATTGGGAGTCGACCTCTGAGTCCTATAGCATATAGGTCTTGCAGAATACCATAGCGCCAGGTGGTCTCAAAGGCTTTTTCAATATCCAGGCATACCATGACAAGATGTTCTTTCCGAATAAAGGCGTTCTGTATGTTACACTCAGCTTTCACCATAAGGTCTAATGTGGATCGATTTTTGCGAAAGCCGTATTGATTACTACTGGTGACTTGAGTGGGATTCTATGTACCATACAAGTCTATCGTGTACCATTTTTTCCAATGTCTTGCCCAAGCAGCTGTAAGGGATATCGGTCTATAGTTGCATGGATTCGTCTGATCTTTCCCAGGTTTGGGAAAAGCTAGCACTGTTGAATGACACCATGAGCGAGGATAATAGCTTTCGGAGAAGACCCGATTCAGAAAAAGCAATAGGGAATTTAGAGCCTTTTTGTCTAGGTGTTGTAACATGACGTAATAAAGACCATCAGGTCCTGATGCCCCATTTCTTGATTTGTTTAGAGCAACCTGCAGCTCCAATATTGTAAAGGGTTGATTATATGGGAGCACTATTCTTGTACTGAAATTTAATTTGCTTTGCTCAGTCCTTCTTTTAAGTTGCTGAAAAGATGGTTCATATGCAGCTGTATCTGAGATATTGGCAAAGTTTTCTGCTGGAGCATTGGCTATTTCAACTGGAGATGATAAATCTTGTCCATTCCATCTCAGTATTGGAGAGGATGCTGGGAGAAATCTACCATTCAGTTTTTTTATTTTATTCCAGATTATTCTGCTGTTTGTGTTCTTCGTTATAGTAGAGGCAAACTGGATCCAAGAATCTTTTTTTGCCTTTTTCCTTACGAATTGCGCTTTTGCTTTCAGTTTTTTGAAATTTATAAGGTTCTCGGTAGTTGGGTGTTTACGAAACAGGTTCCATGCCCTGTTTTTCTCTTTTTTTGCAAGTTGGCACGCTTCACTCCACCAAATATTGGCATGTTTAAACGAACCAGTACGCATTTTTGGTATGGCCTTGGTCGCGGCATTCAGAATCTGAGATGTGATGTGCTTTGTGGCATCATCAATGGATTGGAAATTGATAATTTCATCATTGAATGAGATACTGAGAGCAAATAACTTCCAATCGGCCTTGGAAAATTTCCATTTTAAGCGGGAATTATTTACCTGAGGGATTCTAGTTATTTGGAATTCGCAAATTATTGGAAAATGGTCACTGTTTAGCGGATTGTCCAGAATTGTCCAGCGGATGAGTGGATACAATGTTGGAGAGCAGATTGTCAAGTCTATAGCTGTAGTTGTTCTAGTAGAGAAATGGATGTAAGTATCAGCACCAGTATTCAACAGTGTTAGATTGTGTTTATCAAGCAGCAACTCCAGAACTTTACCTCGTCTGTCTGTATGTGGGAAGCCCCAGATCGGGTGGTGTGCATTAAAATCTCCAAATAAACAAAATGGAGGAGGGATCTGTAGTAGAAGTACTTCTAGGTCATTATAAGTATATTCTTTGTTTGGTGATAGGTAGATTGAAACTACTGTTAACATGATTCCTAAGGAGACACGCACTGCTACTGCTTCTAAGGAAGTTTGCAGTGGAATGTGTTTAGTAGGGACTCTTGAGTTTACTAGAATGGCCACACCTCCACGCACGGTGGTATTATTATTTCTATTATGCTGATATATAGTATAGTTCTTGATTTTTGGAATTACTTGCGGAGGTAAATTAGTTTCTTGCAAACATATGCTTACCGGACTATACTGTTGGATGAGGTCATCGATATTACTACGTAGACCTCTACAGTTCCACTGTATGATGTGATCCATTATTTGATTTTGGCGGTTGTGTTTGATTCAGTCTGTTTTTTAGGTCCAGTCTGTTTTTGTCTCTCAAATTTTATTCTTTCTTTTTTCGAAAAGATAGGACGCGCTGTGTCCATTTCATCATCTGCGTACAGATCTAATATTGGCTCATCCGGGTTGATGTTTTCATTAGTATCCATATTTGTTGCATTTTGCTGACTTTTCTGCCTTGGGACTGCTGTTTTAGTTTTTATAGTTTCTGAGGAAGACTGCAAAGCAGTTGGCGGTACTGTAATTGGTGTGTTATTGGCACTATCATTCACATGCTGTTCCATAGTAGATTGCTGTGATTTTGAAAGTATTTCTCTAGCCCAGTCTGCAATAGACATGGATGGGGGAACTGACATGTCAGTTTGAGTGGCTGCTGACTGATATTTCTTTGTTGCTGCTGCGTAGGTGTGTTTAGTTGTAGTAGGCATAATCTGCTTCTTTGCTTCTTGGTAAGTGACTTTCCGCTCTACTTTATATTGTTGGATCTTTTTTCCTGTTTTCCACAGTTCACAGGACTTTGAGTAGGCAGGGTGTTGGCCTTGATAGTTTGAACAATGTGGTGTTTCCGCATCACATTCCGTTTGTGCGTGGGATTTTGAACCACAGTTTGGACACACAGCATCCCCTCGACAGACGGTCTGAGAGTGTCCAAACTTTTGGCACTTATAACATCTGATGGGATTAGGAATGTAGGGTCTTATACGGCAATTGAGATAGCCGGCTTTAACACTAGATGGTAAATTTGGTGTGCCAAACGTAAGGATGATGTTCCGCGTTGGAACCAGCTGGCCATCTTTTTTGATCATGATGTGCTTAGTATGTGTGACTTTTTGTTCTTTTAATTCTTGGACTAATTCGTCTTCTGTGACATTAATCAAATCCCACTCAGTGATGACCCCTTTGGAGGCATTTAGTGTCGCATGTGGGGTAACTTGCACGGGAATACCACCAAAGGCTGAGAGGTTCAGCAGAGTCTCTGATTGCTGACGGCTCACACTTTCAATTAGTAAATCACCCGATCTAAGTCTTTTCACCATTTTAGGTGAACCTGCTGTATTTTCCAAACATTTCTGTATCAGAAACGGGGAGAGTGTACTCATGCATTTGTTTGACAAGGAGTGGAAGATAAGGAAAGATGGACATTCCTTTTGCTCTGTGTCAGTCTTCAGTCTTTTTGACTGTGATGTGTCATGGTCATTATCATTTGATTTAGGACATGAGCGCCAAGGCTCAATTGGAGGGAAATTGTCAAATTCCATGTTTGCTCCTTTTCGCCCTGGGAGAGTGGCTTTCTTCTCCCAGGTTACCGGCCCCGCCACGTGAAGGCAGGAGCGGTTCCACCAGTGACCAAGCGGTTGTAAAGTTTAGTAGCTTGTTAGTAATTAATATATATATACTCTGAAAAAAGAAAGGTAGTTTTCCTTTCTTGGTTCTTACTTTAACGCTTGAAGCACAGAACCACTTTAGCTAAACAAAAGAGAAAACAACAGTAGAAATAAAATTAAACTTTGTCACTTAGAAATAGCACACTATATATCTCAGAGGAAATCGCTTGTCACTATCGCTTGGCATTTGGGGCCCCCCAGAGTGAGTATTTGTGTTGAAGCAACTTCATTTTTTGGACTTATTCAAAAACTATTTAACTTTGCGTCCGGATCTACTTACAGATGGAATTTATTAAAGGAACAAATTTGCTTAAATAATTTAAGCGATAATCGACCTTTATGATTAAATCCCTTTCCGATATACGATGGTCTGCACGATTTGACACAGTTAGATCTTTAAAATCAAATTATATTTCAATCACTAAATTTTTAAAAATGTTAGCAGTAGATACTCGTAGCTGAGTGGTCAGGAGCGCGAGTGCAGTAGCACACGCTCTTTGAGCAGACCAGGGTTCAAGCCCCTGACTGCTGAATACGGTCAATCTGCCAACCCGCACTGGACCGTCGTAGCAGATTATGGTCCATTTCTCTCAGCATGAATTGTTGAGGAGGCTTCCATCCTGCAGTGGGTTGATAATGGCTGCACTTTACCTTTACCTTACTGAACAAAACTGCGATACAAGAAGTGAAGCAGCAAACATTTTGTTCAAATTATGCGAAATAGAAACATGTATACCATGTGTATTTTGGTACAATATTTTGGAAAGAATTGATAAGGTCAATAAAATATTTCAAAAAGATGCAGTCATATTGAAAGAGGTTACAGATCATTTAAGAAGTTTAATGGAATATCTAAAACAAATTTGAGGAAATTTTGATCAATTTGAAACAGAAGGGAAAAAATTTTAGAGTCCATCAAAAATTTGAATGAGTTCAAACTGTTCGACAACTGAAGAAGCGTAAAATAAAATTGAAGTTTTTCCCAGACGAATCTCGTTCCACATACCATGATAATTTTTCGGCAAAGGATCGGTTCAAAATTGAAACATATTTAGCTATATGCGACAGTCTAATCACAGAAATGGCGAAATGCTCTGTTGCCTACGAAAAACTTCATTCAAACTTTTCGTTTCTCTTTGAATATTCAGATTTTAATTTATAACAGAAACAACAGGCAGCTAAACAACTTGTTGCAAAATATTCAAACGATCTCAAAGAACTTTTAGAAAATTAAATAATTCAATTTCATCAATATGTCGAAGAACTTTTAGAAAATGAAACAATTCAATTTCATCAACATGTTGCGCTTCACATCGAGGAAAAGGGTAAAAATGAAGGAAATATCATAGACACGTTTAAGGAAATTTTGTCCACGAAATGCTATCCAAATGTGAGTATCGCATTTCGACTATATTTGACATTGGCGTACGGAGTGTGTGAAGGTGAGCGATCTTTTTCTAAGATGGCATTAATAAAAAATCAAAAGAGGGCTGTAATGAGCCAAGAGCGATTAAATGCCTTATCCCTAATTTCCATTGAACACAAGTTTGCCGAAAAAATAAACTTTGAAGACAATCAATAAATTTGCAAAAACGACATGAAAAGTTTTATTATTTATCATCCTTTAACAGGCAGAAAAATCCAGAAGTTCAAAAAATTCAAAAGTACAAAATTTCATTTATTTGCCACCTAACTTTTATTTATTTTTATTTTATTTTATTTTTATTATTATTTTTTTGGGGGCCCCGAAATATAATTTGCCTAGGGGCCCCAACTATCCTTAATCCACCACAGATTCTAACACAACCCATGTATTTACTTGTTCCATGATGACTCCCAGCAGTTCTTGAAATCCCCAGTACCGCACTTTCCAGGCTGCTGCTGCTCATCCCAATAGAAACAGTGCAAGAATCACTTCCCTCTGCCTGTGGCTACTGTTAATCTATTAATCTGTGAATCCCCCCAAGCTAACAGTTTTCTGACCAACATAACATTGCCTCAATAGCATCCGAAAATATTCTTGCACCCTTTCAATTTAAGTGTATCCCATCCCTGTAGAAGCAATCTCTCCTGTCAACAAGCACAGACCAAACTGAGGAATAAGAACTGTAACTTATAAAATTGAAACACCTGTCATTCAAAAAGAGGTTTGGCATAAGTTGTGTTTTGTGATAAACATGGCAAAAAATAAGCACCTGAGTGTTGAAAAAACAGAAGTGTTATTATAACTCTGTATAAATAAAGTTATTCCATGAGAAGTATTGGCAAAAAACTAAGTGTTTCATTTAAAGGGATACAAACTACCAGTCAACAATTCAAGAAGACTGGCAGTTTAAAGGACTGCATGCACGTAACAATGGAAGCATAGGATAAGGCCACATCACTGATTTTTATAGGAACAAACATGACAGAGAAACTGTCATGTTTTCATCCACTGTAAAACATCTTAAACAAACAGGACTTCCTGGTCATATAGTGGCCCAAAAAATCTTATTAAAAAATCAAATAAAATGGTTTCTTACCAGAAAATCAAAGGAAATGGTTGGCTTGGGCTAAGAACTATCAAATTGGACAACTGAAGAATGGAAAAATGTATTGTGGACAGATGAATCCAAATTTGGAATTTTTGGATACAAGCATAGAGTTTATGAGACAATCAACTGAAGAAATATGGTACCACATTGTTTAGTGCCTACAGACAAGCACAGTGATGGTTCCATCGTGACCTGAGGTTGCTTCTGTTTTTCTGGAGTAGGTAACACCATCAGAATTGAAGGAATTTTAAGAAAAGAAGGGTATACAAACATTCTTGAACATAATGAATATCCTCTGGACTGACTTTGTGGAAGAAATTTGATATTACAACAAGACAATGATCTGAAGCATGGTTCTAAGCTGTGCAGGAACTCTAGCAACTAAACAACAGGAGGAGGGGGTATTGCAAATTATGGTGTGGCCACCCCAATTGCTTCACTTAAACCCAATGGAGCTTTTATGCGATCATATAGACCATTAAGTCCGTGAAGTCTGCCCAGCCCATCTTCACAAAATTTATGGGAAACCTTGCAAATCACTTGGAATAATGTTAGTCAAGACACTATTATAAAATTAATTGCCAGAATGTCATGTCTGTATAAGGCAGTGACAAAATCTTGTGGAGGATATTTCAATGAAAAATCAATACAATTGTTAATATTAATCATTTCAATATTTTTTGCTGTAAATTTTTCAATGCTTAATAAAAAAAATCTTAAAATACTTTGTAGTGTGTTTTTTTTTTATATTAAATCTTATATTGTCATATCTAAATTTAAAAAAAATTAATGAAAACTGTTGTCATATGCCGTGATTCCAAACTTTTAGGTGGAAGTACATGCACTCTCTAGGGCCTACACACAAAAAAACCTTGGATCTATATACAAACCATACATAGATACAAACCAAAAAGTTAGGAAATGCTGTATCACAATCCTATCTCAGAGTTACTGAGTATAGTTTAGGAGTCTTTAATCACTAAGATACTTCATTTGATAATCCTACTGCTAGATAATCAAATGCCATTAAATCTATTGCATGTTTCATGTTCTTATACATATATATTTACATTCACATGTTTAGCACTGCTAAAGTTTTTGATTTTATAATTTTTATGCAATTTTATTTATATATTTATACCAAATGTCCAACAAAAACTTGGGAGCATTCACCTCTCCCTCGCCATCCAACATAATTCTTCTTTAAAACCTCATTTACTTATATCAAAATATCTAGAACTGATTCATACAAAACAAATATAACAAACTAATTCATACAGTAATTATACTTACTTTGGCTCCAAGCAAAAGTTCAGGTGCTCTGTACCAAAGTGTCACAACAACCGGAGTGTATGGTTTTAGAGGTGATCCATATTCTCTAGCCAACCCAAAATCTCCAACCTGGAATGAAAATTACATCAACATGTGTTAATGCAGCTGCAACAAGACATAACACTAGATATAAAATATACATAAGAAGACAATTAAATAACTATTATGTTTAGAGCCAGCAAAGACTTCTAACTACTATAAGGAAACGCTTTGGATTTAGGAATTCACAATAGAAATTCAGCTGTCTGCCAAACTAAGTCCGCTATTTATCTGCTTTGTTTTTTTTTTTTTTTTTTTTTTAAGGAGCATTAGCAACTAAGGCCATATTGCTCCGTGGATACGCAGTGGTCATTTCCTGACCTTTCCGCACCCTCCGTATTTGGTGGTTACGGGCTCGAACCCCGGTCTGATCAAGAAGCGTGTGCTACGCACTGCTGCTCCTGCCCACCTGGCTACAGAGGCGCCCCGCTATTTATCAAATCTATATTCAACATTATTATCACGAAAGGGCCTGGTGTACTGGGGTCCATGGTTAAGAAAATACAGTATAATCCAGTGGAGGTATTTAATACAATAAACACAATAAGATACAGTAGAAGCTTTCGAGGCTGTCGAGTCTCTTTATCAACTAATTAGTTGAAAAAGAGACTCGACAGCTTCTACTGTATCTTATTGTATTTATTGTGTTATTCAACATTATATTCAGTGGTATTAAATATATAAATATAAATTCATACTTATATTTATTTATTCATCCATCATCACATTTCAGTCAAAAAATCATCAACATTATTTTTTCAAAGCTCCAACAATCTCAGAACCAATCAGGCTACTTTAGAGACAGGTGCAGAAACTTATGCATTACTGTGCAAGCAGACTCGTGGCTAATGTTCATTTCATTTGCTATAAAATTTATAGTTACACATCTGCCTTCAAGGTCTAGCTGTTCCACTTTAGTCACAATGGCAGAGTCTGTGGCTTGGCTGAGATGGTTTTTCTTCTGCTGCATCATTGTGCACACTGCTTTGCACATACACAAATTGTCTTTTCCAATTTTTCACAGTCTAGGCAATCTATATATACAAAGGGTACTAGGAAAGTTTTGCAATACAGCTTTGTTTATTTAATTTTTTCAAAGTAATTTCCTCTACATTCAATACACCTCTCCATCCTCCGAAACCAATCTTTAAACCAGTTCTGCCAAGTTTCACTAGGGAGTAAAGCACACTCGTTGTCCCAAGCCCGTAGAAGGTCCTCATCACTGGTAAACCGCCTCCCTTTTAGCTTCATTTTCACATGCGGGAACAGTGCAAAGTCGCAGGGAGCAAGGTCTGGACTGTAGGGAGGGTGCTCGAGAAGTTTCAGTCCTGTCGTGGTCAAATATTCGGTGCAGGCTTTGGCGGGTGAGCTGGAGCATTTTCGTGATGGAGGTACCAGGTGTCCATTCTTGACTTTGGCCGCAGGTTCTTCATAGATCCAATGACTTTAGGCAGGCATTGTTCAGTATACCACTTAGCTGTGACTGTCTTCTGCGTGTCCAAAACGACACGTTCCACAATTCCACTCGATTTGAAAAATACAGCTATCATTTTCTTCTTTACAGATCGGGATTTTCTGACAATTACGGGTGTGTCGTCATCATCAAAGACCCAAACTTTGTTTTGAGCCTTGGTCGGCAGATCGTAATAGTACATCCAAGTCTCGTCACCTGTCACGATGTTGTTCACATACCGAGATTGTCCCTTATCAAACTTTTTTAACATCTCCCGGCACCAAGTCACACGTCGTGTCATCTGCTCTTCAGTCAGTTGATGCGGCACCCAGAGAGAACAAAGTTTCTTCACGTGCAAATGATCTTGCAGAATCGAACGAATTGCTGGTGCATTTAGGCCCAAAGTATCCTCTACCTGCTGGTAGGTCACTCGCCTGTTTTCGTCAAGCATTTTCCTCACAGCAGTAACGTTTTCCTCCGTAACTGACGTTCGTGGCCTTCTCGGCCTCTCAGAATCCTCCAGAGTGAAATTTCCCCTTTGGAATTCTCTATACCACCTGAATATCGTTGTATGATGTGGACAATCATCATCTAGTGCAAGAGTCATTTCTTCTAAGCACTGGTCTATGGTTAAACCACGCACGAAATTATACCGCAAAACTGTCCTTATCTCATTTCGTGACCGCGATGCCATCGCAAGCACTTTACACTCTCACTACTAATGAATAACTGAGCCCATCGACTTGGCGCGGCGGCTACTATGCACGTATGAACATGTCTCAACATGCAGCAACAAGCAGCTTCCTGTGATTCATTGTTGCGTCATATTGCAAAACTTTCCTAGTACCCTTTGTATATTTAATGTCAAATCCCTAACTCAGATATTTCTAGGTGAGGGTAAATATTTATTTACCGCCTCTCATAGTTTTGCTGATGACAGCACACAGCATTCCAGTTTGAGAAACCTTGCCTTGCTCAAGTTTCTTTAACCTCTTGAATATCCAACACAACACTTACTGAATTTTGACTTTAAAAAAGATTGAGATCAGGTATTTGTAAGGAGGAAAAACAGATTTTTCGGGGGAAAAACAATGGAGTTTTTGTCCACGGTGTATAAATTAAATTTCGCTGACAACTGTTTTATATTAAAATATACATATGGGATTGTTTACCAGTATAGTATTCTTTAAAATATTAGCTTATATAGGATTTTTCTGTCTGTGGATTTCTGTTTGGATAATTCTATTAGACATCAATTAATTTTGATTGCTTCAAGACGAGAGAGAGAGAGAGAGAGAGAGAGAGAGAGAGAGAGAGAGAGAGAGAGAGAGAGAGAGAGACTTTTGCAGACTGCTATTCAGAAATTTTTTGCAGAATTTAGCACTGCAAAACAAAGCAGGTCTAGACTATTAATAGTTAAACTATTAAAGATAAAGAAATAGATAAAACAATAGTTGTTTTGGAGCATCCATTGTTGCAAAACAATTACTGCTTCATTTATTTCTTTATCTTCTTCCTCATTGAATAAAGGAACAGACTCTTCTCCTCCTGTTTTAGACTGTTTACAACGTTGGCATTAGAAATGCTTATGACTAAGTCAAAATCATCCTTCTGGTTTAGTCTGCTATAGTAATCAACTTCCAAAATGAAAGTAAAAGATCTGAAAACTGTTTGAAAATAAATTTGCACAACACATTCTTCAACATATTTAGGAGTAATAACCTGAGTACACAAATGCAAGGTAAATTGGATTAAGGGGCTATGTTTGAATTTTCAAATACTGGCATAACATTTTAAAGAAATGAGAAAATTTCTTTATTCGAGCCAGAAGAGAGGAATATGAACAGACTTTTACATGAATGGAGGATAACATGCCTAGATTTATCCACTTGTTTAACCTGCTTAGGATTGCTTTCACCAGAAGTTTATGATTCGGAAGTTCTCTTTTTGGGGAGTTCATTAATTGGTCTTCTTTCAACGTTTCCTTTGGATCACGAACTGGATATGAGTAATTACCACATAATAGTGATTGCTTGTAGAACTTTTCAATTTGGTAGCTCTGAAAAGTGTTTACATTGCTTTTCTCACCACTTCTAACCTATTTACAAATTCAATCAAAGCCCTCGACCTGTTAGAAATTAGTTTTTGTAAACAAAAGCAGTTTATGGTAGCTACAATGTCAAGTGCACTCTGAAAAACATCTTTCTGAAGGATGAGTTGTTAAATTACACACATGCTTCAATATTTTTTCTACTTCAGTGGCATGCATCAGCTGAAATTGCTTAAATCTATCTTTTCTTCTAGAACTTCTCTCTAGATAGTAGTAAATGCCTACAAAATATTCACACTCTGTCACAGGAAGCATGCAACTCTTTTTTTTCAGCGCAAAAATTAATAAGGTGAAAAGGACAGACTACCAACAAGTGCTCACTCCTCTTTTAATACTCATGCTATTCAAGTATTTAGGAGAACCATAACAGGTGCATTATCAATACTAAGTGCCCGACAGTTTTTCAAAGAATCCCATGTGCTTTCAGGTTGTTAGATATCCAATATTTAATACAATAGAGTAGTCAGCTTCCAATGCTGGCAATGAGTGCAAGCTGCTTTTGATTTGACATATATTGTATATATATATATTTTTTTTTTAAACTACAAAAGGTCACTTTTTGTAGTAACTACAATACAGTAAAATCTCATTAATACAAACTCGGTTTATACAAAGTACTCGCTTATATGAAGCACATACCATTCCGCTGCGAAAAGATAGGCTTTTCTATGTAAATATATTCATTTATTACAAAATTCGGTTAATACGTATTACAAAGTTCTTTTTCACCACGTGAGAAATAAATTTTGTCATTTTGTATGTTTAATACAAATCTTGGAAGAGCAATCCAATTATTGCCCCCGGCCACCTGGCTCCCTACTTCCCGGAGGAGGCCACTCGCCCTCGACTTGTTAGAAATCAGTTTTTGTAAACAAAAGCAGTTTATGGTAGCTACAATGTCAAGTGCACTCTGAAAAACATCTTTCTGAAGGATGAGTTGTTAAATTAACAAAAGAATAAAAAGTTTTTATAAGTTGTTTACATGCACTCCCTCGGTCTCCACAGGAATAAGGTCAGTTGCAATTGTTACTCCAGTTCAAAGAGTCTTCTGCTATTGTATACAGCAATCTACTTTTTATGCCATTTTATCTGAGCTGATGTGTTTTTCGGAACTTGTCTTTAAATTAATTTAAAATTTGTTTATATTAAATCTTATCTAGCAGATTTATCTAGCAGTGTTATGGCGACAAAATGAAGACAGACAGAATTAAGCCTGGAAATTAAACTAAAAATTATACAAGAGGCTGATAGGATGGAAAGAAGCAAAACGGACATTGCAAAAGGAATACAACATCCCTTTACCTACAATACCAAAAAATACTTGAAGAAGTGCACGACACTGGAGCAGCGATGAAAAACAGGAAATGAATTCATGGTGCAAAACGAGGAGCTTGAAACAAAACTTTTCGAGTGGTACCAACAAATGCGTGCATCTAATTTGCCAATAATCAGGTCTGATTTTGTAAGAAAAGGAAAATTATCTAGCTCAGCAACATGGAATTAGCGACTACAAATGCAGCAGCGTACATTAGTCAACAAAAAAGGGCTACAGACTGGTTGTATTCTGTACGGTTCATCTTTGAAAAATATGAGGCAAAGGATATTTTTAATCTTGACGAGCCAGGTTTATTTTATAATTTGCTGTTCGAGTACAGTCTTGTTATGGTGGAAAATTAAGTGAACAAAGACTCACTGTTGTGAGTCTTTTGTGAGTGTGTACTGCCATCTGAATTGTGTGCAATTCAGATGGCAGTACAAAACTACACCCACTTGTGATTGATAAGTTTTCCAAGCCAAGATGTTTTAAAGCTGTTAACTAACTTCCCTGTGATTATGAGGCCAATAGAAGTGCTTGGCTTATGGTCAAAAATTTTCAGTCTTGGTTATCAAAATTGGATAGAAGAATGGCTTCAGAAAAAAGGAACATTTTGATGATTCTAGACTGTTTATAGCATATTCTGCTGAGACACTTAAGTTTACAAATATACGGCTGTTGTTTTTACCCCTCGCCCCAATACCACCAGTGATCAAGGCACTAGTTATAACCTCAAGAGAGCATATAGAGCCCACCTAATAAGATACTTGATCCGCAACACAGGAGGGAACAATTTGCAGCCAAATTGTTCCCTCCAAATTGTCTTGGATACTATCCGTAATCTTGTTATTGCTTGGGAAAGTATTACATCAAGTGTAATAATCAACTGCTTCAGAATAAGTGGCGTTAGAGAGAACATCATCGAAAAACATGGTCCAGCAGACGAATGTGATAGCAAAAGTGAGGAATGGAGGAATTTGAAGGAGCATATGGATTTTGTTGTGAATTTGAAGAGTTTGTGAAGGTGGATGATGAAGTTGCTACCACTGCAACACCACCACCAGAAGAGCTGCTGGGTACCAAACAAAACAATGATGCTTTTGTTACCAGCGACAGAAAAAGTGAAGAAGCGCACGCACACTGCCATCTAAAAAAGATGCACAAAATGCATTGAACATAATAGAGAATGTGTTGGTCTGCAGTAACGTTGATAAAGAAACAACTATTGCATTTGATAACGTCTGTGCTGTAGTTAAAAATGCATACAGGACAAAAACTGTGCAAACAACTGGATTCTTTCTCTAAATTAGATTAATTTATTAAAAAATTAATGGTTTGTATGTCTCCTTTTATACAGTATTAAGATTGTAATTCTTTTTACTGTGACACTAAAATATTGTATATATCAAAATATATACTGTACAATATTTTCATTTCTGTTAATATTGCTTTTCTCTCATAGTTTATTTTACAAATAAAATAAAATGTTTAAAAAATGTTATTCCTATTACTATATTGTTAGACAAGGGTTTTGTTTTTATTTTATTCTATTTTATTTATTATAATAAATAATAATAATATAGATATACAGTACATGTAAAAAAAAAAAAAAAAAAAAAACGATAAAATTTTGACACTTTTGGGAGACCTCGTTACTACAAAACGTGAAAATTTAGGTCCCTCGAACTTTGTATTAACGAGATTCAGCCATAGCTTGGAATCACTGATTATTGGCAACTGTAGCGATCAAAAATGGCCCATTTTTTTAGAACCATCACCATCTCTTCATCACCACAGAGAAGAGGTTTTAAAATTTTTAAGAAAATACAACTAGACACAAAAGATCAAATAAAAACCAACTCCATCTCCCAAGCAGAATGGAAACAACACTGTTCCAAACTATGGTATAACCCAGGCACTAGGGAATTGGAAGATGAATCTGTAGTAACCAAAGATGACAAGAAAATATAACAATGGAAGAACTAGAGTTAATATTACAAAAATCAAAAAACCGAAAAAAACCCAGGCATAGACAATTTGAATGTAGAACTATTTAAATATGGGGCACCTTACTAAAAAATGCACTACTAAAATTATTTAACATCATATGGCATAAGCAACAGATACCCAAAGATTGGAAAACAGGAATAGTAATCAATTTACACAAAAAAAACTCCAGAAATGACCCTAACAACTACAGAGGGATAACACTGCTGTGTAAACTACCGCAAAGCTATACTTTAATATACTAAAGAATAAACTTATTAAATACAGTGAACAATTCTTAGAAGAAGAACAATGTGGGTTCAGAAAAGGGAGAA
Organism: Mastigoproctus giganteus; assembly: GCF_048544385.1. Taxonomy (NCBI): domain Eukaryota; kingdom Metazoa; phylum Arthropoda; class Arachnida; order Uropygi; family Thelyphonidae; genus Mastigoproctus; species Mastigoproctus giganteus. The sequence continues at coordinate 161,461,528 of NC_143576.1, forward strand.
GCACAATAGATGCCATTTTCTCACTACAACAAATTTTGGAGAAAAGAAGAGAATTCAATCTACCAACATTTCTGCTGTTTATTGATTATGAAAAAGCATATGACAATGTAAACCGGGAAAAACTTTGGGAGATTCTACATGAAGAAAATATCCAAATCTAACTCCGGAAAGCGATCCAAAGCCTATATAAAAACTCAAAAGTCTGTATAAAATATTCTAATGACCAACTATCAGATCCAATTAACACCAATAAAGGAGTCAAACAAGGATGTGGACTATCACCAAATTTATTTAATATTTACATCAATAAAATTCTTAAAGAACGGAAACAAGCAATTAACAACGGAATACAGTTGAACAACAGGAATAAAATCCAAACTATATTATATGCTGATGATCAAGTTATAATTGCAAAATCCGAGGATGAACTACATATAGCAGCAAATTAACTTAATAAAATAGGTAAAAAGTACGAGATGAAAATCTCCACCTCAAAAACAAAATCAATGGGATTATGTGGGAAAAACATACAGAGTAAAAATTGTTATTGATGATAAAATAATAGAACAAATATCTGACTTCACCTATTTGGGAAATTTAATATCAAATGAAGGGAAAGACATCCACGCTAAACTACAAAAATATAATAAAATGAATGGAATGATTAAATGCCACTTCGGAAAACAAATGACAACTGAAACAAAATTACACAACGTCACTTCAAAACCAGCCCTCTTCTACAGCTGTGAGACTTGGGTCATAAATAAGAAAGATGCACACAAACTAGAATCAGCACAAATGAGATTTTTAAGACCATTATTAGGCTTTACAAGACTAGACCACCAAAGAAATTTAGATATTCGCCGAGAAATTAAAAGTAGATAACATAGTAAATGACATAAAATGGTATCAGGAAAAATGGATCAGCCACATAGAAAGAATGAAACCAGACCGATCCCAAAATTAGCCTTTAATTACAAACCCACAGAGAGATGTTGGTCGACCAAGACAACGAGCGAGATCAAGACCACCTCCAAGAGCTACAATGGAACAGGTCTTAAAAGACCTAAGCCAGACCAAGTTCATGATGGTGATGATGATGAAGGTAAACTGCAGCCATTATCAATCCACCAGGATGGAAGCCTCCTCAACGATTCATGCTGAGGGAAATGAACCATAATCTGCCATGCTGGTCCAGCGTGGATTGGCAGATTGACCATATTTAGCAGTCAGGGGCTTGAACCTCAGCCTATTCAAAGAGTGTGTGCTACCGCACTCCTGCTCCTGACCACTCGGCTATGGAGGCCTCTATGATATGCTACATCTATTTTGGATTTATTTCTATGCACTGCATGCGGTCTTTATGCTCATTTGTTTGCAAATGCTTGATTACACTGCATTTCCTGTCACTTGAAATTGAAATCACACCTGCTTTCAGTACACAAGGCAAACACTAACCTTTTTCAGATTTTACAATTATATATATATTTTTTTTATGCCACAGTTCTGTGGAATCTTACTGAAAGACATTGTTAATTAGGTTCACACTACATAAGTATTATGAAATTATTGAGAACAACACTATTATTCCACATTTCTATTTTGTAATTGAAATTACTACAGCACACTTGACAACCAATCTGTTAATGAAAATAAGTGAAATTCGCAAAATTAAAAAAATAAATAAATAAAATAAAATATTCAATTTTAGTACATCAGGGATATCTACTTAGACAAAACTACCAGTTGAAGACTGGTGAAGAGACTGAACCCATGACAGAGGGAGGGAGGGACACAAATGTCTGGGGATGTGCAGGCCCACTAGATAGAACACAAGAAAATCAAGGCCTGCCTGACTGAGAAATACCATCAGAGACCGAAAAGCCTGCTAAAATCAAAGCTGAATGATGGGAACATGATCACAGCCATAAACATTTACACAGTCCCAGTACTAATGTACTCCTTCAGGATTGCAGATTGGATCACCACCAAGCTGGAGGAGGCAGAGGAGATCATCTGCCAACATCACCTGGATTTGGCCATCGAGAGACTGACCATAGCCTTTAAAGAAGAAGGGAGGTGACTGACTGGCCTCACTGAACAAGAGAAGGCAATTAAGGACTTTTGGGATTACTTTCAGGAAAACACAGCACCTATCTACCAAGCCATAATATAGATAGACAAACGGCACAAAACATAACCTCAACAAGGAGACCACACTCATACAGACAAAAGAAACAGACAGAAAGATGGGCAAAGGAGACACTACAATGACCTCCACCAAGACTACATAGATAGAATAGCTTCCAACATTTGGCTCACAAAAGGAAAGCTCTTCCTTGAGGCCGAAGGATTCGTGCTTGCCATCCAAGATCAAGCAATAAACACTAAGAACTACAGGAAATACATCACCAAGGACCCCAGGGTAGCAAGTGATACATGTTGTTGATGCCAACTGGCCCCAGAAACAATCCAGCACATCACCGCAAGATGCAGGGTGATTACCCAGATGAAGTACACTCACAGACATGACCAGGTAGCCAGGATAATACACCAGAAGCTAGAGCAAAAATACCAACTGATCAAAGAAAGTTTATCATATTACAATTATGAGCCTCAGGCCATGCTAGAGACCTCTACTCACAGACTATACTGAGACCATGCAGTAATAACAGACAAGACGATCTGCGCAACAGACCAGATATAACCCTCATCAACAAGAGGAAAATGGCTACTCACCTGATTGACATAGCAGTGAACAACCAATAACCTCCAGAAAACATGAGGGAGGGAAATACTCATCTTGTACTCATCTCATCACCATGGAGGTGCCAAAGAGCCTCCATAAGAACCTAGCAGCAATAGGCTTCCCAGAGAACACTTACATGGAACTCCAGAAAGCAACGATCCTGAATACCTGTAGGATAGTAAGAGAGTTTCTTGACCAACAGTAATAATAAGAATAATAATAATAGTAACCGGGCACAACCAACCACTCCATGCACATGATACCAGTACCCATCACAGAGCAGAAAAAACCCCATAAAGGATAATAATAATAATAATAGCCAGACATAACAACTACTCCCAAGCATCTGGTACGAGTATCTTCTGTGGGACTGGGAAAACACTCATAAAGAGAAGGAAAAAGAAGATAATAAAATGGGGTGATTAGCCCAGTGGTTATGATGCTGGATCACTACTCTCATGGACCCAAATTCAAATCCTGTACAAAAAAAAAAAAAAAAAAATTGCTGGAAGATAAAAAAGAATCAAAATTGCTTCATGATACTATACCCCCCAGGTCAAAGTGACTGTGGCACTATCTGGTATTGCTTCCAGTAAACTACCCCATCCCACACTGGATGTCAAAAGCACAGCTAGATAAAGATGAGAAGTAGAAATATTGAACATTCTGCATCAATGTCACAAGATAAAATGAGGGGTCAGTTCAAAAATTCAGAGACAGTCGCCCACAGATGACAGTGGAGGAAATGGCACTGTTTCCTGTATGGAGACAGTTCTACAACTGAAGTGCAAGACTACCCAGCACAACTAACTGGGAGTGCCTACTGCATAACTGTGTTAGTGACCACCAGGAAGAAGCCAATACATGAAGTGGAGCAGCAAAATGAATACATTCATCATGCAAGCATACTATGAAGTAATGAAGCTAGCAACAGAGACATCACAATGTACAGGACGAAACTACACACCAAGTGGTTGGAATAGTTCTCGACTGTTCAGTGACAGAACAGCAAATAGCAGACCAGAGATAGACCATTGTCATGAAGAAACTGATAGCTCCTGTAATCTTGGAAAAGATCAAGCAAGATGTGAGCAACCGACTACATAGAACAATGAATACAGACACAACTGGAACTGGAGGAAGAACACCAAGTACAAGAACCACAACTACAGCAGCTGAATTGGACACAGACGAGAGTGCAATATCCAAAATAGAAGAGCAAAAGAAGGTCCAGAAGAATTTGAGGGTAGAGATATATCCACACCACCCCAAACAGTGAATAATACTAGATTACCTAAATGACAAAGAAGTAACAATAGACAACATCTGCATAGCCATTTACTATGATACTGTAGCAGCCACCAGAATGAACAGAAGAGAAATCAGAAACCAGCAGAAAATAAAACAAAAGACAAGGAGCCACCAGCTTGGGAAAGAAGGCTACAGAAGAAGATAAACGAGATAAGAGAGAGGAGTGAAGATAAGCCAACTGACCAGTATGAACAGTGAAACAGAAGTAAGAACAAGCTGATCAGAAAAGTGAACACCATCCTCAAGAAAGACAATATCCACAGCACACATGACACCTATAATTAGAAGATTGAAGAATACCTTGACATCCTCACACAGAAACTCCTGACACTCGCAAGAGACTTTGCAGTTAAAGGGAGAGCGCCCAGAGGAAAAAACACAACAGGATATTTGATGAAAACCAGAGATGTTTTGACTGTTAAATTGGACAAAAGGAGAAGGCAGGCAACAGAACCCCCAATTAGAAGAGGGGCAACCTGTGAAGCAGCAAATTTAGCCACAATGGCTGTACCCCCCCTGGATAGATATAGAAAGGAAGCACATGAGATGACAGAATAGGAAATTCAGAAGGAGGAAGTATTTTCTATTCCTGGCAAACCCTAGGAATACAAAACATCCACAACTACTGGTACAAGAAGTTTAGCCACACACACACAGCAGAGCAGAGCAGTTCACCCAGGTAATAAGACACCTCAACACAATCTCAGTCTCTGACTCAAGGAATCACCTATCTGAAGGTAAAGGACAAAGACACCACAAACCAGGCAAAGTACAGACCAATCACCTGTCTGCCAACAATGTACAAGATCCTGATCAGCTGCATAACTAAGAGGACACAGACCACTTGGAGAGCGAAAACATCATGGCCAAGTAGCAGAAGGGATGTAAGCAGATGAGCAAAGGTTGCAAGGAACAACTGGCCATTGATGCTACAGTTATGGTTGGTTGATTGGGGATTTATTTGGAGCATCAGTATCTATGCTATTTCTTGCAGGTAGGGATAATTTCCTATGGCTACAAAATTATTATTATTTATTATTTTTTTTTAAATTAGCTAAAGGAGGTGATATGTATTAATTCTTTTGAGAAAAGTAATGATGTTTGAGACATTTTATTACCCAAGATTGAAGTAAGTGTAAGAGGGTCTTTCGTTGAGAAGGTTCTGGCATTCTCTTGCATGTTTTGTGCATTCAATAAAGGTATGTTTCATGGAAAGTGTACTGTTACAATGATGACACTGAGGGGGGAGTCTCCCCTCTTAAGAGATAACCATGACTAATGTTAGTATGGCCAATTTTCAAGAGAGCTAATATTACCTCCTGCTGTCAAATTGAACTGAAGCTTGAAGGCCATCGCTCAAGATTTGGTTTAATACTTTGAAGTTTATTGTTAAGCTGTTGCTGCCATGATAACTACCACTGGTACATGCATTTTTCCTGGATTATTGGTCTATAGTCTTCATGAGGGACTTTCCACTTGCTGTCTGGTGGTAGGTTAGCTGATTTGGCAACATTGTCCGCTAGTTCGTTCCCAGGAATTGCCATATGTCTTGGGACCCAGCAGAAGCGTATGTTTCTCCCAAGTACCGATAATGTATCAGTACTTGGGAGACCTCTTTGCATACATAATGTATGCAAAGAGGTGATTATTTCTTTTACAACTGGGTGAGTGATATTCATGGTCGTTCAGAACTTGAAGTGCACTTAAAGAATCTGAGAAAATCATGCTGTGTTTAATATCGGAGGACTCAATGTAATTCAGTGCAACCCGAATTGCTATTAGTTCAGCTGAGAATATACTGAACTCAGACAACTGATATGCTAATGTGATGTTTGGGAAAACTGCAGCGATTCCAACGTGGGCCATCGTTCTTGGATCCATTAGTATGTACTACGACAAAGTTGGGAAACTGGTCCACTGATGCATGGTATAGTTGCAATAAATTTTTTCTATGTAAAGTAGATTTATTCCATTCATGAATGGGTAAGTCACATGAAGGTGGAGTGATGTTCCAAAGAGCAAGTGAGAATGGGAGGGTATGCGCCACATTCTCTAAGGTTAAATTTGGTTCTTCTAAGAGGTGTTTTATTCTCATACCCAAGGGCAATTTCCAGTAGGGCAGTTTTGGTATAACCTGCTATGCTGTGATGTGAAAAGTATCTGCCAATTTGGGTGTTCTGGCATAGATCTAATTTTATATGCATAGTGTTGTTATCATAGTGTTGTTATGCATCAGTTGTTATCTTCTGATGGAGAGAGGGGGTTAATGTGCTTTGGCATGTAAACCATGTATTGGAGATGTGTGATATGCTCCTAAGGCAATGCGTATTGCACTATGATGGATAGGGTCAAGCCAGCAAAGGGTACTGGGTCTTGCTGAGTTACACACTGATGCTCCGTAGTCAAGCTTCGATCTGATTAATCGTAACAAGGTAAGGCAATCAGCTCCCCACTTAGTTGCTGAAAGAACCTGGATGACATTTAGCTTTTTCTCACAGGATATTCTTAGTTTTTTAATGTTCTAAAAAGGTGAGTTTATGATCTAATGTGATTCCTAAGAACCGTATGGGGATGAACTGCTATTGGTTGTCCGTTCAGTAGTAGTTCAGGATGTGGATGGAGTTTACGTTGGCGGCAAAAATGGATGCACAACGTTTTTTTGGAGACAGAGTTGGTAGCCATTAGTTTTGTGTCCATGAACTGATTTTATTTATTACTCCTTGTAACTGTCTCTCAATGGTCTTCGGAAGTTGTTCAGCAATGGTGTTTATTGCAATTATAAAAAGTGTAGCGTTTAGAACTGAGCCTTGGGGAACTCCTTCTTGTAGGTATACTTGGGATAACGAAGTTTTAAATCGGATCTGAAATGTGTGTTTGTACAGGAAGTTCTGTATGAAAATCAGTAGTTGACCTCAAAGTCCATGGTGATGTAATTTGCGGAGAATGCCATACTTCCAGGTGGAAGTATGGCATTCTCCGCAAATTGAATCTTAGAAGCTTTACTGATATCGAAGCAAACCATCACATGATGTTGTGATCTGAGGAATGCATTCCGAATGGAGTTCTCTGGTCTTACTAATTTATCTAGGGTTGATCTGTTTTGGCTAATACCAAATTGTGCAGAATGTAGGAGATTAAAGTTTTCTAGGTACCATATCAGCCGACGGTTTATCATCTTTCCAAAAATTCTGCAGAGGCAACTAGTCAAGGCAATGGGTCTATAAGAAGTGGGGTTTGTTGGGTCTCTTCCTGGTTTAAGGAAGTCAAAGACTGTAGCATGATGCCATTGTTTAGGGAATGCATCTTCTAGGTAAAGTCTATTAAACAGATCAGATCAAGGAATGATTGCAATGATTAAGCACTTAGTTCCTGTATCATTGAATAGTGGATATTGTCAGGTCCTACCGTGCTGTGTCTAGACGTTGACAGAGCTCTACGCAGTTCATAGATAGTGAATGGTAGGTTATATTGTTCTTTCTCTTTTGGCGAGAAGTTTAATTTTTGTTTTTCTGTATTTGTTTTAAATCCCTTGAAAGTTGGTGTATAACTTTCCATTGATGATGTTTTAGCAAAAGTTTCCCCTAAGATATTGGCAATTTGTACAGGGTCAGAAATGTTCTCTTCCCTCCATTCCATGATAGGCACAGGAGTCATCTGGTATTTGCCACTTATTTTTCTGATTATTTTCCAAATTGTATGTAGGGGTTTCTTGATTGATGGTTGAAGTAAAGTGGATCCAAGCTGCCTTTTTATTACTGCATCTAACTCTTGCTCTTGCTCTTGCTCTGGAACACTTATAGTGGATAAGATTAGCTGTAGTTGGACTGTGGCGAAAGGTATTCCACACTTTATTTTGCTTTTTTAGTGGTACGGCATTCATCATTCCACCAGATTTTTGGGGGTATCGGCAAATTTGAAGAGGATTTTGGTATGCTTTTTCAGCTGCATACAATATTGTTTTTGTGACATAGTCAACCACTTATTGGTTGGGGATTCTTGGATTATATCCGGGTTAAATTTAGCTAGTTTTTTATAGGTCTGCTAATCTGCTTTATCAGTAAGCAACTGAAGAATTTTAGAAGGCTGATAAGAGGGTTTGTTTATCAAATCAACTGGTATGGGAAAATGGTCACTAGGCAAAGGATCATCATTTATTGTCCACTTTGGAGTAGTATACAGGGTTGCTCAACAGATGGACAAGTCTATTGCAGTATTAGTTTCAGAAGGAAGGTGAACATAAGTTGTTGACCCATCATTTAGAAGAAGGTTGTTGTCATTTAAACATTTTTCAATTAGTTTGCCTCTTTGATCTATGTGGTTATTATCCCATAGTGTGTGATGTTCATTTAAATCTCCCAGAATGAGGAGAGTGTGGGGAGCTGGGCAATGAGACTATTTAGATTGTTCTGTCACACAATATCACTTGGTGGAATATATAGGGAGCAGATTGTAATGTGAATGTCAGAAGTTACATAGATGGCTACTGCCTCAAGTGGAGAATTCAGTGAGACAAGATTTGAAGGAACATGTGGGTTTACTAAAACAGCTACACCACCACGTGCAGTATTTTGGTGGGTTCTGTCTTTTCTAAAGATATTATACTGAGACAGTTTTTGGGTATCTGAAGGTTTTAAATATGTCTCTTGAAGGCAGAGACATATTGGTGTATATTTAGAGGTAAGATCATATACATCATCAATATTGGCACGGAAACCACGACAATTCAACTGAATTATTGTTTTCATTATTTGTTTCTTGTTACGCTTTCAGAACGTTTTCTTGTTGTTGAAGTTCTCTGATTTTCACCTTTCTTTGGAAAGTAAGGCTTTCCCGCGTCCATGTCTTCTTCGACAAAAATTTCTAGGACACCATCATCTGTAGATTTTTCATTAAGATCCATTTTCTCTTGATGTCTGGAAGTTCTGATTTGTTTTTCTTTGCATTCTTGATCTGAGGGATGTAGTTTTCACTTGGTATGGATATTGGTGTATTGACTGCCTGAGTTTGGGTTGTACTGTACACAGTTTTGATGTCATTTGAGAAAGACTCTTTTGGGGGGTACTGATAATTCAGTTTGCACTACTGTTGACTGGTATGTTTTGGTGATTTCGGAATATGTAGGTCTGTTTGGATGGGTTGGTGGTGAGATAATCCGCTTTGCTTCTTGATAGGAAACATTGTAGTTTGTTTTGTATTTCTGAATAAGTTTTTCATTTTTCCATCACTCATGTTTCAGCATAGGCAGGGTGGTCTTTTTTACAGTTTGGGCATATTGATTGAGGGACAGTACAGGTTTTGCAGTCATGTTATACTGAACCACACTTTGCACAAGTAGGAGTTCCCAGGCAAGCTGTCTGGGAATGCCCATACTTTTGACATCGGAAGCACCGTAGAATTTATGGTAGGAATATATGGCCTGACATTGCATACCAGATATCCGGCCTCAATGGATGTTGGATGATGCAGTTTCTTAAATGTCAAGATGAGATTTCGTGTAGGGGTCAGATTGCCATCTTTTCTGTTGGAGATTCTTTTGACTTGAATTACTCCTTGTTCTTTGAGTTCTAGCATTTCCTCTTCAGATACATGTAATAAATCCCAGTCTGTGATCACTCCTTTAGTGATCTGTGGGGTCATAGTTACTGGTAAACCTGCAAAGAGATTGATGCTCAAAAGTCGTTCAGAATGTTTGGCGTTGGAGGCCTTGATAAGAATATCTCCTGACCTCAGTCTCTTTACGGACTTGGGAGATCTAGCTCTACTTTCTAGTTCCTTTTGGACTCTGAATGGTGAGAGTTTGCCAATTGCATTTTCACCAGTTGAGTGAATGATCAAGAAAGTTGGAACTGGATGTGTCTCTGTCTCAGTTTTCTGGCGTTTGGAAGTTCCTGCAATAGAACTATCTTTCTTTTTGGATGTCTGGCAGCCCAGATAAGTCATAGTTTGATTTACTCATGACATGTTTTTTTTGGCCCTGGGAGATTATCTTTTTCTCCCAGATTAACAGCCCCACCACATGAAGGCAAGAGCGGTGCCACTTAGTGACTTAAGCGAAGAGAAGGTTAGTATGTACTAAAAAATAAAAAAGGGGGTTAAAGAAAGGTACTTTCCTTTCTAAGTTATATTATTTGAATAGATCTATTTCATTCTAATACTCAAGAGTTAACGGACTTACAAAATTCGGGAGAAATGTATTTACAGTAAAGCGTATCAGATAATCACTATGAAAAGGCACTGTGGTCACTAATATCGCTTGGCACTTGGGGCTTACAGTTATGGAATAAGCCAACAAAAACGCCACAACTTGTTCACTGCCTACGTCAACTACTTAAGGCCATCAACTCCGTGCCCCACAGCTGGCTGATAGAGACATTGAAGATCTACAAAGTCAACCCAACACTGACACTTCCTGGTAGCAACCATAGTAAAATGGAGGCCCACCATCGAGGTCTAGATCATCATGACAAGACCGATAGAAATCAGAAGAGGAATCTTCCAGGGAGATGCCCTGAGCCAACTATGGTTCTGTCTAGCACTCAACCAACTCTCCACCATGCTCAATAACAGCAAGTACAGATATACCCTAAAAGAAGGGATGAACAACCTGTACCCTTTCTCTCACCTGATGTACGTGGATCAATGGCACCCAACTCTGAAAATCAATTTCAGCAGCTATGCTGATTCACCGAAGAGTGCAATACTGATATCAGGATGCAGTATGGCCTAGACAAATGCAAGACCCATGGACTGTATCAAGAACATCTAGTTGGCCAAAACTACTAGTTTTGGAGATTGAAGGAGATTGAAGCCATGAGAGAGGGAGAGATCTACAAATATCTTGGAAGGATGCAGGCTCACCAGTTAGATCACAAGGATATCAAGGCCCACCTGACTGAGAAATATCATCGAGACTAAGAAGTCAGCTAAAAAATCTGAATGGTGGAAACATGGTCACAGCTATAAACACTTACACAGTGCCAGTACTAATGTGTTTCTTCGAGGATCACAGATTGGACCAATGCCAAGGTGGAGGAGATTATGAAATCTACCAGGAAAATGATGACAAAGAGCCACAAACCCCACCTGAAGTCAGCTATCAAGACTCACGACAGCCCGGAAAGGAGAAACAGGACTGATCTCATTGAAAAACAGAACAAAAGAAGGCAATTAAGAACCTGCAGGATTACTTCCAGGAAAACACCAAGCTATAAGAAAGATAGACAAATGGCACTCAGCTTAACAAGGAGATCCCATTCACACAAACAGAAGAAACAAAGAAAGATGAGTGAAGAAGGGACTCCATGGGAGACACTACAATGACTTCCATCAAGAATACATAGATAAGATGACTTCCAAAGCTCGACTCATGAAAAGGAAGCTCTTCGAGGCCATATTCGTGCTCGCCACCCAAGAACAGGTAATCAACACCAGGAACTACAGGAAATACATTGCCAAGGACATGGGAATGACAGATAACACATATCGATGATATCATCTAACCTCAGTAACAATCCAGCTGATCGATGCAGGATGATCATCCAGATGGAGTACAATCAGACACAACCAGGATATTACATCAAAAGCTAGTGCAAAAATACCCATCGATTAAAGAAAGTTTACTGTACTATAAGTATGAATCCACTCTATCCCTGAAGGCTACAGGCAAGGCAGGGATAGCATGGACATACACAAGATCTGAGATGAGAGACAGGTGCTGAAGGACTGGAAAGAAAGCTTGATCATCCCGTTGTTCAAGAAGGGGAACAGAAAGAAGTGTTCCAATTATAGAGGCTGTTGTTGTATTTGGGTTTTTTTTGGCACAAGGGCCTCTTGGGCCATATTGTGCCTGTTCATGATTTGCTTGTCACTAAGATGTTGACTGGAATTTGTGGGTTGGTCACTCTCACACTAGCAAGGCTTTTGTGGATTTATTGGATGATTGTTTTCTACACCAGCATGTTCGGGAGGCAACTAGAGGGAGTAATACTCTTGATCTCATTATCAGTAGTGATTCTTCATGCATTAAGAATCTGCAGATAAAGGAACCACTAGGTGGCAGTGATCACAGTGTGCTGAAGTGGGATTTACTCAAGGAGGTAACTACCATCAGAGGTAAAGGGAAGGGTTTTTGCTTTCATAAAGGTGACTATGATGGTCTGAGACAGACCATTAAATTCTATACAGTGGGACCAACTGATGATGTTACCAACAGCAAATTCAAAATGGGAAGCATTCAAGGAACTAATCTTGGAAGCTACCAGGCTTTACATACCAACCAAGAAATATTGTTCAAGGTTCAGGCCTAAATGGTTGTCAGATGAACTAATGAGACATATGGCAGAGAAGAAAAATGCATGGGATACATACAAATTAATGGGTGACATGGAAGCCTATGATAGATATAAGTTGGTCTGTAACCAAGTCACAAAGGAGATTAGGCAGGCAAAGGCAGATTATGAGAAATCCTTGGCAAAGGATGCAAAGAAAAACAGAAAAGAGTTCTTTACCTATTTAAACTCAAGAAGGAAAGGGATGAATCAGATTGGTCCACTGGATGTTGATGGTTCAATAGTTGAGGATCCTGCTCAGGTGGCTAACAATCTAAATGAGTATTTTGCATCTACATTCACACATGAGGAGTTATTCAGGAAGGGGAATGTCGTAGGTGAAGTAAACATTGGCAGTGAGCTAGATGATTTTCAAATAACTGAGAGGAAAGTAAAGGAGAAATTGTTGAGGATAAACATAAAAAAGGCACCCGGGGTGGATGGGATCTACCCAGTTATATTAAAGGAGGCAGCAAAGGAAGTAAGCAAACCCCTAGACATAATTATGAGAGCTTCTTTGGACTCAGGGGAGGTACCCATAGACTAGAGATGTGCAAATGTAACCCCAATTCACAAAGGAGGATCAAAGGCTGACACAAGTAATTATAGACCTGTTAGTTTAACTTCGGTTCCCGGAAAATTAATGGAGGCACTGGTTAAAGAAGCACTGCAGGATCATCTGGACAAGAATTCAGTTATAGCTCAGACACAGCATGGTTTTGTTAAGGGCAGGTCTTGTCTGACCAATTTGATTGGGTACTATGATGTAGTCACAAAAGAACTGGATGCAGGGAATAACTTTGATATTATATATTTGGATCTTAGAAAGGCTTTTGATACTGTTGCGCTTGGAAGACTGCTGCACAAATTGGAGCAGCGTGGCATTGGAGGCAAATTGCTGCTATGGATAAAGGAATGGTTGAGTGGCAGAAGACAGAGAGTGGTAATCAATGGACACTGCTCAACATGGACTAATGTTATTAGTGGAGTTTTTCAGGGTTCAGTGTTGGGTCCATTGTTGTTTTCTGTATTTATAAATGATATTGATGATGGTATATCAAGCTTAATGTCCAAGTTTGCAGATGATACAAAGGTTGGCAGAGTTGTTAAGGACACTACTGACACTATGCTGCTGCAACAGGATCTGGAAAGGTTGAGAAGATGGGCTGAGAGGTGGCAAATGAAGTTTAACATTGACAAATGTAAAGTACTACATATGGGAAACAGTAACCCCAGATTAACGTATAAACTCTGTGATATTACGCTGACAGTGGTAGAGAATGAAAAGGACCTGGGGGTAATTGCGCAGGCAGATATGATATGAAGTTCTCTGAACAGTGCAGACGAGCTGCAAGAGTAGCTCATGGTGTCTTGTCAATGATATACAGGAATGTTTCTAGCAGGGATAGGGATGTGATTATTCCCTTGTATAAGGCATTGGTCAGGCCACACCTTGAGTACTGTATACAGGTCTGGAGGCCTCATTTCAAGAAGCTGCTGGAACGAGTACAGAGAACGGCAACAAGATTAGTGAATGGAACAAAGGGTTGCTCTTACGAAGAAAGGCTTAAGTTTTGCAAATTACAGAGTCTGGAGACTAGGCATCGGCGAGGTGATCTGATAGAGGTGTATAAGGCTTTGAATGGCTTGAGCATGCTCAATGCCAATGGGATTCTTCCTCTTGCTCAGAATAATCACCTGAGAGGGCATAAATTCAAATTGAGGAAGGACAGACGTCGGATAGATGTGCGGAAATTTGCCTTTAGCCAGCGGGCAGTTGGTTTGTGGAATAGACTTCCAACACTTGTTGTTGAAGTTGATAGCCTAAACAAATTTAAGGCTCAGCTGGACAGGTATTTCGAACGAACGGAGGGGTGAAATGGGAGTAGTGGTTGTGTTTGTTTTTTTTTTTGACTGATGCTGAATAAGCTTGCTTTCTTGCATCATATGCCTCTACTAATGCTAATTATACAGATTTATGTGTTTCAAATAATTAAACAGTTCCTCGAAATTTGCTTCATTGCCAAGAATATGAAATAAGGTTAAGGGTTCCTGTAAATTGGATAGAGCGCTAAAGCTTGATTTCCTGACTGTTGAATGTTGGGGACATTCTATGAGGATGTGTTTATTGTTTGCTGCGACTGACGAAAGAAACACTGAAGAGGATTCTCTCCCATAAGCAAATACAGGTGAGTTGGATGCGAATGACCGATGCGGAGCCTTGCTAGAATCACTTCTTGTTGCCTGCTTTTCCTGGAACTAGATGTTCACAGTTGTTGCTCTTTTTTTTTTTTTATCTGCAGCAGTTTATTGTTGATTTCAGTTTTCCAAAGGTGAGACCATTGTTTCCTGCATGTTGTTTTAAAGATAGATTTGTAATCGGTGTAGGGCACTTTTAGTTGTCTGGAAGATTCAGAGAATTACAGAGGCATCACATGTGAGTAAGCTGTATGAGAGAGTATTAGAGCATAAGATAAACATGGGGATAGAGGAACATCATGTGGAGAGAATTGTGAATATGTACACCAACACAGGGAGCAAAGTAAGAACAGTGATGGGGGTGATGGAGAGCTTCGAAATAACATCAAGTTTGAGGCAAGGAGGCATCTTGTCACCACTACTGTTCATAGCTATCAAGAATGAAGTGCAATGTAGAATGGCAGTCTAACGTGGACAAGACCAGATGAAAGTCATGCTCTTTACAGATGACCTCTATATGGGGGGAGAGAGCAAGGAACAAGTGCAACGATGATATGCATGATATGTGGGCTAGTATGGCCAATGAATTTGGATTGGTTTTCAGTCAGGAGAAGAGTGAAGTAATGGTTCTAAAGAGGAGTGGTGAGCCTGATGAATACATTACAATGGTAGGGAAAGAGCTAAAAATGGTTAACAACTTCAAGTATCTAGGAAGCACCATCACAAAGACTGGAGTGATAGATGAAGAAATAAGTAGTAGGATATAAGTGGGTGGGAATTTCTACAGGCAGATAAGAGATCTGATCTGGAACATACCAATGAAGTTTAAGAAGGCTATACATCAAACCTATTATGCACCAATTGTGATGTTTGCATCTGAAACTTGGACCATGAGGAAAAAGGATGAAAGCAGAATGCAGGGAGCAGAAATGAGATTTGCGAGGAGCATAGTTGGAAAGACAAGATAAGACAAAATCAGGAATGATGTGATGAGGGAGGGAATTCAGGTTGAAAAACTCCAGAATAGGATTGAAAAGTCCCGTTTTAAATGGTTTGGACATGTCAAGAGGGTGAATAAGAGGCGTTTGTCAAGAAGAATGTTTGATTTACAATTAAGGGACAAAAGACCAAGGGAGAAACCAAGTATAAGGTGGCAGGACATGATAAAGACAGATGTCATTAAGAGAGGAAACTGGAGCGAAATCAAAGACGGAGAGAAGTACATGGACAAGGCATGGTAGCGAGGCTTCATACATCAACCGATGGAATAGCGGAACGATGACGGATGATGATGATATGCACGAATCCCAGGATACTAGAGACCACTTCTCCCTAACTACACTGGGAGCATGCCATAATAATGGAAAAGATCCCACACAACAGACCAGATATAATCCTCATCAATAAGAAGGAAAGGGCTACCTACCTGATTGACACAGCAATGCCCAACACTAGCAGCCTTCAGAAAACCAATGAGAAAAAGATCAGTAAGTACACTGACCTAAGACAAGAAGTAGTCAAACAAATGTGGCATAAGGAACAAGTAATGACCATCCTGTGTCAACCACTGGTTGGTGCCAAAGAGCCTCTATAAGAACCTAGCAACAGTAAGCCTCCCAGAGAACACTTACATGAAACTAAAAAAAAAAACTACGATTCTGAACACCAGTAGGATAGCAACAGAGTTCCTCAACTAACAGTATGAACAATATAATAGTAATTTGACACAATCCATGCACTTGGTACCAGTACCTGTCATGGGGCAGAAAAAAATTCCAGAGAAGAGAAAAAAAGTTTAACAATAATAATATTATTATTATAAACTTTTTTGCAGAAGAAGAAGAAGAAGAAGCATGGAAGAAGGCTCCAGCATAATTCGAGGGAATAGGTTACCTCGAATTCTGCTAGACTGGATTACTTCAGACCACTTAAATCGGGGAATAATACTGGATTACCTCAACAATAACAAAGTAACACTAGATGCCACCTTTATAGATATTTAATGTGCTGCTGTAGCAGTCACTAGGATGAATGAAGAGAAACTAGAAACCAACAAATAACAAAACAGAAAGACCCAATGTCCAACTCCAACTTGGATTTACCCGATGTAGTTTTATGCTACATTGACAATGCTATTGATGTTTTACCAGCATTACCACAATCCTTTCACAACATAATTCACACTTCTAACATTATTTGCTGTTTTCCTAGAAATAAAGGTTTATGCAAACTCTGAATTTACACCTTGAATACTACTTCATACATACTCTCTGATGTTGTTGTTGTTGCTTGGGTTTTATTGGCGCATTAGCGACTAAGGCTATAATGCACCAAAACCTGGTCATAAAAAGTAAAATTTTCAGTGGCCTAATGATTTAGGTCACTAAGTCAAGATATACTCTCTGACAAACGTTTGAAGAGATACTTGATCTCTCTCTCTCTCTCACTGCTACCTGACTTGTTGTTGGTTTCTGTGGAACATTAGCATCTTAGGACATTTTGTACCAGTGCATTATATCTGTACAAGTATATGTGTGCATTGTGTTCACAGGCCAATTTGCATATTGTGCCAGATGTGCTATCTAACTTAAGATAAATTGAAACATTGAAGAAAAGAAAATTAATTGATATAAAAGTTATACAAAGATTCAAACCTTTAAAATGCCTTTGTGACTAAGAAGCAAATTTGAAGTTTTCAGGTCACGATGAAGAATCCAATTATCGTGTAGATGTGCTACTGCTCTCAGCAATTGAATCATTAATGTCTTTACTTCTCCTAGGGGCGGAAACAGTAATTCGGCTATTAACAAAAGGTTATTATCAATAACATCATGTTCATTAACTATTTCACAAGTATAAATTGGACAACAATCTCTATATCAAGAAACAGCAACCATACATGGACAATGTAAGGTTGCTGATTTGTACTAGTTTACTCCAGACCAGATACCAACTTTATACCAACACCAGATTTATTTTAGTTTTTCATTTAGTTATTTATTTTTATCTATTTATTTATTTTTCATTCTGTTCAATTATGTGGTATTGGCTGAAGCGTAATCCAAGCAAGAGGAAGTAGCCCATCAGAATTGAGCCTGCTCAACCCACTCAAGGCCTTGTACAACTCAATAAAATTGCCATGCAGGTGCCTAGTCTCCACACACTGCAATTTGCAGAACTTAAGCCTTTCTTGGTAAGACCATGCCTTCTTTCCCCTCATAAATCTTGTTGCCCTTCACTGTACTTGCTAAAGAAACTCTACATCCTTCCTAAAATGAGGCCTCCAAACCTGTACACAGTACTCAAGGCATGGCCTGACCATTGCCTTATACAAAGTGATAATCACCTCCTTTTCCCTACTAGCAAAATTCCTGCATATCATGGGGACAATACCCCATGACCTGCTCTGGCAGCCTGTCTACATTGCTCAGAAAACTTCATATCTGACTATACAATTACTCCCAGGTCTTTTTTATTTTCTACAACCCTAAGTGTAGTACCACGCAATTGGTACGTTACTCTGGCAATATGCAATACAATTGCTTCTCAGCCCATCTGCCCAACTTTTCTAGATCCTATTACAGTAGCACACCCCCATTACTGTCATTAACAACCCTGCCAACCTTTGTATCATCTTCAAACTTTGACATTAAGGCCGATATACCTTCACCAATATCATTGATAAATATACAAAACAACAGTGGGCCCAACACTGAACACTGGGGTACTCCACTAATAACATTAGTCCGTGAAGAGCAGCGTCCATTGATTATCACTCTGTTTCCTCTCACTCAACCACCCTTTTATCCATTTTATCCTTCAAGAAAGATTGTTGCAGACTATGCCCTCTTTAGAAATGACGAGTCAAATTTTTTTTTTGTTCATAACAATGGCACTACTGTCCCAACTTTGCTGTCAAGATGATTTCTAAAGCATCAGCAGAGATATGAACTCAGTTTTTGATTTTCTAATCTGGATGAATATTCTCTCACATTCAGCAATGACATGAGGAATTATCAAAATTCCAAGCATGACTTGTACAATTTATTTTTAAAGGTTTCTTGTGCACCTGTCAATTCTGAAACCAAGGACCACTGTATGTAAGTTCTTTCTTCTTTCATAATAGTATATGGTAGATTCTCACACTGAAACTGACAGAGCCGATGCTGCAGTTTTATTATTTTTTGTATCTATATAATATCGGTGTTTAGATACACCATAGATAACTCTTAATAAACTACAAAGTAGTTGTGGTAGGCATCATTTGCTCTTTCTCATATTGTGCTCTGCCTTCACGACGAGTTGCCATGATATTGCACTACTTCGAATAAGTAACGCTTCACTAATAGAGAAGGCTATTGTTACTTATTCTCAGTTGAGTACCACCACCCAGACAGCACTGTTTCACGGCTATTGGCCAATCATCAGTGGGTGGGCAGGTACCCTGGTATTGCAGACATGACGACCCAGTTGTGAAGTTAATCACACAATATGAGAGATGCCAAGAGGTGTAGATGTCAATATTTAAAATAAATAAATGCACAAAGCATAATACTTTAAGAGTTTGGTATCTATATAATATCGGTGTTTAGATACACCATAGATAACTCTTAATAAACTACAAAGTAGTTGTGGTAGGCATCATTTGCTCTTTCTCATATTGTGCTCTGCCTTCACGACGAGTTGCCATGATATTGCATTACTTCGAATAAGTAACGCTTCACTAATAGAGAAGGCTATTGTTACTTATTCTCGGTTGAGTACCACCACCCAGACAGCACTGTTTCACGGCTATTGGCCGATCATAGTTATTGTTACTTATTCTCTATTAGTGAAGCGTTACTTATTCGAAGTAGTGCAATATCATGGCAACTCGTCGTGAAGGCAGAGCACAATATGAGAAAGAGCAAATGATGCCTACCACAACTACTTTGTAGTTTATTAAGAGTTATCTATGGTGTATCTAAACACCGATATTATATAGATACCAAACTCTTAAAGTATTATGCTTTGTGCATTTATTTATTTTAAAAATTATTTTTTGTGAAAAGAAAAAAGACAGAAAAAAAAAAACTGAGTGAAAAAAAAATACTGAAGAGTGCCTATCTATTACTTCATCTGTTTCTATATCTTTAACACTACCGAGAAGTACTGGAAACTTGTCCATAAAAAATTTCATTTTTGACAATGACGCACTGCCAATTGATGAAATTTTTTAAACCTCAGCATTTATAAGAATATAATTTTTCAAAGTGAACTCTTAATCATGTAATCATATGTAGCTATATTTCCTCACTGAGCAAAAGAACAGAATCTTTTTCTCTTGTATTAGACTCTCTACAACAGCAGAAATACTTATGACCAGCCAGAATCATCTTTCTGATAAGTTGGATTGAAGAGCAATGTTTGTATTTTCAACTGTTGGTATAACAATTAAAAGAAACAAGCAAACTGCTTTATTCAAACTAGAAGAGAGAAACATGAAGACTTTCCACACAAGTGAGGATATGCAGAGAATTATCAAAATTCTTGATTGCTTGGCTTGTTTAGGATTTCTTTTATCAAATTTGTCTTCTTTCAAACTTTTGGATCACGAACTGGATTTGAAAGTCAGTGACTCTCATTAGTAGTAATTTGTTGTTTTCAATTTGGGAATACTGAAGAGTGCCCATATTGCTTTTCTCACCACTTCCAACTTGATCTTTAAACAGACTTGTCACAGATTACCACTGTTCTAGTTATGCATTTGACCAAAGACAGCCAACATGTACACCATACTTCAAAATATTATTTATTTTTTTTTACTTCAGATGCATGCAACTGAAGTTTTCGGTTTCAAGTTGCTAGAAACAATGTAATCACACATTTGCAAACAAATGAGCATAATGACAGCATGCAATGCATTGAAAGAAATGCAAAAATAGATTTTTTGCATTTCTTTCAATGCATTGCATGTTTCCCTATGGCAAATGTTTTGTCATAGGGAAACATTTCTGAACAGATCAGCATAATCAGCATATCACTGTCACCATGAAATTCAAAATCAATTTTTGCATTTCTTTCAATGCACTGTATGGTGTCATTATGCTTATTTGTTTGCAAATGTTTGGTTACAAGTTCCTAGCAACTTGAAACTAAAAACTCGCATATATATAGAGTGTACAAGGCAAGCGCATTACCTTTTTTCAGATTTTACAATACATAGAAATTTCATGCATATGCACTCTGAAATTTTATGCTATAGTTCTTTGGCATCTTATTGAAAGAAAGTGTTAATTAGTTTTGCACTACACAAATACTAAGAAATGATGATCGCAAATAACAGAGAACACACATTTCTATTTTGAATGTAGATTACTACAACTTATTTGACAGCCAATTTGTTAAAGAAAATAAGCAGAAATTTAAAAAAAATTTTAAAACCCCAATTTTGGAGTAGTTTTATTATTTTTTGTGAAAAGAAAAAAGACAGGGAAAAAAACTGAGTTTTTGCAAAAAAGATGGAGAAACTGTCACAAACTACATTAATGGTGGGTTAGAGAATGGTCAGATTGAGGAAAAAAACAGTTCTCTGTCAAAAATCTACAGTTTGCAACTATGCTAGTAAAAACAACAAGAAAATAAGCACCGAAATTAAGTTATTAAAAGTTAAATCTTTATAACAAAAATCAAAAATGGAAACAAACATGATATAAGTGCAGATGTGTTTTTTTATATATTTTTTCAACTAATTTATAACTACATACTTATGCTGGTATGCGGTTGTACAAGACTTCTGTTATTTAGGGTGTTTTTTTTTTTTTTTTTTTTTTTTTTTAGGATGTGGTGGTCATTCCTTGACCTTTCCACATCCTCCGTATTTGGTGGTGACGGGCTCGAACCCCGGTCTAATCAAGAAGCTTGTGCTATGCACTGCTGCTCCTTCCCACCTGGCTACGGAGGCGCCTACAAGACTTCTAGTCTTACAAGTATTATATATTTTATATAGGAAAGAAATGGAAGGTATATTATTATCAATATTATATATATATAGGTATTTCAAAAAAATTAAATGCATTTCGATTTATGTAAAGTAAATAATCAAACGAAGAATGGAAGTGATAAGTTTAAACTTTAAAAAGGGAACATAACGGATTAAGTAGTGAATGAAACAGAACCTTATTAAGGCAGCTTTGGGAATATATTATATATATATAAAAAGTGATAAGAAAAATAACAGTGTAATAAAGAAATAATAAAGAGAAAGAGAGGGGAAAAATAGATTTAATATAATACATATAATCATAACAGGACATTGATATATAAAGGGTACTAGGAAAGTTTTGCAATATGACGCAACAATGAATCACAGGAAGCTGCTTGTTGCTGCATGTTCATACGTGCATAGTAGCCGCCGCGCCAAGTCGATGGGCTCAGTTATTCATTAGTAGTGAGAGTGTAAAGTGCTTGCGATGGCATCGTGGTCACGAAATGAGATAAGGACAGTTTTGCGGTATAATTTCATGCGTGGTTTAACCATAGACCAGTGCTTAGAAGAAATGACTCTTGCACTAGATGATGATTGTCCACATCGTACAACGATATTCAGGTGGTATAGAGAATTCCAAAGGGGAAATTTCACTCTGGAGTATTCTGAGAGGCCGGGAAGGCCACGAACGTCAGTTACGGAGGAAAATGTTACTGCTGTGAGGAAAATGCCTGACGAAAACAGGCGAGTAACCTACCAACAGATAGAGGATACTTTGGGCCTAAATGCACCAGCAATTCGTTCGATTCTGCAAGATCATTTGCACGTGAAGAAACTTTGTTCTCTCTCTGGGTGCCGCATCAACTGACTGAAGAGCAGATGACACAACGTGTGACTTGGTGCTGGGAGATGTTAAAAAAGTTTGATAAGGGACAATCTCGGTATGTG